>NC_088235.1:75090704-75784454 GCF_036934945.1 Oncorhynchus masou masou | reverse complement strand
CGAATCTCCCATTCCTCTCTCTGCCTTCCTGAAGACAAATAATGTATAGAAAATGCTTCAGTCTGGTTTTAGACCCCATCATAGCACTGAGATTGCATTCGGGAAGGTGGTAAATTACCTTTTAATGGTGTCAGACCAAGGTTCTCCATCTGTCATTGTGCTCCTAGACCCTTGTGCTGATTTTGACACCATCGATCACCACATTCTTTTGGAGAGATTAGAAACCCTAATTGGTCTACACGGACAAGTTCTTGCCTGGTTTCAATCTTATCTGTCGGAAAGATATGTTTGTTTCTGTGGATGGTTAGTCCTCTGACAAATAAATTGTACATTTCAGCGTTCCTCAAGGTTCCATTTTAGGACCACTATTGTTTTCACTATATATTCTACCTCTTGGTGATGTCATTCGGAAATACAATGTCAACTTTCACTGCTATGCGGACGACACACAGCTGTACATTTCGATGAAACATGGTGAAGCCCCAAAATTGCCTACCCTGGAAGCCTGTGTTTCAGACATAAAGAAGTGGATGGGGGCAAATGTTTCACTTTTAAACTCGCTCAAAACAGAGTTGCCCCAAGATACAAAGAGATCTGGGGTTGGATCTGACAATTCATCTTGATGGTTGTACAGTCGTCTCAAATAAAACTGTGAAGGACCTCGGCGTTACTCTGGAACATGATCTCTCTTTTGACGAACATATTAAGAATATTTAAAGGACAGCTTTATTCCATCTTCGTAACATTACAAAAATCTAAAACTTTTTGCCCAAAAATTATGCAGAAAGGCTAATCCATGCTTTTGTCACTTCTAGATTAAACTACTATAATGCTCTACTCTCCGGCTACCCAGATAATGCACTAAATAAGCTTCAGTTAGTGCTAAACACAGATGCTAGAATCCTGACTAGAATTAAAACAAAGTATCATATTACTCCAGTGCTAGCCACTCTACATTGGCTTCCTGTTAAGGTTAGGGCTGATTTCAAGGTTTTACTGCTAACCTACAAAGCATTGCATGGGCTTGCTCCTACCGGTCTCTCCGATTTGGTCTTTCCGTACATACCTACACGTACACTACGGTCACAAGACGCAGGCCTCCTTATTATCCTTTAGAATTTCTATAGCAAACAGCTGGAGGCATGGCTTTCTCCTATAGAGCTCTATTTTTATGGAATGGTCTGCCTATCCATGTGAGAGACGCAGACTCGGTCTCAACCTTTAAGTCTTTACTGAAGAATCATCTCTTCAGTAGGTCCTATGATTGAGTGTAGTCCTGCCCAGAGGTGCAAAAGTGAATGGCAAAGCACTGGAACAACAAACTGCTGTTGCTGTCTCTGCCTGGCCGGCTCCCCTCTGTCCACTGGGATTGAGTGGGCTGAGTCACAGATTTTCCTGTCCAGTTTTGCGCCCCCTCGGGCTTGTGCGGTGGAGGAGATCTATACTAAGCCTTGCCTCAGGGTAGTATGTTGGTGGTCTGTTGATATCCCTCTAGTGGTGTGGGGGCTGTGCTTTGGTAAAATGGGTGGGGTTATATCCTGCCTGGTTGGCCCTGTCCGGGGGTATCGTTGGACGGGGTCACAGTGTCCCGCGACCCACCCCTGTCTCAGTCTCCAATATCTATGCTGCAATAGTCTATCTGCCAGGGGGCTAGGGTCAGTCTGTTATATCTGGTGTAATTCTCCTGTCTTATCTGGTGTCCTGTGTGAATTTAAGTTTGGCCCCTCTAATTCTGTCTTTCTCCCTTGCTCCCTCCCCTCCCTGAGGACCTGGCCTTATGACTCCTGGCTGTGCCCAGACCACCCGGTCATGTTGCTGCTCCAGTTTCGACAGTTCTGCCTGCGGCTAGAACATTACCAAAATGTAAATTAATTGTCACCATGTTTGAACTTTTAGGAAACACTCTATTAAAGTAATGAAATACCAAGTCCAGGTACAAAAGGCACAGAAGAAATGTATTTGTTTCTGGCCATTTTGAGCCTGTAATCGATCCCAAAAATGCTGATGCTCCAGATACTCAACTAGTCTAAACAAGGACAGTTTTATTGCTTCTTTAATTAGCACAACAGTTTTCAGCTGTGCTAACATAATTTCAAAAGGGTTTTCTAATGATTGATTAGCCTTTTAAAATGATAAACTTGGATTAGCTAATACAACGTGCCATTGGAACACAGGAGTGATGGTTGCTGATAATGGGCCTCTGTACACCTATGTAGATATTCCATAAACAATCTGCAGTTTCCAGTTATAATAGTAATTTACAACATTAACAATGTCTACACTGTATTTTGGATCCATTTGATGTTATTTTAATGGTTAAAAAATGCGATTTTCTTTCAAAAACAAGGACACCAAACTTTTGAACGGAAGTGTACATATTACCTCAATTACCGGTATAGCCTCGATATTGTTATTTTATTGTGTTACTTTAAAAAAAAAGATGTAATTTTGTATTTTTGTGCAAATGTTTTCTTACTAAAAAACAACAACTCTGCATTGTTGCTTAAGGGCTAGTAAGTAAGCATTTCACGGTAAGGTCTACCTACACCTGTTGTATTCGGCACGTGACAAATAAAATTGGATTTGATGCCAAGAAAATAATAATGTTTGTTCCAAAGCCAAGAAACTAACCTGCACAATTCCTAGAAAGTGGTGGGAAGGTTGTATGCAAAATAACTATAGAACAACCACGCTTTCACCAAGCTCTAAGAAACTGATGGTTCTCAGAACGTTATGTGTTAGCTGGGTATTTTAGGCGAAAATCATATTTTAATGAGTCACAGCTGAAGCATTCATCACATTATGTTTCTGTCATACAATTATTTTTTTCCAGTTAAAGGAGAAAGTGTTCTGAGGTGAATTTGAAAATGTTTGGGCTGTTTATAAAATCTACTGGGTGCATAGATCAGGTGTGTAGGAGCCACACGATTTGACCCACAGTGTGGTTCCCAGCTTTTTAATACTTGAGTGAGCAATATACAAAAGGCCAACTTGAGTGCTATGGCTAGGCCTGCCACTTTCGTGTATTACTGATATAAACTGTATATAAGAGGAGGCCAGTTGTGTGCCAGTGAAGTCATCCCTCTCAGAGGTGTTGTATTATTTTTTTTAACAAGTGTTTGAGACATTCACCCTTGGTCATGGGGCCCCATCTAAACACATAATTAGTCATCCAATAATGGAGAAGTGGCATGGGAGAGAGACGGCACAAAGTGCACTGGCATCGTTCACGTTGTCTCCTTCCATCCTAGATGTCACTTCACTACCATTTACAGTCATATTTGGTTGAAGTGCACAGCTGAGACTCAGGCTTTGTTTAAACTGTGTTCATGTTACTGGGCAGCTACCATGACAAAGCTAAGTGACGAGTCTTACCACTGACTTTGTGAGTTTTTAGTTTTTTTTGGATAGTTAGTTATTCATTTAACTTCAAGGTATTTACACAATTTGGAAGTTGCGACATTTGAATGGATACAACCACGAGAACAACTCATTTCAATAAATGATTTATGAGATAAATTAAATCACAAATAAATCACATCATTTGTGAGAAAAAAAATCAACAGGCTCATGATGCTGGCTGGGGGGAAGCCTAAATGTTTTTCTCGAGAACTTAGTTAATACTGACCCAGAGGGGCACCGGAAATTGCGCAGGTTTTTGGGGAGTCCAGTGACAACTGTTAGTGATGATGGGACATAAAAAGTATAGTGTTCTTTCTTACCACCCATCTACAGTCTGGGTTTTGCTGATGAGACGTTGACATCAACACAGACACCCCGCTGGGTATATGACCAGCTTGCTGTGAGTCGAGAGAGCATTTTCATGTTTTTCCATCCACTGGACATTTGGCGAGGTTGAGGACATTTTAGGCTATTGGACAACAGCAAACATGAAACGTGGAATTTACAAGACAAAAATCTGTCGCAGTATCTGCTTGGATTTGAATGGATTTATGAAGTAGCCTAAATAACGGCTATCTAAAAAAGAACAAATCGCGTGCATTTGATAGCCTACTTCTGGATTGGAAACATGAACGATACACGTAATTCATCTACACATACGTTGCCTGACAAGACTACTGAAGCGATGGCTGTACCCGTATTAATGTTTGCAGTTGGTGTCATTGGAAATATAATAGCAATAGCCGCTCTTTCTGGATCTAAGCAGGAGCGCAAATCCTCCGCGTTCTTCGCCCTAGTTTGTGGTTTGGCTGTGACGGATCTGCTTGGGACTTGTTTGGCCAGCCCAATCACTATAGCAACTTACCTCAATGAAAATGTGTTATATGATAATACTAACCTTTGTGAATTCCATTCCTTTTTGTTGCTGTTCTTCGGAGTGGCTGGGCTAAGTATTATATGCGCAATGTCTGCTGAGCGCTACCTCGCGATATGCTGCCCTTACACTTACCAAAGATGGGGAATTGACCAACATTTTGCACGCAAGTGCTTGTTTTGCATTTATCTCAGCAACATTGCATTTTGTTGTCTCCCAGTGATGGGTATGGCTGGAAGCATTTGTCAGCCCTCCAAAACGTGGTGTTTCATCAACTGGAGGGCTGATAAGACTCTGCCTGCAACATATTCGTTTTTATATGCCAGTGTGAGTTTTTTACTGATACTGATGACGATAGTACTCAACTTTGCAGTTTGTGGCAATCTGTTGATAATGCGTCGCAGGAAAATCCAAAGTCCAGTTACAAGAGGGAGCGCACGGGCGCGCTGGAAAGCGCTTTCCTCCGGCGTGGAAGCGCAAATGATGACGGTGCTCATGGTGACCTCCGTGGTAGTTTTAGGTTGCTCAGCGCCGCTGGTGGTAAGAAACGTTTTGTCTTAATATTATGCTTTCATGTAGGTTACCGAAGAGAGAAGCAGTACACCTAACATCTCTTTTTATTCTGCTGTAGGTACGCGTATTTTCTAACCAGATAACATGGACCGAGAATTCCCATGCAGATTTGATGGCTATTCGGATCGCCTCGGTCAACGCCATCCTTGACCCTTGGATCTACATCCTCCTGAGAAGGACTTTGTTCCGTAAGATTCAGAGATTCTCTAAAGCGTTTACATTGGTCGCAAAGGCAAAGCACCCATGTTGCCAGTAAAATCATCACAAAGGACATTCCACTACCAAGGAGACATTACAAACACCCATGTATTCACACCTCTGTGAAGCGCCATGCATAAAAAACATAATTCACCTGCCCGCCACAGTCGCCTAGTGCGCTCACATCACCCAGGGGGGACAAAGTTTGCCATTTCTCCCCACAAGTTGTCCGATATCCAGTCTCACAATGTGTTGTGTCGATATAATTGATGATGGGTGGCAATTCACCTGTTTTAAATATATAACTTTCAAAAACAGTAGATTAATTAAACAAATTAACCATGTAACAGTTCAGTTATAGATAGTACTATGGGCTCAAGCATTTGGCTCAATCACAGCTATGTATACGTTTTACACAAACAATAAATATGACATTGTGAAGTTGAAGAGATCCGTTGTATAAACACCAGGTGTGTTTAGTGCTGCTAACCAATTCAGACTTTTTAAATTCATTGGTAATATCAATGAGCAAAGAGTGGGTCTACGGAATGATTAGGTTTTGAGTCTGTTTAGTGTTGGCCTGAGATGACCCCTTGTTTTTCCCCATTGTGGCCACAGAGAGGTTGTTCATTACTTGGTTAAAGGTCCAATGCAGCCGTTTTTATCACAATACCAAATAATTTCCAGACAACAATTAAGTACCTTACTGTGATTGTTTTGAATTAAAATGGTCAAAAAATAACAAAAATAACTTCTTAGCAAAGAGCAATTCTTCAAGCAAGAATTATGCTAGGACTCTCTGGGATTGGTCTAACCGGGGAGGCTCAAATGGAAAACGAGCTATTGGCAGAAAGGTTTTGAACTCTCTTTCTTATTGGTCTATTTGGTGATGTCACCAGGCAGACCAAAATTGCATCCCACCCAAACAGGCAGAAATTTCAGGTGGCCTTTTCAAACAGCTCTTAAACTAAAAGGGCATTAAACATAATTTTCACAATTTTACAGTTTTATTCCAACCTTATAGTGTGGAAATATATATAAAACACAAAAAAATCAAGTTTTTGTTTACACTGAGCCTCTAACCAAGACCCTTGTTGATAGAGTCACTGTGTCATCACCCTTAGAGGTGTTGTCAGAAAGCGGATGTTGCAAGATCAGGGATACTTCTCTTTCCCCTGAAAAACGGAAGTGGGGACTTCACTTAAATATGGTTTTTACCAGAGGTGGCGCCACCCCTTCACAACGAATCACGCCAATACTTTTCTTTTCTTGAAACTTGCATAAAGTAGAGCAGAGCTCAACTTTTTCTACCGCTCTGCTAGCAGGGTTCTCGCTGCTCACCTTCACACAATCTCCCTCACATTTCTCTGTGTTCCCTCATTGAAAATGAAAAGGGGGAAAAACTTCTCCTGCCGAATTTGCTGTTGGTGAAAACCCACTGTCAGGCGTCATTCTATCCCTGTTATGTTAGGTTACTGTGCCATAGACATTTGAGGGGCTAATGGATCAAGCTCAAAGGCAGTTAATGCACAAGATGTAGTTTAATCTCCCGGATCTACTCTGTGCCCTGAAGGGGCAACAAACGCAAAGTAACAGACATTTCACATCAGACACTTTGATGTCTCTTCTGCAGAGTTGTAAACAACCTCAGAGTTACAGGATGTGTCCAAGTGTTTTTCTCAAAAACTTTGGACTGAATTCTAAACACTGTCCAGCAACTATACTTGCGACTGCAGTTACTCTCAAAAAACAGGCGTTGAACTTCGTCATAGAGGTCATGGGAGAGAGACTCCCCAGGGAGATGATTAGTTCCCCTAGGTTGTGTTCCTATTTTCTACCCTTCACCCAGAAGTGTGCACTTGTTCACTTCCACTCATGCATTTAAAAGTATTGGATTGGTGAAAGCGGCTGGAGGGACTTTCCACCTGTTCCTTTTAAAGGAATGTACTGGCACAAATCAACGTTTATTGGTCACGTACATACACAGTTTAGCAGATGTTATAGCAGTTGCAGTGAAATGCTTATGTTTCTAGCTCCTAACATGCAGTAAAATGTCAAACAAGTATCCAAATAATTAAAATATTCGTAAAAAAGTACAGCAAAAAAAAATGTTGCTAAGAATCAATTAAAAACCCAAATAGCACTGTAACAGTAATCAAAATGCAATCTATACGTATGTACCATAGACATTAAAATCAGGTTTGTACACCAGCAGAATTTACACAATATATACTAAGAATGATATATACATCAGTATATATATATATTAGAGTGAGCTATGTCAAGAATCCAGTATATAAATAAATATGCAGTGTGTATAAACAGTGTAACCAAATACAAAGTACAGTAGTAAAAGTATTAGAATGAGCTATGCCGGATATACAGTATTTAAATACTCTTGTGTGAAACAGGTAGTGTCCAATGTTTCAATGTCTCTATGACATGGGACAGCAGCGTTAGGTGTGTGTGTGTGAGAGAGAGTGTGTGTGATAGCTTGTGTGAGTGAGCATTACCTGGTTGGCGGTTAGTGATGGCTGTTCAACAATCCGATGGCCTGGAAATAGAAGCAGTTTTTTGTCTCTCGGTCTTGGCACTGATGCACCTGTACTGATTCCGTCTGCTAGACGGTTGCCGAGTAAACAGTCCATGGCTCAGGTGACTGAGGTCCTTAATGATCTTCTTGGCCTTCCTTTGACTCCGAGTGCTGTAAATGTCCTGGAGTGCAGGCGGCGTACCACCGGTGAAGCGTTGGGCTGACTGCAACACCCTCTGGAGAGCTATGTGGTTGAGGGCGGTGCAGTTGCCAGACCAGGCAGTGATGTAGCCCAACAGAATGTTCTCAGTGGTGCATCTGTAGAAGTTCCCTCTATAATCTCATCAGCCGCCTGAGGTTGTAGAGGCGCTGTTGCGCCTTCTTCACCAAGGTGTTGGTGTGGTGAGACCATTTCAGGTCGGCTACCCTCACCACCAGTGGTCGGCCAGTCAGTCACACAGGGAGGAGATTAGCCCTAAGGCACTGAGCTTAGTGACGAGCTTGGTGTTAAAAGCTGAGTTATAGTTGATGAACAGCATTCTCACATAGGTATTCCTCTTGTTCAGGCGGGACAGCAGGATGTGCAGTGCAACAGCGACTGTGTCGTTTGTGGATCTATATGCATATTGTAATGGTTCAAGGGTGTCGGGTATGGTGAAGGGGATATGGTCATTGACTAGCCTCTCAAAGCACTTCATGATGACAGATATTAATTTAGTTCAGTGTGCTTCGGTACAGGAACAATGGTGGCCATCTAGAAGCAAGTTGGATGAGAGGTTGAAAATGTTCGTAAACACTCCAGCCAGCTGGTCTGCGCATGCTCAGAGAACGCGGCTTGGGATGCCATCTGGGCTGGTAGCCTTGCGAGGGTTAACATGTTTGAAGGTCCTACTCACGTTGACGACAGAGATTGGGAGCCCAGTCTTCGTGAGCAGCGGGGGACCATGTCATCGACTCTTGTGTTGGTTTCCTCAAAGCAGCCGAAAAGTGTGTATACTTTGTGAGAAGGTTAGAGTGGAACAGCCCATACGAAAAGTAATATATGACAATACTTAATCTAATCAAGATATGTTTATTTTTCAATTTTTTTTGTATTTTTTTTATAAATGTTGTAGATCGTTGACAAAAAAAATGACAATTAAATCCATTTTAATCCCACTTTGTAACACGATAAAATGTGGAAAAAGTCAAGGGGTGTGAATACTTTCTGAAGACACTGTATATGTCCCTTATGTCACAATACCTGTATTATTTCAGTGATACTTGCAGTCATAGTACTTGTAGCCATGGTAATAAAACATTAGAACAAAAACAAAACAATAAAAACTTAATTTCATCCTATTCATTAAATGTTTTTCTCTCATCACTTCTTAATTCAGCCATTTTACTATTGTAAGCCGTTCCCACTTGTCCCTTTGTTACACCCGGGAAGCACTCTTGCCAGCATCTGTGGAAGGAAGCAACAAATAGAAGATAAAGAGCACATAAAACAGTTAATGGTTGGGTTTGGGCTCATAAATTAAGAGATATATAGTTTTTAATTGAAAAACGATTATCAGATTCAGTTTAATAAGAAATGCTTGAACATTAATGCCTTATTTGCAATGACCGATTTATACATTCAATTAAGGGATTAACTTTTTTACACCTTATAGTCAGTAATATGGTTCCTTACCCTGAAAGTAGAAACTGTAATCCATGGTTAGAGTTGTTACCTTGAGTGGATTTGGCCACAAACATTGAATTTTGTCTAATTGCCACCATAACCTATATCATATTTTTGTTAGCCATCTGACTATAAGGTGTAAAAAAGTGAAATTGACCCCAACCCTGTTATGGGGTATACATTTTTAGAGGGATACTGTGAGATTTCGATGAACTCATCAATACCATTTTTGTCTCTCTGCGTGCAGTTTTGGAGATTATTGAAGTTAGCTTAGCACAATTGCTGGAAGTTTCCCGGTACAGTAACTAGCAGATTGCAACGTTGCATCTGTCTCAATGGCACAGTCTCTGGGCTTACAGACGCCATAATGAGACAGATACAATGTTGCGATCTCTGTACATATCTATGTGCCAACGGGAGAGAGAATGAGGAAGTGGATAGAATGTTTCAAATGATTATTAGTAAAATTAATGAATGTATAAAATATTTATTACTATGTCTAGCTTTGTAAGACTATAAATGACCAACCACACAGCTTTGGAGTAGTTAGGTCTATTTCCCTGTTTTTTTGTTCTATTTTTTTCTTCTTCTATTTCCCTGTTTGAGAGGAGCTGGCTACTGTGGGAGACTTAGAGTAATTGCGCTAAGCTAACAAAATGCTAACTTCAATCATCTCCAAACTACTCGCAGACACATACAAATGGTTTCAATTAGTTCGTATGACTCTGGGTCATTTAAAAAAGCAACCTAAATCTTGAAATATAGCAGAATCCCTTTAAGCCATGTCAGTGTCTGAAATAATATTCACCATTCTTTCTGCCACAAGTCATTAATAAGTCAAATATTTTTATATATATCATGACAACACCTGCACACTTAAATGCTTTTTTGCAATCGATTAACAAAAACCTACTCACTTTTTTCAGGATCTGTCTTTTTCTCCCCATCTTCTCCCCTTTTAGTTTTGCCACCTAGAATTGTTCAAATGAAATAAGTAAATAATAAATAATTATCCAAAGTCATAATGACAGCCAGATATTTAAATTTGAGTTAGGTCTAAAGATAACGTCTCTGGCTTAGCTCTACAATGCTAGAAATAATACATTTGTGTACATACTGTACCACAGCCATTGCCCCATATAATTAGAATGACTAAAACTGGCATTCTCATTTGAAAAACAGTGTTGGTTTGGGTGAACAGCAATTAGCCTCTTTCATAGGCGATGTATCTCCGGTTACCTGTTATCCTTATATGTGCATTATGAGATGGAGACCCCACAAAAATGACCCAATGTGATTGGATCTTCAAACTTGGAGACAAAATTATATTGAGCCTGCGCAAGCTCATCCCCCACCGGCCAAGGACAAGCCCCTTCTAGCCATAATCTAAGGACCTATTCCCCTTTCAAGTAATTTTAATTCTACGGTCTATACAATCTCTTTTACATACATTTCAGGTTGTTATTCAGCAACATGTCAACATCAAAACCACAGCTCTTTTGCCATCACAGTGGAACTGTTGGCCTGTTTGCATGGTCGCCCACTGTAATGTTTGAGCCTGGGTGAATTCCAATCTGCAAAACATGTAATATACATACACATACAATATTCAATTAGGATTTAAAAATATATATAATCATTTGGATATTTTGAAACTATAAAATGATTTCAAGTCAAACTCCACGTTAAGGCCAAGAGGAGACAGTGTGTTGATCCTGTGGATCCAGAAAGATTCCCTTTGAAGAAGTTTCCTCTCAATGTCCTCGCAGTCATTGATTACAACAATATATACCATGTTTTACAAATTTAGATTAGATTCAACTTTGTCATTGAACAAGTGTTTACGGACATATTCAATCAATCCCTATCCCAATCTGCTGTTCCCACATGCTTCAAGAGGGCCACCATTGTTCCTGTTCCCAAGAAAGCTAAGGTAACTGAGCTAAACGACTACCGCCCGTAGCACTCACTTTTGTCATCATGAAGTGCTTTGAGAGACTAGTCAAGGACCATATCACCTCCACCCTACCTGACACCCTAGACCCACTCCAATTTGCTTACCGCCCAAATAGGTCCACAGACGATGCAATCTCAAACACACTGCACACTGCCCTAACCCATCTGGACAAGAGGAATACCTATGTGAGAATGCTATTCATCGACTACAGCTCAGCATTTAACACCATAGTACCCTCCAAACTCGTCATCAAGCTCGAGACCCTGGGTCTCGACCCCGCCCTGTGCAACTGGGTACTGGACTTCCTGACGGGCCGCCCCCAGGTGGTGAGGGTAGGTAACAACATCTCCACCCCGCTGATCCTCAACACTGGGGCCCCACAAGGATGCGTTCTGAGCCCTCTCCTGTACTCCCTGTTCACCCACGACTGCGTGGCCACGCACTCCTCCAACTCAATCATCAAGTTTGCGGACGACACAACAGTGGTAGGCTTGATTACCAACAACGACGAGATGGCCTACAGGGAGGAGGTGAGGGTCCTCGGAGTGTGGTGTCAGGAAAATAACCTCATACTCAACGTCAACAAAACTAAGGAGATGATTGTTGACTTCAGGAAAGAGCAGAGGGAACACCCCTCTATCCACATCGATGGAACAGTAGTGGAGAGGGTAGTAAGTTTTAAGTTCCTCGGCGTACACATCACGGACAAACTGAATTGGTCCACCCACACAGACAGCATCGTGAAGAAGGCGCAGCAGCGCCTCTTCAACCTCAGGAGGCTGAAGAAATTCGGCTTGTCACCAAAAGCACTCACAAACCTCTACAGATGCACAATCGAGAGCATCCTGTCGGGCTGTATTACCGCCTGGTACGGCAACTGCTCCGCCCACAACCGTAAGGCTCTCCAGAGGGTTGTGAGGTCTGCACAACGCATCACCGGGGGCAAACTACCTGCCCTCCAGGACACCCACACCACCCGATGTCACAGGAAGGCCATAAAGATCATCAAGGACAACAACCACCCGAGCCACTGCCTGTTCACCCCGCTATCATCCAGAAGGTGAGGTCAGTACAGGTGCATCAAAGCTGTGACCGAGAGACTGAAGAACAGCTTCTATCTCAAGGCCATCAGGCTTTTAAACAGCCACCACTAACATTGAGTGGCTGCTGCTAACACACTGACTCAACTCCAGCCACTTAATAATGGGAATTGATGGGAAATGTAAAATATATCACTAGCCACTTTAAACAATGCTACTTAATATGTTTACATACCCTACATTATTTATCTCATATGTATACTGTACTCTATCATCTACTGCATCTTTATGTAATACATGTATCACTAGCCACTTTAAACTATGCCACTTTGTTTACATACTCATCTCATATGTATATACTGTACTCGATACCATCGACTACATCTTGCCTATGCCGCTCTGTACCATCACTCATTCATATATCTTTATGTACATATTCTTTATCCCTTTACACTTGTGTGTATAAGGTAGTAGTTTTGGAATTGTTAGATTACTCGTTGGTTATTACTGCATTGTCGGAACTAGAAGCACAAGCATTTCGCTACACTCGCATTAACATCTGCTAACCATGTGTATGTGACAAATAGAATTTTATTTGATACAGTACAATGAAATGCAATTAGCATCTAACTAGAAGTGCAAATAAAAGAGTACAAAAAAATGTTCAAGTGAAACAATTAAGTACAATGTATGTTAAGTGGGATGTATAAATGTGCAATGAAGGCAAATTGAAAGTGCAAGGAGGCATGCAACTGAAATACAGGGAGAGCAGCAATGAGGTTACCGAGGTAGACATGTACATGTACAACTGAAAAATGTCCTTAATCAGACTTTGCAAAGCAATATCAGAGTCCAGTAATACAGTGAAGAGTGCAAAGAGAGTAATGCAACAAGGTCCCTGAGAGGCAGTACTAAGCGGTGGGCGGATGGATATGGTTAGTGCTGTGTTACAGAGTTCAGCAGGGTTACAGTAGCTGGAAAGAAACTGTTCTTGAGCCTGCTTAGTGCGGGAACGTAGAGACCTGTACCGTCTACCTGATGGTAGGAGGGTAAACAGTTTGTAGCATGGATGTGAAGGGTCCCTGATGATGCCTCATGCCCTACGCAGACACCGCTTGCGCTGGAAGTTTACGATGGCAGGGAGCTGGGCACCAGTGATGTGCTGGGCGGTTTCCACCACCCATTGCAGGGCCTTCCGGTCAGCCACGGAGCATCCGCCTAACCACACTGTGGCGCAGTTAGTCAGAATGCTCTCGACCATGCAGCGGTAAAAGTTCACCAGGATCTTGAGAGACCGGCGGGCCTTCTTCAGCCTCCTCAAAAAATACAGGTGCTGCTGTGCCTTTTTGACCAGGGTTGAGTTGGAGGGTCCAGGAGAAGTCCCCGGAGATGTAGACACCCAGGAATTTGAAGCTGGGCACACGCTCCACCTCAATGCCATCAATGAGAACATGGGCGTGGTTGCAGCTTTTAGACTTCCTGTACAATGTGATGCCATAATATTATGGGCAGCCACAACTATAGTATACAAAAATAAATATTCATACTTTCATAGGTTTCTGTGGATTTTCAAACAAAATATAAACCTACAATAGTTCTATGCCATCTCAATCTAATCTCAAAATGAGATGACAAGTATCATCTAGAGTAGCTACAAGAAACAAAGTAGTCATAATGTTGCCAAATGCAATTAGAAAATAATTCATCTCTACGTGTGAGATTTATGTATGGTTTTTAAATACATGCCATGTATATTGTTTTCATTCAGGAATACATTTCAAAGCAATAAATGCACTGAACAAGAAAACAAATGTTCTGAGTAGATTTTGCATGATGAAAATACATATCCATGTTATTTTTTTACAATGGTGTAAATTACTTATATGAAAATAATTTAAAGTACTACTTGAGTAGTTGTTTGGGGTATCTGTACTTTTACTTCACTACATTCCTAAAGAAAATAATGTACTTTTTACTCCATACATTTTCCCTGACTCCCAAAAGTACTCGTAACATTTTGAATGCTTAGCAGGACAGGAAAATGGTCCATTCACACACTTATCAAGAGAATATCCCTGGTCATCCCTACTGCCTCTGATCTGGTGGACTCACTAAACACACATGCTTCATTTCTAAATTATGTTTGAGTGTTGGAGTGTGCCCCTGGCTATCCATCAATAAAACATTGAAAAAGGAAATTGTGCTGTATGTCTGGTTTGCTTAATAAGGAATTTGAAATTATTTACACTTTTACTTTTGATACTTAAGTATATTTAAAAACATACTTTTAATCAAGTAGTATTTTTCCAGGTGACATTCACTTTTACTTAAGTCATTTTCTATTAAGGTATCTTTACTTTTACTAAAGTACTTTTTTAACCACAGATTTTTGTAAGGGGGGTGTGAAATGTACGTTATTAAAATACATATTTTCAAATATGTCACATTCTTTGACATATAAGGCCATATATGACTTTTCCATATGGGAGCAGCCCAAGTCTTGGTGTAATAGTTAGAGAAATGTGATGGAAAGTCCATAGCTCGAGCCAAGGAGTGTCAAACTCCTTCCTTTGAGGGCCTCGTGTCTGCAGGTTTTTGTTTTTTTCTTTAAATTAAATCCTAGACAACCAGGTGAGGGGGGGTTCTTTACTAATTAGTGACCTTAATTCATCAAATCGGGTACAAAGGAGGAGCAAACACCTGCAGACACTTGGCCCTCCGTGGAATGAGTTTGACTTGTGCCCTAGCCTCTATGGCACAGTTAACATTTCCACCAATACGAAGCCCTATAGAGCCCCACAGTAGAGGTGTCATAATACCCAAAAAACCTAGCAGTCAAACAGGGAAATGGTTCCAATAGTTTTTTCATCAGGTAATTTTAGAAACACTTAAAATCTCTCTCGGACAAGATCACTTTCATCAATAGAGTCGGCTTTATTTACCCTCAAATTCCAACATGCCAATTAGCATCAAAGTGGACATCATGCGAGACTACAAATCCCTGCAATCTCTTGCACGTCATCTCTAGCTGACACCTTTGCTAACAAGTAATATGTCCATTTAAAACTTGCACAAGACAGAATGGTCAATTTAAAGACATTTAGCCAATTTATTCATTACCAAATTTAGCTAACAGATAGTTAATCCAGATATTCTTACCTTTGTCTTGATTCGGCAATCTTGTCCAGATCATCATGGCATTTGTAATTCTTTATAACCACATTAGCATTTTTTTTTTTGGGGGGGGGGGGGGGGGGTAAATACAGGTGAATATGTTGAGAAAAAAATCATGTTGTCCTAGAGATTTACACGGTTATCAAAACGTCACACCAGGATATGCCTATATCCTGCTTCTAAAACCCCCTATGGGAAAATAAATGGTGGAAAAACAACTGGAACCATTTCCTTATTTGACCAGTTTTATGGGTATTATGACTCATATGGTGGTACTCCATTGACCTCATCCAAGCAATCTTCAAATACCAATGACGTGCCTGAAAGTAAGAAATGGAAGGGGAATATTGAGATCTTGTAAAAAAGATCTCTTGATCCGAGGTAGCACTAGCTTTACATTGGATAGGCTGTAGAGCTGAGTTAAAGTTCATACTAGCCCTGATTATTATAAACAACTGAAAACAATTTATTGAATATAAATTATCTAATAGAATTAATGTCCACAATAACAATAGTACTTAAGTTATAGTAATATATTTGGGATTTACCAATGTAAGCACACACCTGTCCAAAGTCAGTGAAAGTCATGTTCATTTCACAAAGCATTTATTCATTTCACAATGCATTTATTTATTTTTACATCTAAAAACGTAAGCAGACAAGACTGTGCATGGTTGCACTTATGTACACTTTTCTGTACCTAGACACCATAAATAAAAATCTATAAACATTGGTTCAGTAAGAAAATCTGTTTTTCAAGATCCTTTAAAACAGGAAAAATGTAATTTATACAACTTTTACAAAGCAAACCCCCACACAGTAAAATGTACATTCCAGTAAATAACGTCATAACCTCAAATGCCATCCCAGATTTAATGAAAATAGTTTCTCTAAATCGCATGTTCAAAATGTTATTTAGCCTACTGTACAGTCAAATATTAGGCTTTACATTAAACATATACATCAGATTCCATCATTCCGTGCGACTGCATCACACAAGCCTTTTAAGTGGAGTCAAAATAATTCGGGGTGTATGTGTGTTTTGTTATTGTATTGCTAGATATTGCTGCATTGTTGGGAGGCAGAAACATAAGCATTTCCCTGCACCTGCGATAAGTGTGTAAGCGACCAATAAATATTGACTTGAGCCACGTAGCTTCTTTCATTTGGCATCTCGCATCAGGACGTGACAAACTCAACCATAGATTTAAGAGGAAAGCTTGAGACAGTTTAACAGAATGTCAGCACAGCAATAAAAAATAAAAATAGTTCGCAAAATAATACAATGGGCTAAAATTTTACATGTTAAAGGTGACAAATGAGATTTAGTAGAATCCAATCATGGCTCCAACATTTGATCTTCCATACTTTATAAGCCAAGGTGAAATCAAACCCTAATATTGAAGTTATCCACTGTCATTGGATTTCTACAAATGATTGTTTACTTTATAACACTATCCAATAGACAGGTAAATTCAAAACTCCAATTCTTGAGGACGTGCAGATAACAGGCATAAGTGAGTCACATGTACTAAAATCTCAATAGCCTAATCACCACGCCAGTATGAATTTCATTACGTAACCAGACCAAACCTACTGAACCAAATGATACGGGAGCTTCACTAAATGGAATATGAAATAAGCTTGGAACTACCTGAGAATTCCACACAAGCTCATACATACACAGTTCTACAAGTGTGTAAATCCACCTGGATCATCTCTGTGCAGCCAACCAGAACTATGTGCTATTCAGTACATACCATAGGAGAAGATATCCAAATAAATGCTATTATTTGTATTGATGGTAAACAGCAAAAATGTGTTGCTGCCCAAAATAGTAGTTTGTTGCTGCCCAAAATAGACATGCAATAAATACAGTCAGAGCGAACATCCCTGCAGTTAGAAAACAGCAAAGAAATTGTCCACTTACAATGCTGGAATGTTCCGCAACAAATTGAAACAAGCCAACTCAAATGAAAAAATGTAGACTAGAAGAATATGAATTTTATATTCAACAAGTATAACGTTTAAGTTAATGGGGTTAACAACATTATTACCATCCGTTCTCCAGCTGTACACTAGAATAGAGCTTCCACACAAGAGTTAGTCTCTGTCACATCTTTCTTTTTTTTACAATGTGCAAACCTTAACTAGTTTAGGTGCTCCACATCGGCTTTGAAAAACAGCTCGTTCCCTGTAGGCTAAATTACTATTCCTCAATCTCAGACAATTTTAAGTGTGAATATTGGGAAGAAGAATGACAAACCAGCAAAAGCATGTGGAGTCTACTGACTTTTATACCTGATCCAAGTAGGTCTGCCACATAAAACTAGGTGCATCTCAGATACTTGACCCATGTAACCCCATATTACAAAGCTTTTACCAGATCAGATATGAATTGATTAAATAACTCAAATGTAAATTTGGAACCACAGAATGAAAGATTCTCAATTTATCTGTAACTACGATCGTTTACATACATTTTCATGCCTCCATCACTAGTTAAAGACCAACAAGACAATGTCTTCTGGGCAAATATTTTTACATGTATAGGACCAAAATGTTGCCAATCTCTGCAAAAACACAAAACAGTATAAAATGATCAGGTCTTCTCTGATAAAATTGGGGTCAATATAACTGAGTGCAAGCCTGATTCAAAGCATTACAGTCATGGTAATTTATCCAAACATTTCATGTTCTTTGATATAGAGTAAAAGTTCTGTTCAATTTATTTGGACCTATGCCATTGTGGCTACAGTAACAATTATTACCACATTAGCAAGCTTCCACAGTAAAAAGAATACAGCAACATCCGTTCCTCAGCAAGCAAATTTCAGACAGGCGTTTTGAAAGTAGTGATCACGAGCCAAAATGTGTCCTCGTAAATTGTGCACTACGTCACCTATTTCGTATGATGTTACATCCTGCAAAAAAAACAAAACGTTTTCAATTCGTATAATATGTGCTTCAGATCCTGTACTGGATCTTTAACTTCCCTCCAAAATCAACATTTGTCAGATGAGTCCATGTTCCAAGCCATGTTGTGTAGATCCAATGGTATCCCTCAATCCCAAATTAGCTGGAAATATTGACACCACAAAACATTATGAAATTAGATGGTGCCAATCTCTCATTCACTCATGATTGAGACATAACAGCTTGATCTACAAGAGTTGATGTGGGCTTATCTCGATGTCAGATTACTTTTAAGGTTTGAAAACATCTGAAAAACTTTGATTTGGACTGAACTATCTTTAAGCGTTCATATCAAAACAAATAAAAACACGCAGAGGTGAAGAAAATATGTTAGGAGAACATTTTTGGGACAAAACGCTGGCCAACTCACGATTGATACTTTCCTCTCCCACCAATACGACAGCACTTGCCTTCCTTTCTTTATACAGCATGTCCATGTATGCATCCACCAGCCTAAACCACATACTGGTGGTTGGAGGCGCCGTAGTTCATCGTGTAGGCCTGCCGGCTGTACTGGAAGTGGTCGGTCAGCACGTTGCTTCGACCATACTGAATGTCTGAGCCTTGGGAGAAAGGCACTGAACCATTGGGCTGCGTCTTGTCCAGTCCCAAATTGTCAAAGGACATTGTGTCCTGCTTGGAGGAAGGCAGCAGCTTCTTCTTAGCTTCCTTATTGGCGTCATATTTCGCCTGTTGGCAGTGAAGAGAAGTGAATAGCTTAGCTTAACACATAACAAAGAATGACAAAAAAAACACACATTGATGTAAATTACCATTGTGTGATTTCAAAGTTCTACATAGTTATAAAGTTGCATGTAAAACTGTCCTCGGTGGGGGAGGAATTCAGAGCACTGTTAGAACCCCCCCCCCATGCAGCGCAGAGCAAGCACCATGGCAGCAACAAGCACAATTGGTTGTCTATTAATGCATTGTAACAGCCGTGTGAGTTTAAATATCAAAATTGCAAGGTGTGTGGAGTGTACCCATAGGATGTTGGGTATTTATCAAATTTGCATCGGAGATGACAAAAAGAAAATTGCTCTACAGATTCACGCTGCATAGTACAATAGTGTCTGAACATTTCCAACATGTTGGCCACCAACAACTAATTCAACTTAGTTCATGAAATAGATTAACAATTAAATCAAATTCAGCATTAAGCATGCAGATGTACAAATGCGCTTCTTTCTTAGTAGCACTGATTGTGTAGATAGCCACTATATTCAAGGTTTACATTGCAATAATTATGATGTGTGAGTGGTTTACCCACCGTAGGTGAATGCAGTAATTGTGTTGACTGGATAAATGCCAAAAAAGTATATGTAAGGCTGTCAGAAGGAGTCACCTTGTTGTACAGGAAGACGCCCACAATGGCCGTCATCATGCCCATGATGTTGGTGGAGCTGACCGGGTTACGCAGCATCAGGAGCGATATGCTGATGACCATGATCCTCTTGGTGGCGTTTGCCACAGCGTAGCTCAGCGGGCTGACCAAGTTGAGGACGCTGAAGGCGATGACGTTCTGAGCAAAGTTACAAAAGCCGCTGACGAGGAGTAAAAGGAAGGTGCCGGTCCATTCAGACATGCCTGTCTGGAGGGGTTATGCAGAGGAGGGAGGAAATGATTACTTGGATATTTGGAGAGAACAATGGATTTAGTCAAGACTTTCTAGGAAAATAGAATGTATCCAGGTTGTGGTCTCAATGTGACAAATGAACAAAAGGCAACCGGATACTAGAGATTTTGTTGTGTGTGAAGATATATTGAGGATTAGGCAAAGGAAATGGATAACACATTTATGGTACACACTGTGACATCCTGTAGACTTGTGAATATAAGACAGACATACACCATATGCAGTAGATGAACCACTATCTTATAAGCTGGACAACAATTAGACCACATTCGTTGATGCGTAATGTATGAACCTGCGCATACACTTTACGTAACTGAAAAACATATCCTATCCTTTTTTAACTCACAAAATCCCCCTCAACCAAGAATGAGGAGAGGTCCACCAGAACCCACGTAGGCACCATGAAGAAAACAGCATTGAAGCCCAGTATGTTGAGAAGTCTCAGGTGGTGGATCCTCGTGTCCCGCAGCACCTAAAAAAAAAATGCATATTCATTCATGGCCCTTCTCATTTCTTAGGCAAAAAACAACTGTTGTGTTGACCTTATGCCTCGATCAGACCGACAGTGTCACTGCATCAATTCTCCGCAATAAATTATGCAGTCAAACCTTTTCCATTTTGTAATCCAAAATTGTTAATGCGTGTGCAACAAAAGTTTAACATTCACCTTCTGCTCCTATTTCTGTCAAGTCTACGCATGCAATTTGATGCATACGCTGGATAAATCATACGCTGGATAATAAGTATACACCGCACAGAACGCACCGCAACTGCCTCTGCAGTGCTGCAAGGTAAACAGCAGCGTTCCAATGGAAATGAATGTGCTTCTAGTGTACCGAAACGTAATCTGTCTGATCAAGGCGTTCGAAATCAAGTGAGCAGACAAACACACCTCAAAGCGAGACAAAAAGACACATCGCTAGAAATTCAGAGGTCACACAAATTCCTTGTCGGTTGGATGCTTTTCTTCATCAACAAGTATGAGACAGGTAACTAAGCAGTTGGTAATTAACAAGACATCCTTGTATATAAGTCTAACACTACAAATTATTACAGTCATTTGACTGCAGGGTTAGTAATATCAAGTCATTCATAACACATCACAGAGTAATGTGCTATGGGGTAGATAAACTGGTCGGTGAGTGTTAGGTACACCCATCTAGTTTATGCTGTGAACAGCCCGTTCCATCTCATCCCAAAGATGCTCGATTGGGTTGAGGTCTGGGGACTGTGCAGGTCAATCAAGTAAACGGAACTCGGTGTCACGTTCCAGGCAATGTTGTTCCACTCCTCAATCACCAGTGTTGGTGATCGCGTGCCCACTTTTTTTATCTGATAGGAGTGGAAACCAGTGTGGTCGTCTGCTGTAATGGCCCACCTGTGACAAGGACTGACGAGTTGTGTGTTTCCAGATGCGTTCTGCACACAGCTGTTGTACTGCCCCAGTATTCGTCTGTTTGTGGCTCATCTATTAACTTGCACGATTCTCCTTCAACCTCTCATCAACGAGCTGTTTTCGCCCACAGGACTGCCGCTGACTGGATGTTTTTTGTGTTTGTCGCACCAGTCTCTGTAAATCTTTGATGTCATTGTTGTGCGTGAAAAGCTAAGGAGGGCAGCTGTTTCTGAGATACTGGATCCAGCGTGTCTGGCACTGACAATCATGCAACGCTCAAAGTTCGTTAGGTCACT
Source organism: Oncorhynchus masou masou (assembly GCF_036934945.1). Lineage (NCBI taxonomy): Eukaryota > Metazoa > Chordata > Actinopteri > Salmoniformes > Salmonidae > Oncorhynchus > Oncorhynchus masou. Next base: position 75,762,733 of record NC_088235.1, on the reverse strand, counting down.
CATTCTGGTGTTCAATCGAACAGTAACTGAATGCCTCAACGCCTGCTTTATATAGCAAGCCACGGCCACCTGACTCCTGTCTGTAGGAGCAATCAATTTTGTGAATGGGGTGATGTACCTAATAAACTGGCCGGTGAGTGTGTGTCCTTCTCTAATATTGGTTTAAGGGAGACCACTTAAAACAGCAGGAAAATGTAGGACAGATGACACAGCACATCTACAGTATGTAATGAGCAAATGTATTGCAAGGACTAACAAGGCTTCATATAAATAGGCCTTGCCCTTGAGTTTTCCTTTTTAGTATGAGTGATGTCTATTATGTCTTCACTTGAATATTGCAAGGAGTGCTTTTACTTCAAATAACAGTATTCTATTAAAAGGAAAATGTCTTGAACTTATTCTACAATCTCTGCTCAAACACATACTTCATTAAAAAGGTCCTCCTAAGTTCAAATTGTGCTATACTTGTATCCATCATCTAACAACACAAACAAGTCCTTTTCAAAGGGTGCCGACTGTTAAGACATACCTTTTTGGAAAATATGTTTTGCAGAGAGAAGCAGAGTGTGGCGGCCAGGGCACTGACTAACCCAGATACATCAAAGGACAGCTCTGTCATTGTGGCCAGAAGCACTCCTCCGATGATGGGGATGAGAGATACGTACACCTGAGACAGGCACAGGACAAGAGTGCAAAAGAGAAAGTAGGCCAAAGTCAAAAAGTATGGTTGAAACCATTAGCATCCATACACATGCAGTTGTTTTGCTAATTTGTTTATGGGACATTTTGTCACATTGAACCCACCCTCTAAATGGCTGTGGCACATACAGTGCATCTGGAAAGTATTCAGACCCCTTGACATTTTCTACAGTGTATTATACCTTACAGTCTTATTCTAAAATGGATGAAATGTATCTTTTCCCCTCATCACAATACCCTATAAATGACAAAGCAAAAACAGGTTTAGAAATTCTAGCAAATGAATAAAAAAAATAAAAAAATGAAATATCACATTTACATAAGTATTCAGACCCTTTCCTCAGTACTTTGTTGAAGCACCTTTGGCAGCGATTACAGCCTCGAGTCTTCTTGGGTATGACTCTACAAGCTTGGCACACCTGTATTTGGGGAGTTTCCCATTCTTCTCTGCAGATCCTCTCAAGCTCTGTTAGGTTGGATGGGGAGCGTTGCTGCACAGCTATTTTCAGGTCTCTCCAGAGACCTTCGATAGGGTTCAAGTCAAATAAAATTGTATTTGTCACATGCTTACTTACAAGCCCTTAACCAACAACGCAGTTAATAAACATACGTGTTAAGTAAAAAAATAGATCAGGAAAAAAAACATCTCAAGAATGAACAATGGAAACAGGATGGACCGGAGCTCAATTTCAAGCCTCATTGCAAAGGTTGTGAATACTTATGTAAATAAGGTATTTATTTTTTTATTCTTAATACATTTTCAATAATATCTAAAAACCTGTTTCACTTTGTCAGTATGGGGTATTGATGAGGGGAAAAAAGTTATTCAATCCATTTTAGAATAAAACAGTATATAGGGGTCTGCATACTTTCTGAATGCACTGTAATTGTGCACCACACAGTGTTAACCGGATGCGTGTTTTATTCCTGCCTCAAAGCTGCGACCTGCAAACACACCTGCAAGCCTGGTGGTAATATGAGCCAAAAGACCGGCTCACATTGTGCCACATCACCATTGCTTGGACAAAATATATTTGAAAGCAGCTTGTACACTATCAATTCTCTGAGTTACTCACTTTTGTGGTTTGCTTCTCCTTCATGATAATCCTTGATAACAACACAACCCATATAGGCATTGTGGCTTTGACTGTGGAGTGAAAAGAAACAAAGAAAATAGATAAAAGGATCATGTTCAGTGCTTGACTTGAGGGCAAGGGCTTGAGTTGGACAAGCCTAGGTTACAAAAGGTAAGGTGCATGACTTGAGATACAATGGTTTAAAGACTTAGGAGCCCATGCAATTGTGCTACACACCAAGAGTTTAAGTCTCATTGTGTCTCGTGCGTCACATATACACCCCTTGTCAACACAAAACGTGGAACTTATTGCATCATAACCTTATGACACTGCATCAACCATAGCTATACATGTCAGTTATTGAGGTAAGACAGCAAATAGTTAGTTAAACTTTATAAAGGCTTATGTCATACATTAAGTACCTAGCTAATTAGGAAGTGAAATGGTATAATACAAAGGGATTGTCATTAAGTGTTGCCGAGGTCACATTTCTGAGCTGTCAGGTTCCCACCAGTGACCATGGCCAGAAAGTCAAAATTGGCTAGAAATTCATTAACACAAACATTTGATTTTTGTTCTTAATTTAAAGGTTAGATTTAGGCATAAAGTTAAGTGTAGTTAAGGTTTAAAATCCGTTTTTAAGAAGATACATTTTTTTTTTAAATAGCCAGGAGTTATGACTTTGTAGCTGTGGTAACTAGTGACGACCCATTCAGGAAAGGTGAAGAACGACCGTTTTCCTGTTGAGATTCAATTGGCACATGCGCATTCGCGCCAAGTTGCCATCTTAAAGTAACAGCAAGAGGAAACAGTCGGTGGTTGTATTTGATTAACCTTTTATTAAAAAGTATGAATTTAAGCGAACAAAGGCATGCAACAGAGGACAAACATAGGTATAATGTAAAGGTTTCAGAATGTACATTTCCTATCGACGCATAGCGACTCGGAGTAGGAGTCCTAGGTTCCTTTCAAAAACTAGTCTGCACTCATCTCAGTGAAGGAGTTGAGGTAGGCCCCCCCCCAAACAAAAAGGTATTCAAACAACCCCAGTATGTTGGTAAGTAAGGGAGGACGCAAGCTCCTTGGCTAATCGTCAAGTGACTTAAACAAAGCTTGCCTAAATTGACCAGGACAAGACAGCAATCGATGTCGTTGCTAGCAAGCTAAAGCATTATACAAAGATTTGCTAATGTTGCGAGCTTACTAGCTAACATTCCGTTAGTTAAAACGTCAACCAATGATTCAGAGCTCGTACAAGTCTTACCAGTGTGTGCGTAGGAAACTGGTACCTTCCATATACTGAAGTGGGCCGACACAGAAGCGAAGTATTTCCCAAAAGCTAAAGGGAGAATATACCATTTGTAGTATATAGTTGGTACTTCTGTTTTTGGGACTCCCCATGCCTTCAACAACGTAGGAAGGAAGACGACGATTGAGAGTATATGAAAGAGCGAAACTGTGACAGGATAAGGGAATCCATTTAGAATAATTTTGTTAACGACGTTACCTCCCGAACTAACAGTGTACCAACAGAAACAGAGTAAAGCTATCCGGACCCCTTCCTTGACTGGGGGACGTTCCACCGCAGCCATCTTCCAGTTCGGATTCACCGGCAGTGAGACGTGGAGCAGCTACCAAAGATGGTGGATAAATGAAGACAGTTCACTCAGGCAATTTACCATTGGGGGAAAAAATGTCAGTTCCGGTCTACTTAACTGGGTGTGTCTCCCATATACACGGATGTAATAGCAACTTGGTCTGGTCTCGTTGACTTTCATTGAAACAGCGAGTGGGGTGTCTCGTTTCCTCTTCCGTCTCTGCAGCTACTACGTAGCTCTACGTACAACGCTGAGAATATATGCCGCGTTCACTTGCTAGTCGGAACTCTGAAATGTCCGACTTGTTTAGTTTTTGAACACAGCACGTGTATAACTACAACCAGCTAGCAAGTCGGAATTCCATAATTCCAACTAACACATGAACGCGGCAATTTGCTGATTGCGTCACCCCCCCTTACAGCAGAGGTCCCAAATAATTTAAATATTTAAACTATACTGCTCATATTGACATATTTACCATGCACCATTAAATACTCTTTCACGTTATATTTTGTAGCTCAATGGCTGTGTAGCTGGCAACTGAAAGGATTATGAACTTGTTTAACTTTAACTAGGCAAGTCAGTTAACACATTTCTATTTACAATGATAGCCTTCTTTCAATTCATTAGATTGTGTAAAACAAACATGCCTGACAGTCCAGACCAATATTTACGACAAAATAATTCTCCAAAGTGTTGCCGTTGATAGAACACTGGAATCTAATCACATTGACTGTTAAGGCATTACATTCCAGATTCTCTTTGATTATATTGGGAAAAACATTATTCTATTTAACATATTTTGCACACAAAGGAGTTTATGGGCCCTCAACATAAAACATTTCCACCTGCCAAGTGCTGAGCGATAGTGGCTCCTAATTAACCCCAGGAGGCGTTTATGTACCAGGGACTCGGAGATAGAAAATTGGGAAATTATCCAAATGTATCTGGATAGCGCATTAAATATTATATTTAATCACAGATATGTTGTAAACTACTTTTAGAAAGACTGGCTCAAAAGAGTGCTCCTTTGACTACTTAAAAATGTGGATGTTGAGGTTAAAAGTCAAGCCACTGCGGAGGCTCTCAACTAAGGCAAACATCTCAGGACAGATAAGTCTCCTGTGGTACACTGTTCCACTGAAAGGGAGAAAGACATTCACAATTTATGCATTGTATTTATTAACACATACTGTATCAATGTGTCCATTTAAAAAGGACTAAGTATCAAATATGTTCTCTTCTGCATTCAACTGAACACAAATAGCACATTTCTATACATTCACTAAGGCTCCATTTTAGGAAACAAATTGGTTTCCACAAGGCAAACAATATCTAAAGGAATGGTAACAAGTATATTTCCAACATATAAACAATTTCTTTTTCTGTTTATCCTCACAGTACAAAGTTGCAATGTTTTAGCATCTGGTTTGCAATTGCAAATTGTTTTCCGGTATATTAATATAAATTGGAGTTCGGGCAAGGACCGTTCTAGTTGTATTATGGTATGGAATGTTGCTACCGTGTTAACCATACATTTTTGTGAGAAAATGTGCAAAGCACAGGTTTACCATATCTGACAAGCAGAACTGATTGAATAAGTGACTTCAATGAAAGTTGTTTTGCACACGTATGTAACTAACAAAATAATGAGAATAAGTCCAGATAAATAAATGCATACATGATAACCACACATTTCATTCTCTTTGCCAGCTTGTACCTGCCAAACAGGTTCCTTAATACAGTTACAGGGCACCTTAAACTCTTTGCATTTTGCACACAATGCATGGAACCCTTCCACTCAAAGAACTTCAGTGATGCTACAGCTGAGCTGTCTCCCATCGAACACTGATCAGCTATTGCTTTTTATAGACAGCACAATTAGCAAGGCCTCTCTTACACCAACTCTGCAAAGGAGTGAGCAGGTTCTACCACGGACAAGTGCCTTTTTGCACTCCAAACTTACACAACTCTCAAGAAGGGAGCAAAGGAAGGCGCTATTTATCCCTCTTAATTCAGAAACCACAGCTCATTAAACTCTCAGTCTAGGCAGACATATGGCAGAATGTTCAGTTTGCTCTCATCCCCATGTGGTTCTAAGGATATGCACTTTGTCCAATCATACCAGTTGTCCTTGGTGTCATGGCACCCGTTCACCCCAGGCCAGTGCTCTTTGTGTATTCTGTCGAGGTCCTCGTTTATGACCTCTCGGCTCACCCCAGGTAAGTCCATGTCAGGGATATTTGGTACCAGCACGTGTGTTTTTCTGGCCTCTTTGATATGATGTTCCATGTACTCATTCATGAAAAAGTGTGCCCCCGAGGTTTGAGCCCCAGATGACGTGAGCACATTGCTTTGACGGTTAAGGTAAGACTGGATGATTTCATTCCTTGACAGCTCTTTCCAGTTGGTCTGTTGGAATGGACTGGGAGTAACAGGGGTATTCTGTGCATATTGATTCCGCTTGAGCAGTTCTGTCCGAGGTTCTGGTGTGACCGGCACCACTGTAGCCTCCCATTCTGGGTAAGAATCTTTGTGGGTCCAGGATTTTATCTGACCTGTTACAGGGTCAAAAGTAAGTCTACGGTCTTTTAATCTACATGGTTTTGTGCTCTCTTCCGTGGGCTGCCCACCCAAGTTCACTGTGTAGTCTCTGGACCTGTATTTGTTCCTCTTTCTCACTGTGCTAGTGGCAGCACCATTGCCCTCCGCCTTCACCTTGCTGCGTGACGTGGCTTTTGAGTTGTGCAGAGAGTCAGGTCTCATGGTACTGTGCTGAAGGCATTGGTCCACGTTTGCCGGTCCGTCCTGATGAAGGGCGGACTCTGCAGGCGGAGGCCCAACAGTGAGGGAACCCTGGATACATGAGGTTAAAGGCTGTGGAGAAGGCAAAGAAGAGGGCTCCAGTCCAGAGCTGTCCACAACCCTGGGACTCTGAGCAGGGCTCAGTAGAGTTGTTGCTTTTGGTGCAGACAATTTAACAACCACATCCTGTTTCGTACTTCTGGGACTATACGAGTTTCTGTGGGGGATTTTGGGCTGATGTTGCCCCCTTCCTGAAGCAACCAGGTCCATTTTGGCTTGCTGTTGCAACACGGCCGTTTTGAGCAATGCGGAAGTGCTAGGAGGTTTGGCAAGTCCCGGTGAGCTAGGGTGAGGTTTGACAGCGTTGATGGGAATTTTGTTGAGTCTGTCGTTGTCAAGATGATCAGCACCATCCTTGTCTGATTTTGGATGTGAATGAGCATCAAGTGTGTCCATAAAAGCCTTGGGACTGGCCCCAATTCCATTTATTGGCAGCCGTGAGTTTCGTGTTCTTTCATAGGCTGTTTTTTTAGAGATTTTCGCTGGTAGGTGCTGTCCATCCCTCTGCTCCCCTTTGCGTTTTCGGTTGCCTGACTTTTCTGCTTTGGGAGAATAACAGTTGTTGAAGTCATTTCTACTCTTGAGCTCCGAAACCATTTTATCTGAAGGCGGGATGACAGCTGGAGGGGAGACAGCCGTCCGGCAGGGGTTGTTAGCACCGTTGGCAGCGCCTGGCGGCCCTCTATGCCCCTTGGACTGTGCCTCACTCTGCCCAGGCTCAATCAGCTTCTGCCAGGTGCGCAGGAGCTTCTTTGCACGCTTGACAAGATCCTCATCCTTTGTCTTTTTCCTTACATCGTTAATCAGCTTGCCAAGGCGGGTTTCCTTGAAGAAGAACAGGAAGTTTTATGTTTAGTACAACACCCTCTTGGCAACATATTTCCAAGAGCTGACATGCACATTTGTCCCCAGCATTACCTACCTCAAGTGCTTCTTTGGTGATGGGATATTTCTCCAAATAGGAAATGACGTCCATTACAGCTACCATGTTGCAGATCTGCTGGAAAGTAAACAACAAATCATGTTAAAACTATGAAAGTAAGAGACAGGAAATGGTAAGAGAAACTCAATGTATAATGACAGATGAGTGTATACAACAATTCAATCAAATCCGATAGAGTCCAAGTTGTAGAATATGAACTTCAATTATGCCACTTCTGTGTTGCGGAGAAAATAAAGGCTCTATGAGCATGAATTCTTTTTACTCTGAACAAGAAATTCAAATTGGATTAAAAAACCCACACTGACAGTCATAGTCAGTGGCTTAAATTAATAGGACTAATGGTTCAGTGGATGTATAGTGGTTCATACCACTTACTGACCAATGGGTACCACCGGAATTAAAATAAATAAGGTGTTCGCCAACAAGTCATGTCTGCAGGCAGCGGGACGCACACCTTTAGCCAATTTATTTATATAATGAGCCTCTGGATAGATTCTTGGTAGTTCCCCTTTCCTTGACAATTTGTTTAGCTTTAATGACATACCCTGGGCCAGACGGATTACCAGGACGTGTACTCCGAGCAATGCGCTAACCAACTGGTAAGTGTCTTCACTGATATTTTCAACCTCTCCCTGTCTGAGTCTGTAATACCAACATGTTTCAAGCAGACCACCATAGTGTTCTTGGGCACAGGGACTAAGGTAACCTGCCTAAATGACTACCAATCCGTAGCACTCACGTCTGTAGCCATGAAATGCTTTGAAAGGCTGGTCATGGCTTACATCACCACCATTGTCCCAGAAACCCTAGACCCACTCTAATTTGCATACCACACCAACAGATCTACAGACAATGCAATCTCTATTGCACTCCACACTGCCCTTTCCCACCTTGACAAAAGGAATACTTATGTGACAATGCTATTCGTTGACTACAGCTCAGCGTTCAACACCATAGTGCCCTCAAAACTCATCACGAGGGTTGCAAAGGGTCAGAAACTTTCCGGTAAATTTCCAGAACTTTTTCATGGGAAATTAAGGCTAGGAATTTTGCTTAAATTCATCAGAAAAAGTTTGCTTATAACAGTGAACCTTTTTTTGTGGGATGTACATAAGTAAATTCTAGGTATTGTGGCATATTTTGGTTAAACTATCCCCAATTCAATGGAATTGCAACCCTCTGCATGCACAGTGCATTCTTCCACCACAGGTACAGCTGATTCAAGATCATGCATATTAATAAAATATGCTATTGAGACTACAATACTACACTGTCTGAGCCTAGGACTACATGTTTTCTGGTAAATTTAGATTACAATAATAGGTGGGGTGAATGTATTGACATACATGATTTTTTGTTAACTAGTAAATAGTAGCCTACAGCAAAATGTGTTTAAATAATTCCTAACTTGTTAACAATTTCTACTAGTTAGCTTTTGCTACCTTGTGGGTTTCAGCTTGCTTGAGCCTGCTAACTGAGTGTAAATTCACCTGTTTCCATGCACGTTTAATTTGAAAACATTTCTTCCAAAGGATATGTTTAATCTAACTGCTTAACTATTTATCTGTACATGGAATTGTATTTGTTTTGTTTTTTAAACTATTTTATCTAAATCAACACAGGAAAATGCTACGGGCACTATCTGATGTGTGGAGACATTTCACTGCAGCTAATGTAGAAGGAAAAGCTGTGTACATTTGCAAATACTGTGCCAAATCAGGTGTGAAGAATGCAACAAAGATGCAGAATCATCTGGCCAAGTGCATATAGCTCCCTCACAACAAGCAACATTTACATTTACATTTAAGTCATTTAGCAGACGCTCTTATCCAGAGCGACTTACAAATTGGTGAATTCACCTCTGACAAAAGTCCCTCTACTTCTATTCAAGGTGAAAATGACGAATCAGACACCTTATCGATAGCAACAGCTCATGGTCCTCCTGGAATCAGAAGTTTTTTTGATTCAATGGAGGAACAGTCAGAGAAATGCTGATGAATGTCCTGCTTTAGCTGGGTATGCAACTGGTTCACCTCTGATGCTCACAGGCAATGTGTATTGGAAGAGATTTCTGAATGTTCTTCACCCAGCATACACCCCTCCAACCAGACATGCTTTATCTACTAATTTGCTGGATGCAGAGTTCAAGTGAAGGTCAAGCAAATCATAGAGAAAGCAGACTATTGCAATCATCGCTGATGGGTGGTCGAATGTTCATGGGCAGGGAATAATTAACTACATCATCTCCACCCCTCAATCAGTATTCTACAAGAGCACATACAAGGGACAGACACACCGGTCTCTACATTGCAGATGAGCTAAAGGCAGTCATCAATGACGACAGAAGGTATTTGCACTGGTGACAGAATGCTGCGAACATGAAAGCTGCTTGGTCTAAAGGGGAGGAGTCCTAACCTCACATCACACCCATTGGCTGTGCTGGTCATGCATTGAATCTGCTCCTCAAGGACATCATGGCACTGAAAACAATGGATACATTCTACAAGGGAGCCAAGGAAATGGTTAGGTATGTGAAGGATCATCAAGTTAAAGCAGCAATCTACCTCACCAAGCAAAGTGAGCAGAATAAGAGCAACACATTGAAGCTGCCCAGCAACACCCGTTGAGGGTGGTGTCGTCATCATGTTTGATAATCTCCTGGAGGGGAAGGAGTCTCTCCAAGAAATGGCCATATCACAGTCTGCCGATATGGACATGCCCATCAAGAGGATCCTCCTGGATGATGTATTTTGGGAGAGAGTGGTAAGCAGCCTAAAACCTATATCAGTAGCCATTGCACGGATTGGGGGAGACAATGCCAACCTGTCTGATGTTCAGACTCTGCTTGTAGATGTAAGAGAAGAAATCCGTACTGCCCTGTCCACTTCACTGTTGCGCCAAGCAGAGGAAACTGCAGTTCTGAAATACATCAATAAGCGTGAAGACTTCTGCCTGAAGCCATACACACAGCAGCATACATGTTGGACCCCAAGTATGCTGGCAAAAAAAACATTGTGTCTGGTGCAGAGAACAACATCCTGTCTGGTGCAGAGGTCATCATTACTGTGTCTCGCCGCCTGGATGAGGGAAAGGTTCTTGGCAGTCTGTACACTTTCAAGCAAGGGCTTTGCGACGGAGATGAGATATGTTGGCATGATTGCCAAATTGCATCAGCCACCTGGTGGAAGGGACTTTGTGGCTCTGAGGCTGTTTCCTCTTTCCTCCTCTGTTGCCTCCATCCTCCAAATCCCAACAACAGCCACCTTAGAGCGCAACTGGTCCTTGTTTGGGAACACACACACCAAAGCATGCAACAGGCTGACCAATACAAGGGTTGAAAAATTGGTGGCCACCCAGACAAATTGGGGTCTTTTTGAGCCTGACAACGAGCCATCCGCAACAAGGTTGGAAAGTGACAGTGAAGATGAGCCCTCAGTCTGATGTTCAAGAGGTGGACATTGAGGAGGTCCAGGGAGAAGACATGGAAGCCTGAGAGGAAGACAACCAAAGCTTTAGTTTCTAGACTATAATTTTACAGATAGATGCATGTTGAAAACATTTTTGGGAGATGCGATGGATCATTCATCCCTTTTGTTGTTCAGTAAAATCATCCCATGTGAAGAGTTAACTCAATTAAAAGTTAAATTCGTAACTATTGTTTTTTTTGTTTTATTCTATTGGACGGGTTTAATCATTTGCAATTATGTCTACTTATAAGGTAAAAGGTTTATGTTTGTCTCCATATGATTTGGTAAATATATCCAAGGCAAAAAAACATCTACATTTAAATGGTATTAAAATTAATTTGCATATATTTCCATTAATTCCCATATATTCCCACAAAAAGTTTCCACCTCTGAATATTCCCCAAAATGTCCAACCCTGCTCATCACTAAGCTAAGGACCCTGGTACTAAACACCTCCCTCTGCTACTGAATCCCAGACTTCCTGACGGGCCACCCCAGGTGGTAAGGGTAGGTAACAACACATCCGCCACGCTGATCCTCAACACGGGGGCCCCTCAAAGGTACGTGCTCAGTCCCCTCCTGTACTCCCTGTACACTCATGACTGCACGGCCAGGTAGGACTCCAACACCATCATTAAGTTTGTTGATGACAACCGTGGTAGGCCTCATCACCGACAATGATGAGACAGCCTATAGGGAGGAGGTCAGAGACCTGACCGTGTGGTGCAAGGACAACAACCTCTCCCTCAACATGATCAAGACAGATTGTGGACTATTTGCATTGCTGCTGCTGCTGCCCCCCCGCCTCTCTGTTATTATCTATGCATAGCCACTTTAATAACTCTACATACATGTACATTATTAGCTCAATACCGGTGCCCCCACACATTGACCCCTCTAATGTTATTTACTGCTGCTCTTTATCTGTTATTCTTTTCTCTTACTTTAAAATATATATATATTTAAAAAAAAGTATTTTCTGAAAGCTACATTGTTGGTTAAGGGCTTGTAAAGTAAGCATTTCACTAAGGTTCACTACACCTGTTTTGTTTGGCACGTGACAAATACATTTTGATTTATTAAAAAAAAAGAAGAAGCTATGTATCAATTTAACCTTTTTTGCTGATATGAAAGATAATGTCCTTATGTTTCTAATACCATACCGCAAGTGATGCATGTTCATGTTCAGACCGAGTGTTGGGGCTCTTGACAAAACTCCCTGTACAGAAGACACATTCATCCAATGACGTGTAATGTAATGGAACAGAGTCGTGATCAAGGGCTAAGTATGCTACAAAGAGTACACCTTGACCAACAGACTTGGAGGAAAGCAAGCTTCCTTGTACTGTGTTGTCACTTCAAGAGTTTAACAACACTTTTGTTTGCATCAGCCATTTAATTCAATGTTTGTTAATCACATATCATGATAGTCTGTGAGCCTTTGTGACAGATGGCTTCATGTTAGCAACCAGTAACCATTAAGGAATGGCTCGTCACACTGAATAACAAAAGAGCTGATTGGCTAACACTGCCAATCCAAAATGGCTGTGTGGCTTCTGCTACCTAACACGATGGATGAAAAGGACAGTTTTCTGATAACTTCAAAACTAGCAGGCGTTCAATCTTCTCAGTGGTACAATTGGGATAATGGCACAATTCAGAGTCCAACGCATTTCTCATCCCTGGATTAAGGTATGTCCTCTGAGCCGTATCTCGCGGCAGCGTTAATCTACACAGGAAGCCTGTCCGACCCAAGTAGTGCAGATACAGGCAAGCGGCTCGGATCTGCTGGCTACTCATTTCCAAAACACTGCTGACCTTGGTGGTGGGTTTTGAGTAGTAAGATCATCCTTTCAGTTAACCTGCTAGCTAGCTACAATGCTTGGGCCTCGCTAAAGTAACGGCAAAGTTTAACTCTGGTTTAGTTAGCTACAACAGTCGCTACGCAACAGTATAACTAGCTAATAAAAAAAATACATTTAAAAAAAGTAGAACTAGCTAATTTGCTAAGGTGAAGTTTAAAATGTCAACTTTAGCTATCTAAATTAGGCACAGTTAGCTAAATGACAGGCAGGTAGCTAACCAACTAACTTCTGATCACTAGAACTAAGATAGGTTGACCAAAGATGTTGAAATGCTTGGGCTCAGGCGAGACTCCAGTGTGTTTATGTACGTTAGCTAGCTAACTACTACAGAGTTAATGAACTACTGTTAACTAGCTAAGTTCCTAGTATTGACTTTAACGAACAAGCTCATAGATTTAGTTAGTTTACGAGCAGGCTTCCAGCTAGATAACATTAGATAGCTACCTGCCGCGTCGTTAGTTACCACTGCACTGGTTTTAGATAACGACGTTAGCTAAGACAAGTTAGTTAGCTAGCTAATGTTCGCTGTCGATGTTTGTCATAAGATTTCACAGTAGGGGATCATTGCAATAGTGTGGACAGAGAGAGACCCTTCAAGTACGTGGAAACATTACTAACTCACATTGTTTTGGCCATCGATGGCCTGCATCAGCCGGTCTCTCATCTGCTGCGGAGTTGCCGTGGCCGCTGTCATTGCATGGCAGTGGTGCGGATCAGTTGACGGGGGAGGAATCCTCCTTAGACACGAGTGGGTGACTTGCAGACACTCACAGGCCTTTCGGGAGATGTGCTAGTAAATAAAGACCCATATTTTATGGAGCTTTATTCGACCTTGAAGGTGTATTCATGTATTTCGCAATGAATACGTATCTCCAGATAGAGGATCTTCCCGAATACTCGTGTCCGACTGCCTCTTTGGCAACAGCCAACGCTGTGGCCTTTCTCAACATCGGCTTCTCTGCAGCTCAAAACAACAGAGCTATTGAAAAACGCTCTCCTGGTGCATCGTGGGAAATGTAACACAGAAACGTTGTCGACTGTGAATGTATCTGATATTATTTGTGTGAACCTGTAGTTAAATTACTGGGTTATCCTATTACACAATATGGATGTGTAACCAAACACTGTATCTGAAACGTTAGATTTGTCTTAATTCAATACATTTAGCACGAACAATGAAGCCCAACACGTACATTCTAATACATGTGAAAGCTGTACTGTGTAGCCAATATGTGCTTATTAATTTAATTAATGAATCAAGACATGATACAACTGTTTTATGATTTTGTTTAACATGTTTATACAGATGAGTGAGTGTGTGTCAAACAATGCACAATGTGATTGAGTGCAGGAACCAAATAAGGTTGAGAAGCACTAAATCAGATGACACACTACTCAAATCCTAAATTAGGAAAGGAAAAGATGAAAAGGGTATGGATGAAAACACCAAGTGCATTTTAGAGTAAAGTTTTATTATACAAAACTAGATCATAGACAAAAGTATGCAACAAAGCAATGATAAAATTAAGTCTGAATGCTCTTAACATCAGAAGGCCTTAGTAAGACAAACATCAAACATGTCAAATGGTTCTCATTCTGTTCACAAGTTTTAGAAGAAAATGAGGACTATAGATAACAGGTTAGCAATAGGGCTGGGAATTGCCAGGGACCTCATGATACAATATTATCACAATACTTAGATGCCGATACAATATGTATTGCGATTCGATGTTCCAAACATATTGCTAACCATATATCCGCTGCAGTGTGACGAGAGAACCATGAGAAGCAGTTTAGGTCAGTCATGGAAATAAAAGGGCTGAAAAACCAATTGGCTCCCTATTTCTAAAAGCTTTGAAGATAAAATACTGTAGTTTTGGTGCAGGTACAACTAACTAGTGCAAAAATATTGCGATATTGCACATAATGGTCGCAGGTCACAGGATCCGACACGAATCTCAACTCCAAAAAGTTTTTTTTTCGTGCAGGGGCTCCCAATCCAAAAATGAAGTTGATCACTATCCAAACAATCTGTAAATGTAATAGACATGGGCAATTAATACACAATACATTATTGTCAATATGGTATACCTTGTGAGGCACAGAAGCATATCAGTATGACAATAGTAGTAGATTAGACTCTACAAGATGGCAGCTACTTACAGAATCATGCAAAACATCATGAATATGTTCCATAAGGCAATGAAAATCCGGAAGTAGCGTAGACTGGAGGAACTCTCTGATCTTGTCACCTAAAACAAATACGCCATGGTGTCATTTCAGATTTATAGAGACCTTCATTGTGTGTTCATGTGTAACGGATGTGAAACGGCTAGCTAGTTAGCGGTGGTGCGCGCTAAATAGCGTTTCAATCGGTGACGTCACTTGCTCTGAGACCTTGAAGTAGTGGTTCCCCTTGCTCTGCAAGGGCCGTGGCTTTTGTGGAGCGATGCTTCGTGGGTGACTGTTGTTGATGTGTGCAGAGGGTCCCTGGTTCGCGCCCGGGTATGGGCGAGGGGACGGTCTGCACACATCAACAACAGTCACCCACAAAGCTCGCCCATACCCACAGTTTGGCGCAGCACCAGGGACCCTTTGTTACCCATCGCTCCACAAAAGCCGCGGCCCTTGCAGAACAAGGGGAACCACTACTTCAAGGTCTCAGAGCAAGTGACGTCACCGATTGAAACAATATTTAGCCGGCACCACCGCTGATCCGGGTCAAGGCACCAATGTAACAGTATAACTTTAGACCGTCCCCTCGCCCATACCCGGGCGCGAACCAGGGACCCTCTCACCACCATGCAATACAGCGTACCAATAAGTGCTTCAGCCTGACTCGAAGGCTCAGAGGACGGGGTAAAAACGATGCAGAAACATCAGCAATAGCCTGCAGCCTATGTTCTTTAAAAATAGATGATCTATCTCAATGCATACCTCTTGAGTATCCTTACTTTCATTTTCATGAATAGTCACTCTGTGAAGTTTCCTGTGGTGAGGTTTTTTAATGCACCACAATGCATCACACACCTGTAGTTGGTCCACGGGGTTCATCTCCAAATTATCCTTGTGACTCCTTTTTCTTACTGTAATAGAGAACAGTGTTGATTGTCTTGTGTTGATGAGCTAGTAAAAATAATATGAAGTCCAGCATTATTGTCTGTTTAGTGTTACCAGGCACAACTAGGACAATGTCTTCAGCGCAAGACAAAAATTGTATCATACTCACAGTTTGAAGTTTAACACAGCACCAGTGTTCATGAGTAAGGTCCTAAAAAGGATGACATAGAAATAGTTGGAAATTATCACTTTTAATACAGCACATGACAGCACAGAACTCCAACTTTGGCATTAAGCAAATAAATTCATTAAAAATCCTACAATGTGATTTTATGGATTTTTTCCCCCTCATTTTGTTTGTCATAGTTGAAGTGTACCTATGATGAAAATTACAGGCCTCTCTCATCTTTTTAAGTGGGAGAACTTTCACAATTGGTGGCTGACTAAATACTTTTTTCCCCCACTGTATGTGTAAACGAGGATAGCTGGTAGTTATGTCTAAACTGGGCTACTGTAGTTTGCTAACATTAGCGAGCTGGCAAAGAAGGTGCTAGCTAGGCTTGCTCAGCCACACATAGGCTTTGCTGCTAAGTTAGCAGTGTTGGGAAAGCTACTATGAAAATATAGCTTACGAAGCTACCAATTACTTAACACTGGAAGAAGTTAAGCTACCCTTAAGAAAAATATAGTTTACTTAAATAAAGTTACTTAGGAAAAAAATACTTTCACAAACTACTTGGTGAAAAAATATATCTAAATCTAAAATGTCAGACTGCAAATTGCAAGACAGATCACTCAGTAGTCAGATGTTAACATGATGTGTGATTTTTGCCTATTAAACACAAAAAGTGTTTCAAGTGAGAATTAGGCAGGTCTGATGCAGGAAAATAAAGAATTCTTGCCTACCTCACCCATATTTTACTTTTGCAAAAAAAAGGAGTGTAAAGTTCCAGCAGTTACACCACTACATGGCAAAAAAAAGTAATTACTGAAAACAGTACCGACATTTGAATTTACTACCACCAAGCTACTGCAAAAATATATTAGTCAGTTGTACAACTGAATGCATTCAACTGAAATGTGTCTTCCACATTTAACCCAACCCCTCTGAATCAGAGGTACGGGGGGCTGCCTTAAATCGACATCCACGTCTTCGGCGCCCAGGGAACAGTGAGTTAACTACCTTGCTCAGGGGAAGAACAACAGATTTTTACCTTGTCAGCTCGGGGATTTGATTGGTTACTGGCCCAACGCCAAATCCTGTAACTACTAGGCTGCCGCCCTTATTAAATACTATTCTGAACAAAAATACAAATGTAACATGCAACAATTTCAAACATTTTACTGAGTTACAGTTCATATCGGAAATCAGTCAATTGAAATAAATTAATTAGGCCCTAATCTATGGATTTTACATGACTGGGAATACAGTTATGCATCTGTTGGTCACCGATACCTTAAAAAAAAGGTAGCCTCGTGGATCAGAAAACTAGTCTGTATCTCGTGTGACCACCATTTGCCACATGCAGTGTGACACATCTCCTTCGCATAGAGTTGATCAGGCTGTTGATTGTGGAATGTTGTCCCACTCCTCTTCAATGGCTGTGTTAAGTTTCTGGATATTGGCAGGAACTGGAACACGCTGTCGTACACGTCGATCCAGAGCATCCCAAACATGCTCAATGGGTGACGTGTCTGGTGAGTATGCAGACTATGGAAGGACTGGGACATTTTCAGCTTCCAGGACTTGTCTACAGGTTCTTGTGACGTGGGGCAGTGCATTATCATGCTGAAACATGAGGTGATGGCGGCAGATGAGTGGCATGACAATGGGCCTCAGGATCTCGTCACGGTATCTCTGTACATCCAAATTGCCATCGATAAAATGCTATTGTGTTCGTTGTCTGTCGCTTATGCCTGCCCATACCATAAACTCACCGCCACCATGGGGCACTCTGTTCACAACTTTGACATCAGGTAAACCGCTTGCCCACACAACGCCATACACGTGGTCTGCAGTTGTGAGGCCGGTTGGACGTACTGCCAAATACTCTAAAACAACATTTATGGTATCACGCTCCCTCAAAATTTGAGACATCAGTGGCATTGTGTTGTGTAACAAAACTGCACATTTTAGAGTGGCCTTTTATTGTCCCCAGCACAAGGTGTGTAATGTGTAATGATCATGCAGTTTAATCAGATTCTTGATATGCCACACCTGTCAGGTTGATGGATTATTTTGGCAAAAGATAAATGCTCACCAACAGATGTCAAAAAATTTGTGCACAACATTTGAGAGAAATAATATTTTTGTGCTTATGGGCAGTTTCTGGGATTTTATTTCAGGTCATGAAACATGGGACCAGCACTTTATAGATGTTGCGTTTTATACTTGTGTTCAGTATAGTTGAACTACATGTAGTTCACTACTCCCCGACATTGTAACTTAAATTAGCTAGCTTGCTAACAACAACAATCAAACTACACACTGGCTGGTTGAAACAAAAGGCCACGATTATCACATTCCTCGTTGTTAAAATAGAATTAATCTCTTTGGTTTCATAATAAAAAGTCCAGCATTACCCGAATATCAAGAGATCCCCGATCATTTTGTCCACATCACAGGCGCTATACTTCCGCGAAAATCGTAAAAAATAGTCGAATGGCTGAAGTGTAATCCTAGTGGGAATTCAATACGCCGATTCGGTTTTGCAACTTGTTGGACTAATGATTACACCCATGGAATATGTTCAGTAGAGAGAACGTTTTGAAAGGGGAAGCCACATGGAAATATTATCACACCCACGTAGGGGGTAGGTAATACATGGAAACAATTAGCTTTGGACATAGGCCCATATACTCCTATTTTATATTCAGCACTATTTTGACATCATTTTGACTCTTAGTTTAATCAATTATAAAATTCCGTTTTTCTAGCCACAAGGGAAGCCCGTGCGCCAATGTGTAGGCCTACACTAGCTATCGCACCTTTTTTTTCTCACAATAAACTCATTCCGCAGCATATTCACGGAACCACATAATCTGCAGAGCTATATGTTCTTTCTACAACTACATCTCATAGGTTTGGCTTGGTCAAATGTACTACAACGCGAACACACGATTTCAGCCACCCCATAGGTTTATGGAGGCACATGATGAATACAATTCGGCTTCAGACCCTTCATTTATCATCATTAGGCCAGTTTGTTAAACAAATACAATCCTAAAGGACCGAGGTTACATGAATATAATACATCATAAACATATTCTACCTGATTTATTGCAAATGTCTTTATTGTAGGCTACCATAAGCAGGTGCCAGGTGGAATTGACTATCCCAATACAAATATTATTATTAATCTGTAATAGTTTTTATTAGCCTATCAATATACGATTCGGCACTGATTTTTCACATCAGGTTCCAAAGCCAACGTTACCCACGATTTAAACCTATAGAAAAACGTGTTATCGTAAAATAAACCGTAAACCTGTATAGTGACATGCGCATCGTGTCATCTCTTTCTTTCTCCCTCTCTCTCCCTCTCTTTCTGTCTTTCTCTCTCGCTGTTATTTGCAGAGCACTATGGCAAATCGTCAATATATTTCTTAGGCCAGCTATCGTTCAAAGATTAGATTAAATAATGTATATAGCTGCATATCTGATCAAAATTGGGGACCCAAAAACTAAAGCCTATCTGTCATTTTTCAACCGTAGCGACGAATTCCATGGGGAGCTGACAAATAAGACCAGCTGGAATAGAAAAAACGCTCGGCCGAGAACAAATTATAAAGCTGTGCAGATGAGGTATATTAATAGGAAGGCTTGAGTGTCACAGTCTTTTTACTCGTGAAGACGTGGAGCTTCGTGGCGAGTCGCCGGACAACTGACATTCTAGTTACGCAGTGATCATAAAATACACGCGGTAGTGTTATAAATCTTAAATCATGGACGTGTTGGAAGTCCTCAATTTGGGCGATGTTGCCCACAATTTCTCAAAAATGGGAATGTTTCCAGTTTTTGATCTTGCTTATTACATCGTGTCCATACTCTACCTCAAGTATGAACCAGGTTAGTGGTATTTTTTTCTCCCTATACATTCATGTTAAAAAATGAAATCATTAGTTGTAATGGATTTATAATTGTGAGGCTGAGTAGCCTGTAATTAGGTAGGCTATTGAATATAATACTGGTCAACGTTGAATAGGTTATAACCTAGGCTATATGGGTTGTCAACCCCCCAAAATTATAACACCAATAGATACATGTACCAATACAAACATTAATTTGTCAATTTATACATAGGCCTACTATGGAAATCGTAATAAACTTTTAATAACTTGAAAGGAATTTGAATTTGTCCTATGAATAACATTTGCACCAGCAGCTTGGCCTACTTTGAGAGAGGAATTAAGAAACTCTTTTCTTTAATACCTCACATTTCCCAACATTTAAACCTTGAAACAGAAAGGGTCTGCTGTATGAAATCTGAAGAGACCCGATGCATACCAAAGCTTTGGCCCCCGTGCAATAAATAGACTGTCCTTAAATAGATGTCTCTGGGCTGGCTACACACTACAGAAAGTCTCCTCTGCTTCGGAGTACGATTGTTCATAGCCCATTTGTAATTGTGTTTGTAAGACCTCATTGACATTGTATTAATCAAAGGTGAAGCTTACAATACTCCAGAATATATGCAGCCAAGCCTCTTAGAGACCAAAAATATGTCCAAAAGCACGTATGTTGGCCTCGAAATGAACATGTCTAATACAATCCCAGCACTGTTCTACCCTTCTGGATATCCCTTATTCACCCAAGTAAAGGTACACTGAATGAAGAAATTGCATTTGTTCATTGTGGAATAAGTTTTAAATAACAATTTATTTTATTATTTACTCATTGACACATTTTTGTGTTACAAGTAAATGATAGTGGTCTATAAAACCTGGTATCAAAATACTCTCATTCCCTACCTTGCCTTTTTGGCCAAATCTTTGTAAAATCTTAGTAAAGACAGGTGGAACGTTTTTTTTTCTCTCTCAAGTAATGGTTCAAAGAAGCCTCGTGAGCTCCTAGACCTATGTAAACCAATCTCTGAGTCACATGTTCTCAGTGGTTCCCTGGTTCCTCATGAATGAGTTTGGAGGCTGGGGTGTTGAGGGTCAAGGTTTATGTCAAGCCTGTCAGTTGCGTTGTGAGGCAGGAAAGCAATAGAGCAGCGTGTATTTTTAGGGTGCATTTCTTTGGATCAGTTTTCTGTCAAACAGCAGGCAAATCACTCCTACACCCAGAATCACACCTGTTATTTTAGATCTTGACAGTTCTAGTGCCCAATAGGGGGACACACATTACTCCACAATCTTACAACGATCCATAGATGTTTCAAACACCTTATTATAGTAGATGTGGCTTTTTAAAATGACTTTGGTGCTAGTGAAAGACTTGATTTCTCTTTCCTCGTCCCAGTAACACAAATGAGTAGAGTTAATTAATAATTGAGCAATGGATGAGTAAAAGGATTCAGAGACTTTCTCGTGTGGTGTGTACTGTAACATTGCCCTTGAGTAACTCACTCAATGGTGGGAGTGACATGAGTGGATCATTACTATAAGACTATACTGCTGGTATACATTTGATGTGGGGATGAGAGCTAAGGAAGAACCAACCAAAACACAATGGTGTACACACACACACACACACACACACACACACACACACACACACACACACACACACACACATGGTAACACTTTATAATAACTTTGAATAAGCATTATTAAACAATTGATAAACTATTAATAAATGTGTAGGTCATGATTTACTCATCTCCAAGTGTGTGTGCGTCTGTAAATTGTTGTTCGTATGTGTATGTTTGTATCTGGTGTGAGGATTTTATTTGTGAAAAAAATTGAACATTTTATATTATTAAAATTATTATTTTTAATTTTTATTTTACTAACGTCCAGAAACATTTATAAGCATGATAAGCATTACAAATCATGAGTATTTATTTATGAAGCATTTTTAATTGGTTATTTATGAATGTTACTAAAACGTGTTACCAGTCTGACTTCACGTGGAGAATATATTTAAATCCTGATTCTTCTGCAGGGTCAGTAGAGGTGGCTCGCAAGAGCCCCGTGGCCTCTTGGCTCTGTGCCATGCTCTACTGCTTTGGGAGCTACATCTTAGCAGACGTTCTGCTCGGCGGTTGCCCCCTGGACTATTTCCAATACAACAGCCACATCCTCCTAGCCTCCGCTATTTGGTAAGATCCTTTAAATGGTTAATGTGCTTATCTACATACATTATTGTTTTTTGTTTTTTGTTTAGAAAGTGCAAAACCTATGTCTGTATATGCCTAGGATTGTTGAAATAGGCCACATTGAATTTGGTGTCACATAGTAATTATTTCAAAATGATTTAGAAATGTTGTTGTCAAGTAATAAGAAAAAAACTGCCACAACATTATTCAAATGTACTCTTTTGTTTCTCTCTCGTTCACTAAAATGTAACAACAGGTACCTCGTCTTTTTCTGCCCTCTTAACCTCTTCTACAAATGTGTGGCTTTCCTGCCTGTAAAGCTTGTGCTGGTAGCCTTAAAGGAGGTTGTCCGCACTCGTAAAATCGCAGCTGGTGTGCACCATGCCCATCATGCCTACCATAACGGCTTCCTCATCATGGTCATCATCGGCTACGTCAAAGGTTGGGGTCTCCCTGCACTCCACACCTCCCATAGCTACTATTGCAACCTGTAGGACTTTCCTTGTGTGTGTCCATTTTGTAAAGAAGTGAGATACAGACCTTTGTCCTAATTATTCTACTTTCTATTTATATCCTCCCAGGGTCAGGAGTGGCTCTCATTTCCAATTTTGAGCAACTGCTGCGTGGTGTGTGGAGGCCCGAGACCAATGAAATCCTCAACATGTCATTGTGAGTTGATTGTCCTCACGACTCTGTGGTTGATGTCAGCCGTCGACATTTGTTTGCTGCCTCCTCAAGCAGGAGAAGATTTTCAGAAAATGTCTGGCTGTTAGAAACCTAAGCGGTTTCAGGACGACCTACGGGGTTCCCAGCTCTAGTTTGTGACAGCAAGACAATGTTCTATAACAGCAAATAATCCGATATTGATATTTACACCCACAACTTCTGAAGGTATCAGGTAGTTGCACAACTGTATTTGAAGGCAATCGAATGCATTTACTGGTTCTCCAGGTATCTATAAGAGATCATACATGTGTAAATGGGGCTGAACTATCCATTTTAAAGCTGACAAATGTATAACAATGGATATTTTCTATCAAGAGAAATGTGTTGACTTTGTCTGATGTTGATAATATTTTCCCTCTCCAGCCCTACTAAAGCCAGTCTGTATGGAGCCATTTTGTTTACACTTCAGGAGACACACTTGCTTCCTGTGTCCAAGACCACCCTCATCTGTCTTTTCACTGCGTTCATGGCTACTACAAAGGTAGGTCCTGGAGTCCATACTAGAGAGTGTGCATCATACGTTTATACAGGGTTTGGGGCAAATATGCTTTAACTCAAGAAATTGTGAAAATTAATTAACACAAATCCTTTTGTAAAATAATTGTCAATATGCAGTTCATATTCTGAACAGATTTTTAAATGGAATTGATCTCGACCCTACTGCTGTACTTACATACCTCTCCCTTCCTATTGTTTGCTATTAGTATCAGCAATTAAACAAACTTGATAGGGATCCTACTCTATAGCGATTTTGTTGTCTCAACTAGATAATTGCACAAACTAAGTAAATATTTTCACACTTATGATTTCTATTTCACTCAGGTGATTTTGACCGCCCGCCACTCTCACGGCTCTCCCTTCGTCCTCATCGAGTCTTGGGTGTGCCACTTGCTCTTTGGCTCCCCTCTTGGAGGTGGTGAGGAGGAGCACCATGCTGCCCCTGCCCCTGTCGCCCCCGTCTCACCAGTCAAAACCAAGGAAGAGTTTGGCGAAGGCACCCGCAAGAGGAAGTCCAAGAAAGCAGAGTAGCACGCAAACTACTACACCAGTGAAGGGGAAAAAAGGTCCCCACCCCATCCACAAAACTCATCTGATCTCCCCTCATGGCCCAGCCTTCTGTTTAGACATGATGGAGTCTCCCATTCCTTGCTGGGGAAAGGTGCAGTTTGATGTTTACCAAATGAGTCCCTTTCTATTGAAGGAAATGGTGCTTTCTATGTCATATCACACTGTATGGGGATTCTGTAAATAGCTCACCAAAGTCTCAGACTTAAATCATCGTCCCAGCCAGTACATATCTACTTATTTATTTATGTATTTATTGTGACAACTGTGAACATCTCTCCTACTGTGTGCAACAGCATGTGGTGAACAGTGTTACCGCAAGTTACTTTTTTGTTTTAGGATGGCCTTTGTTTCCAGTGCTTCTGCTGTTAGCTATACATGTTTTTGGTTTAAACCCAGTCAGACCTATTTCAGTAATGTAAAGAAATTGGATCAAAAGCACAATCTGACCCTTGATCAGACAATCAGACCACAGAATCAATCAGACAATAATATAATGTGAATAATACATGGCTGCTTTTTACAAAGACAACTAGTAAAAGTAATGTCCTTTATTAATAAAGGCAGGTCAGAATTCCTATGTGGTGAGAGTTTTTGATTCAGTTGTTTACTATGATATTGGGATATGTTGTTTAATGGTTACCGTAAACAAAATAATATATGCGGCTGCTGGGCATTCATACAGAAATGTGCAATATAAAATTACAATTCATTTTGTTTACAAAAGAGAGGGTCACAATACCAGCCAGAGATAAATAGTATGAGGGGAAACTGCCACTGTACCCACATACAACACATGAAATTACCCCCTGAAAAAAATAAAGGTTAATTAACATAAATACATGTTTTAACAAGTAACCTTTTAAAAGACACAACAGACGCAGGTATTTAAGGAGAAAGTTAAATGTCTTGATATACTTTTCCATAAAGAAGTTGAAATTACTCAAAAGTGCAGTGTCATTACAAAAGCATCTTCAGGGGTTGTCGTACTGAACTCAAAATGCTGTTTTAACCTGAAGCTACATCTGTGTCTGTTTGCCCTAGTCCCACTTCCTGTCCTTTGTAGTACAGCTAATGAACCATCATTGATTAACTTTACAGAAGGTCACAACCCCTGACCTCTGACCTTACAGTCCTCTCAGACAGTGGAGGCTGCTAAGTGGAGGAAGGCTCATAATAATGTTTGGAATGGAGTCAATGGAATCGTATCAAACATGTGGTTTCCATTTGGTTTATACCGTTCATTTGATTCCATTCCAGCCATTACTATGAGCCATCCTCCCATCAGCAGCCTCCACTATCTTAGCAGTAGAAGAGGTCATTGACCAAACACAAGCATTCCCTTTATTTTCCCTCCTCATAGCAATGTTAGCTTGTTTTGTATGTACCTCAATCACACCTCAAATATAGAAAACAATGCTGTTTTTCAACTAAAACCAAAAGACATCACTAAGAGCGCTACACTGAGTATACAAAACATTAGGAACACCTGCTTTTTCCATGATATTGACTGACCAGGGGATTCCAGGTGAAAGCTATGATCACGTATTGATGTCACTTGTTAAATCCACTTCAATCAGTGTAGATGAAGGGGAGGAGACATGTTAAAGAAATATTTTTACGCCATAAGACAATTGAGACATGGATTGTGTGCCATTCAGAGGGTGAATGGGCAAGAAAAATATTAAAGTGCCTTTGAACAGGGTATGGTAGTAGGCTCACAGGTTTGTGTCCAGAACTGCAACGTTGCTGGGTTTTTCACACTCAACAGTTTCCCGTGTGTATCAAGGATGGTCCACCACCCGAAGGACATCCAGCCAACTTGACACAACTGTGGGAAGCATTGGAGTCAACATGGGCCAGCATCCCTGTGGAATGCTTTTGACACCTTGTAGAGTCCATGCCCCGACCAATTTAGGCTGTTCCGAGGGAAACTCAATATTAGGAAGGTGTTCCTGATGTTTGGTATAATCACTGTATTGAGGACATGTTGAAATATTCAGTGTCGTCTCAGTTTCTTCAACCTAGCTAAGACTTTAAACACACAGCAACGTTTTTCCAGAGTTGAATTTCAACCATCAAAGGTGACTTGCAAGGGAACAAGTCATGCGTCACCTTGTTTCCTGCCAACCTTCAAGTGTATGTCCAAAAAAACAAGGAAACGTCAACATCTTGGGAAAGAGATGCCTACAAGCCTCACCAACACCAAGCCTTCCCTTTTCATTTACCCTTTGACAGATAGCTGTTTGTAGAGAGAGTCGAATAGACAGTCAAATGTAGTGTCATTTTGTTTCCTTTCTGACATCGCCATTGAAGTCAGGGATTCTTGTTTTGCTTTTCCAGCGAGGGACCAGGAGGAGGCTTCTCTGATGCTGAGGGTTAGGGAGAGAGCTAGGATAAATGTACTGGAAGTCATGACATCCAGTCAAGGTGCTTGCACCACAAAACCTCAGGGGTGCCTGCACTGCAATGTAACCAACATCTGTTAGTTCCACTACTGGCAAACAAGACATACAACACACAAATCCACCAACGCAAATGAGTTCAGCTTTCCATGCAGACACTGGTAAATTAGGGTTCAAGCAAAATTTGGAATGGATATGAGTTCCTTTTTCAAAAGGTGTGATGTACACAGTTGTCATAACTCTCCTGTGAAGATCTGAAGGATCCGGTTACAGTGGGTTCGCTCTACAGCGTGCTCTCTCTCGTAGAGGGGGAGAGCGGGAAAGTCGGCTGTTTTATGACGGTCATAAAATACGCTGCCCATATGCTCTGTTGTGTTCGAGATTGGAATGTAAACTGTGGAACACAGAGAGACCCTTGGACATCAAAAGTTTGAATAATTAAACAATATTTCTATTTTTGAGAATGTGGGAGTGGTCCGTGGACACTTAAGGGACAGTCATGACGAAGTTGTTTCATTTGGTGACCTCATGAAAGACAGGAGATCCACATTACTGTACCTCTGTTTGTGTACACTTTTCAATGATCAGATTTACATCTAGATGTTGGATAAAATGAATGAGTAAATATGAAACTATTTGCGAAAAGATGTAATGTGATGCTCGCCTTCTAAATGAGAGTGGATTTTCATATAAAGTTTATCTAGTCAGTGGCTACACCTCCGTGAGCCAGACAGTACATCAGGCGTCATGGAACCACCCTTTTCTACTCCAGAGTATAAAACCACCCGTGACAAAATGTACATTTCATGCCAAAGAGACCCACGGTAATCCAGATATCTCGAATGGAACGACCATCTTTATGCCTGATGTATCCATTACAACAGACACTATCCAGAGCCGCTGAAAAAGTGACAACTATGAAAGACTTTGTGACTTCTCGGGAAGTTAACCAGAGACTCTGACTGAATGAACTGACTGCCAGCAGACGGACCGGCGATTCCAACAGAGAAGACAACAAAGACATACGGGTGCAAATATTGTTATGCTCTGGCCATAGAGAGGCTTTTATTCTCTATTTGGGTTAGGCCAGGGTGTGACTAGGGTGGGCATTCTAGTTTCTTTATTTCTATGTTTTCTATTTCTTTGTTTTTTGCCTGAGTGTGGTTCCCAATCAGAGGCAGCTGTTTATCGTTGTCTCTGATTGGGGATCACATATAAGTTGTCATTCTCCTTTTGGTGTTTGTGGGATCTTGTTTTTTGTTAGCTCTAAGAAGCCTGCTGAACATGACATTCGTTATTCTTTTTTGTTGTTTTTGTTTGGTGTTCTGAGTAATTAAAGAATCATGAACACTTACCACGCTGCACCTTGGTCTCCTTCCGATGACAAACATTACAAATATATACATTGCAATTATTTTTGATTGAGCGGCCGTTCATGTGCAAAGGATTAGCATTACACTGAATATAATTATCAACTGTGTGTAGTGAATCCATTTAGTCTTTTCCACTTTTTATCTGTCCCCACCCCTTTCCATTGTCTACCAAGCCGTCACACCGATTTCGCCCACTCGGGACTTATCAATGCACTGTGTTAGTAACCAATAACTATATTGTTTGTTTATGTATTTCTGTGATTTGTTTAGTTAGTTAGTTAGTAAATAAATAATTAAGCCAATTTGTATATCGCTGATACATTTTGGAGGCTAGGGTTCGTGCAGATATCCAAGGGTTTGTGACGTTCAGTAATGAGAACTGATAAGGTAATAATACATTAATGCAAGACTGTACTCGATAAGATATGAAAATATCTGAAGAGTCGATTCAGGAAATAGAGACTCTATAAACATTTTCCCGTGTGTAAAGTGTCTGTGTGTAACTGGTGAGATGAGTCAGGCGCAAGACAGCAGATATGAGTAATGAAAGCAATTTTACTCAAATATATCCCAATACACGTCTTATAAATACAAGGCCACAAATACGGACCACAATACAATAAATAATTACTCACAACCAAACATGGGGGAACAGAGGGTTAAATAATGAACAAGTAATTGTGGAATGAAACCAGGTGTGTAAGACAAAGACAAAACAAATGGAAAATGAAAAGTGGATCGGCGATGGCTAGAAGGCCTGTGACGTTGACAGCCGAACGCCACCCAAACAAGGAGAGGGACCGACTTCGGCGGAAATCGTGACACCGTGGTGCCCCGACTTCCTAGTTTATTAATGTCACATCTTGACCTTAGTTCTTTTTTTATGTCTCTATTTTAGTTTGGTCAGGGCGTGAGTTGGGGTGGGCATTCTATGTTTGTTCTGTGTGTTATAGTTCTATGTGTTTGGCCTGGTATGGTTCCCAATCAGAGGCAGCTGTCAATCGTTATCTCTGATTGAGAACTATACTTAGGTAGCCTGTTCCCACCTGGTGTTTGTGGGTAGTTGTTTTCTGTTTTGTGTATTGCACCTTGCAGAACTGTTCGTTTGTCGTTTTTTTGTTCAAGTATTTGTATTGATTAAAATGTATTATGAATACTTACCACGCTGCACCTTGGTCTTCTCCTTCTCCCGACAACAGACGTTACAATTAAACTTTACATGATTAGATTCATCACATAATAATAATTACACATAGAGATTTGATAAAATAACATTTAATGATAGTCACAGACATGACACAGTACACGAGAGGTGTACCCAATTGACAACCTGATCAGGAACATACTCATCAATCAAATTCATTTTCTAACACTATAGATGACTGAAGACTTTTGAGGCATGGTTAGTTTCAGTTCGGGCTGCATATTGGTTCCCCTTATATCGTTTTCCTATTTATTTGCTAAACTGATTAGTTCTTCCAGCAGGCAAAACGGGTTGTAATGACATCAATATGATGGTCAGGTTGTAGACTGACCAGGTAAATCCAGGTGAAAGCTATGATCCCTTACTGATGTCACTTGTTAAATCCACTTCAATCATTGTAGATGAAGGGGAGGAGACAGGATTTTTAAGCCTTGAGACAACTGAGACATGGATTGTGTACATGTACTGTATGTGTACCATTCAGAGGGTTAATGGGCAAGTGCCTTTGAATGAGGTATGGTAGTAAGTGCCAGATGCACCGGTTGGTGTCAAGAACTGCAACGCTGCTGGGTTTTTAACGCTAAAGAGTTTTCAGGGTGTATCAAGAATGGTCCACAACCCAAAGGACATCCAGACAACTTGACACAACTGTGGGAAGCATTGGAGTCAACATGGGCCAACATCCCTGTGGAACGCTTTCGACACCTTGTAGAATCCATGCCCCGATGAATTGAGGCTGTTCGGAGGGCAAAGGGGGAGGGGTGGGGGGTTAGAACTCAATATTAGGATGGTATTCTTAATTTTTGTACACTCAGTATATACTGGTTGAGATATCGGTCACATTTTATTTCGATAGTCCAGATAGTCATACGATCAACAATCTATCTTGTTGACAAGCAACTGCTTGCTAAGGTTAAGGTTAGGTTTAGAATAAGGGTTAGGGTGGATTAAAAATAGGGTTAGGGTAAGGGTTAAGGTTAGGGTTAGGATAACGTTGAAGGTTAGGTTTAGAGCAAGGGTTAGGGTTAATAGATAGTTAGTTAGTTAGTTAGTTGAAATGTTACTGATCGTCTGTAGCACATTTATAGATGGGCTATCCAGATAAAGTGTTACAGAGATATCTTTACCTGGTTGTAATAGAGACCAGTTGGTTGTAATCTGGTTACAATCAGAAAATGACAACCCTTGTATGTGTATCATCATTATCAATAAACAAAGTTAAGAGGACCATGCTTTTGGGCCAGTGATGGGCTTCTGTGTTACGTGGACATTCCTAAATGAAGGCTTCCAAAGGATCTCATGGTCGGAGGTGATGTCACTCTAGGAGACGTATAAAAAGGCAGGCAGCAGAGGAGCAAGATGACACTCTCTCTCAGACTGTCTTAACCCTGCTACAGGAGCCATCCCTGATTCTTCTTGAAGACAAAGGGCAGAATTTGGATAAAGGACCTGGTCGAACCACACCAGACTTTACACAGTGGCACTGGACTTCATATGCACTTACCTGTCTTTCGCTGTAGAGACGTCGAAGGGCAAATGAGAGCATGCTGCGGATTCTGGTGTTGGTGATTTCGTTGAGTGTGAGCAGTGACCTAATAGCTGGTCAGAGAGGTATGTATATCAATATTTCAGTATCTTAAGTGAACAAAAACTTCATAGCACAAAATGTATGTCAAATATGTTTGGAGAGATTCCAAAGTTATTTCAAGTGGGTCTGGTAACACCATGATAACAGTGTCATGAATAAGTAATTTATCAATTCTAATAAATGCTTTATAAATGATTATAAATGTTATAAATGCATACAAATTGTCATGTTTTATAATGCTTAGAAATGCATCTAAATGTTTACAATGAATGAAATACTAAATTGTTTCTTAATGCTAATTAATTCCTTTGTGTTACCAACTTCAGAGGCATGAGAACACTTTTTTGGAAGTCTGCTATTTTATACCTGTGATAAATGTCACATAAATGTCTTGTCAATGGCACGCCAGATCATATTAGTCTAAAATGGAAAGTTTATTTGCAATTATCCCGATTCAATGTAACTACTTTGATTTAGCATATTCCTGAAATAGAACACAATAAATGGATTCATCATCAATTTGTAAGTCGCTCTGGATAAGAGCGTCTGCTAAACGACTTAAATGTAAATGTAAATGTAATTTGCAAAACTGAATTCGTAAGTCCTATCCTCTACATGGCCAACGGGTTCATTCACTTTCACACTTTGAAAAACAAATTGGCAGCTTATGCTGTTGAGCGACTTGTCGGTCAGGCAATGCAACTAAATCACCCTGATAGTGTCATTGGTAGTGTTTTCTTGCCAGTATCTTTGAAGCATGTTTGCTTGGAATTCATTCAGAAAAGATTGCAGCTCCTAATGGGAAGACCACACTTCCTCTCCTCCATGCTCAGGAGACTTTGACACAATATAGCTCCCTGGGGAGTTTATTAATACATCAGGCCAATTAATACATCTAGGAGGTTCCTGTTGGAGCACCACAACAGGCCCCACATGCCAGGCTATCCCAGCATCCTATTCATCTGGGACAACTCTTCCTTGGAAAGGCCCAGACCCCAGGGCCTGTAAATCTAACTTCCACAGGAGTCCATAAATGAAGACTTAAAGTGATTCAAATTGCCATGATTCTTGCCAACCACTGTTAAACCAAACCACAGGCTGTGGCTGCTCTGCTATTTTCAAGCTCCTGTTCTATACCTTTCACGTTGCAATGAGTGTGAAAAATAAAACATTTAATTTCAACAAATTCTTTATCATCCCGTATTTTAGAAAATTGGTATTGCAGCGCTAGGAAAAACCTGGCACAAAACCCACAACATCTTAGTCTCTGTATTTCTGTATGCATGTGATTCAGGCTCAGGGATTGTCTTGGAATGCCAGCTCCTGTGGCAAGGGGATAGTAGTGCAGGTAGTAAAGATGATGAATGGGCAGTGGATGATGTTGTTTTATAAAGGGACATCTGCATAGTGCATCCCCAACACATTGCATACTGATGACTTGCGTCAGCCACAGATGTGCATCCAAGACAATGTCACAGGAAGAGTAATGAGGTATGAGCAGGAGCTTTGTGACCTGCCTTACGTTCAGTTTCAACATGAGGTTGACATTAGTTTCAGTTTATCTTGGCAACCTATGATGATAACACCCCATTTACCTGAAATTGCTATTCCGTCTACTGACTTTGAGTTATTATGACTTTGGTTGAAACAGAATGTGCTGGAATAGGAATACATGTGGGGGTATGTTTTCAAAGATGATCTGTCCATTGCTAATGTATGAAACAAACATAGCTGTGTTTGCACATCCATTGCTAATAAAGCGCTGTGAAATGTTTTTTCAAACTCAGATGGGGAAATTATTAATCAGATCAAGGGAACAAATCAAGCCTTGGCTGAGATTAAAGAACTGCTGAAGCAACAGGTAAAGTCACTGTTTGGACATATAGGGCAACTTTCATTGAGGATGTAAATGGTCCCATACAGTATAACGTGAACTAATAGTGTATTTGTACCTCCATGCAGATCCAAGAGATTGTTTTCCTGAAGTACACAGTGATCAAGTGTAAAGCCTGTGGTGAGTAGCCTTGGCCTGCCTGCAGAAATAGATATTCCAGTTGAATGTCAGTAAACATTGTGGTGTATCTGTTAATCAGGCTGGCGCTCTTTTAGGCACAAAATAAAGCTACTGTATTTTTAAAACAGTACATACATGAATATGTACATATTTAATATATAATTAGAGTACCAGTCAAAAATTTGGACACACCTACTCCTTCAAGGGTTTTTCTTTATTTTTTTACCTTTTTCTTCTTTGTAGAATAATAGCGAAGACATCAAAACTACGAAATAACACATATGGAATCATGTAGTGACCAAAATTGTGCTAAACAAATCAAAATATATTTTAGATTTTAGATTCTTCAAAGTAGCCACCCTTTGCTTTGATGTTTTTTTCTCACCCATCATAAACATGTTTTTAGACATTTTTGCACATTTATTAAAAATGAAATAACGAAATATCAAATTCACGTAACTATTCACACCCCTGAATCAATACTTTGTAGAAGCACCTTTGGCAGCAATCACAGTGGTGAGTCTGTCTGGGTAAGTCTCTAAGAGCTTTCCATACCTGGATTGTGCAACATTAGTTCATTATTCTTTTCAAAATTCTTCAAGCTCTGTCAAATTGGTTGTTGATCATTGCTAGACAACCATTTTCAGATCTTGCCATAGATTTTCAAGTAGAGTTAAGTCTAAACTGTAACTTGGCCACTCAGGAACACTCGTTGTTTTTTTGGTAAGTAACTAGTGGAGATTTGGCCTTGTGTTTTAGATTTTCGTCCTGTTGAAAGGTGTGTCTGGTCTCCCAGTGTCTGGTGGAAAGCAGACTGAACCAGGTTTTCCTCTAGAATTTTGCCTGTGCTTAGCTCCATTCCATTTATTTTTAATCCTGAAAATTCCCCAGTCCTTAACCATTACAAGCATACCCATAACATGATGCAGCCACCATTATGCTTGAAAATATGGAGAGTTGTACTCAGTAATGTGTTGTATTGGATTTGCCCCAAACAAAACACTTGTATCCAGGACAGGGTGCATGTTTTGGAATATTATTCTTTACAAGTTTCCTTCTTTTCACTATGTCAATTAGTTTAGTATTGTTGAGTAACTACAATGTTGTTGATCCCTCCTCAGTTTTCTCCTATCACAGCCATTTAACTCCGTAACTAATTTAAGTCACCATTGGCCTCATGGTAAAATCTCTGATTTGTTTCCTTTCTCTATGGCATGTGAGTTAGGAAGGACTCCTGTATCTTTGTAATGACTCTGTGTATTGATGTATCATCCAATGTGTAATTAATGACTTCACCATGCTTAAAGGGATATTCAATGTCTGCTTTAAAAAAAAATATATATATATATATATATATTTACATTTTTTTTTCACCCCGTTTTCATGGTATCCAATTGTTTTTAGTAGCTACTATCTTGTCTCATCGCAACAACTCCCATACGGGTTCGGGAGAGACGAAGGTTGAAAGTCATGCGTCCTCCGATACACAACCCAACCAAGCCGCACTGCTTCTTAACACAGCGCGCATCCAACCCAGAAGCCAGCCGCACCAATGTGTCGGAGGAAACATCGTGCACCTGGCAACCTTGGTTAGCGTGCACTGCGCCCGGCCCACCACAGGAGTCGCTGGTGTGCGATGAGACAAGGACATCCCTACCGGCACAACCCCTTCCTAACCCGGGCGACGCTAGGCCTATTGTGCGTCGCCCCACGGACCTCCCGGTCGCGGACGGTTACGACAGAGCCTGGGTGCGAACCCAGAGTCTCTGATGCCACATCTGGCACAGCAGTACAGCGCCCTTAACCACTGCGCCACCCGGGAGGCCTTTTTATTTATTTATTTATTTAATTTTTTGACCCATCCACCAATAGGTGCCCTTCTTTACGAAATGTGCCTGGTCTTTGTGGTTGAATCTTTGTTTGAAATTCACTGCTTGACTGAGGGTCCTTACAGATAATTGCGTGTGGGGTACAGAGATGAGGTAGTCATAAAAAAATTATGTTAAGCAAACAGAGTGAGTCCATGCAACTAATTACGTGACATGTTAAGCACATTTCTACTCCGGAGCTTATTTAGCCTTTCCATAGCAAAGGGGTTGAATACTTATTGACTCAAGACATTTGAGCTTTTCATTTTTAATTAATTTGTAAAACATTCAAAAAACATCATTCCACTTTGACATTATGGTGTATTGTGTGTAGGCCAGTGACACAAAAAATCTAAATGTCATCCATTTTAAAATCAGGCTGGAAAAAGGTGGAAAAAGTCAAGGGGTGTGAATACTTTCTGAAGTCACTGTATATTACACATATATCAATATCAACAGCATGATTGCTATCTCAACTGTATGTAAATATGGTACATTAATCATACCATTGTGCTCTCATGTACTTTTTAAAAAGATGTACAGTGAATATTCATAAACGTATGAATATGTAATGGTAAATTAATCTGTAATGGAAATGTAAACAAATAGAACATGCCATGTTTCATAACCTGCAGTAGATGGAGACATCTTACAGGAGAGTGCTCCAGGTCTACTTGGTTGATGGTTGGTGTATCATCCTCTCCCACCTAGGCATGCAAGGTCCCCCTCGCACCTCCTGTGCCCTAACCCCTGCCACATGGGGGTAACGTGCATTGAGACCGCCGGGGGCATCAAGTGTGACCCCTGCCCCGAGGGCATGGAGGTTAATGGTACCCACTGCACACATGTGGATGAGGTAGGACAGGATCCCAAAAATGTCACGTAGTATTCTGTAGTGCAGGGATCATCAACTTTATCAGTGTTTCCCAAACTCGGTCCTCGGGATGTACGTTTTGGTTTTTGCCCTAACACTAAACAGCTGATTCAAATTCAAAGCTTGATGATTCGTTTATTATTTGAATCAGCTGTGTATTTTTTAATTTTTTATTTAACTAGGCAAGTCAGTTAAGAACAAATTCTTACTTACAATGACAGCAGGATTCAAACCAGGTACTGCATTGATGCCTCTTGCACTGAGATGCAGTGTCTTAGACCACTGCACCACTCGGGAGTCAAGTGCTAGTGTTTTGCTAGGGCAAAAACCAAAACGTGCACCCCTTCGGGTCCCATGGACTGACATTGGGAAACCCTGAACTAGATTCAGCCGCGAGCTGTTTTCTTCTTGAGTGGATGGATGGGGGGCAGGAACATAAGCCCAAACAGATATAATATTTGACTAAATCATAATCATTTCAAACCTTGCTTACATTGGTATACCTGCAATCACATCTTTCTATTTTGAGTGGGAATACTTCGGGAACAGATTTCCAAAATTAAAATAACTTTGAGTTGATTTCTTGATGTTTTTACAGTGTTTTATGTCCAACAATGAAAATTCCCCCCGAATAATACAACATAATTATTTGTTTTTGCTCAGGGGGGCCAAATAAACTTGGGGGGCCAAATAAAAACACCCGCACTGCCACTGGGGAAACTCTGCTGTAGTGGGTCTAAACTGAAATACGATCATTTACACAGTACGTGTTACTATTGTGTATATTGTTAGGTTTTTAAAGAGCCTCTGAACACCCGGATTGGCATGTGTGCTTTCCTGTTGCTCATTTGAAAACCTAGATTTCAGTCTTGCCGGTGTGTTTCCTGACGATTCCACGTTTGGTTAATGATGTTTGTCCCTCATGACACACTGTAAATGTGGAAGCCTATTTAACTTCCTCAAAACCCCCAGAATAATTGTAAGATAACTCAAGAAATCGTGAATTAATATTGATGTTTTTGCAGAGGATGTTTCAGTTGTGCAATTTTACATCTAACTAAGGTGTTTGGTGCAGTATTTCTCAAGCTAAAAAAAACATGTTTCTTAAGTAAACAAAGTCGGAGCTGCTGGGAAGGTCTGTCTCACTGTCTATGCTATTGGATTAATAGCAATCACTGCAGCTGTTCACCCCATGTTAGTGGGGAAATGGACACTGTCAAATGAAAACACAACCTTAATTTATCCGTTGTGATGCACGGATGTTCCTAAAACTCCATTTTAGAGTAGACTGACTTTATGACCAAATTATCCTATTTACACTGTGTTGTCAATATTGACACTAGAATAACTGTTTCTGGCTCATATTGCTGCCACATAGCCCATTTTCAAATGGATTTGTTGCTTTTAAAAGGCAGTCACTCTTTAAATCAACTGTTAGATTATCTCAATAGCAAATAGCAAATTCCAATTCAAATATTGAACATGTACATTATACTGCCCTCTCTCCGCTCTCCTCCTGTGTGTGTAGTGTGTCGTGAAGCCCTGCCACATGGGTGTGCGCTGCATCAACACCTCTCCAGGGTTCCGCTGTGGCCCCTGTCCCACTGGCTACACTGGCCCCCGGGTGCAGGGAATAGGCCTCTCCTACGCCACTAACAACAAACAGGTAGCAATTTCGAATCAAGCAAAGAAGCTTATGAGCTTGGCTTTGGGGCCTTTCCACCTCAAAAAACACAAGAAAGAGGATTTCGACACCCGCCATCTCAGATTGTTCTGAAATCGTTTTGGTAATTAGCAACAGATACAATTAGCATTCCTGAAACACACATTGTCTTGAAATATAATTTTATCTCTGCGAAATTAAGCTAATTGATTGCACCCTAATTGGTCATTTTGATTTATAGGATTCAGATATTTAATAAAATAGTACTCAACATCCGATATATACTAAACTTCGTCCTACCAATGAGTAAGAGGAATTCATTTTTGGGGGTCAAAAGCCCCCCCCCCCCCACACACACACACACACACACCAATCCCACCTCAACAACCAGTATACAGTATCAGTTCTCTATGTTTGACAAGTAGTATGAAGCTGTGGCTTGCAGTTCTGCTTCTCCATACTATGTAAATGTTTTCGCTGTGAATCTGGTGATGTTTTTTTCCCCTGTTCAGAGAAATTAGTCAATGAAGTCACTTGCATTATTTACCATAAAGTAGTGTGAAAGTACCAGGTTTTGACCAATAGATGCCTCTGTTCCTGCTATACCACCACATTCTTTAATCAATTTTGCTGGTCTTTTGTGTTTATTAAATAGATCAAAACATTTCCTTTGCAACTTTGGGTAGAAAACCAATAGATTTGTCTCATTACAAAATGTGTATGGTCATCCTCACAATTCAAGTCAGTCCTCAACCCAACTCTCCTTGAATAGTCCAACAAGTGGCAGCTCTTTGAGAGGGCTATTCCTATGCAATTCTCATATGAAGACTTTTCCTACAAGCCCAAAACTACTGTATAATGGAGAACTTGGCTAGGGATTAAAATGTTGTGACAACCCTAATAAAATACTGAATTGCATGGCAGCCTGTTTTTGAAAATGATCAGGAAACATTTCTTCATGTGATTTGTGATTAGTGACATTCAACATTGAACCCAACGCAATCCAATACCATTACAACTGCAATATACTATAAAGTGTGTGTTTTACTATTGAAGTTCATTAGAGACCATAACATGGAACTGATGTAACCAATGGTCTTGATCAGGCTGTTGATTGTGGCCTGTGGAATGTTGTCCCACTCCTCTTCAATGGCTGTGCGAAGTTGCGGGATATTGGCGGGAACTGGAACACGCTGTCGTACACGTCGATCCTGAGAATCTCAAACATGCTCAATCGGCAACATGTCTGGTGACTATGCAGGCCATGGAAAAACTGGGACATTTTCAGCTTCCAGGTATTGTGTACAGATCCTTGTGACATTGAGCTGTGCATTATCATCCTTAAACATTAGGTGATGGCGGCGGATGAATGACACGACAATGAGCCTCAGGATCTCATCACGGTATCTCTGTACATTCAAATTGCCATCGATAAAATGCTATTGTGTTCGTTGTCCATAGCTTATGCCTGCCCATACCATAACCCCACCTCCACCGTGGGGCGCTTTATTCACAACGTTGACATCAGCAAACCACCATACACGCTGTCTGCCATCTGCCCAGTACAGTTGAAACCGGGATTAATCCGTGAAGAGCACGCAGGTCAGATTCCCTGAGGCAGTTTCAGACAGTTTGAGCAGAAATTCACAGTTTCATCAGCTGTCCGTGTGACTGTTCTCAGACGATCCTGCTTGTGAAGAAGCCAGATGTGGAGGTCCTGGGTTGGCGTGGTTACACGAGCTCTGCGGTTGTGAGGCCGGTTGGACATACCTCCAAATTCTCTAATACGACATTGGAGGTAACTTATGGTAGAGAAATTAACGTTCAATTCTCTGGCTACAGCTCTGGTGGACATTCGTGCAGTCAGCTTGCCAATTGCACGCTCCCTCAAAACTTGAGACATCTGTGGCATTGTGTTGCGTGACAAAACTGCACATTATAGAGTGGCCTTTTACTGTCCCCAGCACAAGATGCACCTGTGTAATGATCATGCTGCTTAATTATCTTCTTGATATGCAGCACCTGTCAGGTGGATGGATTATCTTGGCAAAGGAGAAATGCTCACTAACAGGGATGTAAATAAATTTGTGCACAACATTTGAGAGAAATAACCTATTTGTGCGTATGGAACATTTCTGGGATCTTTTATTTCAGCTCATGAAACATGGGATGCACACCTTACATGTCACGTTTATATTTTTGTTCAGTGCAGTAGTAAAACCTGATACTTTCACATTACTAATTTCTCTGAACAGGGGGAAAAAAACATGACCAGATTCACAGGGAATACATTACATAGTATGGAAAAGCAATACACAGTTTAATACTACTTGTCAAACAGAGAACTGACACTGTGTACTGGTTGTTGGGGTGGACTTGGTATGGAGTGTAGAGGGTCAGTGATTGACAGTCGACCATTTTCTGGGATTCCTAATGTCTAACTTACTGTTAGGAAAAAGTTTGGTCCAAATCGGATGTTGGGAACTATATTTATTGGACATTATTGGACACAGAATCTTATAAATTAAAATGGCTAATTTGGATGCACTCAATGAAGCAACATTTCTGAGATAAAATCTTATCTGTTTGTAACTACAGAAAGAATTTCAGAACAATCTGAGATAGTGTGTATCATGGCTTGCTGAAATTACATGGAACGACTTGCTGGCAACATGCAAGGTTTTGCTTGAAGATGGAAGATTTATGCATTAGGGCTTTCTTTTGTATTTGAATCCTACCCAGGTCTGTAAGGACATCAATGAGTGCGAAGGACCCAAGAATGGAGGTTGTATGGAAAATTCCAACTGTGTGAACACACCTGTAATTATCATTAAAAGTCGATGCCACTCAAATATATATCTCATTAGGAAATCCAGAGGTCTTTCCTCTCTGAGGTTTTTAGGGGGGGGGGAACTAAGTTTCTGCTGTGGTGGTTGTGCGTGTTGTTGTCAGGGCTCGTTTAAGTGTGGCTCCTGTAAGGCAGGCTATGTGGGGGATCAGCGCAAGGGCTGTAAGCCTGAGAGAGCGTGTGGTAATGGCCAGCTCAACCCCTGCCATGCCAGCGGAGAGTGCATTGTCCAACGAGATGGGAAAATAGAGTGTCAGGTAATGTGATACAATTCTGTTGCAATAGATCAATGTGAATTTGAATACAGCCTAAATGTATACTACTCCTTATACATGTTGTCTATAGCATTCTTTTGGATACAGATTGCTCGTTATTGATTCAGCTGCTGTAGCTGAAATGGAATTGAATGCAAATTGACATTCCATATTCAATAGAGTACAGTCCATAACTTTGACTTGATCCTGATTCACAGTGTGGGGTGGGATGGGCTGGCAATGGCTACTTCTGCAGCTCTGACATTGACATTGATGGCTTCCCTGATGAGAAACTGGAATGCACCGAGAGGAACTGTGCCAAGGTAATACACTTGAATGCCCTTGAAAAGGCTATGGAAGTCCACGACTATACTATTTTGAACGCAAAGGAAAAATAAAGTGGAAAAACTAAGTCATTGTCATATGCTTTATATACATACTTTTAGGATAACTGTCTAACAGTACCCAACTCTGGCCAAGAGGATGTAGACAAGGATGGCAAAGGAGACGCCTGTGATGAGGATGCAGATGGCGATGGAATCCTAAATACACAGGTTACTGATCTCTTTCTCCAGCAACTGATTTTTTGCTGTGTCATGTTTACGACAGGTCTTTACACTGATTTTGTATCTTAGTGTAAAGACAGGCTCTGATGCCTCTTTGGTAGGACAACTGTGTGCTGGTACCAAATGTCAACCAAAGAAATGTGGACGAAGACGACTTTGGAGACGCCTGTGACAACTGCCGTATGATTAAAAACAACGACCAGAAAGACACTGATGTTGATAGACTGGGTGACGAATGTGACGAAGACATTGATGGCGACAGTAAGTATGCATGTCGAGGTTTTGACCGTGACAAGCCTAATTCTGCCATTGCGGTCATTCATGTCAATTGACATGTCAACTACTGTTACCTCCTTCTAGGAATCCCCAATAATCTGGACAACTGCAAAAGGGTTCCCAATGCTAACCAGAAGGATCGAGATGGGGACAAAGTCGGAGATGCTTGTGACAGTTGCCCCTATGTTCAAAACCCTGACCAGGTCTGGTTTCTGATTTCCATGTTTAGCTGTACTTGTATTAATCCTAGTCATTACTGCATGTTCTACCAGAATGACAAACTATGTCGATGTTCGAGTGATATTTTTTGTGTTTGATACAGTTGGATATGGACAACGATTTGATCGGAGACCCTTGTGACACCAATAAGGACAGGTATAGCGGTGTTACTAGCGTTCTTGTTACCTCCTTGCCTTTAACCAGTGTCGACCTGTGCGTGGCGTTCCAATCTATTGGTACGCCATGACTTATTTTATATGTTATGTAATGACTTGGGTTTGACACATCAACTTTCAGAATCCCACAACAGTGGGGAGAACTGTAAAATGGTCTCCTTTTCTCTACTGTTCTCAGTGATGGTGACGGTCACCAGGACTCTCAGGACAACTGCCCTGCAGTCATCAACAGCTCCCAGCTGGACACGGACAAGGACGGCCTGGGGGACGAGTGTGACGATGACGATGATGATGATGGTATTCCTGACTTTCTGCCCCCGGGACCGGACAACTGTCGCCTCATTCCCAACCCTCTGCAGGAGGACTCTGACGGTGAGTTCAGCACTTTTTCAGTCTAGTTTCCACAAAGTTCTCCAATATATCCGTGTAATGTTGACAGTAATATTGTCCAGTGACTTAAAAGTCACATATTGCGTGAATCTCCTTGTTACAGGTGATGGTGTTGGGAATGTATGTGAGAACGACTTTGACAACAACACCATCATCGACAGCATCGATGTGTGCCCGGAGAACGCTGAGGTCACTCTCACAGACTTCAGGGCATACCAGACAGTGGTGCTGGACCCAGAGGGAGACGCACAGATAGACCCTAACTGGGTGGTGCTCGATCAGGTATGTGTATGCAGATGTTGGATCATAGTTTCAGCCAGTTTGTTATAATAGGATAACAATCCTGTAGCAATTTTTGTAGGGGTTGATACATTTTTTGTTAGGTCAAATCAAGTCTGAAATTTCTAAGTGGAAATTCTAAATGTTAGAAGCCTTTTTAAAACTCAAAAAGACTTCAAGTTTGCATTTCCTGCTATGCAGGAGAATTCTCAGCAATAAAAGGGTCATCAAATCTGTATTGATGCATGCATTAAATCTTATACAATAAGTCCAAGTTACAGTAGATACAAATCAGTGCCAACCTACTGTGAATAGATGTCAGTTCAACGTCTATTCCACGTTGGTTCGTTGAAATGAGGTGGAAACAATGTTGATTCATCCAATGTGTCACCAGTGGGAAGAGACATGTTAACTGCTTAAGTTCTATAATCTTCTCTGTTTCTCTTTCCACAGGGAAGAGAGATTGTCCAAACTATGAACAGTGACCCTGGACTGGCTGTTGGTAAGAGCAACAATCACTCTGTCTCAAGTCGGATTCATTCAATAAACCGAGTTGTACATGACGTTCTCAAACGCGTCCTAACCCAAACTCACGCCATTCCTTCAAGGTTACACAGCTTTCAACGGTGTTGACTTCGAAGGGACTTTCCATGTGAATACCATAACGGACGACGACTATGCAGGGTTCATCTTTGGCTACCAGGACTCTTCCTCCTTCTACGTGGTGATGTGGAAACAGATTGAGCAAATCTATTGGCAGGCCAATCCATTCAGAGCTGTGGCAGAACCAGGGATCCAACTGAAGGTACAGAAAAACCTACATGCACATCTTATATGACTATTATCTAGTCATGTAGTAAAAGTCACTTGTGTTCTCACGGCAGGACAATAATCCTGCAGCAACTGGAAATTTGAGTTATTGTGTGGATTATAATTAATGGAAGAAAAAACATCACTGGGCACAGACGTCAATTCAACGTCTATTCCACGTTGGTTCAACATAATTGGGAAGGAACATCCGCAACTCTGATATGCTCCTATGGTGATTTAATCAGACGTAGAGTAAACACAACGTTTTAATATTTCATATTTTTCTGTTTTTTCTATTACAATTATAGCAAATTTTCAGTTTTCCCCACCCCACTCAAATCACTCCCAGACAGTCCTAGCAAAATTCTTTGATTGAGAAATTGCTCTTTGTTAAGAAGCATTTTCTTCCTTCTTTTTGACCGTTTTAATTTAAAACAACCACAGTAAGGTACTTAATTGCTACCCAGAAAATATTTATGCATTTTTTATTATAATTCATGGACATTTTTGTATGACTTTACATTTTTTGTTAGGGCAAATCAAGTCTAAAATGTTAAATAGAAATTGCAAAATCTAGAAGCCTTTTTAAACCTTGAATTCCTCCAACTACAGGGTAATCAAATTAAGATCCTATATACATCTGTTCAAATTCATGCAAACATGCCACTACTCTATTAATAGACTGACCTACACACATCTAGCCCTTTCTAAGTAATACTCATAGGGCCAGTTACCTAATATTAAGTCTACCCCTGGACTAAAAACAGCTCAACGGAAAATAGATACATTTTGAGTTTACATATAAATACACCTGCCCAGATTGATACATTGGAAGAGATCTACAGTTCTGTAAAAGTGCTGCCTGTGCAATTGTGTTGTCGACTAGGCTGTGAAGTCCAACACGGGACCAGGGGAGAATCTACGTAACTCCCTGTGGCACACTGGCGACACCAGTGACCAGGTGAAGCTGCTGTGGAAAGACGTCCGCAACGTGGGCTGGAAGGACAAGACTTCCTACCGCTGGTTCTTGCAACACAGGCCCCAAGATGGCTACATCAGGTAGTGCGCTGCTATCAGACACACCTTGTAGGCGTCTGATGGCTTTTGGTGCAGTTTGCCAACGATGGCGTGACCTTCTCCTTTCATAATACATTAAAGGCCCAGTGCAGTCAAAAATGTGATTCCTATATTTTATATATAGTTCCACACTGTGAGGTTGGAATGATACTGTAAAAATGTAAATAATACCATTTTAGTGTAAAAGCTTTTTGAAAAGACAGACTGAAATTTTAGCCTGTTTTAGTGGGAGGGAGTTTTGATCTTCCATGGTGCCATCACCATGCGGTAAATTAATTAATAGACCAATAAGAAAGAGAGATCCAAACCTCTCTGCCAATAACAGCAAATGTCCAGTTTTCCACTCCCCACTCAAACCACTCCCAGACAGTCCGAGCTAAATTCTTGTTTGAGAAATTGCTCGTTGCTAAGAAGCTATTTTTGTTCATGTTTTAAACTATTTTAACAGAAAACAATCACAGTAAGGTATTTAATTGCTACCCAGAAATGATTTGATATTGAGGTAAAAACGGCTGCATTGGACCTTAAAATTACAATTTGTGGCATTATGTGTGCAACTGGACTGACATATGC
The DNA here is from genome assembly GCF_036934945.1 of Oncorhynchus masou masou. NCBI lineage: Eukaryota > Metazoa > Chordata > Actinopteri > Salmoniformes > Salmonidae > Oncorhynchus > Oncorhynchus masou. Next base: position 75,718,649 of record NC_088235.1, on the reverse strand, counting down.
GACCACATACTGTTGAACTTGAACAACATGAAATTACTATTGTGCATGTTCTCTTATCATCATACATCATCATCATCATACATACATCATACTATCCATATTGTATTCTTTACCACAATAGGTTACATCATCCAGTCGTGACACAACTATTCGGGTTGGAGATGGTCTTATTTTGGCTGCATTAACACAGGCAGCCTAATTCTGATCTTTGGCAAAATGATTGGTAAAAATTCTGATTTGATTTGTTAAAAGATCCGAATTGAACTGCCTGTGTAAACGCAACCTTTGTCATATTTTGGTATTCCTAACTGGTCTCGCTCTATGCATGTGTGTGTCATCTTCAGAGTGCGTTTCTTTGAGGGTCCTCAGATAGTGGCAGACACAGGTATCATCATAGACACCACCATGAGAGGAGGCAGACTGGGTGTCTTCTGCTTCTCCCAGGAGAACATAATCTGGGCTAACCTACGCTATCGCTGCAATGGTGAGCAGCACACTAATGACAACCCCACCCCCCTTATTAGAATACCCTTCTCACAAGCAGGAAGTAGAGGAGGATGGGGACCTTAGGGAATCAATTAGAGAAGTATTGCATTGCAGCATCCTGATAATAGAATTCCTGTATTGAGAAATGGATAATACTGCTCTCTGGCAAAAGAGGATCTACATTTACTTGTGTTTTGTGCCTGCTTCTATCCATTCTCATTGTCATTCAGTGACACTGTGGCTGCATTTACAGTGCATTTACAGTGCCTTCGGAAAGTATTCATACCCCATTGACTTATTCCACATATTGTTGTGTTACAGCCTGAATTCATAATGGATTAAATATATTTTTTCCCCTCCCCTATCTACCCACAATATCCCATAATGACGAAGTGAAATTATGTTTGTAGATGTATTTTTTTAAATTGAAAATGAAATACAGAAATATTTAATTTACATAAGTATTCACACCCCTGAGTCAATACTTTGTAGAAGGACCTTTGGCGGCGTGGAGTCGTGCAGATTTTCTCAAGCCCCGTTAAGTCAGATGGGGAGTGGCGGTGAACAGCAGCCTTCAATTCTTTCCACATATTTTCAATGGGATTCAAGTCTGGGCTTTGACTGCGTCTCTCAAGGGCATTCACATTCTTGTTCTGAAGCCAATCGAGCGGTGCTTTGGCTACATGCTTGTAAATCTTCGTCACAGTCAAAGGTTGTTTGCACTCTGTGCCGGTCGGCGTCATTTAAGATGAAGGAGGATGATTCTTTTTTTCCATGAGCATGGCCTTATTTCTATTACAGCATATTGGATGACTGTCATTCATATTCCATTCACCCAGCTCAATAGAACATTGATAGGTTTAGGTTACTACATGATACTCAGATTTTCCCTATACCCATCATGAGGTTTCTACAACCTAGCCTATGAATTAAAGTTTACAACATACAGTGGGGCAAAAAAATATTGTCAGCCACCAATTGTGCAAGTTATCCCACTTAAAAAGATGAGAGAGGCCTGTAATTTTCATCATAGGTACACTTCAACTATGACAGACAAAATGAGGGAAAAAAAATCCAGATAATCACGTAGGATTTTTAATGAATTTATCATCCAAATGCTCTCAAGCAAACCTCAGACGGGCCTGGACACGTAGTGTGTTACTGATGGTAAGCTTTGTTACTTTGGTCCCAGCTCTCTGCAGGTCATTCACTAGGTCTCCCCATGTGGTTCTGGGATTTTTGCTCACCGTTCTTGTGATTATTTTGACCCCACGGGGTGAGATCTTGCGTGGAGCCCCAGATCGAGGGAGATTATCAGTGGTCTTGTATGTCTTCAATTTCCTAATAATTGCTCCCACAGTTGATTTCTTCAAACCAAGCTGCTTACCTATTGCAGATTCAGTCTTCCCAGCCTGGTGCAGGTCTACAGTTTTGTTTCTGGTGTCCTTAGACAGCTCTTTGGTCTTGGCCATTGTGGAGTTTGGAGTGTGACTGTTTGAGGTTGTAGACAGGTGTCATTTATACTGATAACAAGTTCAAACAGGTGCCATTAATACAGGTAACGAGTGGGGGACAGAGGAGCCTCTTAAAAAGAATTTACAGGTCTGTGAGAGCCAGAAATCTTGCTTGTTTGTAGGTGACCAAATACTTATTTTCCACCATAATTTGCAAATAAATTCATAAAAAATCCTACAATGTGATTTTCTGGATTTTTTTCTTCTCATTTTGTCTGTCATAGTTGAAGTGTACCTATGATGAAAATTACAGGTCTCTCTCATCTTTTTAAGTGGGAGAACTTGCACAATTTGTGGCTGACTAAATACTTTTTTTGCCCCACTGTAGGTGCACAGGTGGAGAGAAATTTGAGTAATCAAGGTGACAGACATTGACAAATTCAATACTGCCTTGCACAATCTTGCCTGCATCTAGCTGATCTAGGGTGTAATCATTAGTCCAAAAGATGCAAATGATAGTATCTATTGGACAAATTCAGGTATGGTTATCAGTGGTGTAAAAAGTACTCAATTGTCATACTTGAGTAATAGTAAAGATACCTTAATAGGAAATGACTCAAGTGAAAGTCACCCAGTAAATTACTACTTAGGTAAAAGTCTAAATGTATTTGGTTTTAAATATACTTAAGTATCTAAAGTAAATAGAATTGCTAAAATGTACTTAAGTTTCAACAGTAAAAGTATAAATAATAAAAGATTCCTTATTTTAAGTAAACCAGTCAGCACAATTTCCTTTCCTCTTTTATTGACGGATAGCCAGGGGCACACTCCAACACTCAGACATAATTTACAAACACAGAATTTGTGTTTAATGAGTCTGCCAGATCAGAAGCAGTAGGGATGACCATGAATGTTCTCTTGATAAGTGAATGAATTGGACCATTTTCCTGCCCTGTTGAGCATTCAAAATGTAACAAGTATTTTTGGGTGTCGGGGAAAATGTATGGAGTAAAAAGTGCAATTTTCTTTAGGAATGTAGTGAAGTAAAAGTAAAAGTTGTCAATTATAAATAGTAAAGTGAAGTACAGATACCCCCAGGTAGCAGGTAGCGTTTTCCCAGATTAATCCGCCGGACTGCCAGATGGAGAAGCGTGATTCATCACTCCAGAGAACGCATTTCCCCTGCTCCAGAATCCAATGGCGGCGAGCTGTACACTACTCCAGCCGATGCTTGGCATTGCTTATGGTGTTCTTAGGCTTGTGTGCGGCTGCTCGGCCATGGAAACCTATTTCATTAAGCTCCCGACGAACAGTTCTTTGACAGACATTGCTTCCAGAGGCAGTTTTTAACTTGGTAGTGAGTGTTGCAACCGAAGACAGAAAGATAGCTACTTCTCGCTCTCGCTTCTCTTTCATTTTTGCTAGCTAGCTGTAGTTTATGTTTTCAGTACTATCCTGAACAAAAATATAAATGCAACATGTAGTGTTTGTCCCATGAACTGAAATAAAATATCCTAAAATTTTTCCATATGAACAAAAAGCTTATTTCTCAATTTCTCTTTCCATCCCTGTTAGTGAGCATTTTTCTTTTGCCAAGATAATCCATCTACCTGACAAGTGTGGCATATCAAGAAGCTGATTAAACAGCATGATCATTATACAGGTGCACCTTGTGCTGGGGACAATAAAAGGCCACTCTATATGACTGCAGGAATGTCCACTAGAGCTGTTGCCAGAGAATTGAATGTTAATTGAATGGTTACACAGAGCCCGTGTAACCACGCCAGCCCAGGACCTCTACACCCGGCTTCTTCACCTGCGGACTCGTCTGAGACCAGCCACCTGGATAGCTGATGAGTATTTCTGTCTGAATGAAAAAAAAACTTTTGTGGGGAAAAATTAATTCTGATTGGCTGGGACTGACTCCCCAGCGAGTGGGCCTGTCTCCCAGGTGGTTTGGTATATGCCCTCCCAGGCCCACCCATGGCTGCGCCCCTGCCCATACATGTGAAATCCATAAATTAGAGCCGAATGCATTTATTTAAATGGACTGTTTTGCCTATATGACCTGTAACTCAGTAAAATCGTTGAAATTGTTGCATGTTGCATTTATATATTTTTTCAGTATATATTTATTCGCTGATCCTTTGATTGGGTGGACAACATGTCAGTTCATGTCATAAGAGCTCTGGTAGGTTAGAGGACGTCCTCTGGAAGTTGACATAATTATGGTGTAAGTCTATGGAAGGGGGTGAGAACCACCTAGGTTTTGTATTGAAGTCAATGTACCCAGAGGAGGATGGACATTACCTGTCTTTCGGCTACACCATGATGCTACCCTAGAGTGCTGTAGACCTTCATTGCAAAACAATGTGTTTCAATCAATTATTTGGTGACGTGAATATATTTAGTGTCTTTGTTTCACTATTTTTATGAAATTCTGTGAGGAGGATGGTCCTCCTCTGAGGAGCCTCCACTGTCTGAAGTGGGTTCTCATTAAGGATTTGCCTGTATTTTGCTCCACTCGCTGTTCCGTCAATCTCCCAGTCCCTGCCGTTGAAAGGCATTCCCATAGCATGCTTCACGGTAGGGATGGTGTTAGATGGGTTATGAACTTTGCCTGGTTCTCCAGACATGGCACTTTGCATTCAGGCCAAAGAAATTTGTCTCATCAGACCACAGAGTCTTTTGAATTATGATCTCCTTCATGTGCCTTTATGCAAGATCCAGGCATGCTGTCATGTGTGGCTTCCGTCTGACCACTCTCCCATTTAATTTTTTAATTTTACCTTTATTTAACCAGGCAAGTCAGTTAAGAACACATTCTTATTTTCAATGACAGCCTGGGAACAGTGGGTTAACTGCCTGTTCAGGGGCAGAACGACAGATTTGTACCTTGACGGCTCGGGGGTTTGAACTCGCAACCTTCCGGTTACTAGTCCAACGCTCTAACCACTAGGCTACCCTGCCGCCCCGGAAGTCCAGATTGGCTCCCTTCTGGCAGGTTCTCCCATTTCAGCCAAGGAACTCTGTAGTTCTGTCAGAGTAGTCATTGGGTTCTTGGTCAAGGTCCTTCTTGCCCAGTTGCTGAGTTTGGTCAGATGGCCAGCTCTAGGCAGTCTGGGTAGTTCCATATGGAGACCACTGTGCTTTAGAAAACTTTCAACACTCTAGAAATAGTTTCATACCCTTCTCCAGATACAGTATATGCCTCATCTTGGAGATCTGCGGACAATTCCTTGGATTTCATGTTATAGTTTCTGCTCTGACATGCACTGTAAACTGTGGGACCTTTTTATATAGACAAGTGTGTTTCTTTCTAAATCATGTCCAAACACTTGAATTGGCCATGGGTGGACTCCAATCAAGTTGTAGTGACATCAGTGATGGTCTATGGAAATTAGATGCACCAGAGCTCAATTTGTAGTGTCATATCAACAGGGTGTAAATGTTTAAGTGAGATATTTCTGTATTTCATTTTCACTAAATTTGCAGAGAAAAAAATATAATCCATTTTGAAAAACAAAATGTGTAATAAGTCAAGGGGTATGAATACTTTCTAAAGGCATACAGTATATACAGTAGACTGCATTTAAATGACCACTCGGTACACATACTAGTTTGAGGCTTTAGAGAGAGAAGTTTGAGTCTTAATTATGTATATTGGTCCGTTGGATGTTTGGTATTGTATTGTAGACATTTGGATGTACTTGACAGACACCAACTAACTTACACGACTCATGTAGTTAAGCCTATTGCCATGCAAGGATTCCGTATCGACCTATCATCTCTCCCTCTCCCTTTAGATACAACCCTCGAGGACTTTGACTCATACCAAGTCCAACCCGTTCAGCTACAGTTCTAATACAGCATGCACAAACCTCTGCCCAAAGGAAGACTGGGAGGACATTCCATCTACACCCCCACATTCTGGAACGCATGGCTCCCAGCTGAACAGTGCATGGTTGTGTCTGTAATGGCACCCTATCTCCTATATAGTGCACTACTTTTGATTAAAGGCTATATAGGGCCCGATTTGGACTTAAGAAATTATGCCTTTCTTATGCACACCTTTCATACACACTGAATAGTTAGTATTCAGACGTACCTTATGAAGGAACGTAAAGGGCTTTGCAGGCATGCTTCCCTTGTCATTCAATAGAATTTTCAGTGCATTTATCTTAAGCCATCTCTTTAAATATGGTGTAACTTCTAGTTAGTATTTTGTTGACAGACTCAATAGAATATATTGAATATTAGTGATCAATGAAAGAAAGCCATCTAAATATATGCATATCATTCTCTGTTTCAGCACCACTTGGTAGATTCAAAATACTCTGATCTTGTAGATTATTTAGGGCTAGGAAAGTATTTATGAAATCATAAAAAACAGGTTTGGAGAGCCTTTACGCGGAAAAGAAAACAGTGGTTTGATTCATTCAGAAAATTGCCACATTGTTATTTAACCCATGGTAATGTTGGAAGAGTAGTGTACATTGAATTATAATAGGGAGAATAGTGTACAATAGTAGACTATACCCTCGTCTGTTGCATGCACTCGCCATGGTACTGTGTGATGACAGCCAAGTATTGTGCCATGCGTAGGCTTCAAACTGTTAATGCCTGGTCTGCACTCCACTCCATAACGATTTAATTAGCCTAACTGTTGCTAATGATCCTCAGCAACAACCACATGGCCATGACAGCGTTTACAGAGGAAACAAATGCAGGTAAACAAAACAATGTAATTAAATGGAATGATAATGTATGCTATACCAACTGAAGGGAACTAACAGTAAACTGGCAGTTGAATATGTGTGTTATTAAGCCTACTGACGGTCGATACGGATAGTGGCTAATATTTAACATGATAGAAATAGGAAACAGAAAGTCGTGGTAGCCTATAATTAAGACATCCGAGTGCCCAGCTATGAGTTAAAAGGCTGTGCAATTTAAATTCTGCATAATAGCACAGCCTTTCATGAACTTTACTTTGGGAAAGTTGATATACTTCAGTTTGAAGCCATATATGACTGGTTTCACATTTGTCTCCAGCAATTGGAAGGTAAAATATATCTAAAACAAGTGTAATTTATAGTTTCCTTATCCAGACAGATTACACATTTAACTAGCGCTTATCAAGTTGTAGATGACAGAAATAACACCACACCAACACCAAATAAAGTAATGCTTTTTCCACTTGAAACCGGTAGGTTCGCTAGACCTTATTCATTATTTCCTCATATGTAAAAGGTGGAAGAATTATTAGGGAATTAAAGTCAAGGTCAGAATACAGCGTCTGTTGACACACCATCATTTATTTGATCTCCACCCAAAACAAATAGCAGGTGAACAGCATGCTATTCTCATGCTTAAGTTCAAGGTCAGAATAAGCATAGAGAAAAGTGCATAAAAATGGAATTACTACTTCCATTTAAGCACGCTTAACTCGGTTCGGAATTGGGCCCATATTGAATATTTTTTAGAAGGACCCTGTGAGATGTGACTCAGCAAAATGGAGGCTGACATATTGGTCACCACCAGCAATGACAACATTTTCCGGAGACATTTGCTCCCCAATAATTCCAGTTCTCAGGGGACTTTTCTTTATGTCTACTACTACTCTGTCAACAATATAGAAATGTGAGGATAGTTGTGTGTTTTGAAAAATCAGGGTGTGGACAGAAAATGTGAATTACATTGTGAGCGGACTAACTTTTTTTTTGAGGGGGGGGGGGGGCTATGCATTAGATTGCATGTGATCAATTAATAAAATGTTGAACCACACAACTGTTATTTTGCTTTAGCATATACTGAATATATAAGACTTACCTTTAGGTCAAAACTGGTTTACACTTTCTCCTCACTACTGACTAGACAGAAACCGAAGTCATGAGAAACTGCTTTGAGTACTGATCAAAAGTTTGGGACTGAAAATCACAAAAACAGGTATTCAAAATTATCTTTTAAAAACACATACAGAAATACAGATTACAAAATATAAAACAACATAACAAGGACAACAAAATATAGAATAGTTCAAACGTCATGCATGTCCACACTTAGCAAACCTTGGTGAAATGACATTTTTCATTTATATATTCTGCAAAATCGAGACTATGTACAGAGAAGAAATGCCTCCCACATTCAGTGTATCTTACAAAGGGGTCACATAAAAGGAGTTTCACATAGAAACAAATAATTACTTTACATCTCAGAATATGATTTACAGGACAATAGTTAAATATGTGATACCCACTTAAAGCTGACCAGGGAATTCCCTATAAGAGAGATTTTTACATTATGAATTGGAAATACTTGCCAAAAGTGGCATTTTAGGGTACCCAACTTCAACTGCACGGTTCTACAGGAGGAAATGATTTTGATTTATATTAATCCATTTCAAATTATGGGACAGAAAATATAATTATCCTTTTCATTCACCTTTAGTTGAGAGAATGTATGAGGACAGGTACTCTGGCAGTGACAGTAAGCTTAGTGAGAATCAAGATACTGCTCACCAATTCCCACAAGGCTGAATTCCTTTCATGCTCACTTCAGTCAGTGTATTGTAATAATTACTGTCAAAACAGGAGTCCACATCACAAAATAAATATACATTGAGTGCTATTCCTTTTTTAACATGATTGGAAAACAAGCTGCATTGGAATAAGCCCTTTCTGGTTTTGCATTACAAAATAAGGAATACACTTCCACACTGTTACAGGCTTAAAAAAAAAAAGATAATATGCTTGAGGGTACAACAGTCAGCATTGACAGAACAGCCACCGTTCACATTCACAAGGCAGTTGGCCACAAATAAAGTGAAAAAGCAACAGAATAAGAACACATACAACATAAAAACGTGTCATAAACCTTACTTAAAATATGTCTTATGCAGTCACAGTAACTGATATCAGTTTAGACTTGATTCGGCAGTCATGATGGCACATGCCTCAATTTAGGTTAGCTAACTAGCCATAGTTCATATTGCTGAAGTCAACAAGATAATGTTGAATCATTTGCAATAAACCAGCATCAACAATAGGGACCACTTATAACATCAGTCATGCCATGCAACTGACAGTAAGCTCGACTGTCAAGTCAAGTTTTACTGCCAATACGGAGTACAGTTGCAGTCGAATATATTGTCACCCTTGCACTTTACAATGGAGCAGAAGGTTCTGTTCTCTTAAAAAAAAAAAAAACTGGTTGAATGTTATTTCTTTTTTACCAAGGCACCTGGAACTTACCACAGGTGGAGATAAATTACAACCTTAACAAGAATCACTTTCCTCCAAACAAACTAATTTAAATGTTAAATAATTTAGTCCAAGCCATTTTTTACATTTATGTAATAAATCTTAATTTCAGTTTGGATGTTTGGTTTCTTGGTCCCGTGCAGCTTTAAATCAAAAACACTTGTTAACGCCAACAGTTTTCTTAAATTTCAGCTGATGAGAATAAATGGAATCGTTCAACGGTGCCAATATATTTGATAGCAGCTGGATAAGTGCCATTTTTAAGTAGCTCGTGAAACTGTTATGACTCTTGCCAGATCATTAGTGTAAGTTCACTCCAAAATCAACAGAAGTTTCTATATTTCAACAGTGGTCTTACGTCAAAATGAGTCCATGCCCCTGGCCTTATGTTCTGTAGATCCAGATATTCAGGGTATGCTTCAGTCTTAAATGAATGGAAACAATGTGTACTCTCTTATTCCATCATGGTTGCAGTCTTTGGCTCTCAGTTTACACTTGAAGCCCAGTAATTGAGGCTGTCATTTGATGACAGGAAGTGTATCAGTGCATCAAACTAATTACAGCATACATGCTATAATCACATCAACTATTGGGCTTTTATCCACACATATCATGTTGATGTGATCCTTCTGGAGAGCATGACAAGGATGTGAATTTACAAGTTCAGGATATGAGTTGAGTTACCTGCAAGGAAGCCGGTTAGACTTGGATGATTTGTTGCCATTGTTTTTGATTAGGCTATAACTCTTTCTGGATCAGGAAATTCAAAGTCAATTCCGACTTTGACGGAAGTTCTCACAAACTCATGAGCCCGCTTTAAAAGAAGAAGAAGATTAATCTCAAGGTTAGACAACTTTGAGGTCTGAAATCAATTGGCATCTGATGTGTTATGAAAACGGGATTTTCAATAGGTTCGCATTATAGGAACAACTGACAATTTGACTCACACACAGTGAGGTGCTACAGTGAAGAACTAGACGCTAAAGCAAGTAACAGCCAATTCAACTGAATAAGAAGTAGATGGTGAAAAAAGGGACTCAATGAAAATGCTTTTGGTTCATGTCAATCAGTGAAACAGACACATTCCAAGACTGACTATGTTACACAAATACATTCTTATTTCAGCAATGAGCTAGCATTATGCAGAAATGGAGGTAACACAGTCCTCTGAAAAGTAAATTGTTTAAGTGAATCATTAGGAACAATTGACATACATCCTTTTTGACTGGGTGTGTCACTGTTTTACATTGTAGAGCATGATTTAAATCATCCTGCTTAGCAAATTAAGGCCTTTTTCTGAGGTTCTCTTTCATTTTTGTCATGCAGTCGATTTGTTTCAGCTATAGCCTATGTACAGTACAGGATGTACAAAAAAATTGTCTTGACAAAGAAAAATTAACAAGCATTTGTTTGCAGATAATCTGAATGGCACTGTAAGTATCATACATGCGTATTGCAGTTTGGCCCAAAGTGAAGTTTTTTGTGTGTGATATATATATATATATACACATATACACACACAGTATCATCTATATCTATTTCCTATTCTAATGCAATGGTCAGATGTTTTATTCTGATTTGCATAGGAATCACAAATCTTATTAAAGCCAAACAGTCTGTGATTAATAAACAAGTCAACAGGCAATGAAGAATAAAATGAACTTGAACCCTTAAAATCGTGTCTGCAAAAACAAGATTTCTTTGAGGTATGAAGTAAACAAACTGTTTCCTTTTTACTTAATTCCTTTTTTTGTTATATTTACATTATATTTGGGGCAATATGCCTCTTCCCACATTGGTAAATTAAATTAACATATTTATGTTTTCTGTACACACACACACAATACATTGTACAATAGAAACATGATCCCACACAGCTATCAACATTTCAAAGGTGAACTGAAAAATAAGTTTGATAGTGTTCTTCAAACAAATAAACAGTTGACACAACGCCTTGAGTATGAAAACGATCTCAGCCCATAGAGCGTCCAATTTAACCAACTTCCAATCTAGTGACTTACTTCCAACCACTATATTAGTTTTCAAAACAAAAATGTTTGAATATGAATCGGAGGGAAAGATAGAGTAAAATAAAAAGCAAGAAGCATTTCAGCTCTACAAATTGGTGTATGGACAAAATCTCATCAATTTTAACCACTTTTGTGAAGTTCTACATGTCTTTTGGGACTAATTTCACTGGGTGCATAAAACTGAATGTTCAGCTTGTTTTCTACCAGCCCTAATCTGGAGGGAATAACCAAATATAAGTAATATTGTAATTGTTTCATACAATTTTCTACCAAAATCTTTCCCTTCAAAGAAGCAGAAACCCTACCCATATTTGCACTCTCCATCACAAATTTGAATCCAGCGTTTGATTTTCTTTTTACAAAATCATCAAGAATTTGGCTAGAAAGTGTACCAGTAAAAAATACAGTACAGTGATTTGTCAAACTTTACACTACATAACAAATATGGTCACTGACTAGGAGTTAAAAGTCCTCTCAAGTACAAGAAAATCTTACGAGAAGTTAAGAAAATACATTGTCACATTAGTTAAGACTTAAACAGTATAACACTCAATATGTAAGGCAAAATCAGGTGATTTCACAGTGACAAGTTCAATAGGTTTCTGAGGAGTTTGTATCCTTCAGATTTTCAGGAGGCATTCAATCAAGATATCCATTTTCAACACTCAAAGGAAAAATATGGCCATCTTGTTTTGGGAATTTGCCTTTACAGTGTTTTCATTGTCACATTTGCTTCACCTTATCAGCTGCTAAATGCAAGGATCTGTTGTGCATGTTTCCCATTAATTATGACAAACTTAAAAACAACAGAGTTGGCACAAGACAAAACCCAACCATTTCTGGCCCATGTAAGTGATAAAAAGACCTGCAGACCTTATGCTATATTGTGAGAGGCCGCAGCTAATTCTATCTAGCAAGCGGTCTTAGCAACTGGCACTCGTTAGAGCTTATGAGCAAATATGGGGAGGATTTGTACTCCTTAAGTTAACAGAGTAGCTTAATAAATACAGTATGTAGGTTAAAAATGAATAAATTACATCAGTGCAGTATGTACAACATGACCACAACAGAGCAATGTTGGTATCGAACTCAAAACACTAACAATAATTTAAAAAAAGACATTAAAACTAAATGAATAAATATTTCAATAAATACATATTTCAAGATACAACAATCCAACATACATAAACGCAAATATTAACATTCGGTTGTCAATAAAAATAAAGCTTCGAGTGTGAAGTATAAAGCTGTTATAGTGGGTAGGGAAAGAATCCATTTCAATAATAAGGTAAAAATACCTTGGATGTTGTATGTTGCTCATAATATTGTACACAGTATTCATGAAAGATACGGTGCAGCTCACCTTCCTAGTGGCTTTTTGCTTTTCAAATCACAAAATGTATTTGTAAAAAATAAAAAAATAAAAACGGAAATGTAATAAAATCAGAAGGAGATCAAATCTGTTCAACTGTGACACGGTGGGATATAAGTAATAAGATATGCACAGTTGAAGTCGGAAGTTTACATACACCTTAGCCAAATACATTTAAACTCAGTTTTTCACAATTCCTGACATTTAATGCTAGTAAAAATTCCCTGTTTTAGGTCAGTTAGGATTACCACTTTATTTAAGAATGTGAAATGTCAGAATAATAGTAGAGAGATTGATTAATTTCAGCTTTTATTTATTTCATCACATTCCCAGTGGGTCAGAAGTTTACATACACTCAATTAGCACTTGGTAGCATTGCCATTAAATTGTTTAACTTGGGTCAAACGTTCAGAGTTGCCTTCCACAAGCTTTCCACAATAAGTTGGGTGAATTTTGGCCCAATCCTCCTGACAGAGTTGGTGTAACTGAGTCAGGTTTGTTGGCTTGCTTGCTCACACATGCTTTTTCAGTTCTGCCCACACATTTTCTATGGGATTGAGGTCAGGGCTTTGTGATGGCCACTCCAAAATCTTGACTATGTTGTCATAAGTGATTTTGGAAGTATGCTTGGGGTCATTATCCATTTGGAAGACCCATCTGCGACCAAGCTTTAACTTCCTGACTGATGTCTTAAGATGTTGCTTCAATATATCCACATAATTGTGAAGTGCACCAGTCCCTCCTGCAGCAAAGCACCCCCACAACATGACGCTGCCACCCCATGTGCTTTACGGTTGGGTTTGTGTACTTCGGCTTGCAAGCCTCCCCCTTTTCCCTCCAAACATAACGATGGTCATTATGGCCAAACAGTTCCATTTTTCTTTCATCAGACCAGAGGATATTTCTCCACAAAGTACAATCTCTGTCCCCATGTGCAGTTGCAAACCGTAGTCTGGCTTTTTTATGGCAGTTTGAGCAGTGGCTTCTTCCTTGCTGAGCGGCCTTTCAGGTTATGTCCTGGGGCGGCAGTGTAGCCTAGTGGTTAGAGCATTGGACTAGTAACCGAAAGGTTGCAAGTTCAAATTCCCGAGCTGACAAGGTACAAAATCTGTCGTTCTGCCCCTGAACAGGCAGTTAACCCACTCTTCCTAGGCCGTCATTGAAAATAAGAATTTGTTCTTAACTGACTTGCCTAGTAAAATAAAGGTAAAAAAATATATTAAATAAATATAGGACTCGTTTTACTGTGGCTATAGATACTTTGTATCTGTTTCCTCCAGCATCTTCACAAGGTCCTTTGCTGTTGTTCTGGGATTGATTTGCACTTTTCGCACCAAAGTACGTTCATCTCTAGGAGACAGAATGTGTCTCCTTCCTGAGCAGTATGACAGCTGCGTGGTTCCATTTTGTTTATACTTGCGTACTTTTGTTTGTACAGATGAACGTGGTACCTTCAGGCGTTTGGAAATCGCTCCCAAGGATCAACCAGACTTGTGGAGGTCTACAAGTTTATTTCTGAGGTCTTGGCTGATTACTTTTGATTTGCCCATGATGTCAAGCAAAGAGGCACTGAGTTTGAAGGTAGGCCTTGAAATACATCCACAGGTACACCTACAATTGACTCAAATGATGTCGATTAGCCTATCAGAAGCTTCTAAAGCCATGACATAATTTTCTGGAATTTTCCAAGCTGTTTAAAGCCACAGTCAAATTAGTGTATGTAAACTTCTGACCCACTGGAATTGTGATACAGTGAATTATAAGTTAAATAATCTGTCAGTAAACAATTGTTGGAAAAATTGTGTCATGCACAAAGTAGATGTCCTAACCGACTTGCCAAAACTATAGTTTGTTAACAAGAAATTTGTGGAATGGTTGAAAAACGAGTTTTAATGACTCCAACCCAAGTGTATGTAAACTTCTAACTTCAACTATATGTGTATATGTATATATATATAAATAAAACGTAGCAGGCTAGCAAAGCTCTGACCAACCAACAATCTCATTGGAAATGACAGCAATGCCCTTCCCAAACCCAACAAGTCATTGCATGTCCTTCTCTACAATGGTTTTTGATGGCATATTATTTGAAAGGACTTGAGGGTGAGATCAGATAGCTGAATGGCCATGAAACTGGGGAGATGATTCACCCCCACCATGCCTCGTTTCCCTTTCTTACCAGGGTTATTTTTTGTTGTTGGCCACAGCCAGTATTCTGCATTACAACCTGTCCATCCTGAACGTGTCCTCAGTGGCAGGGTCAGCCAGAACCATGTCGGGATCATTGAGCATGTGCAGTCCATCCAGGGTGAGAGGGTCGATCTTCAGCTCGTCCAATGGGAAGGGAGAGTCCGCATCGAAGCTGACATCTCCAACACCAGCCAGTGAGTTGGTTAACTCCTTAGAGAGGCTGGGTGGAGACTCACCTGTGACTACAATGCAACATTTGGGAAAACATTTGACATTTGTAAATGAAAGCAGCTGCTAGATAACTACCAATATTATTTAAGTAATAGTCTTCACTTAAAGAATCTATAACAAGAGAAAAACAAAATACAATTCACTTAAACAAAATACATGTTTTCCTTATACTGGCCATCCTTCATAAAACAATTGACTATAATCAAGCCAGGATGAATTAATCCCTTTATTAGGTGTGTACAGAACCTAGACTAAGTTAAATTACATGACAGGCTCGCTAATTGGCTCAGCTGCTGCTCAGTACCTGTGAGAATGATGTTAGGGATGTTGCCATGGCTACTGTAGCCCAACTGCTGGGAGTCATGCAGGCTGCTCCCTGTAAGGCCCATCATAGCTGCTTGTGTGTAGTTGAGGGTGGAGCACTGGCTGTATAGGCTATTGGAGCTGATGGGGTTTTCAATCATATTGAACTGCTCGAGCTAGGCAAGTGAAAAAATACACATTTAATAAGTAAAGTTAGGTAATAGAATATAGAGATCAGGCACAATTTCTAATATGGATACATTTAGGGGGAAAAGAGTTGCAGTGAAAATAGAGACAGTGAAATTCATGTCCTAGTTTGATGTGGGTTAAGTCACCTGGTGGGAGAGAGCATTGGTCTGCCGAGATGCAAGCTGCGGATCGTAGAACGAATCCCCAAATATACTGCCCACCACCGGAATGTGCTGAAAGACATTTGACCAATGATTAGAGTAAAAATAAATGGTTTATGGAAACTAATAGGCCTACAGCTAATCAGTACAGCCTTCTTCTTGGGTATCTGAGGGATATGAGGGAACAGTAGTCATGAGACATCACAAAAAAAGCACAAGCATGAGGCAATCCACAAGTTCTTCAATTCAAGCACCGTTAACAAATGGCTGTTAATGACTGCACAGACACCAGCATCTGACAACACTATATTATGCCTATTCAGACCATGTTTTAAAAATTAACCATAGAATGCATGATTCATAAGAGCCACATCCACATAAATGTTTCAGCAGTAAGATTTGATACAGCTGAACAATAACATTATATAAAAATCAAGAGCAATAGGCCTTGTTTAGAAAAGAGAAATATCACAATATAACTGCAGAATGAGCCATCTTGTCATTTTTAGAGGGATGAGCTAGCAAAACAGTGCTGGGGCGGTAGCTATTAGCAAACTGACTGCAAATAAATGCAAGTGACTTTTGCTAGCTAGCTAGGCTAACTTTGGGGTGAAGTTAATTCGTTTCTGCAGCTTCTCTCTGCTAGTAACACGGTTTCATGCCTTTAAAACGGACTTGTGCCAGTAATACTTACATTTGACAAAAGTTGTGACGTATCCACTTTTTAAGCATAATCACTTGCTAAAGTTTGGCAATATAACAAAACAAATTTTGGAATTCAGAAAAAACAAAAACAATAAGTAGAACATACAGTATATAAAGCTACTTTCCAAAGGAAGATCACATTACTGTAGGCAGCTGTAATATATGTAAAGGTAGGATCTTTCACAGGAACAGCAGCAAACAGAACAAAAATATAAACGCAATATGCAACAATTAACTATTTACTGAGTTACAGATCATAAGGAAATCAGTCAATTGAAATACATAAATTAGGCACTAATATAATAGATTTCACATGACTGGGCAGGGGCACAGCCATGTGTGAGCATAGGCCCACCCACTGGGGAGCCAGGCCCAGCCAATCAGGACTTCATTACAGACAAAACGGAGGATTATTTCTATCAGCTAGTTGGGTGGCTGGTCTCAGATAATCCCACAGGTGAAGAAGCCAGATGTGGAGGTCCTGGGCTAGCATGGTTACACGTGGTCTGTAGTTGTGATGCCGGTTGAACGTACTGCCAAATTCTCTAAAACGACATTGGAGGTGGCTTATGGTAGAGAAATTAATATTCAATTCTCTGGCAACAGCTCTGGTGGACATTCATGCAGTCAGCATGGCAATTGCACACTCCCTCAAAATTTGAGAAATCTGTGGCATTGTGTTGTGTGACAAAACTGCACATTTTGGATTGGCCCAAGTTGCACTTGTGAAACGATCATGCTGTTTAATCAGCTTCTTGATATGCAGCACCTGTCAGGTGGATGGATCATCTTGGCAAAGGAGAAATGCACACTAACAGGGATATAAAACAAATTTGTGCACAAAATGAGAGAAAAGCTTTTTGTGCATATGGAACATATCTGGCATCTCATTTCAGCTCATGAAACATGACCAACACTTTACATGTTGCGTTTATATTTTTGTTCAGTATAGAAAGAGTTAAACCCATTTCTCACACCTGAAACGGCCTTGTTAACAGGATATTTCCCCCAAAATTAATCATGTCAACAGGAGAAACCAAAGCTGCTACAAACAGGTTGGACTATCCAAAACTAAAATTAATCATAATTAAGGTTCCAGGTAGGTGCTACATATTCACAAGACATACACTACATGGCTAAAAGTATGTGCACAGCTGTTCGTCGAACATCTCATTCCAAAATCAATGGGCATTAATATGGAGTTGCGCGTCCGTCCCCCTGCTGCTATAACAGCCTCCACTCTTTTGGGAAGGATTTCCACTAGATGTTGGAACATTGATGCGGGGACTTGCTTCCATTCAGCCGAAAGAGCAGTAGTGAGGTCGGGCACCGATGTTGAGCGATTAGGCCAGTTTCGCAGTCGGCGTTCCAATTCATCCCAAAGGTGTTCGATGGGGTTGAAGTCAGGGGTTGAAGTCAGGGCTCTGTGCAAGCCAGTCAAGTTCTTCCACACCGATCTCAACAAACCATTTCTGTATGGACCTCGCTTTGAGCACGGGGGCATTGTCATGCTGAAACAGGAAAGGACCTTCCCCAAACTGTTGCTACAAATTTTGAAGCACAGAATGTCACTGTTTGCTGTAGCGTTAAGATTTCCCGACACTGGAACTAAGGGGCCTAGCCTGAAC
Source organism: Oncorhynchus masou masou (assembly GCF_036934945.1). Classification (NCBI taxonomy): domain Eukaryota; kingdom Metazoa; phylum Chordata; class Actinopteri; order Salmoniformes; family Salmonidae; genus Oncorhynchus; species Oncorhynchus masou. The sequence continues at coordinate 75,700,638 of NC_088235.1, read as the reverse complement.
AATTAAAAACAGCCACAGACCATTATTCCTCCTCCGCCAAACTTTACAGTTGGAACTATGCATTCGGGGAGGTAGCGTTCTCATGGCATCTGCGAAACGCAGATTTGTCCGTCGGACTGCCAGATGGTAAAGCGTGACAGCTGAGCAGTTGTTGCTCCTAGACGTTTCCACTTCACAATAAAAGCAGCAGTTGACTGGGGCAGCTCTAGCAGGGTAGAATTTTGATGAACTGACTTGTTAGAAAGGTGGGATCCTATGACGGTGCCACATTGAAAGTCACTGAGCTCTTCAGTAAGGCCATTTGACTTCCAATGTTTGTCTATGGAGATTGCATGGCTGTGTGTTCAATATTATTCACTCGTCAGCAACAAATGTGGCCGAAATAGCCTGAATCCACTAATTTGAAGGGGTGTCCACATACTTTTAACCATGTTGTGTACATTTGGTTCAAGCAAAAACACAAAAAGCTACTATGCGACAACACTCAAAGACCTGAGCCAATATGATAAGCAGACATCGAGCAGTGGTCTGGAGGAGAGGAAATGGGGGTGGGATTGCTGACACCATGGATGGGAGCGAGAGGCTGGGATGAGTAGCAGCTGGACCAATTACAGCCAATTCCAGGCAAAAAACCCTCCCCCAACAAGGCAGCTTGGTGGTTTCGCCCTTACTTGAGGCGAGCCGCCAGGGGAGAAGCCTGGGGAGAAGCCTTGATTGGAGACTGGGGAGGTTGGAGACTGATTGGCCGGAGAGCCTGTCTGATTGCGGTACTGTTGGAGGGAAGAGTGTTAACCGGTGCAGAATTTCTAAACACTAGCAATAGCACACAGAGAAAGTCCCAAGGACAGTCTGGGGTGGGCTCAGTCTTAAGCAACTACTACTACACCATCTATCCACAGACCAGTTCACTCCCAATGAAAAAACACAAAAACTAAAAGCAAATCAGCCATTACTGAAGTGAACCAAACTTTGTAGAAGCTAGAATTTCACTGGGTATGAGTAAAGAAGTTATCAACATTCAAGGTACTGACAAGCAGGAAACTCAATTCAACAGACTCACCGAGTTGACGTTGATGCTTGCGGGCGTCTGGATCTGGCTGTCCGGGGAGGACTGGGTGGCTGTTGGGGCAGTGGTGGTGGCCAGGGTGATCAGCCTGATGCCCTGGGGCAGGGCCTGCTGCTGCAGGTCATTAAGCACTTGAGCCTGGGCCTGAACTGTCAGCTGGCTAAAGAAAGCATACTGGGATAGCTGTTGCTCCAGAGTCAAGGCCTCCATCGCCACTGCCTGATAAATGATACACAAAAACAACTTTACCAGGCTAAAGAGGCCAAGATTTTGGGGCGAAAAAATGAAAACAAGGCATCTGACAGTGTTAGGACAGGGTTACAGTATCTAGCAAACTAGTGTAGGAGTAGTTGATAAATTAAAATGCATTTTGTTTTAGTAAGCTAGCTAACTAACAGGTGAAACAATTAACTTATTTACAGTTAGGTAACTAATGCATCACTCTTTGTTAGCAGTGTTTTCCACTAATGTCGGCTATACACACATTTTCAGCCGCGTACATTTTCAATTTAAAAAAGGTGCACTAAGCAGAAATCTCTCCCCCATTTCCTGGTTGCAAAAATGCTAATAGTTCACCTTATTTCAGTTTATGTGTGACAAAAAAAAGCGAGTATAGTGCAGAGAATTATTGTACCATCTAAACCGTTGTGAAATATATTTTCCATAACCAAAAATCTTATATTTTCAGCTGTTTGACACTGGTGTTAAAAACCGAAAGACGCAAAAACAAAACTTAAAAACGCGATGCACAGAAATAGCGCACATAGAAAATATCTACCACTTCTTAGACTTGCTTCCAATAAGAATGAGAGTTTTATATTTCACAATTTTACACATTTCTATGTGAATTCTATGTGAATTTGGTCAGGTCGCCCAAAAAATGCACACACACACTGCACTTTTTATCATTCGCAATTGTGTCGCACTGACTGAATAAAGTCAATCTCATATCCTTGTCATGCATAAATCATACAATGTAGTTATACACCGGGTGTACAAAACATTAGGAACACCGTTCCTCAGAACAGCCTCAATTTGTCGGGGCATGGACTGACTACAAGGCGTCAAAAGCGTTCCACAGGGATGCTGTCCCATGTGTCAAGCTGTCTGCATGCCCTTTGGGTGGTGGACCATTCTTGATACACAGGAAACGGTTGAACTCTTGCCCATTCACCTTCTGAATGGCACACATATACAATCCATGTCTCAAGCCTTAAAAATCCTACTTTAACCTGTCTCCTACCCTTTATCTACAATGCTTGTAGTGGATTTAACAAGTGGCATCAATAAGGGATCATAGCTTTCACCTGGATTCACCTGGTCTGTGTCATGGAAAGATCAGGTGTTCATAATAATTTGTACAATCGGCATAGGTCTACTGATTTAATCAGTGTTTACAATGGAGTAGTCAACTACTGCTTTCTGTGTAGCCAAGTCCATGATTAACACCTGCTTCATTCACTCCTACCTGTATTGCAGATAGCTGAGAAAATGGAAGCATGTGGAAGTCAGCAGACTCTTACAAGATTCTTTAAGAAGAATTCTGTGGGTCAGTTGTTAAACAAGTATTGTTTTAGAATGAAAGACATACTGTAATTCACAAAGAGAGTTGCAAACACTTGCAGAAATGATTTCACTGATGTCGATCTCTCTTCTCTTAACATGTATGGACCCAGAACTTAATTGAGCATCTCTTCTATTTATTTTAGAGATACATTTTTTCAGGGGATCCTGGCTGGCTACTTTTTCTATAGGGGCTACTCCGTGTGTGCTTGTGGAAAACACTGCGCTAAAAAACATCTATTGGACATTTTTGACAGTCTTCCAAAGTGTATTAGTAAAAACGAACTGGTTTAACATACAAGTGACTGCCAAAAATAAAGGAAACACCAACATAAAGTGTCTTAGGCCATTGGGCCACCACGAGCCAGAACAACTTCAATGCACCATGGCATAGATTCTACAAGTGTCTGGAACTCTCTTGGAGGGATGCAACACCATTCTTCCACGAGAAATTCCATCACTTGTTGTTTGTTGATGGTAGTGGAAAACGCAGTCTCGGGCATCGCTCCAGAATCTTCCATAAATGTTCAATTGGGTTTAATGCTAATCAAACAATTCAGTGACCACTCGTGCCCTGTGAATGGAGGATTGATCACCCTACGGGGGCATAGCCATGGGAGCCAAATAAAATAATCTTCCAAGCATTTTTACACATGACCCTAAGCATGATGGGATGTTAATTGCTTAAATAACTCAGGAACCACACCTGTGCAGAAGCACCTGCTTTCAATATACTTCCATCAATTACTCGTGTTTCCATTATTTTGGCAGGTACCTGTACATGACCTACAGTATATCTTCATGCAGTATATAGCACCCAGATGAAGACTCAAAAAATAGCAGCAAATATGCTGAGCTTACATTTTCCTCCAATATACACGGAGTGTACAAAACAGAGGAAACCGGCTATTTCCATGATATACACTGACCAGGTGAAAGCTATAATCCCTTATTGATGTCACTTGTCAAATCCAATCTAAATCAGTGTAGATGAAGGGAAGGAGACAGGTTAAAGAAGGGTTTAAGTCTTGGGACAATTAAGACATGGATTGCGCATGTGTGCCATTCAGCGAGTGAATAGGCAAGAAAAATATTTGAAGTGCCTTTGAATGGGTTATGGTAGTAGTTTGTGCCAAGAACTGCAACGCTGCTGGGTTTTTCCACCCAACAGTTTCCCGAGTGTATCAAGAATGGTCCACCACCCAAAGGACATCCAGCCGACTTGACAACTGTAGGAAGAATTATTGTCAACACAGGCCAGCATCCTGTGGAAAGCATTCAACACCTTGTAGAGTCCATGCCCCGATGAATTGAGGCTGTTCTGAGGGTGGGTGGGGGAAACTAGGGCTGTTACGGTGACCGTACTATCGAATAGTCCCCGCGATATGCAACTGTTCAGGGAAGTCAGGAACCAATACACGCAGTCAGTCAGGAAAGCTAAGGCCAGCTTCTTCAAGCAGAAGTTTGCATCCTGTAGCTCCAACTCCAAAAAGTTCTGGGACACTGAAGTCCATGGAGAACAAGAGCACCTCCTCCCAGCTGCCCACTGCACTGAGGCTAGGTAAAACGGTCACCACCGATAAATCCATGATTATCGAAAACTTCAAAAAGCATTTCTCAACGGCTGGCCATGCCTCAACCCCTATTACCAGCCTGTTCAACCTCTCTTTCATATCGTCTGAGATCCCCAAGGATTGGAAAGCTGCCGCAGTCATCCCCCTCTTCAAAGGGGGAGACACCCTGGACCCAAACTGTTACAGACCTATATCCATCCTGCCCTGTCTATCTAAGGTCTTCGAAAGCCAAGTCAACAAACAGGTCACTGACCATCTCGAATCCCACCGTACCTTCTCCGCTGTGCAATCTGGTTTCCGAGCCGGTCACGGGTGCACCTCAGCCACACTCAAGGTACTAAACGATATCATAACCGCCATCGATAAAAGACAGTACTGTGCAGCCGTCTTCATCGACCTTGCCAAGGCTTTCGACTCTGTCAATCACCATATTCTTATCGGCAGACTCAGTAGCCTCGGTTTTTCGGATGACTGCCTTGCCTGGTTCACCAATTACTTTGCAGACAGATTTCAGTGTGTCAAATCGGAGGGCATGCTGTCCGGTCCTCTGGCAGTCTCTATGGGGGTGCCACAGGGTTCAATTCTCGGGCAGACTCTTTTCTCTGTATATATCAATGATGTTGCTCTTGCTGCGGGCGATTCCCTGATCCACCTCTACGCAGACGACACCATTCTATATACTTCCGGCCCGTCCTTGGACACTGTGCTATCTAACCTCCAAACGAGCTTAAATGCCATACAACACTCCTTCCGGGGCCTCCAACTGCTCTTAAACGCTAGTAAAACCAAATGCATGCTTTTCAACCAATCGCTGCCTGCACCCGCATGCCCGACGAGCATCACCACCCTGGATGGTTCCGACCTTGAATATGTGGACACCTATAAGTACCTAGGTGTCTGGCTAGACTGTAAACTCTCATTCCAGACTCATATCAAACACCTCAAATCGAAAATCAAATCAAGAGTCGGCTTTCTATTTAGCAACAAAGCCTCCTTCACTCACGCCGCCAAACTTACCCTAGTAAAACTGACTATTCTACCGATCCTCGACTTCGGCAATGTCATCTACAAAATTGCCTCCAACACTCTACTCAGAAAACTGGATGCAGTTTATCACAGTGCCATCCGTTTTGTCACTAAAGCACCTTATGCCACCCACCACTGCCCAGTATGTTGTATAAAGATTTTCTTAGGTCATGGTCAGAACAGGTAACAGTCGAGACTGGATTATTGTTTTCCATTTGAAAGTAGCTCACACTCGGCGCATTGTGATCGAATGCCTACTTTGAGCAAATGAAAGCACTAAATTACTTGAGGGATATTTGCTAGCCGAGTCATTCCAGGAAACAAGGCCAAACTACATCTGCCAGGAAGTGCTTGCTCACCTCCAAATTGGGATTTAGCCATGTTAGAGAAAAATACTTCCACCAGTGCTCCTTTTGAAGTTAAGGTTGAGTTATAATTTAATTTCTGTCTACATAGTTGTTTAGCCAACTCCAGCACTATTATAAAATGTGCCCTATATAAAAAGCCAACCCCACGGACAATCGGTAGAGCAAAGTTAAAATATAATTGTATTCAACAAGGGACGTTTAGGTTTTTGTCCATGTAATAATGCTTAGCCCTGCTGTCCAGGGATTGGATAGCATGGTAACGTTGGGTCTACTCACCTGGATGTTGAGAGGGGGCGACAGCGTGGGGGAGAGCTGCTGCGGGGACTGCTGTGGCTGGGGGTCTGCATTGAGGGTTAGGGGGATCAGGGTGGGCTGCCTACGCTGGGCCGCCACAGTCATGGTAGGCTGAGAGGTGGTAGTGATCCCTGCCAAGACACAACAGGACAGGCACAAGTGACTTCTCTGAAGTACAGCAAAACTCATTCTGGGTATTGCAGTGCAACATAACATTTCTGCAATGTACATTTCTGCAATGCTATGCAACATTTTTCACAACTACATTGAACAGATTTTCTAGTGAATTGTGCTTTATGTTGATCTGACTTTGACAATCGTCTACATATGCCAATCACTATGTAATAAAGTACCCACCCATCTAGCGTTCCTAAGCTTGGAAAATGCAGTTTCTGTAACTTGTTGCATAATCATTCTGTGAAATCTTTTCAGTATTGAATGAATGGTTCTTCCTCAAATACACTACATGTAATAATTTATAATATTTGACTGAGTTACACGTGGTCTCGCTCTCTAAATTCTCTTATCTGGAAACAGCTCTGGTGGACATTCCTGCAGTCAGCATGCCAATTGCACGCTCCCTCAAAACTTGAGACATCTGAGGCATTGTGTTGTGTGACAAAACTGCACATTTATTGTCCCCAGCACAAGGTGCACCTGTGTAATGATCATGCTGTTTAAGCAGCTTCTTGAAATGCCGAACCTGTCACTTAGATGGATTAGCTTGGGCAAAAGATAAATACTCCCATGCAAATCAAATCAAAATTTTATTTGTCACATACGCCATATACAACAGGTGTAAACCTTACCGTGAAATGCTTACTTACAAGCCCTTAAACAACAATGCAGAACAAGAAATAGAGCTAAGAAATGATTTACTAAATAAACTAAAGTGATTTTTAAAAATAAAATAACAATAACGAGTCTATATACAGGGGGTACCGGTACAGAGTCAATGTGCGGGGGTAGAGGTTAGTCGAGGTAATGGGGGGGGGGGGGGGGGGTCAATGTAAATAGTACGGGTGGCCATTTGATTAATTGTTCAGCAATCTTATAGCTTGGGGGTAGAAGCTGTTAAGGAGCCGTTTGGTCCTAGACTTGGCACTCCGGTACCGCTTGCCGTGCGGTAGCAGGGAGAACAGTCTATGACTTGGGTGACTGGAGTCTGACAGTTTTTTGGGCCTTCCTCTGACACCGCCTAGTATGTAGGTTCTGGATGTCAGGAATCTTGACCCCAGTGATGTACTGGGTCGTACACACTACCCTCTGTAGCGCCTTACGGTCAGATGCAATACCAGGTGGTTACAGAACTTGCTTGGTGCTTTAATGAAAATCCGTAGACTATCCTTGGTTACATTTTTATCTGAATATCATATACACCTTTAAAGTTTGCCACATTCATTTCGCCATCGATGACTTACCGTGGCTGGCAGCACTGATGCCAAGGTGGGTGAGGTTGGTGGTCAGGTTGCCTGTGCTGTTGGATGAGCTAAGGGAAGGAAACGCCACAGTGTCGTCTGGATCCAGCGGAGTGGGAAGCGGTGGGGGGAACTGGATGTTGGTCAGATCAGGCAGGGAGCCTCCCGTATTGAGCGTGGCCGGGATCAATGACGTGTTCACTTCCTGATCTGGTGATGGAAATATACTAGGAGGGGAGAAAAAAAAGGTCTACATATTTCCTAAAATAGCACTAGGCAAAAGAAAATCGATTATAAAATTAATTCTATTGGTTGGTTTTTATGAATGATGACATTTCTCGTTGTTGTGTGTTGAAATAACAGCTGCTAGTCATATGGTGTCATAGGTCCTCTCTCACACAGACCCATGTTCTCTCCATCATTGGACATAATTAATTCTAAGCATGCCCTGGACAGCTCTTTCTCACAAATCACCTTTCTATATGGTACAGTCCTGCCGGAGCACCATATTCAGGTGAATGATGCGTCAATTACTCACTTGATCCCAGGGACTTCGCAGGACTTGGTTCTTGATGAGTCATTCTAGAGTGAAAGTACACTCAGTAAAAAACAAAAACAAACGGTGAGAAAGCACTGATACAACTAGGCTACATGTCCACTCCTTTACCTTTTTGTTATCCCACTGTGTATCCTTGTCTGCATCTGATTCAGACTCCTCAGTCCCAGGCACTGTAAGCAGCAGCACTAAATGGGGAAAAGAGTCAAATAAATGACAATTTAAGGTACTAAGCTCAATTCAAATCAACCCACATTGCAGTATTTTCAGTGTAGCATTCTTCCTGTAGTGAAATGAAACTGCATAATCACTTGGAGACAGTAAAAACAACAGGTAGATCTCCATGACAGGTAGCTAGATACTTTTCAGAAGACCATATTATAGCTCTATTTTCACATGTCATCTTGAGGAATTTCAATTGAGACCATTCCCAGAGGAGATAAGTTCCCTTCAAGAAAATGACTTTGTTTAGCACAATATAATTCAAAATACTACAACAATCTTTCCCTCATCAGTAAGCAGTGGTTGGTTGAACACAAATCAAAATGTGATCCCTTCACCGAAAGAGAATAGCTGCTCCAACATGGACAAAAACTGTTAGTGGAACACAACACCTTCATGTCATAAATTATCCAGACGATTTCACAGTGGGCTTATCCTTTCATGGACATGTGGATTCAAACATGAATAAATTGAATCAATTGAAGCTGTTCCTTGTCCATGTAACTCCATTACCTCGTTTAGGCTGTAGCTCTTGTGATCCCCCTGCAAACGCATCCTGGGGCACAGGGTTCATGGTGTTCTGGTGTAGTGCTGAGTCAGAGTTTGTCCTGTGGCATTAGAACGAAGGAAGGTCAACAAAATGTCTCTGTGACCCCTATTCCTCAACCTCATATCTGGCATGCTATGTCAGACGCTGGGTAAAAAAAAAATAATATCAGTTCAATTGAGCATACCATTTCTATTTGAAAAATTGCAATTTACAAAGACATTGCATGCACTGTGTTTTTGAAGAAATTGATGAAATTGCTAAAAAAGAACTTGTTTATTATAATTTTTTTGAATAGGAGGACATTAATGACATACCTCCTCCAACTGGTATCCGGTGGGGGTGAGAGATACACGGAGCTATAGGGGCAGCTGTCAATGTGGACCTCAGTTAAGGACGAAAATGGCAGTGCAATATAAAATCAAACCTATATAATTGAATGGTCAAGTTAACGATCAGCATTCATCTACTGAAGTGTAAAGTCTAACTCTAAGCATGATCTGACAATGACACACGCCGTTTTAAAACAAGTACTAATTAAGTCAAAAAGTTTTGTAAAAGACCATTCTGTTCGAATCCAAAATAAGCTGAGTGCAGACAAAGGATATCTGGCGGCCATGTTTGTCCACAGAGAGGGGCCGGCGATGGGGCGAGGTTATACGGTTCCGATCGCGGTAAACACGGTCCACCAGCCCGTGATGCCTGGTCGACCGACTGGTGTCCAAAGCGGAATTCTGTACAGGATTAGCAAAAATCAACCATACAAGAAAAATTGGGCATTTGAAAACACACACAAAAAAAGTAAATTAAAATGTCTTGATATAATATGGTGCAAATGTATTCATTTCAAAATGGGTCAAGCTATGGGCCCTCATACTCAAGTTAGCAAAAATGTTTAAAATAAATGGAAAGTCATGATATAGAAAGCAATGACAAAGGCTCCTTGTATGTGTTTTTTAGGAATCTTTAAAAACATTTCAAGATGGGGTGAGAGTGTCTGAAGCTCAAATTTAGCTTTCTTCTGAGACTTGGTTTTCCAGACAATTGCAGTGGATCAATACTGATACGGCAGGACGAGTCTTCAAAACAGTAAACTACTAAAGAAGTCTCTTGAATTGGATTCTTGTTAACAATATAGGGTAACGCAAGGGTGAATCTTAGCCTATCATGGAAGCTCTGAAAGATAAAATTTCCCTCAGGTGAGATTTAATTGTTGTATCACGCAAATTAAAAACAACATTTTACCAACTGATAGAGAAGCTGTGAGCTCACCTGAAAAGGCAGGTCAATGTTGCTATTTCCAATCTGATTGACATTGGGCAGTGAGCCTCCATAGTACTGTCCACGATTCTGCCCTAGTTGCAAATACTGGGTCTTCTGTAACTGCAACTGTGCAACGTAAAATCGTATGAAAGCATGAATGGATGTGTAAACTGATACATGAAGGATTACACACAAAATATTGATAGAAAACGTTCCACAGTGCTAAAGATAGAATAGACCACATCTAAAAGGCCAGATGAGATAAGACATAGGTTAATATGGGCCCATAAACTGTTCATATCTTAATTGATTCGAGGCAGTATCAAGTTTGTGCAATGTCAGCACTGCGTGAACAAAGTCCGTAGGCCTAAGCCAAATAGCTGGAGGGTGTCAATCTCATAAGGAAAGACATCACTGTGTAATGATGGATACTAGGATTTGTCAAATGGTGTTTCTATTTTTTCAATTAGATTTGTAAAAAATAATAACTAATAAAAATAATAGCTATGTTGTAAAACCACAACATAAATCCATTCTGTACTCCTAAACCATTCCTTTATGATATTCATAATGGGTAGGTTCACCACCAAACACCTGGCAATAACTACTAAATGTTTAAGATCACCAATTGCTTTAATGAATTGCATGAATGATGGATTAAACAAAGGCCTGATTTTATGGGGATGAATAAACAGACTAACATGAACATTGGCTTTTTAAAAATCAGGCCGACAAGAATGATTTCCAGTAACCAACCAAAACGAGTCAATTATTTGCCTTGCACGTATTACTAAAAGGTCTACAAGAGGATAGTTGATCCCATGTTATCAGTATCTGCCATCAAAGTTCAAACCTTACAAATCTGTCAAACCTCAGCGTACACACACACACACACACACACACACACACACACACACACACATTAGGTGCTGGGGAGGGGGGGTTTCTTAGGTGCTGTCAAAGCAGCTATTAAAAATACAGCATAGTCCTACTGTTATTACTGTTCCAGATGGCTGATAGGAGTTATTAGGTAGGTAAAGTTAATCATAGCACAGAGAATTTGACCAAATTCCAGACTTGGAAGACAATGTGTCTTCTAAACTTCCACGTCTAGTTGCAGGGGATTCGTTTGAATTTAGAAAATGCTCAGTTAAAAAAAAACTGATCGAGACGAGTATCATCGTGATATGAAGCACTATTTTAATTTAACCTTTAACTAGTCAAGTCAGTTATGAACAAATTCTTATTTTACACTAGCCTACCCCGGCCAAAACCTCCCTTAACCAGGACGATGCTGGGCCAATTGTGCGCCGCCCTATGAGTCTCCCGATCACGGCCAGTTGCGATACACCCTGGGATCGAACCAGGGTCTGTAATGACACCTCTAGTACTGAGATGCAGTGCCTTAGACCGCTGTGTGCAAAGCTGTCATCAAGGCAAAGGGTGGCTACTTGGAAGAATCTCAAATATAATCCTGATTTGTTTAATCATGTTTTGGTTACTACGTGATTCCATAGTTTTGATGTCTTCACTATTATTCTACACTACAGAAAATAGTAAAAATAAAGAAAAACCCTTGAATGAGTAGGTGTGTCCAAACTTGACTGATACTGTATGCATGTATGTATGTATGTATGTATGTATGTATGTATGTAGGACCAGTCAAAAGTTCACACCTTCTCATTCAAGGGTTTTTCTTTATTATTTTCTTCATTGTTGAATAATAGGGAAGACATCAAAACTATGAAATAACACATGGAATCACGTAGTAACCAAAAAATGATTAAGTATGTCAAAATATATATAGTGGGGCAAAAAAGTATTTAGTCTGCCACCAATTGTGCAAGTGCTCCCACTTAAAAAGATGAGGCCTGTAATTTTCATCATAGGTACACTTCAACTATGACAGACAAAATTAGAAGAAAAGAAAATCCAGAAAATCACATTGTAGGATTTTTTATGAATTTATTTGCAAATTATGGTGGAAAATAAGTATTTGGTCAATAACAAAGGTTTCTCAATACTTTGTTATATATCCTTTGTTGGCAATGACAGAGGTGAAGACTTACAGAGAACGTTTGACAAGGTTTTCACACACTGTTGCTGGCATTTTGGCCCATTCCTCCATGCAGATCTCCTCTAGAGCAGTGATGTTTTGGGGCTGTTGCTGGGCAACACAGACTTTCAACTCCCTCCAAAGATTTTCAATGGGGTTGAGATCTGGAGACTGGCTAGGCCACTCCATGACCTTGAAATGCTTCTTACGAAGCCACTCCTTCATTGCCATTGTCATGCTGAAAGACCCAGCTACGTTTCATCTTCAATGCCCTTGCTGATGGAAGGAGGTTCACTCAAAATCTCACGATACATGGCCCCATTCATTCTTTCCTTTACACGGATCAGTCGTCCTGGTCCCTTTGCAGAAAAACAGCCCCGAAGCATGATGTTTCCACCCCCATGCTTCACAGTAGGTATGGTGTTCTTTGGATGCAAGTCAGCATTCTTTGTCCTCCAAACACTACGAGTTGAGTTTTTACCAAAAAGTTATATTTTGGTTTCATCTGACCATATGACATTCTCCCAATCTTCTTCTGATCATCCAAATGCTCTCTAGCAAACTTCAGACGGGCCTGGACATGTACTGGCTTAAGCAGGGGGACACATCTGGCACTGCAAGATTTGAGTCCCTGGCGGCGTAGTGTGTTCCTACTGATGGTAGGCCTTGTTACTTTGGTCCCAGAACTCTGCAGGTCATTCATTAGGTCCCCCCCGTGTGGTTCTGGGATTTTTGCTCACTGTTCTTGTGATTATTTTGACCCCACGGGGTGAGATCTTGCGTGGAGCCCCAGATCGAGGGAGATTATCAGTGGTCTTGTACGTCTTCCATTTCCTAATAATTGCTCCCACAGTTGATTTCTTCAAACCAAGTTATTGCAGATTCAGTCTTCCCAGCCTGGTGCGAGTGGAGGACAGAGGAGCCTCTTAAAGAAGAAGTTACAGGTCTGTGAGAGCCAGAAATCTTGCTTGTTTGTAGGTGACCAAATACTTATTTTCCACCATAATTTGTAAATAAATTCATTAAAAATCCTACAATGTGATTTTCTGGATTTTTTTTTCTCATTTTGTCTGTCATAGTTGAAGCGTACCTATGATAAAAATATGAGAGAGGCCTGTAATTTAAGTGGGAGAACTTGCACAATTGGTGGCTGACTAAATAATTTTTTGCCCCACTGTAATATGAGATTCTTCAAAGAAGCCACCCTTCGCCTTGACTGCTTTGCACTCTAAACCAGCTTCATGAGGTTCATTCAGCTTCATTAATTAATGAACAGGTGTGCCTTGTTAAAAATTACTGGAATTTCTGTCCTTCTTAATGTGTTTGAACCAATCAGTGGAATTTCTGTCCTTCTTAATGTGTTTGAACCAATCAGTTGTGTTGTGACAAGGGAGGGGAGGCAGGGTAGCCTAGTGGTTAGAGTGTCGGACTAGTAACTGAAAGGTTGCACGTTCAAATCCCCCAAGGTACAAATCTTACGTTCTGCCCCTGAACAGGCATTTAACCCACTGTTCCTAGGCCGTCATAGGAATTTGTTCTTTACTGACTTGCCTAGTAAAATAAATACAAATACAGAAGATAGCCCTATTTGGTAAAAGACCAAGTCCATATTATGGCAAGAACGAGAGTCCGTCATTACTTAAACATTTCAAGAACTTTGAAGGTTTCTTCAAGAGCAGTCGCAAAAACCATCAAGCGCTATGATGAAGCTGGCTCTCATGAGGATCGCCACAGTAAAGGAAGCTGCTGCAGAGGATAAGTTAATTAGAGTTACCAGCCTCAGATTACAGCCCCAAAAAATGTAACAGACATCTCAACGTCAACTATTCAGAGGAGACTGCGTGAATCAGGCCTTCATGGTCGAATTGCTGCAAAGAAACGATTACTAGTGGGACTAACAATGATCCAACACATCTCCAGGCTGTGTAAGGGATATTCGACCAAGAAGGAGAGTGCTGCATCAGATGAACTGGTCTCCACAATCACCCGACCACAACCCAATTGAGATGGTTTGGGATGAGTTGTGCCACAGAGTGAAGGAAAGGCAGCCAACAAGTGCTCAGCATATGTGGACACTCCTTCAAGATTGTTGGAAAAGCATTCCAGGTGAAGCTGGTGGAGAGAATGCCAAGAGTGGGCAAAGCTGTCATTAAGGCAAATATATTTAGATTTGTTGAACACTTCTTGGTTACGACATTTTCCCATATGTTTTATTTCATAGTTGATGTCTACACTATTATTCTACAATGTAGATAATAGTAGAAATAAAGAAAAACCCTTGAATGAGTAGGTGTCCAAACTTTTGACTGGTACTGTATATATTTATACATGAACAGTGTACAAAACATTATGAACACCTGCTTTTTTTCATGACAGCTGTGATCTGTATCTATCCCTGTTCTCTCCTCTCTGCACAGACCATACAAACGCTCCACACCGCGTGGCCGCGGCCACCCTAATCTGGTGGTCCCAGCGCGCACGACCCACGTGGAGTTCCAGGTCTCCGGTAGCCTCTGGAACTGCCGATCTGCGGCCAACAAGGCAGAGTTCATCTCAGCCTATGCCTCCCTCCAGTCCCTCGACTTCTTGGCACTGACAGAAACATGGATCACCACAGACAACACTGCTACTCCTACTGCTCTCTCTTCGTCCGCCCACGTGTTCTCGCACACCCCGAGAGCTTCTGGTCAGCGGGGTGGCGGCACCGGGATCCTCTTCTCTCCCAAGTGGTCATTCTCTCTTTCTCCCCTTACCCATCTGTCTATCGCCTCCTTTGAATTCCATGCTGTCACAGTTACCAGCCCTTTCAAGCTTAACATCCTTATCATTTATCGCCCTCCAGGTTCCCTCGGAGAGTTCATCAATGAGCTTGATGCCTTGATAAGCTCCTTTCCTGAGGACGGCTCACCTCTCACAGTCCTGGGTGACTTTAACCTCCCCACGTCTACCTTTGACTCATTCCTCTCTGCCTCCTTCTTTCCACTCCTCTCCTCTTTTGACCTCACCCTCTCACCCTCCCCCCTACTCACAAGGCAGGCAATACGCTCGACCTCATCTTTACTAGATGCTGTTCTTCCACTAACCTCATTGCAACTCCCCTCCAAGTCTCCGACCACTACCTTGTATCCTTTTCCCTCTCGCTCTCATCCAACACTTTCCACACTGCCCCTACTCGGATGGTATCGCGCCGTCCCAACCTTCGCTCTCTCTCCCCCGCTACTCTCTCCTCTTCCATCCTATCATCTCTTCCCTCTGCTCATACCTTCTCCAACCTATCTCCTGATTCTGCCTCCTCAACCCTCCTCTCTTCCCTTTCTGCATCCTTTGACTCTCTATGTCCCCTATCCTCCAGGCCGGCTCGGTCCTCCCCTCCCGCTCCGTGGCTCGACGACTCATTGCGAGCTCACAGAACAGTGCTCCGGGCAGCCGAGCGGAAATGGAGGAAAACTCGCCTCCCTGCGGACCTGGCATCCTTTCACTTCCTCCTCTCTACAATGTCCTCCTCTGTCTCTGCTGCTAAAGCCACTTTCTTCCACTCTAAATTCCAAGCATCTGCCTCTAACCCTAGGAAGCTCTTTGCCACCTTCTCCTCCCTCCTGAATCCTCCTCCTCCCCCCTCCTCCCTCTCTTCAGATGACTTCGTCAACCATTTTGAAAAGAAGGTCGACGACATCCGATCCTCGTTTGCTAAGTCAAACGACACCGCTGGTTCTGCTCACACTGCCCTACCCTGTGCTCTGACCTCTTTCTCCCCTCTCTCTCCAGATGAAATCTCGCTTCTTGTGACGGCCGGCCGCCAACAACCTGCCCGCTTGACCCTATCCCCTCCTCTCTTCTCCAGACCATTTCCGGAGACCTTCTCCCTTACCTCACCTCGCTCATCAACTCATCCCTGACCGCTGGCTACGTCCCTTCCGTCTTCAAGAGAGCGAGAGTTGCACCCCTTCTGAAAAAACCTACACTCGATCCCTCCGATGTCAACAACTACATACCAGTATCCCTTCTTTCTTTTCTCTCCAAAACCCTTGAACGTGCCGTCCTTGGCCAGCTCTCCCGCTATCTCTCTCAGAATGACCTTCTTGATCCAAATCAGTCAGGTTTCAAGACTAGTCATTCAACTGAGACTGCTCTTCTCTGTATCACGGAGGCGCTCCGCACTGCTAAAGCTAACTCTCTCTCCTCTCATCCTTCTAGACCTATCGGCTGCCTTCGACACTGTGAACCATCAGATCCTCCTCTCCACCCTCTCCGAGTTGGGCATCTCCGGTGCGGCCCACGCTTGGATTGCGTCCTACCTGACAGGTCGCTCCTACCAGGTGGCGTGGCGAGAATCTGTCTCCTCGCCACGCGCTCTCACCACTGGTGTCCCCAGGGCTCTGTTCTAGGCCCTCTCCTATTCTCGCTATACACCAAGTCACTTGGCTCGGTCATAACCTCACATGGTCTCTCCTATCATTGCTATGCAGACGACACACAATTAATCTTCTCCTTTCCCCCTTCTGATGACCAGGTGGCGAATCGCATCTCTGCATGTCTGGCAGACATATCAGTGTGGATGACGGATCACCACCTCAAGCTGAACCTCGGCAAGACGGAGCTTCTCTTCCTCCCGGGGAAGGACTGCCCGTTCCATGATCTCGCCATCACGGTTGACAACTCCATTGTTTCCTCCTCCCAGAGCGCTAAGAACCTTGGCGTGATCCTGGACAACACCCTGTCGTTCTCAACTAACATCAAGGCGGTGGCCCGTTCCTGTAGGTTCATGCTCTACAACATCCGCAGAGTACGCCCCTGCCTCACACAGGAAGCGGCGCAGGTCCTAATCCAGGCACTTGTCATCTCCCGTCTGGATTACTGCAACTCGCTGTTGGCTGGGCTCCCTGCCTGTGCCATTCAACCCCTACAACTCATCCAGAACGCCGCAGCCCGTCTGGTGTTCAACCTTCCCAAGTTCTCTCACGACACCCCGCTCCTCCGCTCTCTCCACTGGCTTCCAGTTGAAGCTCGCATCCGCTACAAGACCATGGTGCTTGCCTACGGAGCTGTGAGGGGAACGGCACCGCAGTACCTCCAGGCTCTGATCAGGCCCTACACACCCAAACAAGGGCACTGCGTTCATCCACCTCTGGCCTGCTCGCCTCCCTACCACTGAGGAAGTACAGTTCCCGCTCAGCCCAGTCAAAACTGTTCGCTGCTCTGGCCCCCCAATGGTGGAACAAACTCCCTCACGACGCCAGGACAGCGGAGTCAATCACCACCTTCCGGAGACACCTGAAACCCCACCTCTTCAAGGAATACCTAGGATAGGATAAAGCAATCCTTCTCAACCCCCCCTTAAATGATTTAGATGCACTATTGTAAAGTGGCTGTTCCACTGATGTCAGAAGGTGAATTCACCAATTTGTAAGTCGCTCTGGATAAGAGCGTCTGCTAAATGACTTAAATGTAAATCTGTTATTTATGTCACTTGTTAAATCCACTTCAATCCGTATAGAATAAGGGGAGGAGACCAGTTAAATAATGATTTTTAAGCCTTGAGTGCATGTACTGACATGAACAGTTGTGGCCAAAAGTTTTGAAAATGACACAAATATTAATTTCCAAAGTTCGCTGCTTCAGTGTCTTCAGATATTTTTGTCAGATTTTACTATTGAATACTGAAGTATAATTACAAGCATTTCATAAGTGTCAAAGGCTTTTATTGACAATTACATGAAGTTGATGCAAAGAGTCAATATTTGCAGTGTTGACCCTTCTTTTTCAAGACCTCTGCAATCCGCCCTGGCATGCTGTCAATTAACTTCTGGGCCACATCCTAAATGATGGCAGCCCATTCTTCCATAATCAATGCTTGGAGTTTGTCAGATTTTGTGGGTTTTTGTTTGTCCACCGGTCTCTTGAGGATTGACCACAAATTCTCAATGGGATTAAGGCCTGGGGAGTTTCTTGGCCATAGACCCAGAATATCGATGTTTTGTTCCCCGAGCCACTTAGTTATCCACTTTTTCCTTATGGCAAGGTGCTCCATCATGCTGGAAAAGGCATTGTTCATCACAAAACTGTTCCTGGATGGTTGGGAGAAGTTGATCTCGGAGGATGTGTTGATACCATTCTTTATTCATGGCTGTGTTCTTAGGCAAAATTGTCAGTGAGCCCACTCCCTTGGCTGAGAAGCATCCCCACACACGAATGGTCTCAGGATGCTTTACTGTTGGCATGACACAGGACTGATGGTAGCGCTCACATTGTCTTCCCCGGACAAGCAATTGGAAAGAGGATTCATCAGAGAAAATTATTTTACCCCAGTCCTCAGCAGTCCAATCCCTGTACCTTTTGCAGAATATCAGTCTGTTTTTCCTGGAGAGAAATGGCTTCTTTGCTGCCCTTCGACACCAGGCCATCCTCCAAAAGTATTTGCCTCACTGTGCGTGCAGATGCATTAACACCTGCCTGCTGCCATTCCTGAGCAAGCTCTGAACTGGTGGTGCCCTGATCCCGCAGCTGAATCAACTTTAGGAGATGGTCCTGGCGCTTGCTGGACTTTCTTGGGAGCCCTGAAGCCTTCTTCACTACAATTGAACCGCTCTCCATGAAGTTCTTGATGATCCAATAAATGGTTGATTTAGGTGAAATCTTACTGGCAGCAATATCCTTGCCTGTGAAGCCCTTTTTGTGCAAAGCAATGATGACAGCACGTGTTTTCTTGCAGATAACCATGTTTGACAGAGGAAGAACAATGATTCCAAGCACCACCCTCCTTTTGAAGCTTCCAGTCTGTTATTCGAATTCAATCAGCATGACAGAGTGATCTCCAGCCTTGTTCTCGTCAACACTCACACCTGTGTTAACGAGAGAATCACTGACATGATGTCAGCTGGTCCTTTTGTGGCAGGGCTGAAATGCAGTGGAAATGTTTTTTTGGGGATTCAGTTAATTTGCATGGCAAAGGGGGACTTTGATCAGATGAATTGCAATTAATTGCACTCTTCGAAACATTCTGGAGTATATGCAAATACTACTTGCCATCATACAAACTGAGGCAGTAGACTGTGAAAATTAATGTGTCATTCTCAAAACTTTTGGCCATGACTGTATGTGTAACTGATAAATGCACACACATGCACACTACATGTTTTTAAATGTACTGTATGTAAATTTTAAAGTCTTTTGTCAGTAATTACTTTTTGTTATATGTCGGATTCCAGTAAGACTAGCTTTCACCATTGGCGTCTGCTAATGGGAATCCTAATAAATAAAATCAAAAATGGTCCAGCTTTCGACACCTCAATATTAAGAAGGTGTTGTTACTTTTGTGTACACTCAGTCTGTGTGTGTTGTGTTGTGTAATATACATACATATATATATATATATATATATACATACACACACACACACACACACACACAGCAAAAAAAGAATCGTCCTCTCACAATCAACTGCTTTTATTTTCAGCAAACTTAACGTGTAAATATTTGTATGAACATAACAAGATGTGACTAACAGTAATGGAATAATGTGTCCCTGACAAATGGGGGGGGCTCAAAATCAAAAGTAACAGTCAGAATCTGGTCAGAATCTGGTGTGGCCACCAGCTGCATTAAGTACTGCAGTGCATCTCCTCCTAATGGTTTGCACCAGATTTGCCAGTTCTTGCTGTGAGATGTTACCCCACTCTTCCACCAAGGCACCTGCAAGTTCCCAGACATTTCTGGGGGGAATGGACCAAGCCCTCACCCTCCAATCCAACAGGTCCCTGACGTGCTCAAGGTGATTGAGATCCGGGCTCTTCGCTGACCATGGCAGAACACTGACATTCCTGTCTTGCAGGAAATCACACACAGAATGAGCAGTATGGCTGGTGGCATTGTCATGCTGGAGGGTCATGTCAGGATGAGTCTCCCCTGTAACGCCCAGCGTTGAGATTGCCTGCAATGACAACAAGCTCAGTCCGATGAAGCTGTGGCACACCGCCCCAGACCATGACGGACAGTCCACCTCCAAATCCATCCCGCTCCGGGGTACAGGCCTCAGTGTAACGCTCATTCCTTTGATGATAAGCGCAAATCCGACCATCACCCCTGGTGAGACAAAACCGCGACTCGTCAGTGAAGAGCACTTTTTGCCAGTCCTGTCTAGTCCAGCGATTGTGGGTTTGTGCCCATAGGCGACATTTTTGCCAGTGATGACTGGTGAGGACCTGCATTACTCCAGGACTACAAGCCCTCAGTCCAGCCTCTAAGTCTATTGCGGACAGTCTGAGCACTAATGGAGGCATTATGCGTTCCTGATGTAACTCGAGCAGTTGTTGTTGCCATCCTGTACCTGTCCCGCAGGTGTGATGTTCGGCTGTACCGATCCTGTGCAGGTGTTGTTACACGTGGTCTAACACCGTGAGGACGATCAGTTGTCCGTTCTGTCGGCGTCTCACAGTACAGACATTGCAATTTATTGCCCTGGCCACATCTGCAGTCCTCATGCCTCCCCCTTGCAGCATGCCTAAGGCACGTTTACACAGATGAGCAGGGACCCTGGGCATCTTTCTTTTGGTGTTTTTCAGAGTCAGTAGAAAGGCCTCTTTACTGTCCTAAGTTTTCATCATTGTAACCTTAATTGCTTACCTCTGTAAGCTGTTAGTGTCGTAATGACTGTTCCAAAGGTGCATGTTTATTAATCGTTTATGGTTCATTGAACAAGCATGGAAAACAGTGTTAAAACCCTTTACAATGAAGATCTGTGAAGTTATTTGGACTGTTACGAATTATCTTTGAAAGACAGTGTCCTGGAAAAAAGGACGTTCGTTTTTTGCTGAGTTTATATCTCACGCATACTGAACAAAAATCTTAAACTTAGTATGCAACAATTTCAAAGATTTTACTGAGTTACAATTCATAAGGAAATTGGTCAATTGAAATTAATTAAACCCTATCTATGGATTTCACATGACTGGGAATACAGAATCTGTTGGTCACATATCACATACCTTTATAAAAAGATATGGGTGTATATCAGAAAACCGGTCAGTATCTGGTGTGATCACCATTTGCCTCAAGCAGTACAACACATCTCCTTCACATAGAGTTGATCAGGCTGTTGATTGTGGCCTGTGGAATGTTGTCCCACTCCTCTTCAATGGCTGTGCTAAATTTCTAGATACTGACGGGAACTGGAACACCCTCTCGTACACGTCGATCCACAGCATCCCAAACATGCTCAATGTTTCAACCTTTATATAACTAGGCAATACGGTTAAGAACAAATTCTTACTCACAATGATGGCCTACTTGTAAAGCCCGCCCGACCAAACCCTCCCCTAACCGGGCGACACTGGGCCAATTGTGCGCCGCCCTATGGGACTCCTGATCACAGTTGGTTGTGATACAGCCTGGGATTGAACCCGGGTCTGTAGTCTGTAGACTTCTGCGCCACTCGGGAGGCCACATGTCTGGTGAGTTTGCTGGCCATGGAAGGACTAGGACATTCTCAGCTTCCAGGAATTGTGTACAGATCATGGGGCCGTGCCTTATCCTGCTGAAACAGGAGGTGATGGCACGACAATGGGCCTCAGGATCTCATCCCGGTCTCTCTGTGCATTCAAATTGCCATCGTTAAAATGCATGTTTGTTCATTGTCCGTAGCTTATGCCTGCCCAAACCATAACCCAACTGCCACCATGGGGCACTCTGTTCACAACATTGACATTAGCAAACTGCTTGCCCACACAACGCCATACACGCTGTCTGCCATCTACCCGGTATAGTTCAAACCATGATGAGCCCTCTTCTCCAGTGTGCCAGTGGCCATCCAATTAGAACATTTGCCCACTGAAGTTGGGTTCGACGCCGAACTGCAATCAGGTCAAGACCCTGGTGAGGACGACGAGCACACAGATGAGCTTTCCTGAGACTGTTTGACAGTTTGTGTAGAAATTCACGGGACCAACACTTTACAGGTTGCATCCAACCGGCATCACAACCGCAGACAATGTGTTACCACACCAGCCCAGGACCTGCACATCTGGCTTCTTCACCAGCGGGATCATCAGACCAGCCACCCGGACAGCTGATGAAACTTTGGGTTTGCACAACCTGTCAAAAACCGTCTCAGGGAAGCTGAACATGTGCCCCACAGTATGGGCAGACATAAGCTACGGACAATGAACATAATTACATTTTATCGATGGCAATTCGAATGCACACAGAGCCCGTGACGAAATCCTGAGGCACATTGTTGAGGCGATTGCACTTTTCAGCATGATAATACATGGCCCCATGTCACCAGAATCTGTACACAGTTCCTGGAAGCTGAAAAAGTCCCAGTTCTTCCATGGCCTGCATAGTCACCAGACATGTCACCCATTGAGAATGTCTGGGATGGTCTGGATCAACGTGTACGACAGAGTGTTCCAGTTCCCGCCAATATCCAGCAACTTGAAGAGTGGGACAACATTCTACAATTAACAGCCTGATCAACTCTATGCAAAGGAGATGTGTCATGCTGCATGAGGCAAATGGTGGTCACACCAGATACTGACTGGTTTTGTTTTTTAAGATATGCATCTGTAGGTCACAGACATCTGTATTCCCAGTCATGCAAAATCCATAGATTAGTGCCTAATGAATTTATTTCAATTGACCAATTTCCTCATATGTTCTGTAACTCAGTAAAATCTTTTAAAATTGTTGTTTGTTGCATTTATATTTTTTGTTTAGTGTATTATAAAGATCAGTACTTTCAGCAACCCAGATAATTTATGTATAAATACCATCATTGGATGGTTTGGCAGTAGGGTTTAAGCCATAGGCCAGCATATTGAAAATATAGAAAAAAATATTTCCCTGTTAATGTGTATATGTCTTAGCATTTTCTAAATTCAAACGAACCCCCTGCAACGAGACATGGAAGTTTAGAAGACACGTCTTCCAAGTCGGGAATTGAGGTAGTATCCCAGTTAACGGTTGGTAGAAAATTATCTGTGCTACACTTAACATTCCCTACCTACAATAACGCCTACCAGCCAGCTGGAACAGTAATAATGGTCCGACTAGGCGATATTTTTTTTATAGCTACTGTCAAAGCAGAGTTGGTACTTTGCAAACATGCAAACCCATTGCCTGACAAGCATGGGGAAACAATTGACTGGGGAATTAAGTCAAAATGGCTTGTGGTGATCTAGCTATGGTGGATGTAACTCCATTGCGTTGTCAACATTAGAGTTAGCGAGATGTATCCTCCTAGCTACTGCGGTGTTCTGTCAGTGTCAAATACACACCAGTTTGACTGAGTCAGTCGAACTGTGCTAGCTAAGCATGTTCAGTATTCATTGCAAATTGTAGATGGTAACGAGCTAGCTAGCTAGATAGTATCGATATCTAGCTTGATACTCTGAACCTTTTGATGTTTATGATGCATGGCAATTTGACTATGTATGAGCAGGTGCTTGCTAACTATAGAGCATAGTTAGCTAGCCTACCTGGCTGCTCACCATACCTAGCAAACGTCAACAAAGACAGTTCACTACACTAGCTGGCTAGCTAGGTTAAAACGTTTGCAAAATAACGCCCCAATATATAATGGTTATCAGAATACAGCTATTTAACTGCGAATGCAGTCAATCGGCTACTTTTGCTAGCCACTGCCAGCTGGCTAAAAACAACTTGTCATAAAAACGTGCTAACGTTACTGGCTAACTAGCCAAGCTGCATACAGTAATTAATCAACAAAACAAGGCACTTACCCGTGCAGCTCTAGTGATGTTTAGGTCTTTCATCACTTCTTCGAAAGCCGCAGTCTCCTCCGCTTGTTTCTGATTATGTAAAGCGATTTTCTCGCTAAATTTACGTGGATTGTTTGAGCTCGCCATCTTTTGCTGTTCTTCTCAATGGGACATTACGCACAACGCTTGGATACGATGGTTTGTCGTCATTACGCGCGTACTGTAAATGATGCTATGAAATTAAAAATACAAATGTAAATGTCTAGCTAGCTACATAACATATCGCATACTACATGCCACTTTCTATTTTCTGGAAATCTAATGATGAGTATTATCACATCATTAAATCAGGACTTACCGTGTGTATTTGATTTGTATGTTGGGCTATGTGGGCTTTCACAGCAAATTAGTTTGGAGCGGTTCGGTTCGTTTTGACTGGTGTGAACACTATCCGCACTCGAGCGTACCGTGGTTGGTCTCAGTCAGATTCCGTTCGTACCTTGGTGCGGTTCACTGCAGATGAGAACGCAGTCCGGACCAAATACCAGAAAATAACCAGAGGCGTGCAGTATTTATTGTTTGACAAGCATTTGATGACATGCAAACAGTACCATAACTTGATATCTGTTGAACATTATGTGGGTAGCAGCGCATTTATGGGTGTAAATTGTGGGGAGACAAGGCTATACCAGGATAGGTAATGTGAAACTACCTGGACCAAATTAAGAATATACAATTGAACAAATAATCGAACTCTGATTCGAACTATAGCTCAGAACTACGCGTGGGAACGCACTAAAATATGTCAAAGGACAATTATGTTTAAAGGGATAGTTCACTTAAAACTATATTTGAGTATATTGTTCATTAGTACAATCCAAAAAAACAAAACATGTCATGTCAGCAGTCAAATTTTCAAGAAGATAGAGCACTTTCAGTAGGCAAAAACTGTGACGACGATGATGATGATGCTTTGCATCATATGACGATTTATAGGAATGGTTAGGTTGACAACATTTTAAAAAACTGGAAAACAATCTATTTCTTGAAGTTTTATTAAAAGCCACTCAATATCCAAACTACAAAATGAACTGAGTGAACAAGGTATCACCAGAGGGGGACCCCACACATGTTCTGTCAAAACCATGGATGGCAAATTCACAGACACACAATAAGATTACAAATTTGCCACAGTATCCTTTGAAGTAGATTACAGAAAGTATGAAGGACACATGGCAGATATGTGCATGCTACTTTTTCAAATATTTACTAATCATACATTTTTTGGGGTACAAATAAAGATATTGCTCTACCAAAGTTGAAATACCAGTAGTGGATCAATCAAATCCTTGGAATTGTATCAGGGTCATGATGAACAGAGATAAACTGAAATGCCCTATACCAAATTGATTAGTTGTCCAGATACAGCAGGCCTATAATTGACTGACAGGA
The DNA here is from genome assembly GCF_036934945.1 of Oncorhynchus masou masou. Classification (NCBI taxonomy): domain Eukaryota; kingdom Metazoa; phylum Chordata; class Actinopteri; order Salmoniformes; family Salmonidae; genus Oncorhynchus; species Oncorhynchus masou. The sequence goes on along the minus strand of NC_088235.1, from coordinate 75,675,519 downwards.
AATATTGGGATTCATGTCTTTGTGACATTTACAGTGATGTTGGAGTTTAAAAGCACAGTATTTAGCTAAATACAGGGTATGGTCAAGTATAGAAAGGCAAAAATAGCACCTCATATAAACCATACATTAATTATGAATAATCTCATAAGTGCATGTTGTCCTCTGACACACATTTAAAGCATGAATCTCTGGAGCAAGGGCATCAACATCTTATTCAATAGAATTTTCTGTAAAAAACACACAAATGACAAAAGGATTAGTATGCTGATTACACAAAACAAATGTGTACAATCTACATATCACATCTGTATTACAGTACTGTATAAGAAAGAGGAAGAGCTCATAAGATTAAACACATTCTGGTACGGTCTTGTATTTCACAGTTTCACTGACGGGTCAAGTAGAATTTTCTACGATTGGGAATAAGGTTTCACTTGTCTTCAATTTACATTAAACTGCCATCCCACAAAGATTTTTGTTGTTCTTTGAAAAATGATACATTCATTTACAACACCTGAATGCTGTTTTCAGTTCATGTAACACCTTTAATTAAAGCTGGAATCCATAGCGGTGAAATTGAACACATCTGTTTGCGATATTACAACAGACATTACTTCAAACAACAGACACGGATTCCCCCCCGTTGGACATCATTGATTTTTATTGCTGAACGCTCATTTCCTCAAAAACAATAACAAATGCATCTAGGGGCCGGCTGCTTCGCCTATCGCGGATCTCAGCTTTAAGGATATGCAGGGTTGTTTTTAAAAAGGGGCTTAGGTGGTGTAGAGGCATTTTTAAACCAATTTCTCCACAGTTAAATGTATCTCTGCGATTCTACATATTCTGCCAAGGAGGGAGTGACAATTTAGCAGTTTTAATGCAAATTTCCTGCAATTCTATGCATTTTGCCATGGATAATGCTGTGTTCTTTTGCACAAACATATTAACAAAATCAATACGGATAGATTACATGTTTTTAGAATTTCCAATTATCCCTGACTGTCTAGGTTTTATTTTGGTGTTTGTTAGTTTTCAAATATGATATTATTGAAAAATATATAGGTCCATTATCTTTCTACATAACTTATCTGGTTTTAATCGTTTGAGTTTAGACTGAAAGCTTTTTTCCATTCTGAAAATAAATGTTTAAAAAAATAGATAAAATGCTTTTTTTACCCCGTTTTTTTTTATAATTATTTTTTTACTTAGGAGTCCCGGAAAAAACACGTAGGTGGCCCACCCAAGGATTTTAATGGCAGAAGAAGTCTACATTCGCCTTTGATAACAGTGGACTCCACTTATAAAGCACTTAAAAGCTAACTATGTGCTTTTGAGTTGGACATACAAAACATCAGAACAGGTGAGGCAAACAGGTGACATTTTCAAAACCAAAACATATTTCAACGAGGGCCACGTTGTGCTTCCAAATAAAATGTTGCATTATAAGCTTGTCTCACCACTGTCAACATAGTCTACAAGGAGTAAAATACATTAACAATCAGTTGTGCATACAATACTGAAAGTCTCACAAATAGGCTACTCCACATTAAACTAACGTTTTACCATATGCACTATACTAAAGGGAGAAATACACAGGACAATAATCACATATCCTCACTGCTTGTGTGCTGTGCTTGTTCTTTCCATCAGGAGGTCCCCCTTACATGAATTTCAGCCCCTTGCCTTTAGCTCTTTGGGCTTCACAGTTCTGGCAGGAAGATAAGTGAAGGCATCACCCTATTTCTCACACCATATGAGTCCTTTTGTGTAGGAGCTAGGAGAAGTGGGTGACACCAATGTAACTTGGCCTTCGAATCTGGCCACTTGACCAGAACCCTCCCACCCCCACTTGTTCATCACAACCAAACACTGCAAGAGTTGGACAAGACAAAATCACTTCATTCTGATCTACAGTATTAATTATACACAGTATAACATTTTCGAGAAAATGCAAGAAGCCTACAGAATTCCTACATAAGGAGCACTAACCACGGATGTTCTCATGCACTCACACAGGACTTCAAAAACGAATGAGCTGCCATAAGATAGAGTTTGGAATACGTGTTTCATAAGATAGCTTGGACTATATCCACACCTGCTCCATTGACTCCAGCCATTGTCAGTGGTATAGGCTGATTGGTGGTGGTGCTCGTGCTTCCTCATGCCTCGATCACACCGACAGTGTCATTGCATTTTGGTACACAAGAAGTACAGTACCAGTCAAAAGTTTGGAGACACCTACTCATTCCAGTTATTTTTTTATTATATATTTTTTTTTACTATTTTCTACATTGTAGAATAACAGTGAAGACATACAAACTATGAAATAACACATATGGAATCATGTAGTTACCAAATAAGTGTTCAACAAATCAAAATATGTGTGATTTTTCAAAGTAGCCACCCTTTGCCTTGATGACAACTTTGCACAATCTTGACATTCTCTCAACCAGCTTCATGAGGTAGTCACCTGGAATGAATTTCAATTAACAAGTGTGCCTTATTAAAAGTTAATTTGTGGATTTTCTTTCCTTTTTAATGTGTTTGAGCCAATCAGTTGTGTTGTGACAAGGTAGGAGTGATATATAGAAGATAGCCGTATTTGGTAAAAGACCAAGTCCATATTATGGCAAGAACAGCTCAAATAAGCAAAGAGAAATGACAGTCCATCGTTACTTTAAGACATGAAGGTGAGTCAATACGGAACATTTCAAGAACTTTTCAAGTTTATTCAAGTGCAGTTGCAAAAACCATCAAGCGCTATGATGAAACTGGCACTCATGAGGATCGCCACAGAAAAGGAAGACCCAGAGTTACCTCGGCTGCAGAGGATACGTTCATTACAGTTACCAGCCTCAGAAATTGTAGCCCAAATAAATATTCCCCGAAGTTTAAGTAACAGACACATCTCAACATCAACTGTTTGGAGGAGACTGCGTGAATCAGGCCTTCATGCTTGAATTGCTGCAAAGAAACCAGTGCTAAAGGACACCAATAACAAGAAGAGACTTGCTTGGGCCAAGAAACACAAGCAATGGACATTAGACCAGTGGAAATCTGTCCTTTGGTCTGATGGTTCCAACCACTGTGTCTTTGTGAGACATGGAGGAGCTTTGCTAGTGACACTCTCGGTGACTTATTTAGAATTCAAGGAACACAATTCAAGGAACACTTAAGTAGCATGGCTACCACAGCATTCTGCAGCGATACACCATCCCATCTGGTTTACGCTTAGTCTGACTATCATTTGTTTTTCAACAGGACATTGACCCAACACACCTCCAGGCTGTGTAAGGGCTATTTGACCAAGAAGGAGAGTGAATGAGTGCTGCATTAGATGACCTGGCCTCCCCAATCACCCGACCTCAACCCAATTGAGATGGTTTGGGATGAGTTGGACCGCAGAGTGAAGCAAAAGCAGCCAACAAGTGTTCAGCATATGTAGGAACTCCTTAAAGACAGTTGGCTTTCCATGTAAAGCTTTCCATGTAAAGCTGGTTGAGGGAGTACCAAGAGTGTGCAAAGCTGTCAAGGTAAAGGGTGGCTACTTTGTAGAATCTAAAATCTAAAATATATTTTGATTTGTTTAACACTTTTTTGGTTACTACACGATTCCATATGTGTTTTTTCCTAGTTTTGATGTCTTCACTATTATTCCACAATGTAGAAAATAGTAAAAATAAAGAAAAACCCTTGAATGAGTAGGTGTGTCCAAACATTTGATCAGTACTGTACATTCCTTTCCAATGGAACGCTGCGTTTGCCTTGCAGCATTGCGTTGCAGAAGCAGTTGCAGTGCATTCTATGTGGTGGACACTTTGGATTTATCAAACGTATGCATCAAATTGTATGCATAGACGGCTAGACAGAAATGGTATCAGATCAAAGCATCAGAAGTTATGTAGCAAGCTAAGGTGACAACAATGCCTCCCATGGACGTTTCCCAGTTGATTTGAATGTTCAACATCATAGTGTAAGAACACTTTTTAAGCCTCAAAGGTTAAGACAAGTAGTTTCAAAACAAGTCCTTTTTGGCTAGCCACAGCAGTCAACTAGCTAGCTAGGTATCTGTTTAGATTTCTAGCACATTCACTAATTTGTTTGTAAACAATTAACAAGCTAGTTAGATACCACATGTTATTGTTAAACTGTCAACAGAGTAGCTAGCAAGCAACAATATATGCCAAATAACTGTCTAAAAACCACACGAGGGCAAATCAGATTTGACGGTTCAGACAAGACGCATGGCCAGGAATAAGATTTGTATCTGACTTCAAAGGAACTACAAAGGTGGTTTGAAATGTGTCTTGAAATATCAAATTCCATGTGCTTTTTGGCTGTTCAGACTGCAGGAAAAAGAACAGATTCTAATCCGCTATATGCAATAAAATTGAATTTGAGTAACTTCAATGTGAACAATGCTTACGGTTCCCATGCAGTCTAATCAATCATCAAATCTGTTGTAATTTTCGTTTTGTTTTAAGTTAAACCCTGCAAATTGACTATTTCAATGTATTTACCCAACCAATTAATAGAAACATGCTTCCTTGATGCAGGGCACAAATGTAGAAATGTTATCCTGCAAATCTGTTAATAGGTTTTTGATTGTGGGTATTGCTTTAAGTATTTTTTTAAACACCCCAAACTACATTGAAATGTCAATAATGATCTATTTAAAAGCAAGTCTGTCCTTAGAGCTATCACTTATTTTCCATTAAAAGGCCACTAATACATTTACACTGGCTCTGGCCTTCACATAATTTCAAACACAGTTCATTATAATGCCGCACATGGACCTCAACCATAGGATGGAAGCTGTAGTAATACACTTTAGCCTATATTATAGCAACATCTTAACAGATCTTAACAGATTAAACATTATGGAGTCTTAAAGGAGGCATAGTCAAGGCGAAAATGTCACAAATACTCCAACTTCAATTCATTATTTCTCAATTGTGCGTTAAGATACAAATGTCAAATACAGTACCTTCAGAAACTATTCATACCCCTTGACTTATTCCACATTTTGTTGTGTTACTGCCTGAATTTAAAAATTTATGAAATAAAAAAAACTCACCCATCTACACACAATAACCCATAATGACAAATTGAAAACATATTTTGGGATTTTTTATGCACATTTATTGAAAATGAAATATCAAATATACTTAAGTATTCACATCCCTGAGTCAATACATGTTAGAATCACCTTTGGTAGTGATTACAGCTGTGAGTCTTTCTGGGTAAGTCTCTAAGAGCTTTGCACACCTGGATTGTAAAACATTTGAACATGATTATTTTTCTTCTTCTAGCTGTCAAGTTGTTTGTTGACCATTGTTAGACAGCTATTTTCAAGTCTTGCCATATATTTTCAAGTCAATTTAAGTCAAAACTGTAACTAGCCCACTCAGGAACATTCAATATTGTCTTGTATTCAAGACATAAAGTTAATTTATTTGCCAATTGTTTAGGGCAGTTTTACTTTAGTGCATTATTGCAAACAGGATCTATGTTTTGGAATATTTTTAATCTGTGCAGACTTCCTTCTTCTCACTCTGTCATTTAGGTTAGTTTTATGGAGTAACTACAATGTTGTTGATCCATCCTCAGTTTTCTCCATTACACTCTGTAACTGTTTTAAGGTCACCATTGGCCTCATGGTGAAACCCCTGAGTGGTTTCCTTCCTCTCCAGCAACTGAGTTACGAAGGACCCCTGTATCTTTGTAGTGACTGGGTGTATTAATACACCATCCAAAATGTAATTAATAACTTGACCATGCTCAAAGGGATATTCAATGTCTGCTTTTTTTTATCCATCTACCAATAGGTGCCCTTCTTTGCAAGGCATTGGAAAACCTCCCTGGTATATGTGGTTGAATCTCTGTTTGAAATCCACTGCTCGACTGAAGAACCTTATGGATAATTGTATGTGTGGGGTACAGAGATGAAGTAGTCATTTCGAAAATCATGATAAACACTGTTATCGCACACATAAGTACATGCAACTTATGTGACTTGTTAAGCAAATTTACTCCTGAAATTATTTAAGCTTGTCATAGCAAAGGGGTTGAATACTTATTGACTCAAGACATTTCAGGTTTTTGTTCATTTGTAAAAATTTCAAAAAACATAATTCCACTTTAACATTATAGGGTATTGTGTGTAGGCCAGTGACACAAAATCCAAATGTAATCAATTTTAAATTCAGGCTGTAACACAACAAGTTGTGGAAAAAGTCAAGGGGTGTGAATACTTTCTGAAGGCACTGTATGTCATCTATCCTTCTTCCAAAGGACCCTTCTGTGGATTAAATTGACTGAAAATCCCCCAAATCATGGTATTTTTTTTGTTTTCAGTTTTGTGAGGAATCGTCCATGGAATCAAATTGTCACAGACACTTTGGGCGGAGGGATTACCGTTGCGTGGTGGTTTGTGGAAGTATGATCGGCGTACACGCAATTCCTGCAAAAGACTCAGGGAAGTGCAAGTCCCTCTCCCACTCATCAGCCTCTGTGTTGTACACTTGCACGATGCTTGTGACATTGTTTAGATGCCAATTGTACCCTCCAACAATATAGATCTTTTTGTCCAACAAGCAGCAGCCTGCCTCAGATTGCCCTGCTCGCATGGGGCTAACAGTGGTCCACTGGTCATTCTCTGGAATATAATACTCAACCACCAGGACGTCAAAGCAGCGGTCCACGTGGTCCATGCGACCGCCCAGGCAGTAAACACGGTCTTTGGCGCTGATCATAGCATGAAGCACTCTGGGCTCGTTCATGGGCGATTTGAAGTCCCATTGGTCAGATGTGGGATCATAACAGTGCAGGGCTTTCTTATCGTCCACCGAGACACCGTAACCCCCTGAGATGTAGAGCTTGTCACCACAGGGAGTTCCTGCATGGCCCCAGATTCTGCGTTTCAGTGGTTCCACGTAGGTCCACTCATTTTTCTTGGGACAGTAGCACTCTACGGACGACAGACTTCCAGATCGGTTGCGCCCCCCAGTGGCGTAGAGTTGTCCTTGAAGAACGTTGAGCTGGAACTGAATGCGCACCTCCTGCATCGGCTGGATGCGCAGCCATTGGCTCAGGTGCGGGTCATAGCGGAAGCAGACGTTTACCGCCCCTTCGCCGCTGCGGTACTGCAGGTGCTGCCCGCCTACTACGTAAACAAAGTTGTCCAGCACCGATACACAGGCGTGGCTGGAACCTGTCTCCGCCTCCGTTAGTTCCTTGAACTGACGCGCGGCAATGTCTGGAAGATAGAACACCTTACTGCTCACAGTGCGATCATTGTCAGTGTAGGGTGTCCCACCAAAGGTAATGAGTGAAACTACTTCGGAGCGGATCACGGTCCGAGGGGACTGCATCTCGTGCTGACGAAAGGGGAGGATCTGGAAGTTGAATGCCTCCAGGAGGTACTGCCTGCACAGCACGTCCTCTACCATGATGTCCACCGTCTGCACACTGTCCACCAGCTCCGAGGAGCGCATGAGGGGGAATCGTACGTGGCAGAGCACTTTGTCGGCTCCGGCCCGGCGGGCCTCGTCGTGCTGCAGCCAGCGGATGGCAGCATGGAACAGGTCGATCTCGCTGCAGTTCTTCAGCTTGTTGCTCTGCAGGAAGAAGACCAGGCGCTCCATGGGAATGTGTAGGAAGTCCTCCTCCTCAGCGATCTGCAGGAAGTGGCGGAAGGTAAAGGTGTCCACATACTCCTTGAGGGAGGACAGGTTGAAGGTGGTGGCCATCTGGCCAATGTTCAGGCAGGTCTCTACGCTCATGGCTGACTTGAGGAACTCCTCGCAGAGCTCCACGACTGGGACCATCTGGAGAAAGACAGCTGCTCCCAGTACGTCCTGAATGCAGTCCAGGTCAAGTGTGACGTCTGCGCTGTAAGCAAAGTCAATTATATGTTTCAGGCCGCGGGCGGACAAGCCTTTCAGCTCAATGGTATCCTTGTTTGACTCCCTCATGCCTCCGGTGAACATGGCTCTGCAAGGTAAGTGAGAAAGCCATTTAAATAACTGTCTTTATGTTAAACTTGTTTTATTGATTTCCCCCAATTCTAAACAACATATTAATCTGAGGTAAATTAGACCCGGAACCACTCCCCTACTTGCCATGCAACATCAGATTATTCATTTAAATATATTCACATTGCACATTGTACACCTGTAATGTTATTATATCACTCCCTATCAGTCCCACATATTGTACCAATTCCTCTTCCTTTCTCTCCACTACGCCTCTCATCTGACTCAGCTCTTGATGTATCATCATTTCACACCAAAGCCAAATTCACCAACACAATCACACTCTTCCCCTCACCTCTACATCTGTATCATGATTTGATTTGTACGTCTCTTTACCTGGGTCTCTCTTTTACCAGTCAGTGTATCACTATAGTCAGAGAATACATCCAGTGTCCAGTTTTCTCAAATCAGTGCAGATGAAAGGAAAGGCGACGAGTAGCAGAAGCCATTTTGGAGACACAGCGTCAGTCTCACCTGAAGTAGTCACTGCAGGAGGCCAGCACTGCCTTGTGAACCTGGAAGCGCTCCTCATTGATGGCCAGCACCACATCCAGGAGCTGCCCCTGGACTCGCAGGACCGACAAGCCCTGCAGGAGAGTGGCGCTATGGCTTGGGGCTGAGAACGTGCAACGCAGGGTGCTATTCTGGTTAGCCATACTGGAAGAGAAAAGGCCTATCACTATCAGTTTATCAGAATAGGGTATTTTAAAAAGTATTTCCACGTATCTTCTGCCAATTAAGCTTCTAGGATACTTGTCAGAGTTGACTGATCCTGTTGTAACATCAGTGACAGTGCTGAGCTCTTGCTCTCCTGCACTTTGTCCATCCGTTTTCCCAGCAGCTGCATCATCACCCTCATCTCAACTCCCTTTTCTTTTTAATTATTCAGCTGCTTCCTTTGAAGAAATGCCTTCTTTTGTATTCAGAGAACAAAGCCTGTGTTAATGGGTGATATATATATATATCCCTTAAACACTAGAGAATATCTTGAATTGTTCACCACTTTCAGGACAATTTAATCTCACTAGATATTGAGTGAGGATATGACCGTCTCAATGGATAATAGTACTATAGGCTGCCTATCTATGATACCTGGGGGGAAATTATAACTGTCAATTATTGTGGTGACTTACAGTATGACTGACTGTGCCTCTGGTAACTGGCAGAAGGCTAGTCAGTTTCATGTTTCAAGCTTATCAATTAAAACTAATGAAATCAAATAATTATGACTGCTTGGCTGTTTTGAGACAAATTCTTGATTGGGTTTGGTTGACAAAACACAACTGAAAAGTTATATATTTCTACTTTAATTTTGTTTTGTTTTTAAAGTCAAACTAAAAACTAGCTATAGGCTACATTATCATCAATAAGTGACGGATTCAATTCAGTAGGCCATAACATTTTTCATTTCATGCTGAAGAAATAGGGATTTTGCAATGTGTTGCGGTGCTGCACCTGCTAGAGGAAATTTGCTTATCCAGATGCATGAGGGGGCTAAAGAGGGGGCTAAAGTTTTAGTTGTATGTCCCTATATAAAAATAGCTAAAACGTTCAGATGATTGAGTGACAGGTTGGTGCATAAAAAAATTGGTATCTCCGCTGCGTCAGCACAATGGGCAGAGTACACCGCGGAGTGTGTAGGGGGTCTATGGAAAGCCACGGGGGCAGTTAGGTGTGAATCCTTTGGGTTTTTATAGAAAGTGGGAAAACACTTCTCATCTTTGTGAAACGCTAAGTGAATAACGTAATAACTGTAATATTTGATTTACAAGGGCGGGGTCAAGGTTACCAGTCAGGCCCTGTTGATGATGCAGTGTTGGAGGCCTGTCTGTCTCCCTCCTGCTCCTCTGCTGTTCCTATGGGGGGGGCGCTCTGCAGGAGTGTGTGCCCTGTGATGGGGTGTATGAGGTTTTCATCCGGACATTGACTGACACTGATTATGACCGAGCTCTCTCCACAACCTGGAGAGGAGAGGGTGTGCTCTGACCCTTTCCCCGGGCTTGGAGAGAAAGTGACCACACCGCAAAATGTTCCTGGGTGTGACATGGAAGTCTGGAGACAACCCCAGTTCTGGTGTATCGTTCTGGAGAGAATTCTCCCTTACCTGCATAAAAAAAAGTCAATGCGGAGAAGTTTGTGCCCCCACATCGCCAAAAGGTTTGTGGACAGCTGAACGTTTGATTTCATTGTTTGTCAATGTTTATCAATGCCCCATTAAATATATATTCATCAGTGAAGTTACTGTTAATCACAACATAGTCCCCCATTAATTTAGAATGTGTGGTTACAGAAATGTGTGTAATTCATTAAATATAGCCTAATACCATTCTCCAAGTGGAAAAGTTGTTTGGAGAGCACACAAATTGCGCAACACTTGTGATTTATGTAATTGCTTGTACCAGTTAACTGTCAATTTCTTAATTGTCTTTGTTTGGGGAGCATGTGTCCGTTTTATCCGTCATGTTTAATGGTGTGAGTGCGCGCACTTTAGCGTGCATAGATATACCTGGCCTGCGCGCCAAGAATAGTTCACTTTTGGGTACCTCAAGCGTAGGCTGTATCCAAACCGGTGCTTTACTGGTTAAGGCAAGTTTTGCCTGATGAGAGGCTTTTTATTTTGCATGCTGACATTTTTATATATTTGTAAATATCACCGTCACCTTTGAAACACCAGCGCTGTGTCAATAAACCCAACACGAATTTGCACCTCTACCTGCCTCCTGCTGAATATTCGTCTTTACGACTGCTAGAAGGCCAATATTTTATGCTGATACGCGGAGTGGATATAAGGTTACAGGTTTTGCGCCAACCTGTCACTTTAAAATCACTCAATGATCTCGGAGTCTCTGCATTTGAACTTTGTTTATTGTGGTGTAACGTATTGTAAGCAGAATTCAATATAATTCCAATACAAGAACCCCCCCCAAAAAATAGCCCTTCGCCGATTTCAACTGCCCCCTTTAAATCCCTTTATCCTGGAGCGGTGTCTGTAACTATGAACGTAACAATGTTACGACAGAATTCCAAACAGGTAGCCTAACATTCTTTCTTACTCATACCTTATCACCGGCAATATTTAGCCTAGGATGTAGCCTACCATGGATACAATGTACAATAAATGAATCAATCTGCAAAGATATGACAATTCATGCAAAAACAAAAAAGGCCAGTATCCTCGGGAATTTCTTGAAAATCCACCCGAATGTCCTCTCGCCCAATGTTTCACATTTATAAATTTTTTAATTCCTTACCCGGTATGTTCCCCTGGGTGTCATGTAGGCCTATCACATGCCCATTTATCTCTGGCTGCCTTTTGGTCTACATACAGTTTTTCCCATATTGATTTCACCACGAGTGTCATCCTCACCTGTTCTGCGGACGATTCGAGGCGAAATCCCCACCATCCGACTCCGCCATTTTCTAATGTAGCAGTAGGTCAAAGGCATAACAAAATAAACGCATCAAACCTATCGATAAGCTAATTATGTTACTTTCCCCCGTGCTAAAATATGGTGATCTCTGCACCAGATGTAAATGTTCTGTTGTGCTGGGACTTTTTTCGGGTTTGCAAAGAGCGCGCGCGCAACTGTACTTTTGTGAATGCAAGGACGTCTTGGTCTGGGAAAACCACTGCACAGACATAACAAGGAACATAAGTGTAATCAGCTAGCTAGACGGATTCCACAGCGATTTGCATTTGCCTGTGCATTTCATAATATATATATATATATTTAAACAGGCGTATATGTAGTTTTGGACTTCTGTTTAAGGCATTTGTTAAGATTTACACTCGGCTGTTATTGCTGATGTAGTAGTCGGGCTAGCTAGTATGCTAGATAACCATCATAATGGTTTGGTTAGCTAGCCAATTTAGCTAGCTAGTGTCGTCAACCAGATTGGCATCGGAATTCGAATTATTTAAAGTGTAATGCAGTTGATTGATAACAATGGTATGACTGAACATATATTCAGCATTAGATGAGCATTATAACATGATTATAACCCAAAATAAACGTGGAATGGCATGTACAGTGAACACACAAAAATATAAACTCAACACCTAAAGTGTTGATCCCATGTTTCGTGATATGAAATAAAAGATCCCAGAAATGTACGATATGCACCAAAAGCTTATTCCATCCACCTGACGTGTGGCATATCAAGAAGCTGATTAAACAGTATGAACATTACACAGGTGAACCTTGTGCTGGGGACAATAAAAGGCCACTCTATAATGTGCAGCTTTGTCACACAACACAATGCTACAGATGGTAGCGCTGTTGCCAGACTAGCGCTGTTGCCAGATAATTTAATGTTAATTTCTCTACCATATGCCGCCCCCAACTTAATTTAAGATAATTTGGCTGTATGTTCAACCGGCCTCACAGTTTGCGGATGCCAACTTTGTGAACAGAGTGCCCCATGGTGGCGTTGGGGTTATGGTATGGGCAGGCATAAGCTACGGACAATGAACACAATAACATTTTATCAATGGTAATTTGAATGCACAGAGATACCGTGATGAGATCCTGAGGCCCATTGTCATGCCATTCATACACCTCCATCACCTCAAGTTTCAGCATGATAATGCAATACCCCATGTTGCAAGGATCTATACACAATTCCTGGAAGCTGGAAATGTCCCAGTTCTTCCATGGCCTGCGTATTCACCAGACCAGAAATGTCATACATTGAGCATTTTTGGGATGCTCTGGATCGACGTGTACGACAGCATGCTCCAGTTCCCGCCAATATCGAGCAACTTCAGACAGCCATTGAAGTGGAATGAGACAACATTTCACAGGCCACAATCATCAGCCTGATCAACTCTAGGCGACGGATCAACTCTAGGCGCTGCATTAGGCAAATGGTGGTCGCACTAGATACTGACTGGTTTTCTGATCCACTCCTCTACCTTTTTTAAGGTATCTGTGACCAACAGAAGCATATCTGAATTCCCAGTCATGTAAAATCCATAGATTAGGGTCTAATTCATTTATTTCAATTGACTGATTTCCTTATATGAACTTTATTTTACATGACTGTATTTTTTAAAACCTTTATTTAACTAGGAAAGTCAGTTAAGAACAAATTATTATTTACAATGACGACCTACCAAAAGGCAAAAGGACCAAACACACATCACGACAAAAGAGACACTACACCATTGCATAAAGAGAGACCAAAGACAACAATATAGCATGGCAGCAGCACATGACAACACAGCATGGTAGCAACACACATGACAACAACATGGTAGCAGCACAAACCATGGTGCAAACATTATTGGGCACAGACAACAGTGCAAAGGGCAAGAAGGTAGAGACAACAGCTCGTTCCAGTCTCTAGCTGCAGCGAACTGAAAAGAGGAGGGACCCAGGGATGTGTGTGCTTTGGGGACCTTTAACAGAATGGGACTGGCAGAACAGGTGTTGTATGTGGAGGATGAGGACTTCAGTAGGTATCTCAGATAGGGGGGAGTGATGCCTAAGAGGGTTTTATAAATAAGCATCAACAAGTGGGTCTTGCGATGGGTATACAGAGATGACCAGTTTACAGAGGAGTACAGAGTGCAATGATGTGTCCTATAATGAGCATTGGTAGCAAATCTGGTGGCCAAATGGTAAAGAACATCTATCTCCTCGAGAGCACCCTTACCTGCCGATCTATAAATTACGTCTCCATAATCTAGCATGGGTAGGATGTCATTGTCGGTGATCAGGCCTACCACTGTTGTGTCATCTGTAAACTTAATGATGGAGTCGTGCCTGGCCATGCAGTCATTGGTGAACAGGGAGTACAGGAGGGGACTGAGCACGCACCCCTGGGGGGCTCCAGTGTTGAGGATCAGCGTGGCAGATGTGTTGCTACCTACCCTCACCACCTGAGGGCGGCCCGTCAGGAAGTCCAGGATCCAGTTGCAGAGGGGGATGTTTGGTCCCAGGATCCTTAGCTTAGTGATGATCTTTGAGGGTACTATGGTGTTGAACGCTGAGCTTGTGTCACTGGGCAGCTCGCGGATGTGCTTCCCTTTGTAGTCTATATAAGTTTGCAAGCCCCGCCACATTAGACGAGCGTCGGAGCCGGTGTAGTACGATTCAATCTCAGCCCTGTATTGACGTTTTGCCTGTTTGATGGTTCGTCGGAGGGCATAGCAGGATTTCTTATAAGCTTCCGGGTTAGAGTCCCGCACCTTGAAAGCGGCAGCTCCACCCTTTAAAGTGCGAATGTTGCCTGTAATCCATGGCTTCTGGTTGGAGTATGTACGTACACTGAACTGTGTTTGATGTGATCAGGGGTGTATTCATTGCCGATTCTGTGGAAAAACATTTCTTAAAAGCTAGTAAATAGAACAAATGGGGATAAACATACCTGAATTTGCCCAATAGAAACTCTAATTTAAAATTGTTGGACTAATGATTACACCCTAGATAAGATAGATGCAGACAAGATTGTGCAAGGCGGTATTGAAGGTGTCAATGTCACCTCGTAGGGAAAATTGGAGTATCATGTAGTAGCCTAAACCTATCAATGTTCTCTCTCTCTCTCTCTCTCTCTCTCTCTCTCTCTCTCTCTCTCTCTCTCTCTCTCTCTCTCTGTTTCGCTCTCTGGCTGTCTGTCTCTTTGTCTGTTTCTGTCTGTCTCTCCATCTCTCTTTGAGTCTGTTTCTCTTTGTCTTTCTCCCTCCTTGGCCTTCGGTCCTATGTGATTCTTCTATGTAATTGCTCCTAACTTTTCCTTTTCTTTATTCTTTCTATCTAGGTGATATTGCCAGCTGCAATGATGACCTGACAGTCAAGAAATACTCATGTTTAGGGAGGTCATTTGCAGACTTTAAATCGTAAGCATTGTGCATCTTACTTTTGTGTTGTATAGTTAGAAGGAAATTCTGGTCAGTTTACAAATGTTATTTGTAATGGAAGGCTAAAGACTGTATTTTTCGTAGGTTTCTGGTTTGGTTTGGGTGTGTTCGCCTCTGGGCATCGGTCAGAACGCAATGATGGCAAGACTTGTAGGGTTGTAGTTTCCTGAAAGAACAGACAGTAAATAACAGGACAATATGTATAGGGCTTTGTATAGGGTTATGGGTTGATCAGTAGGAAGGCTACTGTACCACTGATCCATAACTGTGGATGTGGAAAGGTGATAGTGCTTCTGTGTGGTTGACCTATATAGGAGGAAGCAGAGTGCAGAGTGCCAGGAATAATATCAGGAATAATATACAGAAATTATACAATGACATTACTTGACACCATTTACAATATAAACTGTAAAGGCATCGTTTACTACACAGTTTACTACGCATAAAGGGACTAATCTAAAGCACCACTAGGTGGCAGTAGTAACACATGAACGGCTAGGGCATTGCTACCTAACTGAATTGTGGAATCTCACTGAATCCTGGTCACTCTTTGGCAAGAAAGGAGATCCACGAAGTGAACTGAATCTCTAAGCCTGAGTTCTCGTCAAGTAAAGGTAAGGATGGCTCACCTAGGGAGCTCTACACTCACAATTCCACTTAGTTCAGAAACTGTAACTCTATGCCGGATGTAACTATGAGCCGGATGCTGGATGTAATGCTGTGGTGGATGCTGGATGTAACTCTGAGCCGGATGCTGGATGTAACTCTAAGCCAGATGCCGGATGTAACTATGAGCCGGGTTCTGGATGTAATGCTGCGGTGGATGCTGGATGTAACTCTAAGCCAGATGGCGGATGTAACTATGAGCCGGATGCCGGATGTAACTATGAGCCGGATGCTGGATGTAACTCTGAGCCCGATGCTGGATGTAACTCTGAGCCGGATGCTGGATGTAACTCTGAGCCCGATGCTGGATGTAACTTTGAGCCGGATGCTGGATGTAACTCTGAGCCGGATGCTGGATGTAACTCTAAGCCGGATGCTGGATGTAACTATGAGCCGGATGCTGGATGTAAGGTTGCGGTGGATGCTGGATGTAACTCTAAGCCAGATGCCGGATGTAACTATGAGCCGGATGCCGGATGTAATGCTGTGGTGGATGCTGGATGTAACTCTAAGCCAGATGCCGGATGTAACTATGAGCCGGATGCTGGATGTAACTCTGAGCCGGATGCTGGATGTAACTCTGAGTCGGATGCCGGAAGCTGCATGTAACACTGAGGCAGATACTGGATGCTGGATGTAACTCTGAGCCGGATGCTGGATGTAACTCTGAGCCGGATGCTGGAGATAACTCTGTGCAGGATGCAACTCTGTGCAGGATGCTGGATGTAACTCTGAGCCAGATGCTGGATGCAAATCTGAGCCCTGATTCTATACTGGATGTCACATCCAGCATCCAGCATCTAGCTCAGAGTTACAGCCCCTACTGTTAATAGGCTCACCAGACTTGTAGAAACTTACACAATATATACAAAAGTATGTTGACACACTTTCTCTCAAATTAGTGGATTTGGCTATTTCAATCTCACCCTTTGCAGACATGTGTATAACATCGAGCACACAGCCATGCAATCTCCATAGACAAACATTGGCATTAGAATGGCCTTACGGAAGAGTTCAGTGACTTTCAACATGGCACCGTCATAGGATGCCACCTTTCTAATAGGTCAGTTAGTCAAATTTCTGCCTTGCTAGAGCTGCTCCGTACAACTGTAAGGGCTGTTATTGTGAAGTGGAAACGCCAAGGAGCAACAACGACTCAGCCGCGAAGTGGCAGGCCACACAAGCTCACAGAACGGGACCGGCGAGCGCTAAAGAATGTAGCGCATAACATTTGTCCGTACTGCCTCCCGAGCGACACAGCGATCTTAGGCACTGCATCACAGTGCTAGAGGCATCAATACAGACCTGGGTTCGATCCCAGGCTGTATCACAACTGGCTGTGATCGGGAATCACATAGGGTGGCACACGTGGGATTGTTCATCAGGAGCTTCATGAAATGTGTTTCCATGGCCAAACAGCAGCACACAAGTCTAAGATCACCAAGTGCAATGCCAAGCGTCGGCTGGAGTGGTGTAAAGCTCACTGGTATTGGAGTTTATTTTTTATTTTTTTATTTCCCCTTTATTTAACCAGGTAGGCTAGTTGAGAACAAGTTCTCATTTGCAACTGCGACCTGGCCAAGATAAAGCAAATGTAACAGTAAAACCTTAGACTGTCCCCTCGCCCATACCCGGGCACGAACCAGGGACCCTCTGCACACATCAACAACAGTCACCCACGAAGCATCGTTAACCATCTCCCCACAAAAGCCGCGGCCCTTGCAGAGCAAGGGGAACTACTACTTCAAGGTCTCAGAGCAAGTGACGTCACCGATTGAAACACTATTTAGCGCGCACCACCGCTAACTAAGCTAGCGTTTCACATCCGTTACACAAAGCAGTGTGACACAGACAACAACACAGAGTTACACATGGAGTAAACAATTAACAAGCCAATAATACAATGAACAAGTCAATGACACAGTAGAAAAAAAGAAAGTCTATATACAGTGTGTGCAAAAGGCATGAGGAGGTAGGCAATAAATAGGCCATAGGAGCGAATAATTACAATTTAGCAGATTAACTCTGGAGTGATAAATGAGCAGATGATGATGTGCAAGTAGAGATACTGGTGTGCAAAAGAGCAGAAAAGTAAATAAAATAAAAACAGTATGGGGATGAGGTAGGTTAATTGGGTGGGCTATTTACCGATGGACTATGTACAGCTGCAGCGATCGGTTAGCTGCACAGATAGTTGATGTTTAAAGTTGGTGAGGGAAATAAAAGTCTCCAACTTCAGCGTTTTTTGCAATTCGTTCCAGTCACTGGCAGCAGAGAACTGGAAGGAAAGGCGGCCAAATGAGGTGTTGGCTTTGGGGATGATAAGTGAGATATATCTGCTGGAATGTGTGCTATGGGTGGGTGCTGCCATCGTGACTAGTGAACTGAGATAAGGCGGAGCTTTACCTAGCATAGACTTATAGATGACCTGAAGCCAGTGGGTCAGGCGACGAATATGTAGCGAGGGCCAGCCGACTAGAGCATACAGGTCGCAGTGGTGGGTGGCATAAGGTGATTTGGTAACAAAACAGATGGCACTGTGATAGACTGCATCCAGTTTGCTGATTAGAGTGTTGGAAGCTATTTTGTAGATGACACCGCCGAAGTCGAGGATCGGTAGGATAGTCAGTTTTACTAGGGTAAGTTTGGCGGCGTGAGTGAAGGAGGCTTTGTTGCTAAATAGAAAGCCGATTCTAGATTTGATTTTGGATTGGAGATGTTTAATATGAGTCTGGAAGGAGAGTTTACAGTCTAGCCAGACATCTAGGTATTTATAGTTGTCCACATATTCTAGGTTGGAACCATCCAGGTTGGTGATGCTAGTCGGGCGGGCAGGTGCGGGCAGAGAACGGTTGACAATCTTGCATTTGGTTTTACTAGCGTTTAAGAGCAGTTGGAGGTCACAGAAGGAGTGTTGTATGGCATTGAAGCTCGTTTGGAGGTTAGTTAGCACAGTGTCCAAGGAAGGGCCAGAAGTATACAGGAGTGATGAAGCACGCATCACTGTCTGGCAGTCCGACAGATTTATCGGGGTTTGGCTGATGCCAGGAGAACGCTACCTGTCTGAATTCATAGTGCCAACTGTAAAGTTTGGTGGAGGAGGAATATTGGTCTGGGGCTGTTTTTTATGGTTTGGGCCAGGCCCCTCAGTTCCAGTGAGGGGAAATCTTAATGCTTCAGCATACAATGACATTCTAGACGATTCTGTGCTTCCAACTTTGGGGAAGGCCTTTTCCTGTTTCAGCATGACAATGCCCCCATGCACAAAGCGAGGTCCATACAGGTTTTTTTTAAATTGTAATATTTGTATTTAACCTTTATTTAACTAGGCAAGTCAGTTAAGAAAAAATTCATATTTACAATGATGGCCTACACCAGCCAAACCCGGACAACGCTGGGCCAATTGTGCGCCACCCTATGGGACTCCCAATCACGGCTGGTTGGGATACAGCCTGAATTCGAAAAAAGGTATGAATGTTTTCATGGAAGAGAAGGAAATTTGTAAGTGACCCCAAACTTTTGAATGGTAGTGTATATAATTTATGTGAGAGACAAGATTCACAAATTCTACAGCACAACGGCAGAGTCATGTCTTCAGTGTAAAACTAACAATAACTCAATAATTCATGCTTTCTGGGAGTGCTATAAAGTCCAGAAATTATGGGCAGAGTTAGAAATCTGGCTGACAGAAGTTTTACAATGTAAATGTATTTTAACCAGTCTATGTGCATATTTCAAGACACGGCATATGGGTGTGCGGTGAGATACCCACTGGGCTAGACAATATTATTTTTGGCAATTATATTGAAGAAGTTAGGGACGCAACTTATGTTTTAGAAGTGAGGTGGGGGACATAACCTGGCAGAGGGTCCTCCCTCATAATTATTTCTGGCATCTAAACTAATTTCCTGCCTTTCTACTTGGGCTGTCTCCGACCAAAAACATCTTGGTCCACCAAGAGTAGTCTTTTCTTTCGACCAATCGATTGGTTGTGTATAGACACACCTTATGTGTTTTAATAAAATCAACAAGGCTATATGTCCTGAACTCATCTGATGCTTTAAGCTCGCTGTTTGATTCAATAATGAAGACACACAAATGATTCAAGAGGGAGCCAGAGATGAAGATATACTAACCAGAAGAAAAAAAAACTGTTCTCGACCCTCCTTATGCTCCTGAAGTTGCCGGTAATAGGCTACACCAGTGGTCGGCAACCTTTTTCATTTGGAGTGCCAATTTATCTTACCATTTCTATCAATCTGTGTGCCAGCGGTAGGCTATTTGTGTAAGGGATAAGAAGTAATCAGGTGTTTTATGACATTTCCACTGGATTAGAGCATTACATTTTTCCCTTTCATGCTGAGTGGTTATCGTAAGGGAGAGAACGGCTAATATTGTTCAAATACTTTGAGGAACTGATTTTGATTTTAAAAACAAAAGACGAGTGTAGCATAGGTTGAGTTCTGTAAAACACATGTCCACTCCAACAATGTGAAAGGTAAATGACTAATAATAATATATTGAATGCATTAACAGAAATTACCATAACCAAACAAACATTGCAGATGAGAAATCCTGGGAATTAACGGTAAATGTAGGCTACTACTGGTGATGTATGTAATGGGGAATTAATAGACACAGCAAAAAATGCACACAATTAAGTTATTATGAAACAATGAATAACCCCAAAATGACGGGAGTGTAACGATTTTCGTGGGGTGAAAGAGGAGGACCAAAGTGCAGCGTGGTATGTATCCATAATACTTTTAATCCAGAATGAATAGACAAACAAAAACAACAAAATTATAACCGAACAGTTCTGACAGGTGCAACAAACACTAACCAAAAAATAATCACCCACAATTCAAAATGGGAAAACAGGCTACCTAAATGTCTCTCAATCAGAGACAACAATAGACAGCTGCCTCTGATTGAGAACCATACCAGGCCAAACACATAGAAAAAGAAAACCTAGATCATACAACATAGAATACCCACCCACATCACACCCTGACCAAACTAAAAATAGAAACATACAAAGCAATCTATGGTCAGGGCGTGACAGTACCCCCCCCCCCAAAGGGACTCCGGCCGCAAAACCTAAACCCATGGGGGAGGGTCTGGGTGGGCATCTGTCCGCAGTGGCGGCTCTGGCGCGGGAAGTGGACCCCACTCCACCATAGTCTTGGCCCACTTAAGTGGCATCTTTGGAACGGCGACCCTTGCTGCCGACCTCGGACTGCGGACCCTTACAGTGGGCCCCGAATAGACGGGCGACTTTGGCAGCACCGGAGTGACGGGTGGCTCTGGCAGCTCCTGACTGACGGGCGGCTCTGGCAGCTCCTGACTGACGGGCGGCTCTGGCAGCTCCTGACAGATGTGCGGCTCTGGCAGCTTCTGACAGACGGGCGGCTCTGGCAGCTACTGACTGACGGGCGGCTCCGGCAGCTCCTGACAGACGGGGGGCTCTGGCAGCTCCTGACAGACGGGAGAACCTGGAAGGAGGAGACGGAGAGACAGCCTGGTGTGTGGGGCTGCCACAGGACCCACCAGGCTGGGGAGACCTACAGGAGGCCTGGTGCGTGGAGGAGGCACCGGATGGACCAGGCTGTGGGGGAGCACTGGAGCTCTGGTGCATATTCACCCGGCACGGGCAGAGTGCAGGCATAGGAAGCACTGCACCCTCCCAGCGCCTTGGAGACACAGCACGCAGAGCCGGCTCAGGATACCCTGGGCCGAAACGGCGTACCGGAGACCAAACACGCTGGGCCGGCACAACACGCCCTGGCTGGATGCCCACTCTCGCATGGCACTTGCGGGGGGCTGAGATGTAGCGCACCGGGCCATGCATGAGTACTGGGGACACCGAGCACTTCACCGCATAACACGGTGCCTGCCCGGGTCGCTCTCTCACCACGGTAAGCACGGGGAGTTGGCTCAGGTCTCCTACCTGACTTTGCAAATCTCCCCGTGTGCCTCTCGTGCCTGTTGCGCTGCCACGTTCTTGTTGCCAACTCCCTTCTCCCTCCTCGCACTGTTCCAGAGAATCCCAGGCGGGCTCCGGCACTCTCCCTGGGTCGATCGACCACGTTTCTACCTCCTCCCAAGTTGTCTCATAGTCCAGATCTCGCTGCCTCTCGTTACCACGCTGCTTGGTCCTTTCTTGGTGGGTGATTCTGTAACGATTTTCGTTGGTGGAAGGAGAGGAGGACCAAAGTGCAGCGTGGTATGTATCCATAATACTTTTAATCCAGAATGAATACATGAACAAAAACAACAAAACGATAAACTAACAGTTCTGACAGGTGCAACAAACACTAACCAGAAAATAATCACCCACAACTCAAAATGGGAAAACAGGCTACCTAAGTATGGCTCTCAATCAGAGACAATGATAGACAGCTGCCTCTGATTGAGAACCATACCGGGCCGAAAAAGAAAACCTAGACCATACAACATAGAATACCAACCCATATCACACCCTGACCAAACTAAAAATAGAAACATACAAATCGATCTACAGTCAGGGCGTGACAGGGAGTGAGACGTGCCTTGTGCATGAGCCAAACTCTTCATATTCTTAGACCGTGGCATCCCACGGCCTCCTCAATGGATTAGTCCCTGAGACAGGGGCAAATCACACAGGTGTCTCGTGTGCCATGAAAAAATATATATATTTGCGACTGCTCGACTAAAAAAATCTAATATTTTCAATACAGATCCATTTTGTCATACAGTAGGCTACTCTATATAAGCCACCCAGACCTTATGAAAGTTGCACAGTATACCCTTAATCTTGTAATTCAAATCTAGTGATGCATAACTTGACATTTCTGCCATCCATTGTGACATTCTGGGAGGATAACCAACCTTCCAATTAATGGCAATGCGTTTCTTAGGCGCTATAAATGCTAGCTGCCTCTGATTGAGAACCATACCAGGCCAAACACATAGAAAAAGAAAACCTAGACCGTACAACATAGAATACCCACCCACATCACACCCTGACCAAACTAAAAATAGAAACATGCAAAGCAATCTACGGTCAGGTCCGGGATCCAAGCAAACAAAAACAGGGAGAATGTGTTTTTTTTATTTTTTTAAATTGGTTATCCCCCTTTCTCCCCAATTTTGTGGTATACAATTGTTAGTAATTACTATCTTGTCTCATTGCTACAACTCCCGTGCAGGCTCGGGAGAAAGCCATGCGTCCTCCGAAACACGAAACACAACCCAACCAAGCCGCACTGCTTCTTAACTCAGCCGCACAACCAACCCGGAAGCCAGCCGCACCAATGTGTTTGAGGAGACACCGTGCACCTTGGTTAGCATACACTGTGCCCGGCCTGCCACAGGAGTCACTGGTGCCCGATGAGACAAGGATATCCCTACTGGCCAAACCCTCCCTAACCCGGACGACACTAGGCCAATTGTGCGTTGCCCCACGGACCTCCCGGTCGTGGCTGGCTGCGACGGAGCCTGGGCACGAAACCCAGGGTCTCTGGTGGCACAGCTAACGCTGCGATGCAGTGCCCAAGGCCACTGCGCCACCCGGGAGGCCCCCCTTCTGTATTTTACACCTCCAGCAGAGGAAATACATTTCTGAGTGCATGTTATTCAGTTTCACTGGCATATAGTACGATCTATGGATGGTCTTAAACTGCAGTAATTTATGTCTGAGATTATATGAACATAATCAATAACGTTACATTGCTATACTGACTCTAATAAAAACTCACATTGCGCTGTCAAGAAATGTTTGCAAAAATGCAATTTTAGAATGTGGGGGGTCATATTCCCCAGTCAAATGATACTCCATCTTTAAGAGAATGGAAGCATCAAATGCTTTATTATTTAAATATGAGAAAAATTCTGTCTACAGACAAACAACATAACACAATTTGAAGTCACATGGGGCAGAGCATTAGAAGGCACTAAAGCCGTAACGTCTGATGCAGTGAAAATAATGAAAAACATTGAATAATGAAGTACTGTAAGCTTTATGCGACATCTTTTTGAGTACCAACCCATTACACCTCGTTGTTTGTGTGGGAACATGTGGGTCTGAGCAAGTGTGATGCCACTAATGTTTGTGGAAATGTATGTAAATTAAGTTGTCTGGTTTTTGCCTGTTTTTGCTTATTGTCAAGAAAATAAGTTTAATCAAATGTTAAAGAAATACATCAATGCAAACTCTCTGGCAGTGTTGCCTAACACTTTACTTAAAGGATGCAGATACGCTTTTTAACTTGTTAGAAACAAGTATAAGCCTTTATAATGTATTATAAGGCTTATAATATGTCAATTTTCTCAACTGACTCAAGATGGCTGTTATTTAGTCAGGACCAATAGAAAGTGACAATACACCATAATAAGGGGGTCATATATTATAATTACAGGCTTCGAGCGAGTGCTACAGCAGTGATGTCTAAAGTTGGATCCCGACATCCTCGGTGGAGTATGCTTTCATATCAAAGACCAGACCGTTCCTGTACATCAACATGGTGACCAAACAGTCAATCTCTCCTTGGCTTGAATCAGGGGTTTCTAGACGTAGCACCTGGGCCTTGTAATCAGGGCTCAGCGGGTCACTGACTGGGGTGCTGGAGTCTCCCAGGCACTTCTCGTCCGTGTCTTCACACTCGTATGTCTCAGACACCTCCAGGACAGTGGCTTCCTCGGGGTTGGGGTCTTGGCTGCAGTTGTCATATAGCTGCAGCTCATGCACCTCCTCCTTCTCATGCATACTCTGTTGAGACAAAGGGATACCCATTCAGGATCAAATCATGCCAATGTCTCAATGATGTCAGCATCAACACATGCCTTGGACAAATGTTCAAGTTATGCACACACAAAGTCGTGCACCAGATATTTTTGTAACATGTTTTGTAAAAAGTTGAGTTGATAAACCAGCTATTTAATAAGTTTGGCGTGCATTATTGTTTGTGGCCAAGGGAAGATTCTTCTCACCATGTTTGTGCTTTCCTTGCTCAGCAGGCACTTTCCTCCCACCAGTGTATTCATATAGACCTGAGCACCTCTGTAGACACAATAACTAACCCTACCTTTTATGATGGCAGCCTGACAGGGCTCAATCATGACTATGGTACTTTTATAATTTGTGATTTTAGTGTAAAAGATCAAAGCATGTCACATGATGTCTACTTTCAATTTAATCATGTGCTGTGTGCATTCTGACTTACAAAGCAGGACATTTAGGGAAAATGCAGAGTTCTGCACAGTAAAGTCTGAACACAATCCTAAATATGTCAATTGTTAAAAGGATTTTACCTGATTCCTCGCTCGATAATTCACCGACTCTACGACCACAGGACGTGGTATTGGTGGGAAGATATTTTTTTTATGTCTTAGAATTAGAACAAAAGTTATAGATGCTGTTTAGAATGATGTGTGAAATCATTGAAAAATGAACAATATTCATCCCTGAAAGACTAGACTTTCTTGCTGATCCTGAAGATCGGATGTTATTAAAAAGTATATATTTTCAGCTTACCTCTTGATGATGAACAAGCATACTGTTATTAATATTGCAATTATGCCAGCTATGATCCAACCTTATTGGAAAAGATAAAGGAGATAATTTAATTTTATGTTGAGTTCGATAAGCATCTTGAGTCTGTAGGGGGAAGCAATGCAGGCAACATCCACATATCACTAAATTGAAAATCACAAGTCAATCATACCATGAATGTGGACTCTCATAATTTCAAAATTGTTTAACATTTCTGCTGGTTCTCTGGTCTAGTCTGTGCCATAAAAATACATTCCTAATTCCTACCAATAACGGACTGGGGTAGAGGCTTTGTCATGATTTCGATAGTTGTCGTTGGTCCTAAACCTGCAGCTGTTGCTCCAGCGAGATGGATGTTGTAGATGGACCCAGGTGTCAGGTTTTGAACAAGATACTCTGTTTTTGATGCAAAGCTCTTGAGACACTCTGATAAGAGACAAATGTGATATTCATCTATATTACATTAATTACACAATTACATAAATTACACGTTTATCACAGGGCATCGACTCATTAAGTTTGGAGGAGGACTTTACCAGATTCAATTTGTGACTCATTGTTTTGGCTTCTCATTGTGTAGCAGATTTCATAGTGTGTAAGGAAACCTCGCTGGTCTGGCACAGGAATAGGTTTCCAATGCAGCATTGCAGAATTGGTTGTAACATTAAGAATAGGAGCAGTGAAATGATCAGGTGCCTTACTGGGTGCTGAAAACAAGACATCCGTGTTAGATGATGTATACATTATGTAGGAAAGAACTGCATAAAAGCATTGCTGTGACAGTCAGATTTTTTTATATGAGCTTAGCTTACCACCCTCCCTTTTATACATGAGACACGTCTCTGTTGATTGTGGCTTTCCATCAGTTTGTTTGTGAACAAGGTAATAGTAACGTACATAGTCGTCCATCTCTGGAACAAAACCAGACGAGTTTTATCTCAGTTTGCCAGACATACCACCTGTATATCTTGATATATCACACTTGGTAAAGCACAGTAAAACAAATAGACATTTCCTATTCTCTCTCTCCCCCCCAAAAAAATGTTTTTTACTTTCTCTAACATGTTTTAGTTTTTTCTTCACGGTTCCATTTAGTTTTGATCTTTTCACTTTTTCTGGTCGCGTTTCTCCGTCTGTTGACTTGTACCACTCCAGGCAGGATTTCATAAAGCCATGCGCATACTTGAGTGGGATGAGTCTGTCATTAGGCCAAGCTAATTGGAAATTAAATAACAACATTTTGATTTCAGGAATTAACATCATTGTGTAGGGGTAAATGAAGCATAAGCGCAGACACACAAAAAACACACACACATATATACTTACACTTGCAAGGAAATGAAATATGTTTTGCTGGGACAAGGATATGTGTCCGGGATGACTTTCCCACTTTATTAAAGGCAATAATGTCGCCACTGACAGCAGAGTAAGTCACATAAACACTGAACTCAGTGGTAGTGACAATGGTGAAGTTCGTTCGCTTTAGTAGGCATGGCCAAATATGGAGAGAGAGGTTGTAATTCACCTGCATAGAGACTGGATAAGGTGGTGTCTAGAAGACACAGGGGTACACAAATAAGATGTAAGTGATGCAACTCTTTAACACATTTTGAGCCTAATTGTAACCCGCAGAGTCTAGAATGTTACTTAATTTTCAATGTTTTGTAGCACTTTAACTTACACCCCAAGTCAGCTTGAGTAGTCGAGTACCATTGTTAAAATCCTCTACTGTCCAGTTAACTTCTGGGGGATTTGGGATTTCTGCAGCAAAATTACAGTTATAACCAGAAATGGTACATCCTCAGCAATTCTATAAGGGCAAAGCCAGGAACATGTCTTCATCTCAGGACATAGAGTCAAAAAAATTCTGACATTACAGAAGATTGAAATTCAATTAATGAATTTAAAAACTTGCCACTGTTTCCAATCGTCATGTGAACAGAATTGACTGATTTTGAATAGAATTGCCATCATCCCTGGTGAGTTTCACTGTAGGCACAGACTATTTAAATATCCATTGCTCACCAGTGGGAACGTCCAGGATTGGAGTCCAGTCGCTCCACAGGGGATGTTTGACATGCTTGGACATTTGTCTGACCTGTAGTTGGTACACAGATTTGTTCTGGAGATTCTCCAGCGTGACCATGGCTGTACAGACAAACACAGGTTTACTGCAAGTCTCACTCTAGTAGTGATAGCTTTGCACTTTTCAAATACTCCATTTTTATTGAGACCCACACTGCAGTAAAATAATGAAATAAACATTACAATAACTTGGCTGCTTATAATTCAAAAGATCTTAAAATGAAACTGAAAGGAGCTCACCTTGTTTGACTTCTTTCTTAAATGTCTTCTAGACCAACAGAGACAAGGTCAAATTAATTGAGGCAAAAATACTAAACTCATCAGAAAAGAATGAATGAGATCATTGTTGCAAGGAAAAGAAGAGGTCTCACCCATGTCCCTGAGGTTTCCTCTAGTCTTCTGAACTTGACCTCTATGACAGCATCTTCAGGCACGTGCACATATGAGAAATTGCTTTTTCAGATTGGTTGTGTTTAAAAAATTCAAAAATTCAACGTAAATCTCGTTACTTGTAACACATAAAACGAGCCAATCTCTCATAACCTCTTGAATCTTGGAAGAAAACTGTTGAGCACCTGCCCTCCCAAAGGACTGTGCAAGGCCCTGAGCACCTTAACTACCTTTCTTGTTATCCCAGCTGAGGGTAAGATTACTCGAGGATCTTGCCATAGACATACGTTGGGGAGCTTCATATTTAACTGTAGGGAGAAAGCAAATCACGTTACACACAAAAAAAACAAAGATTACAATAGGAATCTTGGGATTCAAATCGTACCGTGGTCAGTTGTGTAAAGTACTTAGTGGATTCTTAGCCTGCATTTTACACCGAATAACAGTTCAAAAATAAAAAAAATGATTTACCTCTTTCAGAAAGTGTAACAGTGGTATTGAGTGACCGGCAGCTCCAGTTGCCCATGTAAGCGACCACCCATATATCCACCAACACTTTGTTGAGCACTGTATTGTCTTGCACACAGATATAGCTCTTCCTACTACTGCCCAGCGATGTTCTACTTGCAGCGGAATTGGAGCGGCTGAAAACATTAAGGATGAGCGCAACATTTGGTTTGCACATTAAACAGGTATTTGTATGATCAATGTTTTATTACCTGGGGGGGATCTACTAAGGTTGATGGTATTGCCTTGTGCTTGAGAATGAACTGTCTTCCTACTGTCAAACTCTTGCTTTATCTGCCGGTGACCGTAACGTGCACACGCTCACATATCACAACACTTTTCTTTTTGTCTACTATAATAAAATTGTTACAATGTATATACAGGTAGCTCTTAAATGAGTTCTTCATGCATTGTTTAGCCACTACACACCTAGCACCTGCCGGTTTCCCGGTGTCATAATACAACTTCTGTCTGTGTAACTTGTGGAAAGTTCCCAAGCATGCATAGCTAGTTAACTTACCTGTAAAAAAGCTCATAAGTTGCATTCTTCATAGATTCAGATGTCTCCCATTCACATGTATAGATGGTGGCACTTTCAGTTTTCTTGTAGCACAGAGGACTAGAAGGACATTTAATAGTTGCCCCTTTATAAAGGAAATTTAAAGTGCTTAAATTAAAAAAAATAATAATTTAATTCAGTGAGTTGCTGTCGTTCATTAGTATGTATACATGGGCTCTGAAGTTATTGACACCTTTGTTAAAGATGAGCAATAATGTCTGTGTAAAATAAATTATTAAAATACTGAGGTATATTTTTGTTTGCAAAACATTTGGTAAATTGTATTATTTCATACTAATACAATTGTTCAGAGAAACATTTTGTTTAACAAGTAATTATTGTTAAAAAACAAAACAATTGACACCCCTAATAGATTTTTATAATAAAGTAGTCAAAAGTTTAGTATTTGGTCCCATATTCCTAGCACGCAATGACTAAATCAAGCTTGTGACTCTACAAACTGGTTGGCTGCATGTACAGTTTGTTTCGGTTGTGTTTCAGATTATTTTGTGCCCAATAGAAATTAATGGTAAATAATGTATTGTGTCATTGGAGTATAATCATTTCAGACCCCACCATACAACTTCTTTGCTTTCACCAGAGAGGGTCAAGTTAATTTAATAGATATTATGAATAGAATATATTCTATAAATGATTATATTAGATGTTACTTTGCAAAATTATCCCTAAATTACAAATGGGTATTACAAAAGTTTGTTTGAAATACTACTAATTGTAACTATCAGTGTGCAATAAATAATATGCATATCTTTCATCTGTATTTCTGCACAGTTCATTTACAGTAGCAGCCCTGTAACAAACTCTTGTTTGTGAAAACCATGCTGCCCTGATAAGCTAACCATAATCTTCAGCCTCATGTCAAACTTCAATCAGAGTAAATGCTTCTTATTTGTCTTATGGTTTTGGTAGTATGATAATTGTATCACTACGGAGATAAGCTGAACAGAATTGACGCTGGGCCAAGAGCCACTTGAAAGTCCCTGAGACTGAGTAGAGAGAAAGATTCATACCTTGAGCTATTACCATAGCAAGAAGCAGAAATCCTTGCAAGAACCAGTGTTCCTTTGCCTCCATCACCTCGACAACCCCTTGACGGAGTTAGTGTGTAAAGTCTCCAAACAGGTGACAATCCAGGGTTGATCAGCCTGCGTTTGACCAAAGAGACTTGGGTTTGCTAGACTGTTAACACAGTTCCATGCAGCCGTCGACAGCTCCTCAAACCTGTTTCAGTTACGCTTCTTGTAAATGAAACTGTTGGGGGCGAAAAATGTCTGCATGCTCTTGTTCTTTCTCAGATAAAAGGGCAGAACATGTTGTCTCTACACCACAAACCACAATGTTGGGGAGGGAAGCGTGCTGACTGTTGGCAGGTTAAAAAAGAAACCTTGACTTAATGTTTCAGAGAGGATGTTGGCCACTGCAACCTTCTGCAGTGACACAAAATGACCTACTTTACCTTTCCTACGCTCAGAAGCATAATCTATTTTCACATCACTCTCAAGCTAACCCCTGCCATGCAGCTTAGGCTTTGATGGACTCTTTCATATTAAAAGCATCACTCATCACTGAGGTTTAGAAAACTGGCTTTGCAACGGTTTGCTCGACCAATCTGAATGAAGACACTTTGGTAGGACTTTTCAGGCAATCAGCTGAAGGCGTGGGCAATTCTGAGCAATTTCTCATCTCTTACATCCTCAAATTGGATTTCCATTTTCTATGAAATGACTATATTTCTTTAACATTGCTTAGTCACTTTATACCTCTCTTTGTACCTATTCCACATTAAAGGTGCATTCCGTTAGATTTCTATGTGCAAATTCCACTGCGCACACCACGTCATTTCAACGTGGATAACTGGGTAATGTTTGGTTGAGACGTTGATCAATGACATTACAACCTACAGTATATTCAACCACTCAAAGAGACAGTCAAAAGTTTGTTGAAAGTATAGAGATAACACATTGGAAATTCAACAATGTCCACTGAACAAAAATAAAAATGTAAAGTGTTGGTCCCATGTTTCATGAGCTGAAATAAAAGATCCCAGAAATGTTCCATACGCACAAAAAGCTTCTTTCGCTCAAATTTTTTTGAAACAAATTTGTTAACATTCCTGTTAATGAGCATTTCTCTTTGGCCAAGATAATCCATCCACCTGACAGGTGTGGCATATCAAGAAGCTGATTAAACAGCAGGATCATTACACAGGTGCACCTTCTGCTGGGACAAAAGGCCACTCTAAAATGTGCAGTTTTATCCCTCAAGTTTTTGCGGGAGCATGCAATTGGCATGTTGACTGTAGGAATGTCCACCAGAGCTGTTGCCAGAGAATAATGGGAATTAATTTCACTACCTCAAGCCACCTCCCTCATTGTTTTAGAGCATTTGGCAGTACATTCAACCAGCCTCACGTATGGCATCGTGTGAGTGAGCAGTTTGCTGATACCAACGTTGTGAAGGGTCCCATGGTGGAGGTGGGTTTATGGTATGGGCAGGCATAAGCTATGGACAACAAACACAATTGCTTTTTATCGATGGCAATTTGAATGCACAGAGATACCGTGATGAGACCCTGAGGCCCATTGTCTTGCCATTTATCCACCGCCATCACCTCATGATTCAGCATCATAATGCACTGCCCCATGGCGCAAGGATCTGTACACAATTCCTGGAAGCTGAAAATGTCCCAGTCCTTCCATGGCCTGCATACTCACCAGACATGTCACCCATTGAGCATGTTTGGGATACTCTGGATCAACGTGTACGACAGCATGTTCCATTTTCTGCCAATATCCAGCAACTTTGCACAGCCACAATCAGCAGCCTGGTCAACTCTATGTGAAGGAGATGTGTCGCGCTGCATGAGGCAAGTGGTCACACCAGAAACTGTCTGATATTCAGATCCAGGCCTTTACCTTTTTTTAAGGTATCTGTGACCAACAGATGCAAATATCAGTTCCCAGTCATATGAAATCTATAGTTTTGGGCCTAATGAATTTATTTAAATTACTGATCTTTGGTTTAGATCTCACCCAAATTGTTACGGTTTTCTTCCGATGAAGGAGAGGACCAAAATGCAGCATGGTAATTGATACATGTTTAATAAACAAATAAACACAAAACAAGAACCGTACCGCGAAAACCTAAACAGCCTATCTGGTGCGAACAGAGACAGGAACAATCACCCACAAAACACTCAAAGAATATGGCTGCCTAAATATGGTTCCCAATCAGAGACAACGATAAACACCTGCCTCTGATCGAGAACCACTCCAGACAGCCATAGACTATTCTAGATAACCCTACTATATCACAATCCCAATACCTACAAAAAAAACAAGACAAAACACACCACATAATAAACCCATGTCACACCCTGGCCTAACCAAAATAATAAATAAAACACAAAATACTAAGACCAGGGCGTGACACAAATGTCTATCACTGCGCTTTCAACCATTTAAAAGCACAGCAAAGTTGAAATTGGAATACAATGTCAGATATTTTTTTTATTTATTCACGAGATGAATGTGTTATACCTCTGCTTCATCTAATAGCATCACCAAATGTCCTGGATTGCAATTGAGATTACACTGAAAGTACATGGTGCAAGAGATCAATGCCGTTCGAGATTCTGCTCAAGTTATTGCAGCAATTGTAAAGATCTCCACAGACCTGCGGCGACCTGGGCATGCTATCTTGAACAATAATAATCTTCAGAAATGGCTTTGACAAAGGAACAAAATAACTTTACAATGATGGTGACAACTTGGAGAAATGTTGGGGTTAAGTGGGTTAAAATCTTCCTGGAAGTCACAGAGGGATTTATTTAATTTCCCATGTGGTTTATATTAAAGGGCACTTTATTGAATATGTCTTTTAAAACTCAATATTGGTGCACAATTTCTACTTAAAATAAGAGACACAAAAGGCACTCATTTCGTGGAATGACACACATGTAACACTGCCTCAGATAACATGGTCCCACTCCACACAGTGTAAAATTCACTCTTCACCAAGTGTTACATTTCCAGAGTTGATTCAACTTTAACTCTTATTAAAACTCGCTTGTTTTGTTCCTGTGTAACTCTATGCTACTAAGGTTCACCCTGCCCAGGGTGATGCCCCTTAACATGAATACCATATAAGCTCATAATTAATAGCTGCTAACACAAAGATGTTTCTGCTAGGTGGAGTTCAGTTTGTTATTTGCAGTTAGTTTCCCAATCCTTCTTCCTCCTTTTGCTATCAGAAGACTGGAACATAGTATCAACAGAAACTGAAAGTTTCAAACAGGCATTTGTATGGCTTTTGTACAATTGAGCTCTTCATGCACTTAAAGTGTCTACCACTGATTCTTAATCTCAAGCTAAAGCAAAACATGAATCATTGTACTTTTGTAATTACAGGTGTTCCAATAGTGTACAGATATTTGTTAAGCGGAGTGACACAGGGGAATCCAGGAGCCTCAGATGAGGAAACAGGGATAAATTAACCAAACAGATGTGGAGACTGAGGTTGGAGTTAGCTGAGTAGAACAGGGTAAACAGGTCCTGAGGGGAATCCAAGATAGTGGTTGTGAGTAAAATCCAGAGCAAGGTAGTTGGGTGGTGAGATGTGGAACAGGAGACAGAGAGGTAACTGCAATGAGAGGCTAAACTGTGTCAGGCAGGGACACAGGCACATCAGCGTAACAGGATCTTGAATAATCATAAATGGCTAGAATCATGAACTGACTAAGCAGAGATTACGATCTGGCAGAGTGGAAGTGGCAGGACTGACTATTTGTACAGGTCTTGATTATGGAACGAGTTGCAGCTGGTAGGGATCTGCTCTGACTCCAGCACACCTGTCCCCAACCACACAATCACACAGAGAGAGAGAGGGAGAGAGAGAGAGTGTACAGGGGGAGTAACTGCAGGTCAAGAGGACACCAGATGAACACCAGAGAGCGTAGCAGGAGCAGATGTGACAGATATTATAGAATTCCTTTCACTCCCATGAAGTCCATGGCCATCAGGTCTGCATGGTAGAACTTCTAAGTAGAAGCTAATAACATCTACAGTAGAGTTCATAACCCAGTTACTCTAAGTCAGGTTTAGGGTTAGGGTTAGGGGTTAGGGAAAAAAGGACTATAATTGGGAATCAATTATTGGTCCCCAAATAGTCCTCACAAGTATAATAAGAAATGCACTACATGCTTGTCGAACATCTCATTCCAACGTCATATGCATTAATATGGAGTTGGTCCCCCCTGTGCTGCTATAACAGTCTCCACTCTTTCAGGAAGGCTTTCTGTGGGGACTTGCTTCC
The DNA here is from genome assembly GCF_036934945.1 of Oncorhynchus masou masou. Lineage (NCBI taxonomy): Eukaryota > Metazoa > Chordata > Actinopteri > Salmoniformes > Salmonidae > Oncorhynchus > Oncorhynchus masou. Next base: position 75,641,545 of record NC_088235.1, on the reverse strand, counting down.
ATTCAGCCATGAGCATTAGTGAGGTCGGGCACCGATGTTGGGCGATTAGGCCCGGCTTTCCAAATCATCCAAAGGGTGTTCGATGGGGTTGAGGTCAGGGCTCTGTGCAGGCCAGTCATGTTCTTCCACACTGATCTTGTCAAACCATTTCTGTATGCACCTCGCTTTGCGCAAGGGGGCATTATCACGCTGAAATGGGAAAGGGCCTTCCTCAAACTGTTGCAAAAAAGTTGGAAGCAATTCCATAGGAAGAGAGAGACTGGAGATTCTTTCAAACAACAATTTGACAAGATTTGCAAAAATGGAGCAATCAACCATCACCAAGAATGCTTAAGAGTTGAAAGCTTAACAAACATAGTCGGATCTCTACTTTTATAGAAAAATACATTTGTTGTATGAGTGTTAGTCAGCAGATAGTGTGTAAAAGGCAATTAGTTGTCTGTGCAGATTTAACTTAGCACGAGGTTGCTAGCCCAAGGGCTCAACCATCTAACTGCATTCAGCAAACATGTGTCTTTCTGTCCCACAAAGTCAAGTTCGTATCAGGTTAGAAAAAAACAAGCATATAACAAGAGACTATTCTTTAAGCAGTAAAACACGGGATAGCATGACTAATTATGTAATTTTCCACGACAAAGCACAGAATCTTCTAGAATGTCATTGTATGCTGTAGTGTTATATTTCCCTTCACTGGAACTAAGGGGCCTAGCCTGAACCATGAAAAACAGCCCCATACCATTATACTCCTCCACCAAACTTTACAGTTGGCACTATGCATTGAGGCAGGTAGCGTTCTCCTGGCATTTGCCAAACCCAGATTCGTCCGTCGGACTGCCAGATGGTAAAGTGAGATTCATCACTCCAGAGAATGTGAACGTGCAATTTGAATTGAAATTTATGGAGAGAGAGAGACTGCTCGCACGTGCTCTGATTTAAAACAACGATATTCGAGTGATAGCCTGTTTCAAAATTTTACAGCTGCAGTAAAATAAAATACATCATTACAATAAAACAATATGGTGACCTCCAAAAGCCAGATGGAGATGTATAAATTAGACAGACGGTCCTTATATGACTTTAGTATAGGCTGTGCTGCATGTAGGCCTACCTGTCACAAGAAAAAAGTTACCATGATGAGATGCATTGTGAACTGCACTCCATACTGAGATGGGCTGTCCATCCCCACCATGAGCATCCCCTCCTCCCTCCTCCAGACCATCTCCCATTCCTCACTTCACTCACCGCTAGTCTCACCACTTTCACGGCTGGCTCTCCGCTCTGCCAAAGCTCTCCAGTGTTCTCATCCTCCTAGATCTATCTTCTGCCTTTGAAACTGTGAACCATCAGATCCTCCTCTCCATCCTCTCAGCACTGGATGTCTCAGGTTCTGCGCACTCTTGGATTGCATCCTAACTGGCAGGCAGCTTCTCCCAGGTGAAGTGGAGAGGATCTGTGTCTGCACCACGTGCTGTCACTACTGGTGTTCCCCAGGGCTCGGTTCTAGGCACTCTCCTCTTTTATCTATATACTAAATCACTCGGCTCTGTCATATCCTCACATGTTCTCTCCTATCGTTGCTTTTTAAAAATTATTTTACCCCTTTTTGTCCCCAATTTTGTGGTATCCATCGCTGCAACTCCAGAATGACTCAGGAGAGGTGAAGGTCTAGAGCTCTGCATTCTCCGAAACACAACCCAGCCAAGCCACACTACTTCTTGACACAATGCCTGCTTAATCCGGAAGCCAGCCGCACCAATGTGTTGAAGGAAACACCGTACACCTGGCGACCATGTCAGCGTGCCACAGGAGTTGCTAGTTCGCGATGGGACAAGAACATGGGACAAGAAAATCCCTGCTGGCCAAACCCTCCCCTAACCCTGATGACTCTGGGCCAATTGTGTGCTGCCCCATTGGTCTCCCATCGCGGCCGGCTGCGACAGAGCCTGGATTTGCGACAGGTTATCTAGTGACACAGCTAGCACTGCAATGCATTGTCTTAGACCACTGCGCCATTCGGGAGGCCCCCTCTCCTATAATTGCTATGCTGATGACACTCAACTACTTTTCTCCTTCCCTCTTCTGGCAACCAGGTGGCAGCACACATCTCTGCATGCCTGGCAGACATCTCAGATTTTGTGGTCAATTAAAACCTGGTTGCCTCTACCTGGAGGCTGAAACTTGGCCGTAAGTGGATATTCCAGCAAGACAATATCCCCAAGCAGACATCGAAATCCAGAAAGAAATTATTAATTTACCACAAAATCATCTCATCTCAGTCTCCCATTGAAAACCTGTGGTTATAAATTGAAGAGGGCAGTTGAATGATATCAAGGATCTGAAAAGATTCCGTACACTCTTAGAAAAAGGGGTTCCAAAAGGGATCTTCGGCTGTCTCCATAGGAGAACCATTTTTGGTTCCAGGTAGAATTGTTTTTGGTTCCAGGTAGAACCCTTTAGGGTTCACCAGAGAACCCTCTGTGGAATCCAAAATAGTTCTACCTGTAACCAAAAGGGTTTTACCTGCAACCAAAAAGGGTTCTTCAAAAGGATCTTCTATGGAGACAGCCGAAGAACCCATTCAGGTTCTAGATAGCATCTTTTTTTCTAAGACTGTATGGAGGAATGGTCTAAGATCCCTCCCAATGTGATCTCTAATCTCAAAAAACATTTTAGAAAAAAGTTCAGTGCCGTTATCCTCGCAAAGTGAGATATTGAAAGGTATTGAAAACAGGGGCGCCAAGACCCCTTTCTTTTTTAGATAAAAAAATAAATAATTGTTAAACCAATTTTTTTTCAATTTTATGAGTAAAAATTATATTTTTTGCATACAATATAGCTGAGTATTTGTATTATTTATTTTATACAGTCTTTTTGGCTAATGTTCATCATTGCTGACTCATTTGTGTAATGCTCCGGGTGTCGTGGGTGTGGAGTCAAATGCAGGAGACAGAGAGTTCAATGCTGTGCGTCTTTAATAGCACCAATGCACCACAGGGTGCTCACAATAGTTACGTTCCCAAACACAGGGTATCAAAATGTACAACGAAAAATTCACGACCAAGTACTAACACGTACCTCTACAACAGAGCCGAAGGTTACACTGAAATAATCCCGCACAACAACCAGGCGGGCCGGCTGTCTAATAAAGACAAACTAATTAAACATAAACAGGTGCTACCACTAAACATACAAGGAGGGGGAGGAAAGACAATCAGTGGCAGCTAATAGGCCGGTGACGACGACCGCCGAGCGCCACCCGCCCGGGAAAGGGAACCACCCTCGGTCGGACTCGTGACAGTACCCCCCTGACACGCGTTGCCCCAGAGGACGAGGTGCAGGGCGATCCGGATGGAGGCGATGGAAATCCCTCAACATGGATGGATCCAAGATGTATATGAAATGCTTCAGTCTGGTTTTAGACCCCATCATAGCACTGAGACGGCACTTGTGAAGGTGGTAAATGACATTTTAATGGCATCGGACCGAGGCTCTGCATCTGTCCTCGTGCTCCTAGACCTTAGTGCTGCTTTTGATACCATCGATCACCACATTCTTTTGGAGAGATTGGAAACCCAAATTGGTCTACACGGTCAAGTTCTGGCCTGGTTTAGATCTTATCTGTCGGAAAGATATCAGTTTGTCTCTGTGGATGGTTTGTCCTCTGACAAATCAACTGTAAATTTCGGTGTTCCTCAAGGTTCCGTTTTAGGACCGCTGTTGTTTTCACTATATATTTTACCTCTTGGGGATGTTATTCGAAAACATAATGTTAACTTTCACTGCTATGCGGATGATACACAGCTGTACATTTCAATGAAACATGGTGAAGCCCCAAAATTGCCCTCGCTAGAAGCATGTGTTTCAGACATAAGGAAGTGGATGGCAGCAAACTTTCTACTTTTAAACTCGGATAAAACAGAGATGCTTGTTCTAGGTCCCAAGAAACAAAGAGATCTTCTGTTGAATCTGACAATTAATCTTAATGGTTGTACAGTCATCTCAAATAAAACTGTGAAGGGTTACTCTGGACCCTGATCTCTCTTTTGAAGAACATATCAAGACCATTTCAAGGACAGCTTTTTTCCATCTACGTAACATTGCAAAAATCAGAAACTTTCTGTCCAAAAATGATGCAGAAAAATTAATCCATGCTTTTGTCACTTCTAGGTTAGACTACTGCAATGCTCTACTTTCCGGCTACCCGGATAAAGCACTAAATAAACTTCAGTTAGTGCTAAATACGGCTGCTAGAATCCTGACTAGAACCAAAAAATTTGATCATATTACTCCAGTGCTAGCCTCCCTACACTGGCTTCCTGTCAAAGCAAAGGGCTGATTTCAAGGTTTTACTGCTAACCTACAAAGCATTGCATGGGCTTGCTCCTACCTATCTCTGATTTGGTCCTGCCGTACATACCTACACGTACGCTACGGTCACAAGACGCAGGCCTCCTAATTGTCCCTAGAATTTCTAAGCAAACAGCTGGAGGCAGGGCTTTCTCCTATAGAGCTCCATTTTTATGGAACGGTCTGCCTAAATCAAATCAAATCAAATTTATTTATATAGCCCTTCGTACATCAGCTGATATCTCAAAGTGCTGTACAGAAACCCAGCCTAAAACCCCAAACAGCAAGCAATGCAGGTGTAGAAGCACGGCCTACCCATGTCAGAGACGCAAACTCGGTCTCAACCTTTAAGTCTTTACTGAAGACTCATCTCTTCAGTGGGTCATATGATTGAGTGTAGTCTGGCCCAGGAGTGGGAAGGTGAACGGAAAGGCTCTGGAGCAACGAACCACCCTTGCTGTCTCTGCCTGGCCGGTTCCCCTCTTTCCACTGGGATTCTCTGCCTCTAACCCTATTACAGGGGCTGAGTCACTGGCTTGCTGGGGCTCTCTCATGCCGTCCCTGAGGGGGTGCGTCACCTGAGTGGGTTGATTCACTGATGTGGTCATCCTGTCTGGGTTGGCGCCCCCTTGGGTTGTGCCGTGGCGGAGATCTTTGCGGGCTATACTCAGCTTTGTCTCAGGATGGTAAGTTGGTGGTTGAAGATATCCCTCCAGTGGTGTGGGGGCTGTGCTTTGGCATAGTGGGTGGGGTTATATCCTTCCTGTTTGGCCCTGTCCGGGGGTGTCCTCGGGTGGGGCCACAGTGTCTCCTGACCCCTCCTGTCTCAGCCTTCAGTATTTATGCTGCAGTAGTTTATGTGTCGGGGGCTGGGGTCAGTTTGTTATATCTGGAGTACTTCTCCTGTCCAATTCGGTGTCCTGTGTGAATCTAAGTGTGCGTTCTCTAATTCTCTCCTTCTCTCTCTCGGAGGACCTGAGCCCTAGGACCATGCCCCAGGACTACCTGACATGATGACTCCTTGCTGTCCCCAGTCCACCTGGCCGTGCTGCTGCTCCAGTTTCAACTGAACCGCGGCCCTAGGACCATGCCCCAGGACTACTTGACATGATGACTCCTTGCTGTCCCCAGTCCACCTGGCCGTGCTGCTGCTCCAGTTTCAACTGTTCTGCCTTATTATTATTCGACCATGCTGGTCATTTATGAACATTTGAACATCTTGGCCATGTTCTGTTATAATCTCTACCCGGCACAGCCAGAAGAGGACTGGCCACCCCACATAGCCTGGTTCCTCTCTAGGTTTCTTCCTAGGTTTTGGCTTTTCTAGGGAGTTTTTCCTAGCCACCGTGCTTCTACACCTGCATTGCTTGCTGTTTGGGGTTTTAGGCTGGGTTTCTGTACAGCACTTTGAGATATCAGCTGATGTACGAAGGGCTATATAAATAAATTTGATTTGATTTGATTTGATGTCCGCCACCGGTACCCAGCACCTCTCCTCCGGACCGTACCCCTCCCAGTCCACGAGGTACTGCAGGCCCCTCACCCGGCGTCTTGAGTCCAGAATGGCTCGGATCGTGTACGCCGGGGACCCCTCGATGTCCAGAGGGGGGGGAGGGACCTCCGGCACCTCACTGTCCTGCAGGGGACCAGCTACCACCGGCCTGAGGAGAGACACATGAAACGAGGGGTTAATGCGATAATAGGAAGGGAGTTGTAATCGATAACACACCTTGTTTATTCTCCTCAGGACTTTAAAGGGCCCTACACACTGCGGACCCAGCTTCCGGCAGGGCAAGCGGAGAGGTAGGTTTCGGGTCGAGAGCCAGACCCTGTCCCCCGGTACAAACACGGGGGCCTCACTGCGGTGGCGGCCAGCACTCCTCTTCTGCCGTCCACTCGCTTGTCGTAGAGATTCCTGGACGGCCCTCCAGGTCTCCTTGGAGCGCTGTACCCATTCATCCACCGCAGGAGCCTCGGTCTGGCTCGGATGCCATGGTGCCAGGACCGGCTGGTACCCCAACACACACTGAAAAGGGGACACGTTAGTAGAGGAGTGGCGTAGTGAGTTCTGAGCCATTTCAGCCCAGGGAATGTATCGTGCCCACTTCCCTGGCCGATCCTGGCAATACGACCGCAGAAACCTACCCACCTCCTGGTTCACTCTCTCCACCTGCCCATTACTCTCGGGGTGATAACCGGAGGTCAGGCTGACAGAGACCCCCAAGCGTTCCATGAAAGCTCTCCATACCCGAGACGTGAATTGGGGGCCCCGATCAGAAACGATGTCCTCCGGCACCCCGTAGTGCCGAAAGACATGGGTGAATAACGCCTCCGCAGTCTGTAGGGCTGTAGGGATACCGGGCAACGGGAGGAGACGGCAGGACTTAGAGAACCGGTCCACAATCACTAGAACCGTGGTGTTCCCCTGAGACGGCGGAAGATCGGTCAGGAAATCTATGGACAGATGTGACCATGGCCGCTGTGGAACGGGGAGGGGTTGTAACTTCCCTCTAGGAAGGTGCCTAGGAGCCTTACTCTGAGCGCACACTGAACAGGAGGAGACATAACCCTTAACGTCCTTAGCCAACGTAGGCCACCAATACCTCCCCTGAAGGCTCCCCACTGTCCTTGTCACCCCAGGGTGACCCGAGGAGGGTAGGACGTGAGCCCACCGAATCAGTTTGTCCGAACACCAAGCGGCACGTACCTTCGCCCCGCTGGACACTGAGGAGGCGCGGGTTCAGCCCGTAACGCCCGCTCGATGTCCGAGTCCACCTCCCATACCACTGGTGCTACCAGCTTTGAGGCGGGAAGGATGGGAGTAGGTTCGGTGGACCCCTCCTCCGTGTCGTAGAGGCGGGACAGTGCGTCAGCCTTTACGTTCTGGGAGCCCGGTCTATAAGACAAAGTAAACCGGAACTGGGTGAAGAATATGGCCCACCTTGCCTGCCCACCAGTGGCAGCTTATAGGCCGGTGACGACGACCGCCGAGCGCCACCCGCCCGGGAAAGGGAACCACCCTCGGTCGGACTCGTGACAATTTGATTATTTTCATTATGGAATAACTGGTGCCTTTTCAGATTATATGACACAATCGTGAACAAATTCTCAGTACTTCATTTTGTTGGAATCACTCTGATCAAAGACCGGATCACAAATCTGTTTTCTTTTTTTGCTAATTGTAACATACAATATCAGGGCCTGAATTGAATTAATCCAAACATGAAGCAAACTCAAAATCCAGAGGAATCATGCTCCTGTGCTTTTTAAACTGCTGTTTTAATGGCTGTTTTATTCAAATCTGTTGACAATAAAGTTCAATTGAATTCATTGCTGAATATGAAAGCAACGTTAGCTGTGGCTCACTTGTTGCACTCTGTTTTCTGTTCTGCCTAAATGTCCATCTGGATGGGGAAGAGATAGTTAGAAAAGAGTGAGGCGGAGGTATAGCCCTTGTCACCATGGTAACAGAGGAACCTGTTCTCTTTCGCTGTTCCAAGCAGCAAGCTTCTCAAAACAAGAGAAAGGCATTAACAGGAAACCTCCACTTATGTCCTCCATTTTCACTCATGTCCTCTTTGAACATAGGATCTCTTGTTCTTCCTTCTAATGTCAATGTTTCACACTAAATATCCCATTAGTTAGTGTGACAATGCTTTAATACATTGTGCTTTTGAGAGAGAGCTGTGGTTTGATTAATGGAATACAGGGGGGGGGTTCAGGGGAGGGGGAGTTTAAGGGTGGAATTCCAAAATGTGTCTTTCCAAGCAAGCTTTGAATATCACAGATGCATAGGGTCAAATCTGGAGTATGCGCAGGCTCCTAGCAACCACCAGTAACCATGTGCTGCCTTAGTAACCAATGTTGTCTACATTTTTGTAGAATAAGATATAAGCATTAAACCTAATTAGTACAGATACGCACACGCACATGCCCAGACACACACTTATGCAAACACATGCATGCACGCATGCACACTCACACACAAACAAGCACAGCACACGCATGCACACACGAACATGACCTGCACACAGGAGCACACACACACACACACACACGCGCGCACACACACACACACACGCACAAATCTTATAGAGACTAATATACAGAGTAGATCTGGCTCTGGTGATAGCATAGTAGACTGAGAGGAATTCCTGGAGCAGCTTTGGGATAGGCTACCAACAGTCCTCATCTTGAGCAACAGCTTGTGATTATGTTGTCGGTGCGTCAGTAAATTGCCTACTGACGGCTATCCCGGGCTATAATTATGCACATCAATTTGCATGTTATTTCAGATTGCACACCGTCATTGATTTAGCCGTATTTTTATCAATTCAAATAGATTTAAAGGGATAGTTCACTCAAATTTCAAAATGTCATTGGTTTCCTTACCCTGTAAACAGTATACACTCTTAGGTGCTATCTAGAACCTAAAACTGTTTTCCGACTGTCCCCATAGGAGAATCCTTCGAATAACCCTTTTTGGTCCCAGAGAGGGTTCTATATGGAACCTAAAAGGATTCTCCTATAGTGGGACAGCCTAAGAATGCTTTTGGAACCCTTTTTTCAAAGTATGACAGAAATCCATGCTTTGGTTTTGTTTAGTTGACCACGTGTTTTTTTAATGGTAACCTTTTTAGCATTTGTGACACAAATCCAATGAATGTCAGTGATACCTATTGTATTTTTGTGCTTTATGTCCAAATCACCCTAAAGCATCTAAAAATGTATTGTGTAGGCGAACTTAATTAAGTTACTATAGATGATTTGGACATGAAGTGTTAAAAACTCTAATATAGGTAACTTATCATTGACTTGCATTGGTTCGTGCCACCAATGAAAAAAAGTTAGCATTTAAAACAGTGGCCACGTAAACAGACTGCTTCCAGGGCAAGGAAAGCCACATGTCATTTGTCATTTGGATGAACTATCCCTTTAACTTAGGAGGTAAATTAATCTTACACTCTCAACACAACTTTTCTCTTCCAGCACCTTCTCCAGGGCCGATTGATTACTTTGATCAACACCTTCACCATTACCCTCGCACCATAGTCTGGCAAAAGCCAGATGGGCTGGTCCATTTTTAGCACAGTGGGCCTGTCTAAATTGTTGTTATTTTTTGTGCAAAATTGTAATTATATGGCTAATATTGGTGGCCTTGATATAAAAAATCGACCGGTGCGGAGGCCTCGAGGGGAAAAATGCGCTGGTGTGATAGAAATGCCTGAGGCCGATTTCTGGTCCAAGTCCGTCCCTGGTGGTGACCGCGGTTCCAACCGCGCTGCTGCTCCTCAGTTCTTCACTGGTGCGCTTTGGACTACACACTTGACGCGCGCCTTTTCAGAAATGGATTGCCTATGTCGAGTTTGCCTTCATTGACATGTTGTGTTTGTACCAGTTAGCGACGATGTGCCGAAGCCACTGATAAACGACAGCTACTTGACAGTTCTTTTTTAGGTCCCGCCGCACTATGATAGAGAAACTGTTCGCAAAATCACCAGTGTCGCAACGTGACAAGTGAAGTGCAAGCAGCAGTCAACGGAGGTCCCTCTTGGCAGGAGTCGTAGAAGGATGAAGTCGAGGAGAGACAAGCTGAAAATCCCCTCCCTTACTTTGGAGTAAGTTTGCATGCTTTTATATAGTGTATAACTTATGCACATTAATCTACAATGACCATTCATTCATGTTGTCGGGGGAACCATGGGAAATCACTTATATTTTATTAAGGTAAGTAAATGTAGCCTAAGTGCACCTTTGGGTATAATGTTCTATTATTCATGTATATAGGGCCTACTGTAGCCTATGTTTGACTATATATTATCAAATAATGTCTAAGATATTATAATGGTCTACAATCCCTATAGACTACTGTACTCTGATGCACTCAAATCATGCTTATTTTTCTGTGAGTATTTGAAGTGATAGATATGGTACACTCTTGGAATAAAAGGTGCTATCTAGAACCTTTAAAGGGTCCTTCAGCTGTCACCATAGGAGAACCCTTTGAGGAACCCTTGTTGGTTCCAGGTCGAACCGTTTTGGGTTCCAGGTAGAACCTTTCCACAGAGGGTTCTACATTAAACCCAAAATGGTTCTACCTGGATCCAAAAAGTTTTTTAAATCTGGAACCAAAAATGGTTCTCTTATGCAAACAGACGAAGAATCCTTTTTTTTCTGAGAGTTTACGCGATTGAAGCCCTAATAGTAGCTAGCCTACAGTATGTGCTTGATAAGAAAAGACAACAGGCTACAGTGGTGTGCCAATGTATTTCTCAACTCTACCAGTTGCAACCAGTTTCTTGCACGCAGTATTTAACACGCAGTATGGAGCCTACAGACACCTAGTGTGTTTCCCAATGAGACCCACTCAGCTTGTAGGCTGCAGGAGTTTTGAACACGCATTGAGTGAGTGATTATCGTGGTGTAGAACTCAGAACGTTAATTTATTTTTCTGTCTCTTTGTCTATTGAGATTTGACTTAAGCTAATTCTGCAAGATGAGCTACTATAGCCAGCCTACTTGGCATATTTATGTTGGTGAATTTATGGATGCTGGTATACACTGTACTTTGTTGAAATTGAACCAATTATCAGATCATAAACTGAATGTGAATTTGAGAGGTGCTTCTCACTTAGATGGTGGGTGGGGGGATAGGAATTTGTCTACATTCAATCCAGAAATACATTAGACTAGATGTTTTTCAAAGTGACCTCCGCACACAGATTATTTGCCCTTTTCAGAATTATTGTCAAGATGTCACATAGCTTTGATTCAGGCCAGTGTCAAACACTTGTTTCACATATCACTCACTCCCTACACAAATGTCTGTCATTTTGGAAATATGCATCCATTTCCCAAACGCTTTACTGTGATTCTTGCCTCCTTCAAAGGATTAGCATTGCTGCAGTTCTCGTCTTTCCACCCACTCTCCATTCTGAGCCAATGTAGCCAGGGGCTGCCTGTTTGCCTGCCTGCTGCCCACTAGACGCTGATCCATAAAGCGTAGGAGCTTTTTCTCCAAAATCTGACTCTCCCATGGATCACAGGCTCAGCGTAGGGTATTGACCCCTCAGTTTTGTGGGTGCAGCACGATGAGCAACATGAGCGCACTGCAGAGACCCTTTTCTGAGCAACCACTGTGTTCACAGAACGCTTCACACAAAGTTTTTTTTATTTAATCACAAAACGAAAGCAAAACATGGGAGCTGTCGGGTTTGACCGTGTGTTGCAGCAAATGCAGCTCCCCCAATCGTCTACCACTACTGGATATAAACATAACACCTCACTCACTAATTAAGTAGGTGGAGAGCTGCAATCTAACGATTAACAATGAGGTGACGCACAATGTGGAACAATCTAATTCAGAGCGTCGTCGATGGGTTGGAGGGGTGAGAAAAAAATATTTTGAAATGATGAGGCGTGACTGTGAGTGATAGGTAATTATGAGTTAGCACAGTGCAGTGTCTTCGTGCAGAGGCTTGTTTTCCAACCATCTCTTTATTACTATGACAACAGGCTCATCTCGATGCCGCAGAAGCCGGTGCTATGTTCTGCACTGGATCTGAAGAGCCCTCTGCCGCAGCAACACTAAAACCATATCAACATTGTGCATTTGTGATAGCAAAGCACAGATCTGTACATGAAAATCAATAAAGCCAGCCTTCCAGTAGATGACTTCTGGCGGCCAGCCTGCTACGGTATTATAGCTGAACTGTCATATTTTGACACGTGAGCACGATGGCAGATGTTTTGGGGTGTGTTTCTATAGCAAGTCTTCCTATGGAATAGGGCTGTGACGGTCATGGAATTTCGAGGGCGGTTATTGTTTATTTTTTAATGTGTATTTTTAAATGTTCTCCTCCTGCTCCTGACTGCATGTGCTTCCATATAAATAGATGATATGTATATGTGTGCTGGGGGGGGAGGGGGGGGGGTCAGCCTAGGTTGCCAAAGACTTGTTTGCTAGAACACCGTGCTTGTTTCAGCAGGGAGCAAGAAAGTTTCATCCCGTTGTTAAGAGTCCATGTTGTCGAAGAAACAGACTCAAACTCGCAGATTCCCGGCCTTGCCGTCTTCAGTCAGCTGTTCGTTCCACAAAACAAACAAAAACAGTTATGACAGTTTATTTTCTTTTTTTTTTATGACGGTGTTCACCCATAACTGTCGGTTACACAGGTTATAAGGTAATTGTGCCAGCCCTACTATAGAATACAGAGGACGGCATGAGCTTATTGTATGTTCCAAAACACAAGAAGAGAACTTCTCAGGCTCCATTTCAGTGAGCTTCATTCTATATCTAAAGGACTCCTGATATCTCCAGGAGTGAGAGGTGTAATTTCTGTCTTAATCAGTTGTTGTCTTTTTGCTAGCTCGGGCCATCTACTTTAAGTGCTGTCTGTGTTCCCTATGTATGAACTGCTGACTGCTATCAACTTGCAGATGATTGTTGACATATCAACCAGGATTAAGGTTTATGGAAATGTGTGACTGTTGCTGTCTTCATAATCAATGGCTCTATTGGAGGGGGAGTGGTTTCTCCTCTCCTAGACAATCACTACCTGGAGGTGAGGACGGGGCAAGGGGATACCTACCGTAGTCAGTTGCACAACTGAATGCATTCAACTGAAATGTGTCTTCCGCTAGACTATGTGCTCTTCACCTCTGCAAGGGTACCTGGAAGGATATTGACCTCATCCCGTCAGTTGAGGATGCCTGGTCATTCTTTTAAAGTAACTTCCTCACCATCTTAGACAAGCATGCTCCGTTCAAAAAATGCAGAACTAAGAACAGATATAGCCCGTGGTTCACTCCAGACCTGACTGCCCTCGACCAGCACAAAAACATCCTGTGGCGGACTGCAATAGCATCGAATAGTCCCCGCGATATGCAACTGTTCAGGGAAGTCAGGAACCAATACACGCAGTCAGTCAGGAAAGCAAAGGCCAGCTTTTTCAAGCAGAAATTTGCATCCTGTAGCTCTAACTCCAAAAGGTTCTGGGACACTGTAAAGTCCATGGAGAACAAGAGCACCTCCTCCCAGCTGCCCACTGTACTGAGGCTAGGTAACACGGTCACCACCGATAAATCCGTGATTATCGAAAACTTCAACAAGCATTTCTCAACGGCTCGCCATGCCGTCCTCCTGGCTACTCCAACCTCGGCCAATAGCTCAGAAAACTCTCCTTCCAGACTCATATCATACATCTCCAATCTAAAATCAAATCTAGAGTCGGCTTTCTATTTCGCAACAAAGCCTCCTTCACTCACGCCGCCAAACTTACCCTAGTAAAACTGACTATCCTACCGATCCTCGACTTCGGCGATGTCATCTACAAAATAGCTTCCAATACTCTACTCAGCAAACTGGATGCAGTTTATCACAGTGCCATCTGTTTTGTTACTAAAGCACCTTATACCACCCACCACTGCGACCTGTATGCTCTAGTCGGCTGGCCCTCGCTACATGTTCGCCGCCAGTCCCACTGGCTCCAGGTCATCTACAAGTCTATGCTAGATAAAGCTCTGCCTTATCTCAGTTCACTGGTCACGATAGCAACACCCACCCGTAGCACGCGCTCCAGCAGGTGTATCTCACTGATCATCCCTAAAGCCAAAACCTCATTTGGCCGCCTTTCCTTCCAGTTCTCTGCTGCCTGCGACTGGAACGAATTGCAAAAAACTCTGAAGTTGGAGACTTTTATCTCCCTCACCAGCTATCTGAGCAGCTAACCGATCGCTGCAGCTGTACATAGTCCATCGGTATATAGCCCACCCAATTTACCTACCTCATCGCCATACTGTTTTTATTTATTTACTTTTCTGCTCTTTTGCACACCAGTATCTCTACCTGCACATGTTCATCTGATCATTTATCACTCCAGTGTTAATCTAATAAATTGTAATTATTCACACCTATGGCCCATTTATTGCCTACCTCCTAATGCCTTTTGCACACACTGTATATATATTATTTTTTTCTACTGTTATTGACTTGTTTATTGTTTACTCCATGTGTAACTCTGTGTTGTCTGTTCACACTGCTATGCTTTATCTTGGCCAGGTCGCAGTTGCAAATGAGAACTTGTTCTCAACTAGCCTACCTGGTTAAATAAAGGTGGGATAAAAAAATCAAATAAAAAGGGAATTAGTGTTAGTAATTCAGTCTCCCCTGTTTTCTCAGTGGCAGCTGTCAGTGGCAAAACTAAGACCATCGCCAAAACAAAGACAGTTCTGCTGAGTTATTCGAGGTAGGAAATAAAAGAGGAAGGTTCCACACCACTCTCTCACTTCAGTATTTTACCTAGTTATTTTCAGATGATCTCATTTGGCTATTTTGTAGCTTTAGCAACTATGTGTGTGTTTTCATTTGGCTATTTTGTAGCTTTAGCAACTATGTGTGTGTTTTCTATACCTGTTTGCTCCTTTCCCCATAGGCTTTACAGACGCTCCCCACCCTTGGTTGCAACCCTTCTAATTTAGTGTAACCTGCTCACACAACCCATGTGGAATTCCTGGTCTCTTGCAGCGTTTGAAACTGACAATCTGTGATCAAGAACGTCGAGTTCGTCTCAGCCTATGCTTTAAAAAAAAATAGGATACCCATTACCCAACGCCTTGTCTTACTGGGGTCCGACCCATGCTGCCCTTCAGTCCTTTGACTTTTTGGCCCTGATGTAGACATGGGACACCCCAGAGAACACTGTTACTCCAGCTGCTCTCACTTAGTCATAGTCCGAGAGCATCTGGTTGTCGTGGTGGTGACACAGGGCTACTCATTTCTCCAAAGTGGACATTTTCTCTTGTCTCCCTCTCTCACCTGTCCATCTCCTCATTTGAATTCTATGCCGTCACTGTCACTTATCCACTCAGGCTTAACATTGTTGCCATCTATTTCCCACTTGGTGCCCTTAGAGAGATCCTCAATGAGCTTGAAACCTTGATAAGCTCATTTCCTGATGATGTCTCACCCCTCTTCGTACTTGGCGACTTCAACTTCCTGATGCCTGCTTTTGATTAATTTCTTTCCAACTCTTTCTTTCCCCTCCTTGCCCCTTTTGACCTTCCGCAGTCCTCTCCCACTCACAAGGCAAGCAATATGCTTGACCTCATCTTGACCTTATCTGTTCGCCTACTAAACTCACTTTAACCACCCTCCAGGTCTCTGATCACTACTTTGTTTCCTTTTCTGTCTCCCTCTCTTCCAACCATAGCCACTCAGCCTCTATCCAGATGATCATGAGCCGTCGCAATCTTCTCTCTCTCTCTCCCACTACTCTCTCCTCTTCTATCCTATCATCTCTCCCTTCTGCAAAATTCTTCTCCCTCCTGTCTCCTGATTCTATCTCTTTGACTCTACTCTTCTCCCTTTCTGCATCCTATGATTTGCACTCTCTCCTTTCCTCCTGTCCGGCTCGGCCTCCCCCTCCTGCTCCATGGCTGAGTCACTCATTGCTAGCTTACAGAACAGGGCTGCAGGCAGCTGAGCAAAAATGTAGAAAAATGAAACTTCCGGAGGACCTATCATCCTTTCATTCCCTCATCTCTTCCTTCTATTCCCCTATATCTGCTGCAAAAGTTACTTTATATCACTCTCAATTTCAAGCTTCTTCCTTTAACCCTAGGAAACTCTTTTCCACCTTCTCTTCCCTCCTTGGAACTGCCAATCTGCGGTCAAGCACACAGAGTTCATCTCAGCCTGTGCTTTTTAGGCTCCCCGGCGGCAGCTTGTCTCCTTAGTCCTCCACCCCTTTCCCCTCCCTCCTCCCTTTATGCGGACAACTTTGACCTTCTCCCATTCCTCACTTCCTTCATAAACTCATCCCTGATTATTGGCTGTGTCCCCTCTGACATAGAAAACTACAGACCGGTATCCATTCTTGCTTTTATTTCCAAAACACTTGAGCCTGCTGCGTCTGACTAATTCTCTCACTATCTCTCTCAGAAAGATCTTCTTGACCCTAACATGTCCCGCTTCAAGACAGGTCACTCAACCAAGACTGCTCTTCTCTGTGTCATGGACGCTCTCTCTGCCAAAGCTGACACTCTCCTCTGTTCTCATCCTCTTAGATCTATCCACTGCCTTTCTTCACAGTGAACCATCAGGTCCTCCTCTCCACCCTCTCAGGGCTGGGGTCTCAGGCTTGGCACACTCTTGGATTGCATCCTACCTGGCAGGCCACTCCTACCAGGTCACATGGAGAGGATCTACTACTGGTGTCCCCCAGGGCTCAGTTCTAGGCCCTCTCCTTAACTTTCTTTAACTAGGCAAGTCAGTTAAGAAAAAAATATTTTTTTCAATGCCAGTGGGTTAACTGCCTTGTTCGGTGGCAGAATGACAGGTTTGTATCTTGTCAGCTCAGGGATTCGATCTTGCAATCTTTTGGTTACTAGTCCAACATTCTAACCACTAGGCTACCTGCTGCCCTTCTATCATTGCTATGCAGATGACACTCAACTACTTTTCTCCTTCCCCCCTTCTGGCACCCAGGTGATGACACGCATCTCTACGTGCCTGGCAGATATCTCAGCTTGGATGTCGGACCACCACCTCAAGCTCAACCTCTACAAGATGAAGCTGCTCTTCCTCCCGAGAAAGGCCTACCTGCTCCAAGACCTCTCCATTATGGTTGACAACTCCACAGTGTCCCCCTCCCAGAATGCAAAGAACCTGGTGTGACCCTGGACACCCTGTTAGTCTCTGCAAACATCAAAGCAGTGACTCGCTCCTGCAGGTTCATGCTCTACAACATCCGTAGAGTACGACCATATCTCACACAGGAAGCTCCGCAGGTCCTAATCCAGGCAGTTGTCATCTCCCTTCTGGATTTCTGCAACTTGCTGTTGGCTGAGATCCCCTCTTGTGCCATCAAACCCCTGAAACATATTCAGAATGCTGCAGTCTGCCTGCTGTTGTCACGAATATTACCGAAGGTGACTCCCCTTCTTGTTCGGGTGGTGCTCGGCGGTCGTCGTCGCCGGTCTACTAGCTATCACCGATCCGTTGTTCTGTGTTCCTTTGGTTTTGTCTGATTGGTATCACCTGTTTCTTGTTTGGTTGTTAGGGTGGGGTTATATATAGTTTGTTCAGCCCGCTTTTGTTTCGTGCGGGCTTGTTCGTCTGTTCTGTGTTTGAGTGTATTTTGTTTGTATTTTTGGGTTTCGCGCTGTCCGTTATTATTTCTGATCATTTGTTTTCCTACTTTTGTTCATGTTATTTTTCCTGGACATTAAAGCGTGTTTTTTCCCACATCTTTTGCTCTCTGCGCCTGACTCCACACCTCCTCACTCATTTGGCGTAACAGAAGCCCGCACCACGATATGGAGTCAGCAGGAGCAGCGACCACTCCTCTTCCCACTATGGAGGAGAGAGTCCTTCATCACACGTCCATCCTCCATCGCCTAGGATCAGCAATGGATCAAATGATGGAGAGGATGGATCGTTGGGAGAGGAATGGTCTCCCTACTACCCCACCGACCCTCCCACCAGCAACTCTACCATCTCCCCCATCTGGATCCGGTTCCAGCGCTCTGCGCATTACGCCTCAGAGGGAGTACGATGGAGCAGCGACGGGGTGCCAGGGATTCCTGCTTCAACTAGACCTCTACCTGGCCACCGTTCGGCCGGCTCCCTCGGACGAGGAGAGAGTGTGGGTCCTCATCACATGCCTTACGGGTAGAGCCCTGAAGTGGGCTAATGCGGTCTGGAACGGGCCCGACTCAGCGAAGGACAATTACCCGGAGTTCACCCGCCGTTTCAGGGCCGTGTTCGATCACCCTCCAGAAGGTCGAGCGGCGGGTGAGAGATTGTTCCATCTCAGACAGGGGACGAGGAGCGCGCAGGACTTCGCACTGGAATTCCAGACCTTGGCCGCTGGAGCAGGGTGGAACGAAAGGGCCCTGATAGACCATTACAGGTGTAGCCTGAGAGAGGACGTCCGCAGGGAGCTGGCCTGTCGGGACACTACACTTAGCCTGGATGGACTGATAGACCTGTCGATCCGGTTGGACCATCTGCTAGTTGCTCGCGGACGTTCTGAAAGGGATCTGTCAGTTCTACCTCCTGACCCTCCTGCTCCTATCCCGATGGAGCTAGGAGGGACCGCGTCTAGGGAGATCGGAGGAGGAAGCTCCTCCTGTACCAGTTGTGGCCGGAGAGGGCACACATCTGGTCGGTGCTGGAGGAATTCATCTGGGAATCGAGAAGGCAGGCAGAACACTCCTCGGTCACCCCAGGTGAGTAAGCACCACACTCTCCCAGAGTTTCCTGTTGGTTACATGTTCTTATTAATTTGTTTCCTTAATTATTGTCCTTCTCTCCAGCATAAGGCACTGGTAGATTCAGGCGCAGCTGGAAACTTTATAGATCGCGGACTCGCTCAGAGGTTGAGGATTCCGTTAGTAAAAGTAGACCCCCCCTTTTCCCGTGCACTCTTTAGATAGTCAACCATTAGGGTCAGGGCTGGTGAGAAAAGCCACAATTTCGTTGGAGATGATTACGCAGGGGAATCACAAGGAGCGAATTAGTTTGTTCCTTATCGATTCACCTGCGTTTCCAGTGGTGCTGGGGATTCCCTGGCTAGCTATTCATAATCCAACCATTTCGTGGAAACAGGGAACTCTCCAGGGGTGGTCTGATGAGTGTTCAGGCAGGTGTGTAGTGGTTTCCATCGGTGCGACAACGGTGGAGAGTCCAGACCAGGTTTCCACCGTGCGCATTCCAGCTGAGTATGACGATTTGGCTTTCAGTAAAAAGAAGGCGACCAAATTACCACCCCATAGGCAGGGGGATTGCATGATAAACCTCCAGGGTAACGTTGCACTCCCCAGGAGTCATGTGTATCCTTTGTCCCAGGAGGAGACGGTGGCTATGGAAACTTATATCACCGAGGCTCTGGGACAGGGGTACATTCGGACCTCCATGTCACCTGTCTCTTCGAGTTTCTTTTTTGTGACAAAATAAGATGGTGGTTTGCGTCCGTGTATTGATTATAGAGGTCTAAATTCCATCACGGTGGGTTTTAGTTACCCACTACCTCTCATTGCTACGGCAGTGGAATCATTTCTCGGAGCGCAGTTCTTCACTAAACTGGATCTCAGGAGTGCTTATAATCTGGTGCGTATTCGGGATGGAGATGAGTGGAAAACTGCATTTAGCACTACTTCTGGCCATTATGAGTACCTCGTCATGCCATACGGTTTAAAGAATGCTCCAGCTATATTTCAATCCTTCGTGGATGAGATTCTCAGAGACCTGCACGGACAGGGTGTAGTGGTGTATATTGACGATATTTTGATCTACTCCGCTACACGCACTGCGCATGTATCTCTGGTGCGCAAGGTTCTTAGACGACTGCTGGAGCGTGACCTGTATGTGAAGGCGGAGAAATGTGAGTTTTCTAAACGATCAGTTTCTTTCCTGGGTTATCGCATTTCCAGCTCTGGGTTGGTAATGGAGGGTGACCGCGTAAAGGCCGTGCGTAATTGGCCGACTACGACCACGGTAAAGGAGGTGCAGCGGTTCTTGGGGTTTGCCAATTACTACAGGAGGTTTATTCTGGGTTTTGGTCAGGTAGCTGCCCCTATTACCTCACTGCTGAAGGGGGGGCCGGTGCGTTTACAGTGGTCAGCAGAGGCGGACGGAGCTTTTCACAAGTTGAAGGCGATGTTCACTGAGGCGCCGGTGTTGGCGCATCCGGACCCTTCTTTGACGTTTATAGTAGAGGTGGACGCATCCGAGGCTGGGGTTGGAGCGGTGGTCTCACAGCGTTAGGGTGCGCCCCTGTGCCTTTTTTTCGAAGAAACTCGGGCCAGCGGAGCGGAATTATGATGTGGGGGATAGGGAGTTGTTGGCTATGGTTAAGGCCCTGAAGGGGTGGAGACACTGGCTTGAGGGGGCTAAGCACCCTTTCCTTATCTGGACTGACCACCGTAACCTGGAGTATATCCGATCAGCTAGGAGACTGAATCCTCGTCAGGCAAGGTGGGCCATGTATTTCTCCAGATTTCGTTTTACTATCTCGTATAGACCAGGTTCCCTCAACACTAAGGCCGACGCGCTGTCAAGACTCTATGACACTGAGGACAGGTCCATCGATCCTACTCCCATCATTCCGGCAGCTAAGCTGGTGGCCCCAGTAGTATGTGATGTGGACGCGGACATCGAGCGGGCGCTAAGGGAGGAACCTGTGCCTCCACAGTGTCCGGAGGGTCGTAGGTACGTGCCCCTGCTGTTCGTGATCAATTGATTCGATGGGCTCATTGTCTACCCTCGTCGGGTCACCCAGGTATTTTTAGGACAGTGCGAGGTCTTCAGAGGAAGTACTGGTGGCCCACTTTGAGGAGGGATGTGCGATTCTATGTCTCCTCCTGTTCGGTGTGCGCCCAGAGTAAGGCTCCTAGACACCTGCCACGAGGTAAATTACAACCTCTTCCCGTTCCACAACGGCCGTGGACCCATCTATCGGTGGATTTTCTTACTGACCTTCCCCCCTCTCAGGGTAACACAACAATCCTGGTCGTTGTGGATCGGTTCTCTAAGTCCTGCCGTCTTATCCCATTGCCCGGTCTCCCTACGGCCCTACGGACTGCGGAAGCTCTTTTCACCCATGTGTTCCGGCACTACGGGGTGCCCGAGGATATAGTTTCTGATCGGGGCCCCCAGTTTATCTCCCGTGTATGGAGGGCATTTATGGAACGTCTGGGGGTCTCGGTCAGCCTGAGAGTAATGGGCAGGTGGAGAGAGTTAACCAGGAGGTGGGTAGGTTTCTGCGGTCGTATTGCCAGGACCGGCCAGGGGAGTGGGCGAGATATATTCCCTGGGCAGAAATAGCCCAGAACTCACTAAGCCACTCCTCTACCAACATGTCACAATTTGAGTGCGTGTTGGGGTACCAGCCAGTCCTGGCACCATGGCATCAGAGCCAGACTGAGGCTCCTGCGGTGGAGGAGTGGGTGCAGCGCTCTAAGGAGACCTGGAGGGCTGTCCAAGAGTCATTACGCCAAGCGAGTGTAAGGCAGAAGAAGAGCGCTGACCGTCACCGCAGTGAGGCCCCCGTGTTTGCACCTGGGGACAGGGTCTGGCTCTCGACCCAAAACCTGCCCCTCCGCTTGTCCTGCCGGAAGCTGGGTCCGCAGTGTATAGGGCCATTTAAAGTCCTGAGGAGAATAAACGAGGTTTGTTATCGATTATTACTTCCTTCGTATTATCGTATTAACCCATCGTTTCATGTGTCTCTTCTCAGGCCGGTGGTAGCTGGTCCCATGCAGGAAGGTGAGGTTCCGGAGGTTCCTCCGCCCCCTCTGGACATCGAGGAGTCCCCGGCGTACACGATACGAGCTATTCTGGACTCGAGACGCCGGGTGAGGGGCTTGCAGTACTTCATTGACTGGGAGGGGTACGGTCCGGAGGAGAGGTGCTGGGTTCCGGTGAGGGATATTCTAGATCCATCTATGTTGAGAGAGTTCCATCGCCTCCGTCCCGGATCGCCCGGCGCCTCGGCCCCCGGGTCGTCCCCGAGGCCAGCGTCGGCGCGCTGCGGGAGCTGCGCGTCAGGGGGGGGGGGGGGTACTGTCACGAATATTACTGAAGGTGACTCCCCTTCTTGTTCGGGTGGCGCTCGGCGGTCGTCGTCGCCGGTCTACTAGCTATCACCGATCCGTTGTTCTGTGTTCCTTTGGTTTTGTCTGATTGGTATCATCTGTTTCTTGTTTGGTTGTTAGGGTGGGGTTATATATAGTTTGTTCAGCCCGCTTCTGTTTCGTGCAGGCTTGTTCGTCTGTTTTGTGTTTGAGTGGATTTTGTTTGTATTTTTGGGTTTCGCGCTGTCCGTTATTACTTCTGATCATTTGTTTTCCTACTTTTGTTCATGTTATTTTTCCTGGACATTAAAGCGTGTTTTTTCCCACATCTTTTGCTCTCTGCGCCTGAGTCCACACCTCCTCACTCATTTGTCGTAACAGCTGTTCAACCTTCACAAGTTTTCCCATGTTGCCCTGCTTCTCCACACACTCCATCGGCTTCCAGTCAAAGTTTTTGATTTACTACAAAATGGTACTTGCTTACGGAGCAGCAAGAGGAACTGCCCCTTCTTACCTTTAAGCTATGCCCAAACCATACACCCCAACCCAAGCACTCCGTTCTGCCATATCTGGTCTTTTGTCCCACAGCACCCCCCCCTTACCCCTTCCTCACGCCCAAACCTGACACCCCCCACCACATAAAAAAAGGTTTTGTGAACTAACACTCCCAATTTAGTAATTTCCCCCTTACTAGCTCTGATTTTGCTGATAGCTACTTTATTGAGGAGAAATGTACTTACTATGACTGTGATATGTGGTTGTCCCAACTAGCTTTCTTAAGATGAATGCACTAACTGTAAGTCGCTCTGGATAAGAACGTCTGCTATATGACTAAAATGTCAAATGTAAATATAAGACTGTGTACTGGTATGTATATATCTGACACGCTATATATTTAAATTCTCAGATGGTGTCTACTTTGGGACATTAGGCTAGACCTATCAGATAACCAGTGTTAAAGAGCTAGACTTGGCCAATAACCTTTTAATGGGAAACCAGGCCAAAGTAGTCAATGGTCTGAAAGGTCTGTTCATTTAACTTCTGCTTTGACTGAAAACAGCAAGACCATTGTGCTGTTGTTGCTGTTAGAAATACTAAGGTTCCTAAGACAAACCCACGCTTTATTCATAAGAGGAATTTGAAGAGTTTTAATGAGCAGGCTTTCTTTCATGATTTGTTTTATTTTGACTGGAGCAAGATTGAGCTTATTCCTGATGTGGAAACTGGCTGGAAATTCTTTCAAGATGTTTTTTTCCAAATATTTTCTGAATATGCCGCATTCCGCAGGTTCAGAGTTAAAGATAATCCATGGTTTTCTTCTGAGCTCTCTTGTATTTTTCACGAACGTAATCTAGCCGAGGCCAAAGCAAGGAAATCATGTTCTAATGCTGATTCACTTTTAGGCAGTTACAAAGCAAGTGTTCTTTTCTTCTCAGGAAGGCCAAGTCTGAATATTTTATGTCTGTTACCACTGATAACCTGAATGACCCTAGAAAGTTTTGGAAGGCTATTAAATCTATGTAAACATTACTGTAAACAGTAATGTTAATGAATGACTGTCAAGTGTATTGAAGGACTTTGTTGCTGCATATGACAAAACTGAAATGCTGAATTGTTTCAATGAGCACTTTGTATCATCTGGTAGGCTGTTTGATTGTGTCTTCTGTCTCTGTTAAACCCTGTGTGGATGAACCAGTGAGAGCTGGTCAAACTTTTAGCTTTTTACCATTCAAGAGGTACATAAAGCCCTGAAATCCTTAGATCAGAGAAAGCCTGCAGGTCCTGATCTTCTTGATCCCTGCTTTTTAAATCTGGCAGCTGATTTCATAGCTGAACCACTTACATATTTGTTCAACCTAACCCTGGATTGTAATAAAATTCCAAAGATCTGGAAATCATCATTTGTCCTACCACTTTTAAAAGGAGGAGATCCAACTCTTTTAAATAATTATAGGCCAATCTCAAAGCTGTCAACCCTGGTGAAAATACTTGAAACCCTCATGAGTGAACAGCTAAAATAGTATATAAAAACTAACTCAATTTTATCAATTTTATATACCAATCGGGCTTCAGGAAGAAGCATTGCACAATTACAGCAGCCATGAAGGTTTTAAATGATTTCACTGAAGCCCTTGACAAAAAACAGCACAGTGTCTAACTTTTCATTGATCTCTCTAAGGCTTTTGATACAGTTGCTCATGCCATACTGAAGCAGAGATTGTCGAGTGTAGGTCTTTCAGAGCATGCAATTGCATGGTTTGCTAACTATCTGTCTGATAGAACTCAGTGCACTCAATTTGATGGGCTCATGTCTGTTTAATTGTTTGTCTATAATGGTGTGCCCCCGGGCTCTGTACTTGGTCCTCTCTTATTCACTATTTATATAAATAATTTAGACAAAAATGTGCAAAATGCTCAACTTCACTTTTATGCTGGTGATACTGTTATTTATTGTTGTGCCTTGTCTCTCACAAAAGCTTTCCAGAACTTCCAAACTGCTTGTTATACTGTTCAACATACCTTGTGTCAATTGAAGATTATCCTCAATACTGACAAAATTAAACTAATGGTGTTTTCTAATACAAGAAATAGATCTCTGAACCTTTCAACTATTACTACCTGTCAGGGCAATGGGATTTAGACTGTAACCTCATATAAATATCTTGGAATTTTAATTGAATATTCAACAACTTACAAAAAAATTGAAACTGAAGTTGGGATTTTATTTTAGGAATAAGCCTGTTTTCTTTTGATGCCAAAAGGAGGCTAGTATGAGCTACGTTTATGCCTTTACTAGACTATGGGGATATTTTATATATGAATGTTTCCGCTCAGTGTTTGAGATCAATTGACACCCTTTACCATGGTGTATTGAGATTTATTTTTAAACTGCTAAGCCCTGACGCACCACTGCACTTTATATACCAGGGTTGGCTGGCCTTCTCTAGTCACTCGTAGGCTCAGTCACTGGTATACTTTATTTACAAAGCCATTTTTGATTCACTACCATTTTATTTGGGGAATTTTTCTTGTTCAGAAATGTGGTGGGTACTCTCTCCGTTCGCTAACTGTTACAAATGTCCGAACTGAATTTGGTTAAAGGGCTTTTATGTACTTTGCGCCATCAGCTTGGAACACTTTACAAAATACTTTTAAACTGGAAGAACTTGTCCCGATTGGTGTTTTTAAATCACTGATGAAGGATTTTGAGACTGATTCCCTGACCTGTCAATGTTTTTAATTTGCTATTTTATGATTTTTCTTTTATACTCTTGTGAATTCTATAGTTTTTACTAGATTACTTGTAGTTTTTCATGTTGTCTGTCTGTAATTGTGTAATGACTTGGACCTGCCTTTCTTGGCCAGGACGCTCTTGAAAAAGAGATTTCGAATCACAATGAGCCCTTCCTAGTTAAATAAAGGTTAAAAAAAATGAAAGCAAGTGAGCAAAAAATCATGCTGTGACATACCCTGTACATTGATCTGGTGTCTTGTACAGAACACTGAAATGGCTATCCGATGACAGACTATTATCCCTACAATACAATCTGGAAAAAGTATCCCAAAACACAGCTGGGAAGTAAGTTGGTGTCATTTGCAAACAGTTGCCAAGTGTCTATCACAGACCTATAATGTCAGCCAATGAAAGTGAGACCTTGGGGTGCATCTCAGCCATTACCCATGCACTGGTAGGCAACAGCAACCGTGCTGAGTCAGCACACTGATCCATGTGACCGTGTCTTGCCTTACAGTTTGTCACCCACTTGCCAGAGCCCAACTCTACTGAGCCCATGCAGCCCATGCAGCCCCTGCAGCCCCTTACAAACCCTACATCCCTGGAGGTAAGAAAGACAGCCCACATACAGCACACAGCCACATACAGCCACACAAGGGCATCAGGCCCACTTTATAGAACGGACAGGTGGCTTGAGAACAGCTCCTGTGAGGAATTATGAAGATACCTTTAAAGCAGACGTTGCTTTTACGGACTGTATTTTTGCAAATTTAATTTCACCGATTTTTCATCGCAGTAACATTGCCTAATTTGTTGAACAATAAACGTTAAAACACTGAACCATATTGTTTAGATAAAATGTTGCAACGTGCAAAATGCAGCTGCTAGAAATTGTCTTAACTATTGGAAGTCATTTGGAGGAAAGGTTGCCTGGCTTATGGTGGTTGCCTGGCAACCCCCAGTGGTACACTGCAGAGGAAAGGAAAACCATATGGCAAACCGAAGCAGCATACAGAATGCTATGTAGAGCACTAGCTTATTGTAATACATATAGTGAGAAATCATCTGTATCCTGATAATTTGGCAAAACTACCAAGAATATTGTTCAGTTCTGTTCACAGAGAAACTGTAATATACCAGTCATAGTTTTTGAAATGACATTTGGTTCATTTTAGTTTGATCAAATTATGTATTTGACCACCAAGATTTCTTTATTTTACAACACTAAAGTGTTCTGCATCAATTTCTTTCTCTACACCAGTTGTTCCTAAACTTTTTATAGTCCCGAACCCCTTCAAACATTCAACCTCCAGCTGCGTACCTCCTCTAGCACCAGGGTCAGTGCACTCTCAAATGTTGTTTTTTTTGCCATCATTGTAAGCCTGCCACACACACACTATACAATACATTTATTAAACATAATAATGAGTTTTTGTCACAACCCAGCTCGTGGGAAGTGACAAAGTGCTCTTATAGGACCAAGGCACAAATAATAATATGATAATAATCAATAATTTTGCTCTTTATTTAACCATCTTACATATAAAGCCTTATTCACAATTTTCGATGATCAAATAACTTACCACAGGTTAATGAGAAGGGTGTGCTTGAAAGGATGCACATAACTCTGCAATGTTGGGTTGTATTGGAGAGAGTTTCAGTCTTTTTCCACACATAGTCTGTGCCTGTATTTAGTTGTCATGCTAGTGAGGGCAGAGAATCCACTCGCACATCTGTACGTGGTTTCAGGGCAATAGTGTCTTAACAGCACGGTTTGCCAAGGCAGGATACTCTGAGCGCAGCCCAATCCAGAAATTTGGCAGTGGCTTCTGATTAAATTACATTTTCACTGAACCAATGTTGATGAGGCTCTCTTGTTCAGATATCGGTAAGTGGACTGGATGCAGGGCATGAAAGGGATAATGAACCCAGTTGTTTGTGTCATCTGTTTTGGGAAAGTACCTGCATAATTGCGCACCCAACTCACTCAGGTGCTTCGCTATATCACATTTGACATTGTCCGTAAGCTTGAGTTCATTTGCGTACAAAAAAATCATAAAATTATGGAAAGACCTGTGTGTTGTCCTTGTTACTGCAGACAGAGACGAGCTCCAACTTCTTAATCATAGCCTCAATTTTGTCCTGCACATTGAATATATATTTGTGGAGAGTCCCTGTAATCCTAGATTCAGATCATTCGGGCGAGAAAAAACATCACCGAGATAGGCCAGTTGTGTGAGAAACCCGTCCTCATGCAAGTGGTCAGACAAGTGAAAATTAGTCTCTCAATTTAAAAAAAATGTGTCAATACTTTGCCCAATGATAACCAGTATGTTTTAAAAATATTACATAGTCGCTGCCCATATCATTGCATAGTGCTGAAGATACACAAGACTTCAGGGGCCTTGCTTTACTGGAGTGTCCAAAACGTCTTTCAAGCTGTCAGGCATTCCCTTGGTAGCAAGATCCTCTCGGTGGATGCTGCAGTGTACCCAAGTGGCGTCGGGAGCATCTGATTGCACGCACGTTACCACTCCACTATGTCTTCCTGTCATGGCTTTTGCGCCATCAGTACAGATGCCAACACATCTTGACCACCAAAGTTAATTTGATGTCACAAAGCTGTCCAGCACTTTAAAAATATCCTCTCCTGTTGTCCTGGTTTCCAGTGGTTTGCAGAAGAGGATGTCTTCCTTAATTGAACTCCCATAAATGTAACGGACTGTCACCAGCCCGTTACCACCAATGCCGGCACCACGCACCAGGCCTACAGTGCGCCTCGGCAGTCCAGAGCGTCCGGCGACAGTCCACAGTTCAGAACATCAAATGACGGGCCACAGTCCGGAACCTCCAACGACGGGCCACAGTCCGGAACCTCCAACGACGGGCCACAGTCCGGAACCTCCAACGACGGTCCTCAGTCCGGGCTCTCCAGCGAAGGTCCTCAGTCCGGGGTCTCCAGCAACGGTCCCCAGTCCAGAACATCCGGCGATGATCCACGCAGCGAGAGTCCCCAGGCCGGGGCCTACGGCAAGGATCTGCAGTCTAGAGCCTCTGACGATGATCCACGGGTCGGTGCTACAAGAGAGGACTCAGAGTAAAAAAGGGGGACGGCGTCCAGAACCAGAGCCGCCACCAAGGTTAGATGCCCACCCAGACCCTCCCATATAGGTTTAGGTTTGCAGCAGGGAGTCCGCACCTTTTTTTTGGGGGGGGGGGTGTACTGTCACCCCCTGACCTTAGTTATCTATGTTTTCTGTATTTTTTTGGTCAGGTCAGGGTGTGACGAGGGTGGGTATATGTGTTTTTGTTCTGTCTAGGGTTTTTGTATGTTTATGTTTTTTCTAGTCTGGGGGTTTATATGTCTATGGTTGCCTAGATTGGTTCTCAATCAGAGGTTAGCTGTTTATCATTGTCTCTAATTGGGGACCATATTTAGGTAGCCATATTCATTGGGTATTTTGTGGGTTATTGTCTAGGTGTAGTTGCCTGTTAGCACTCGTGTTATTAGCTTCATGTTCGTTTTGTTGTTTTGTATAGTTTGTTCAGTGTTTATTCTTTATTAAAATAAGTATGTATTCTTATCACGTTGCGCCTTGGTCTCCTCGTTATGACGAACATGACACGGACATATGCCAGGAGCTGTGCCAGGCCAGCCACCTCTGTTGACTCATCCAGCTGTAATGCATAGAATTCACTGGCTTGCGTGAGAAGCAGTAATTGGTTCAAAACGTCTCCTGCCATGTCACTGATGTGTCGTGAAACAGTGTTGTTTGATGAAGGCATTATGTGTACAGTTTTTTGGCCTTTCCCCCCAGCATTGTCCCAGTCATGTGGTCAATGAAGCTGACAGTTGAGGGCTTCTGTTTCTCAAACTAGACACATTAATATACTTGTCCTCTTGCTCAGTTGTGCACCGGGGCCTCCCACTCCTTTCTATTCTGGTTAGTGCCAGTTTGCACTGTTCTGTGAAGGGAGTAGTACACCGCGTTGTAAGAGATCTTCAGTTTCTTGGCAATTTCTCGTTAAAAAGTGTATATACAGTTGAAGTCGGAAGTTTACATACACTTAGTTTGGAGTCATTAAAACTAGTTTTTCAACCACTCCACACATTTCTTGTTAACAAACTATAGTTTGGTCAAGTCGTTTAGGACATCTACTTTGTGCATGACATATAATTTTTCCAACAATTGTTTACAGATTATTTCACTTATAACTCACTGTATCACAATTCCAGTGGGTCAGAAGTTTACATACACTAAGTTGACTGTGCATTTAAACAGATTGGAAGATTCCAGAAATTGATGTCATGGCTATAGAAGCTTCTGATAGGCTAATTGATATCATTTGAGTCAATTGGAGGTGTACCTGTGGAAGTATTTCAAGGCCTACCTTCACCCTCAGTGCCTCTTTGATTGACATCATGGGAAAATCAAAAGAAATCAGCCAAGACCTCAGAAGAAAAATAGATAAATTACATTTCCAAAAGCCTGAAGGTACCACATTCATCTGTACAAACAATAGTAGGCAAGTATATACACCATGGGACCATACAGTCGACATACCGCTCAGGAAGGAGGCGCGTTCTGTCTCCAAGAGATGAAAGTACTTTTGTGTGAAAAGTGAAAATCAATCCCAGAACAACAGCAAAGGACCTTGTGAAGATGCTGGAGGAAACAGGTACAAAGGTATCTATATCCACAGTAAAACGAGTCCTATATCGACATAACCTGAAAGGCCACTCAGCAAGGAAGAAGCCACTGCTCCAAAACCACCATAAAACAGCCAGACAAATACTAATTGAGTGTATGTAATCTTCTGAACCACTGGGAATGTGATGAGAGAAATAAAAGCTGAAATAAATATTTCGCTCTACTATTATTCTGACATTTCACATTAAACTTCCGACTTCAACTCTATGTGCACTGCATTTGAAAAAACTACTCCATGTGCCAATGTTAAAGTGGATTTGGGAGTACTCAGTAGAGTCTGTAGAATCTTTATATGGTGTCTTTTCATGGGGCACTGAGTAATACGGAGTGTTGCAGGCCTTTTACTTCGCCCATTCCATTGGCCACAATGCAAATCACTGTATATGCATTACACATGGCTTATGGGTAAAACCCAAACTGTTCTATGTGCTGATGTGAACTGGGGTTTGGAGAACTCAGTTGGGTGTGTAGAATCTATATATGGTGTTATTTCATGTTATTTCAATATCCAGCAGCATTACTCTCAAAAAACAAACACTTAAGAACAATTTTTTAGTTCAAATGAAAATGTTATTTATTCCATTACTTTATTTGGGCTACATTTCACTAGAACAACAGAATTTGCTTAATGATTGACTGTCTGATAAGCGCTTTGAGTTATAGCCCTAACTAGTATTGGAATCTTCTTTGGCGATTTTTATGTATTTGGCAAAAATATATATATTTGTTCTGGTAATTTTCCCATTGAAACCTCATCGGGAGGATGTATGTTTGACATGCTTTTTACATTTGTATCACAAATCATTTTTAGAGAACATCATGATGAAAGTGAACATTCTAGACCCTTTTAGGCCCTTTTTTAGACCGAAACATGCCTCCAGAATCCTTTTTTCACTATACGCCAATATATAGTTCATATATATTTGCATTATGACCTATGGAATGGTTGAAGTACAATTCCAGCAACACTCCATAAAATTACACCATATACTGTATATACTGAACAGAAATATAAACGCAGCGTGCAACAATTTCAAAGATTTTACTGAGTTACAGTTCATTTAAGGAAATCGGTCAATTGAAATAAATTCAGTAGGCCCTAATCTATGGATTTCACATGACTGGGAATACAGATATGCATCTGTTGGGGTGTGGATCAGAAAAACTGTCCGTATCTGGTGTGACCATCAGTTGCCTCATGCTGTGCGACACATCTCCTTTGCATGGAGTTGATCAGGCTGTTGATTGTGGCCTGTTGAATGTTGTCCCACTCCTCTTTAATGGCTGTGCAAAGTTGCTGTATATAGGTGGAAACTGGAACACTGTCATAGACGTCGATCCAGAGCATCCCAAACCTGCTCAATGGGTGACAAGTCTGGTGGGTATGCAGGCCATGGACAAATTGGGTCATTTTCAGCTTCCAGGAATTATGTACAGATCCTTGCGACATGGGCTGTGCATTATCATAATGAAATGAGATGATGACAGTGGATGAATGGTACGACAATGGGCCTCAGGAACTCGTCACGGTATCACTGAGCATTCAAATTGCCATCGATAAAATGCAATTGTGTTCCTTGTCCGCAGCTTATGCCTGCCCATACCATAACCACCCCGCCACCATGGGGCACTGTTCACAACGTTGACATCTGCAAACCGCTCTGCCAAATGACATCATACACGAGGTCAGCGCTTATGAAGCCATTTGGACGTACTGCCAAATTCTCTAAAATGATGTTGGAGGCGGATTATGGTAGAGAAATTAACATTTCATTATCTGGCAACAGCTCTGGTGGACATTCCTGCAGTCAGTTTGCCAATCGCACACTCCCTCAAAACTTGAGACATCTGTGGCATTGTGCTGTGCGACAAAACTGCACATTAAAGAGTGGCCTTTTATCGTCCCCAGCACAAGGTGTACCTGTGTAATGTCCACGCTGTTTAATCAGCTTCTTCATATGCCACACCTTTCAGGTGGATGGGTTATCTTGGAAAATGAGAAATGCTCACTAACAGGGATGTAAACAAATGTGTTCACAACATTTTAGAAAAGTAATCTTTTTGTGGATTTTCTATTTCAGCTCATTTTATTTTTTATTTTACCAGGCAAGTCAGTTAAGAACAAATTCTTATTTTCAATGACGGCCTGGGAACAGTGGGTGAACTGCCTGTTCAGGGGCAGAACGACAGATTTGTACCTTGTCAGCTCGGGGTTTGAACTCGCAACCTTCTGGTTACTAGTCCAATGCTCTAACCACTAGGCTACCCTGCCGCTCATGAAACATGGGACCAACACTTTACGTGTTGCGTTTATATTTTTGTTCAATGTAGATTCTACAGACCCTACTGAGTGCTCCCAACCCCACTTTTACATAGGCACCCCAAAACAATTTGCGCTAAGCCCAATGTTGTCAACAATCAAGTCTGAGCATTGTATTTTTCAATAGTGGTCTCAAGTTTTACATATTTAAAACATTTCCCATAAATTCCTTCTTGCATTTGCTTATAAGCACAATAAAAATCGACATTAATAAAAATGTAATATATTTTGAAAGAGGTAACCACCTTGCAATGTTTTGAAATGCCGACTTTTATTTTAAAGGTTTCCTTTATTAACGCAGGGAAGTGACGTCATCGCGTGTGCTGAACAGAGTACTAGTGAAAAGTCTAATGTGTCTATGGTAGTAGGCTATATCAGTCAGCGATGGAGTTTTGGCAGCGGAGAGAGTAGCCCATGTCCACCGGGAACACTTTCCAGGCAGAAGATGTAGGCCTAGGTGCTTGGATATGAGGCAAAATAAAGCGAAGGTGGCGCTGAAAGCTGGTTGAATGATAGCCAAGCTGACTAGCTAGTCCAGGGAACATAACATACTGCCACGGCGATGGAGGGTCTACCCGTGGTTTTGTGGGTTCCATCCTCGGGTCCTGTATCTACCATCTAGGAGATTCAATAATCATTTATTTTGGATCGGAATGTGTGTTCTTTTTCGTTGTAAACAACATCCACCATGTCGGATCCAAGTTACTGGACCGCAGTGCCAACCCACAACAAGTCTCATTTTGTAACAGGATCAATGCTAAAACGATCAAAAAGGTAGGTAGGAAATGTTCTGGTTTATGTAGTTATCTAACAAAGCTCAACGGCAGACAATTATGGTCCTTTTAATGTGTTGTGTGTTATTTTTTTAAAGGATCTTTTCTTGTGTTGGCCTTGCTGATGTTCTCAGACAAGTCTGAAATAACCTGTCTATGGTCCAGATGGCCATCCAGATGGACACATGCTTGACCTCATCTTGCATTGTGTCCATTTCACATATTCTGAAACAATGTCACTAGATAAAAACATTACTTTGTAAGTGATAACATAGCCGATGTTGACGCTCATTCATTGGCTCCATTTGGTTTCGATATTGGTGCCACGCACGGTCTTATCCCCATTGTTTTAGTTTCAGAGCGTTCAGCTAAACGTGGTCAGTGCTTAGAAAATGTGCTGATTGTGAATATGTATCGTTGGCTACAATATAGTTATGGGAAGGCAAAACAAATAGGCCTACAGGTTATTCGTGTTTAAGTCTGTAATACTGTTATAACAAAAAGGGAACAAAATAATTATGTATTCAATAATTAATGACTTAAGTACAGTCCTTGTTGGATCCAAAACAATGACACTATGCAGAATAAATATTCCTGGTTCACCTATAATTTTTGGTTGCTCAATGCTGTGCAAAAACATCCTAGTTCTGGATGACCTATGGGAGTCACTTACAATAATTTGATGGGTGTTGATTTTGGTTATATTTAAGTTTTGAAAGAATGTTTTGCTGTTTAAAAAGTTAGTTTCCTGCAATTATATGCATTATGTCATAGATAATGCTGTTGTTTTTGGAAATTTCAATTCTGACGGTCTAGCTTTTAGTTCTCAAAGATGGTAAAATAATGTGTCCATTATCTTTTCTACATACTTTATATGTTGTTTTAGTTGTTTAAGTTTAGACAACGTTTGTTTATTACACTGTTTGGACTTAGGCAACCCCAAAAAATGCTTAGGTGGCCCGACCAAGGATTTTAGTGGCAGAAAAATCGCTGCATTGCTTGCTAGACATAGCCAATTACTCACATTGAAAGCAATGCATCTTCGCCCCTTCCAGAATAGAAACAAGCCTGTTTTTGATGATATTTCCCCCCCTCTAGCTTAGACTGGTGTATTTGCTGTGCTTAAAGACATTTTCATGACATCACTTGAACTATTCCTATTGCTATTTGAAGGCGGAACTAACTCGTGTTTTGAAGCACTGCCAGATGGATGACTGAAGTGTTTTGTAGCTGGTGACTGACATCTCTGTTCCTGTTTATGTTCCACAGTTGCCGGAGCAGCAACAGGAAGAGTCTTGGCCTGGGGACACCTTCGCCCACTCTGTCACGCCCTCTCTCCCCACTCTCCGTCCACACCGGTAAGAACCATCACAGGAACAGAAGTTTGTTTCCAATGTATGTAGCCTGTTTATGTAGCCTAAAGTACACTACGTAGACTTATTCCTACCCGTTGACACGTTTGAATGTTTTAGAGTAGGCTGTCCTACTACAACATAGCAAGTACAAGTATCAATATTTTGGATTTATCTCGCTATCATTGGGACCTCAAAGCATTTTTAGATATATGCTGTGCTGATTGTAGAAAATAAAGGAGGAGACATACATCTTATTGGTCAGAAAATACAAAGGTTGGCTCTTCAGTAAAGGGTGGGTTTTTGTGTTTCCCTTTAGCATTTGAATCAATGGGAGTGTATACAGTGCCTTCAGAAAGTATTCACACCCCTTGACTTTTTCCACATTTTGTTGTGGTACAGCCTGAATTTAAAATAGATTAGATTGAGATTTTGTGTCACTGGCCTACACGCAATGCCCTATAATGGCAAAGTGGAATTATGTTTTCAGACATTGACAAATTACTAAAAAATCTAAAGCTGAAATGTTGAGTCAATAAGTATTGAAGTCAATAAGTATTGAAGTCAATAAGTATTGAAGTCAATAAGTACCGAACCCCTTCGTTATGGCAGGCCTAAATTAGGTTCAGGAGTAAAACTCTTCTTAACACGTCACATAATAAGCTGCATGGACTCACTCTGTGTGCGGTAATAGTGTTTAACATGATTTTCTGTACCCCACATACAATAATCTGTAAGGTCCTTAAGTCACGCAGTGAATTTCAAACACAGATTCAACCACAAAGACCAGGTTTTCCAATTCCAATTCCTATTGGGGGAAAAAAGCAGACATTGAATATCCCTATGGGCATGGTGAAGTTATTAATTACACTTTTGATGGTGTATCAGTACACCGAGTTACTACAAAGATACAAGTGCCCTGCCTAACTCAGTTGCCGGAGGGTAAGGAAACCGCTCAGTGATTTCACCATGAAGCCAATGGTTACTTTATAACAGTTGTTTTAAACAGGCTGTGTCAGGAGAAAACTGAGGATGGATCAACAACATTGTATTTACTCCACAATACTAACCTAAATGACAGAGTGAAAATAAGGAAGCCTGTACAGAATAAAAAATATTCTTGTTTGCAATAAGTCACTAAAGTAAAACTGGAAAACATGTGGCAAAGAAATTAACTTTGAGTCCTGAATACAAAGCGTTATGTTTGTGGCAAATCCAACAACACATCACTGAGTTAATATTACTACTCATATTATTTTCAAGCATGGGGTGGCTGCATCATGTTATGTGTATGCTTGTCATCGACAAGGACTAGGGAGATTTTTAGGATAAAAAGAAATGGAATAGAGCTAAGTACTGGAAAAATCCTAGAGGAAAACCTGGTTTAGTCTGCTTTCCAACAGAAACTGGGAGACAAATTCACCTTTCAGCAGGACAATAACCTAAAACACAAGGACAAATATACACTGGAGTTGCTTACTAATATGCCATTGAATGTTCCTGAGTGGCCTAGTTACAGTTTTGACTTAAATCGGCTTGAAAATCTATGGCGAGACTTGAAAATGCCTGTCTAGCAATGGTCAACAACCAGAACTTGAAGAATAATAATGTGCAAATATTGTACTATCCAGGTGTGGTCTTGGAGACTTACCCAGGAATACTCACAGCTGTAATCACTGCCAAAGGTTACTGTAACATATATTGACTCAGGGGTGTGAATATTTATGTAAATGAGAGATTTCTGTATTTCATTTCTAAGAACATGTTTTCACTTTGTCATTATGGGGTATTGTGTATACTGTGGATGGGTGAGAGAAAATATATGTAATAACTTTTGAATTCAGGCTGTAACACAACAAAATGTGGAATAAGTCCAGGGGTATGAGTACTTTCTGAAGGCACTGTATCACTTCTGGTTGTCAAGCAGGTGCACCCTATGAATAGAGTTCTGCACGAGGGCCCTACATGCCAGAGATGTGCAGACATTCTCTTTCAAGTTCTATCATGTCGAGACTTATCTGATTAGGGGGCACAATTTAACCATTCATTATGTTTACAGTTGAATTAATTGGTAGCAAAATGCTCCCATGTTAATGAACACTTGTGTCTCGAGTACACAAAGGTCCAGGCACTGTCAAAGACAAACAACGGCGCATAGCCTCCTCTCCATTAATGCCCTTTGATGCTAACTGCTGCTATGTTTGGCACCATAAACCAGACCTATTTGAGATATTATTCAGTCTAGTTACTTACAGTACCTGAGACTTGCCTCCATACAGTTTGCTTCGACCTTATTCAAAATATGAATAGGGTTTCAATTGCTATAATTACCTATTCTTATTCATCCGAGCTTAATTCATTGTAATGATGATACTCATCCCTGGTTTCTTTTCAGCTGCAAGCAGTCCCATAGACAGCCCCCGAAATGTGTCCACCAGTGCCTCCCTCAACTTCCCATTTGCTCGCAGGTATGTGGTAGGGTTGAATGGCGGAAACCCTGTTGCCGACATTTTACTGGGATTTACCGCCCAAAACCAATCCCTTTTCCTGGAATAAATAACTGTGAGACACCAGTAAATTATAATACATTATTTATATGACTCTAGCATGGTGGCGTGAAATTGAACTGTTAAGTTATATGCTTCTCTTGTAAAGATTATACTTTTTTTCATTGCAGCTGCAGAGTTTTAAAACCACCTATCACTCGAATATTGTTGCTGTAACTCAGTGCATGCGCGACCACTCTCTCGCAGTCTTTCTCTCTCTCCATCAACTTCATTCATATTGCATCCAAAATAGATCATCCTGTTCTAGATTCCAAGTCCAGATATTCAGATTCCAAGAACACAGGATGAGATGTTACTATCATTTGTGCAAGCACTTTCAAGAGTTAATGAACAGTGAGCCTGGTGAAATTTGGGGAGCGCATCGTCAGTAGTGTACCTTTGGTTCCTAGGGTGTTTCGGACTTTCACACTATACACCCTCCCCAAAGGCGGCCAGCGACAGGGTGATCAATCCTACGCTTGCGTCCCATTCCCGATTAGTCATAGGAGTTGCCTTGTTGTTGATAGCCAACATCCCATGGGACTATGCATGGCAGGGGCATCTAAATCCTCCCTGAGTCAAGCATTGTTGACCGTATACCTCCTGGCCCTCTCACTTCGGGGCCCAGCTGGGGTTTTTCCTCTTCACCCAGAGCCACTGACTGCTGCCTTCTGCCGCCTCCGATACAGTGCTTTGATTGCCGAACGCCTGGCTCTGGCCCTTAATTCCCAGGTCTCCAAGCAGTCTGGTTGTAGATGTTGCCACAAAACCTCTGCAGCCCACCTCCACTTGTCGGACTTCTGTGTTCCAGCCATGATACCGTGCCCAGCAGCTCGATCTGCATAGCGGAGATGTTTTCGCTCATAAGCTTCATCTACTGAGTCCTCCCAGGGTACTGTGAGTTCAATGATGAAGACCTTGATGTTAGTTGAGAACGGGACCAGAGCACCATGTCAGGTCTTAGGGGTGGTGGTTGCAATCTCCGGAGGAAACACAAGTTGCCGTCTTGCCAATGTCAGCTTGAGGTGGCATTTTCCAGTCGCGGGATAGCGCAGCTGGTCTCGCCACCTGGTCTAATGGAGTAGAGCCGCTCTTCAGTGGTTTAGCCCCTTCGCGGACAAAGTTCGTCCGTAAGGGGTGTGATGCTGCTGGGGGTGGTAGGGAGTTGGTGGCAGCTCGCTTGTCCTCCAGGGCGGACGCAAGGTTTTTAAGGACTTGGTTGTGACGCCAAGTGTAGCGATCCTTAGGGTGAGGCTGTCTCTCTTTACCCAAACACCCCTTCTTCCCCTGGTGGATCCTCAACCCATGGTGTGATGTAACTTTCCTCCAACCACAGACACATACCTGCTTCTGTTTGTGGCCCGCTGTTGCAGCAGAACTTGTGACAGTTGCTGCGGTAGTGTTCTCTTGTGCTGTGCTCTCATTACTGGAGAAGTAGGGGTCGTTTCGGGCGGTCCAGTCGTTACCGTGTTGTCAGCCGATTAGTCATCTTCCGCCCCGGCTCTTGCAGACTCTAGAGGTATTCTTGTATGTTGACTTTCTGTAGCTAAAGCGGGTGTTTCCAACATACTGCGAAGCATGGCTTTAGGAAACTAGGAGAAATGGGAAGCTCCCCATCACTGTCCCAGTGGGGTCTATTCCCTCCTGTCAGCCGTCTCTCCTTGCCGCCACAAGGACTTTCCCCTGTTGTCAGCTGATCTTTCTCAGCAGTCACTGGACAAGTCCAGATATTCAGATTCCAAGAACACAGGATGAGATGTTACTATCCTTTGTGCAAGCACTTCCAAGATTTAATGAACAGTGAGCCTGGTG
Source organism: Oncorhynchus masou masou (assembly GCF_036934945.1). NCBI lineage: Eukaryota > Metazoa > Chordata > Actinopteri > Salmoniformes > Salmonidae > Oncorhynchus > Oncorhynchus masou. The sequence goes on along the minus strand of NC_088235.1, from coordinate 75,602,871 downwards.
AAATTTGGGGAGCAATGAGGTCAGTAGTGTACCTTTGGTTCCTAGGGTGTTTGCCTGCCTTTCACACTATACACCCTCCCCAAAGGCGGCCAGCGACAGGGTGATCAATCCTACGCTTGCGTCCCATTCCCGATTACTCATAGGAGTTGCCTTGTTGTTGATAGCCAACATCCCATGGGACTATGCATGGCAGGGGCGTCCTCCTCCCTGAGTCAAGCATTGTTGACCGCATACCTCCTGGCCCTCTCACTTCGGGGCCCAGCTGGGTATTTCCTCTTCACCCAGAGCCACTGACTGCTGCCTTCTGCCGCCTCCGATACAGCTTTGATTGCCGAACGCTGGCTCTGGCCCTTAATTCCCAGGTCTCCAAGCAGTCTGGTTGTAGATGTTGCCACAAAACCTCTGCAGCCCACCTCCACTTGTCGGATTTCTGTGTTCCAGCCATGATACCGTGCTTCGGCAGCTCATAAGCTTCATCTACTGAGTCCTCCCAGGGTACTGTGAGTTCAATGATGAAGACCTTGAGCGAACGGGACCAGAGCACCATGTCAGGTCTTAGGGTGGTGGTTGCAATCTCCGGAGGAAACACAAGTTGCCGGCCAATGTCAGCTAGCATTTTCCAGTCGCGGGCCAAGCGCAGCTGGTCTCGCTCTAATGGAGTAGAGCCGCTCTTCAGTGGTTTAGCCCCTTCGCGGACAAAGTTCGTCCGTAAGGGGTGTGATGCTGCTGGGGGTGGTAGGGAGTTGGTGGCAGCTCGCTTGTCCTCCAGGGCGGACGCAAGGTTTTTAAGGACTTGGTTGTGACGCCAAGTGTAGCGTCCTTGGGTGAGGCTGTCTCTCTTTACCCAAACACCCCTTCTTCCCCTGGTGGATCCTCAACCCATGGTGTGATGTAACTTTCCTCCAACCACAGACACATACCTGCTTCTGTTTGTGGCCCGCTGTTGCAGCAGAACTTGTGACAGTTGCTGTAGTGTTCTCTTGTGCTGTGCTCTCATTACTCGTAGTCGTTTCCGGTCCAGTCGTTACCATGTTGTCAGCCGATGAGTCATCTTCCGCCCCCGCTCTTGCAGACTCTAGAGGTATTCTTGTATGTTGACTTTCTGTAGCTAAAGCGGGTGTTTCCAACATACTGCGAAGCATGGGAAACTACAGAAATGGGAAGCTCCCCCATCACTGTCCCAGTGGGGTCTATTCCCTCCTGTCAGCCGTCTCTCCTTGCCGCCACAAGGACTTTCCCCTGTTGTCAGCTGATCTTTCTCAGCAGTCACTGGACAAGTCCAGATATTCAGATTCCAAGAACACAGGATGAGATGTTACTATCCTTTGTGCAAGCACTTCCAAGATTTAATGAACAGTGAGCCTGGTGAAATTTGGGGAGCGCATCGTCAGTAGTGTACCTTTGGTTCCTAGGGTGTTTCGGCCTTTCACACTATACACCCTCCCCAAAGGCGGCCAGCGACAGGGTGATCAATCCTACGCTTGCATCCCATTCCCAATTAGTCATAGGAGTTGCCTTGTTGTTGATAGCCAACATCCCAGATTCTAGATTGAAATCAATCAATCAAATGTATTTCTGAAGCCCTTTTTACATCCTCCGATGTCACAAAGTGCTATACAGATGTCCAGCCTAAAACCCCAAACAGTAAGCAATGCAGATGTAGAAGCACAGTGGCTAGAAAGGCAGGAATCTAGGAAAAAGCCTAGAGACGAACCAGACTGAGGGGTGGCCAGTCCTCTTCTGGCTGTGCCAGGTGGAGATTATAACAGTAATTGGCCAAGATGTTCAAACATTCATAGATGACCAGCAGGGTAAAATAATAATAATCACAGTGGTTGTAGAGGGTGCAACAGGTCAGCACCTCAGGAGTAAATGTCAGTTGGCTTTTCATAGCCGATCATTCAGAGGTTGAGACAGCAGGTGCGGTAGAGAGAGAGAGTCGAAAACAGCAGGTCCGGGACAAGGTAGCACATCCGGTGAAGAAAGAGAGAGAGAGAATTAGAGGGAGCATACTTAAATTCACACAGGACACCGGATAAAACAGGATAAATACTCCAGATATAACAGACTGACCCAAGCCCCCCCACACATAAACTATTGCAGTATAAATACTGGAGACTGAGACAGGAGGGGTCGGGAGACACTGTGGCCCTGTCCGACGATAACCCCGGACAGGGCCAACCAGGCAGGATGTAAACCCACCCACTTTGCCAAAGCACAGCTCCCACAACACTAGAGGGATATCTTCAACCACCAACTTACTACCCTGAGAGAAGGCCAAGTATAGCCCACGAAGATCTCCCCCACAGTACAAACCCGAGGGGGGCGCCAAACCAGACAGGAAGAACACATCAGTGACTCAACCCACTCAGGTGACGCACCCCTCCTCGGGACAGCATGCACCAGTAAGCCAGTGACTCAGCCCCATAATAGGGTTAGAGGCAGAGAATCCCAGTGGAAAGAGGGGAACTGGCCAGGCAGAGACAGCAAGGGCGGTACGTTGCTCCGGAGCCTTTCCGTTCACCTTCACACTCCTGGGCCAGACTACACTCAATCATATGACCCACTGAAGAGATGAGTCTTCAGTAAAGACTTAAAGGTTGAGACCGAGTTTGCGTCTCTCACATGGGTAGGCAGACCATTCCATAAAAATGGAGCTCTATAGGAGAAAGCCCTGCCTCCAGCTGTTTGCTTAGAAATTCTAGGAACAATTAGGAGGCCTGCGTCTTGTGACCGTAGTATAGGTGTAGGTATGTACGGTAGGACCAAATCAGAGATAGGTAGGAGCAAGCCCATGTAATGCTTTGTAGGTTAGCAGTAAAACCTTGAAATCAGCCCTTGCCTTGACAGGAAGCCAGTGTAGGGAGGCTAGCACTGGAGTAATATGATCACATTTTTTGGTTCTAGTCAGCTTTCTAGCAGCCGTATTTAGCACTAACTGAAGTTTATTTAGTGCTTTATCCGGGTAGCCGGAAAGTAGAGCATTGCAGTAGTCTAACCTAGAAGTGACAAAAGCATGGATACATTTTTCTGCATAATTTTTGGACAGAAAGTTTCTGATTTTTGAAATGTTACGTAGATGGAAAAAAGCTGTCCTTGAAACAATGTTGATATGTTAATCAAAAGAGCGATCAGGGTCCAGAGTAACGCCGAGGTCCTTCACAGTTTTATTTGAGATGACTGTACAACCATTAAGATTAATTGTCAGATTCAACAGAAGATCTCTTTGTTTCTTGGGACCTAGAACAAGCATCTCTGTTTTGTCCGAGTTTAAAAGTAGAAAGTTTGCAGCCATCCACTTCCTTATGTCTGAAACACAGGCTTCTAGTGAGGGCAATTTTGGGGCTTCGCCATGTTTCATTGAAATGTACAGCCATGTGTCATCCGCATAGCAGTGAAAGTTAACATTATGTTTTCGAATTACATCCCCAAGAGGTAAAATATATAGTGAAAACAATAGTGGTCCTAAAACGGAACCTTGAGGAACACCGAAATTTACAGTTGATCGCAGGTCGCAATTGTAAATGAGAACTTGTTCTCAACTTGCCTACCTGGTTAAATAAAGGTGAAATAAATAAATAAATAAAATTTGGACAAACCATTCACAGAGACAAACTGATATCTTTCCAACAGATAAGATCTAAACCAGACCAGAACTTGTCCGTGTAGACCAATTTGGGTTTCCAATCTCTCCAAAAGAATGTGGTGATCGATGGTATCAAAAGCAGCACTAAGATCTAGGAGCATAAGGACAGATGCAGAGCCTTGTTCTGACGCCATTAAAAGGTAATTTACCACCTTCACGAGTGCAGTCTCAGTGCTATGATGGGGTCTAAAACCAGACTGAAGCATTTCGTATACATTGTTTGTCTTCAGAAATGCAGTGAGTTGCTGCACAACAGCTTTTCCCCAAAAATTTGAGAGGAACGGTAGATTCGATATAGGCCAATTGTTTTTATATTTTCTGGGTTTGGCTTTTTCAAGAGAGGCTTTATTACTGCCACTTTTAGTGAGTTTGGTACACATCCGGTGGAAACGGAGACGTTTATTAGGGGGCCAAGCACAGGAAGCAGCTCTATGTAGCCCTATACAGTGTATGCATTTGTCCTATCCTACCTCTTTCAGGTAATATATTCAATGCAGTATTAGCCTTACATTTAGCTAGTTAATGGTTTATGCATAGTAAGCTTCTGACTTTTAGCCTCCATTTCTTGCGCAATACGCATGCACCTGTGCTCTGCTGGCCTCTCCTTAAAAAACACTCCTTAGCTCTTGGAGGCCCATGCAGGAAAATCTCGACTAGAACTTTTTTTTTTTAGCATTTCTTATACCAATAGACTATTTGAAGAGGGGCGCAAGCTCTTTTTTTGCTGAACGTAAAATACAGCAGCCAACAGAACTCACAGGTAGTTTGAAAGAAGAGCGTACACGCGATGGCGGTAGGCTATTGCAGTTATTTATTCAGACCCATAACCATTCAATCTTTGTGAAGAGAGGTGAAAGCCATCTGCGTTTAATTCTAATCCTATATTATTCAAGCATGTCATTAGAATGATGAAGATGAGGACAATGAAACTGTTGAAAGTGAGGAAAGAATGAAGCAACAGTAGAGAGAGAAAGAGGAGGTAGGCCAATAACATTAGGGGAAATATGAAAGGAATATATTCGTCAGCCTACTGATTATACAAATATGCCCTATTATATTTCAAAATTATAATCAAATTCTCTAGCATATACTTTCTGGTGCACCAGAATCGGATGTTTTTTCAGCTTTATCATGGTTTGAACAATGTGTGTAATTCCAGTCCATATAATACAATACAGTACAGTAATACAGTTCACACTCAAAAAGATGAGCCTGCTGGAGCTAGTTACATTTATTTACCCAAGAGAGCATATAGCTAGCTACGTCTATGGGCTTTTCTGTCTTTCTGTCATGAGTAAATGTGCAATGTATTGGATAACTGCACAATCATTTGGACTTGGGCTCATTAAATGTCGCCAATGTAGGGCTCATAAAATGTATTTAATATATGTCTCATCAGGCTCAGGTAGCATCAGGTTGGAATTTTCATGCTGATCAAATCCAGACATACAGTGCATTTGGAAAGTATTCAGACCCCATGACCTTTTCCACAATATGTCACAGCCTTATTCTAAAATTGATTGAATGTTTTTTTTCCCCCTCTTCAATGTACACACATTACCCAATAATGACAAAGCAAAAACAGGTTTTTAGAAATGTTTGCCAATTTATAACAAAAAAAACCTGAATTATCACATTTTCATAATTATTCAGACCCTTTACTCAGTACTTTGTTGAAGCACCTTTTACAGCAATTACAGCCTCGAGTCTTCTTGGGAATGACGCCACAAGTTTGGCACACCTGTATTTGGGGAGTTTCTCCCATTCTTCTCTGGAGATCCTCTCAATTTTGGTTTCATCTGACTAGAGAATCTTGTTTCTCATTGTCTGAGAGTCTTTAGGTGCCTTTTGACAAACTCAGAGCGGGCTGTCATGTGCCTTTTACTGAGGAGTGGCTTCCGTCTAGCCACTCTACCATAAAGGCCTGATTGGTGGAGTGCTGCAGAGATGGTTGTCCTTTTGGAAGGTTCTCCCATCTCCACAGAGGAACTCTAGAGCTCTGTCAGAGTGACTATCGGGTTCCTGGTCACCTCCCTGACCAAGGCCCTTCTCCCCCGATTGCTCAGTTTGGCTGGGCGAACAGCTCAAGAAAGAGTTTTGTTGGTTCCAAACTTCTTCCATTTAAGAATGATGGAGGCCACTGTGTTCTTGGGGACCTTCAATGCTGTAGACATCTTTTGGTACCCTTCTCCAGATCTGTGCCTGGACACAATCCTGTCTCAGAGCTCTACCGACAATTCCTTCTACCTCATGGCTTGGTTTTTGCTCTGTCATGCCCTGTCAACTGTGGGACCTTATATAGACAGGTGTGTGCCTTTCCATATTATGTACAATCAATTCAATTTACCACAGGTAGACTCCAATGATGTTGGAGAAACAGCTCAAGGATGATCAATGGAAACAGGATGCACCTGAGCTCAATTTCAAGTCTCATAGAAAAGGGTCTGAATACTTATGTAAATAAAATCCTGTTTTTGCTTTGTCTTTATGGGGTGTTGTGTGTAGATTGCTGAGGACATTTTTTTATTTAATCCATTTTAGAATAAGGCTGTAACATTACAAAATGTGGAAGAAGTCAAGGGGTCTGAAGGCACTGTATATGCTTTATAATGCTTTTGAATGACACCGGGAAAATTTTCAACCTTAGTATGTGGACCTGGTTATACTTAAGCTCTCTGGATGTTTATTTGTGTGTGTTCGTCCGAATTCTAAGGGCCATTTTCCTCTTCTATCTATGGCCCTTTTTTATGCCAAAAAACTACCCAAGTCTTTAACGATTACAAGCATACCCATAACATGATGCAACCACCACTATACTTGTAAATATGGAGAATGGTACAAACGGGATGCATGTTTTGCAATATTTTTTATTCTGTACAGGCTTCCTTCTTTTCTCTCTGTCAATTAGGTTAATATTGTGGAGTAACTACAATGTTGTTGATCCATCCTCAGTTTTCTCCTATCACAGCCATTAGAGTCCCTTCCTCTCTGGCAAATGAGTTAGGAAGGAAGCCTATATCTTTGTAGTGACTAGGTGTATTGATACACCATCCAAAGTGTAATTAATAACTTCATGCTCAAAGGGATATTCAATTTTTTTTACCCATCTACCAATATGTCCACTTCTTTGCGAGGCATTGGAAATACTCCCTGGTATTTGTGGTTTAATCTGTGTTTAAAATTCACTGCTCGACTGAGGGACCTTACAATTATCTGTATGTGTGGGGTACAGAGATGACAGTCATGCAAAAATCACGTTAAACACTATTATTGCACACAGAGTGAATCCATGCAACTTATTATGTGACTTATCACATGTTTACTCCTGAACTTATTTAGGCTTTCCATAACAAAGGGGTTGAATACTTATTGACTCAAGACATTTCAACTTTTCATTTTTAAATCATTTGTAAAAAATGTCTCAAAACAATGTACCCCATTGACATTATGGGTTATTGTGTGTAGGCCAGTGACACAAGATTTAAATGTCATCCATTTTAAGTTCAGGCTGTGACACAACAACATGTGTAAAAAGTCCAGGGGTGTGAATACTTTCTGAATGCACTGTAAATAAAGCAGAGAGTTGGAGGCTGTGGTTGGATGGTTGGTTGAGTCATAGTGGAGATCACATCCTTCCTGCTAGGTTAGCCTCTTCCTCACTCAGATGAGGTGTGTGCGTGCGTGAAAAGATATTTCAATATAAATTAGTTTTTTTTTGTATTTATAAAATATGTTTATTTGTTATGTTTAATTGAGCGGTGACAATGTACATCAAAAACTTTAGTCTCAGTTTACGTGAGAAGATGTGTTGCAGTCCCTGGGCAGGTGAACATAAAAAACAAGAGAACTTCATATACGAACAGATACCCGCAAACATCAGACATTTTTTAAACATCCAGACATGTTTCCACACAGAAACCAATAATGGGAGGTGGTTTTATACTAAATCAGTCTTATTCCAATGTTTTCTCATTAAGAAGATGTACCCAATGTTGGATGACTGTCGACAGCTGTTGCCATCAGGAAGCTGTTTTCGGGCAGGAAAAGTCAGAACGTTCAACTAGGAGTTGCTGAATCCTTTAAGCTGGAACAATTTGTTTTTAGTCGGCTTTCATTTTGATCCTCTTTAAAACCACATTTGGCCAGCAGTGTGTTCGCAGTTACTCAACATCCCTTTATTCACAACCCTGGCTTCGATTCCTGATGGCAACTCATTATTGGTTATGCAACATGTAGAGAAATGTGCATAACCAATTTTTCTTAAACCCAGATTTGATAGGAAAATATATGGTTTTACACAATGTCTCTGGAAATTTGATATGGGCTGAAAAGGAACTGCACTGAAGTGATAAGACCCTTTATAATTTCAGCCCCCTGATCATTTCCTTTGCCCGTATCCCTGGTTTTTAGAAAGAGCAAATAAGTGCTACAGCATTTTTTTTTTTGCTCTTTGAATTCATGTTGAACCTGTTCTCCCCATGCTAGACAAATGAAGGCTGACACATTAGCCAATCGTGTCTGACTTCATTCGTCAAATGAAATGTCACAGGTCAGTTGGCTCACTATCGCAGTCATGTTCAATCTAAGCTTGAGACTGTGGAAAGATGCAAACTTAACCTGTAACAGTTTCACATGTTCCCCCCCCCGTATTCTCTCTCTTGCTTCTCCTGCTGTCGTGACCTCAGCCACATGGCTCGTGCTGACAGGTAGGTCTCTCTCTTATCCTATTGTCCTTCGTGCCTTTCTCCTTTCACGCCTCTATATTTGGTTACCACTTCTTCTGATAAGATCACATCCCCTTGTCCTTCATCAGCCCAGATACAGTCAGGCCCGTAATTATTTACACCCTTGATAAAGAACAGCAAAAAATACCTTGTGTAAAATAGGTCATATAAACACTGAGCTATATTGCAGCTGTTATTGTAGCTATGTTGCAGCTATATTGAGCTATTAAGGTCAATGGTGCCATTCACTGGCCACAGTACCAGTGAAAGCTAAATAGCCATAACATCAGAGATAAACTGCATTGCCACTTGGATTGGAACCGGTGCTATGGTCATATGACATGAAAATAGAGCTCTTTGGTCACACACACCAGTGGTGGGTTTGGCGTTAGAAAATCAGAACCATATGCAGGATGTGTTTTTTTCTGTTTAAATCTATTTTAGATGACTTTTATAATGATGTCAGATTTCGCATCCTACGTCACACAGGCGGAAGAGATAGACTCATGAGTCCGTGGGAACCAGGGCTACCGCTCAATGCAAGCCATTTCGATATACGGTGTCCACAGATCAATCGTAAGTTAAAATGTCTGTTGGAACCAGTACTAGAACCACACAGGTCCTCGATACAGGGGACTTTAGAAACGGCACCATGAACTTTACCAAGTACCAGGACATTTTAGACAAAAACCTGGTTGCCTCTGCCAGGAGGGTGACAGTTGGCTGCTAGTGGCTCTTCCAGCAAGTACAAAGAAATGGTTAATTGACCACAAAGTCAACATTTTGCAATGGCCATCTCAGTCTCCGGAGTTGAGCCCCATTGAAAACCTGTGGTTTGAATTAGAGGGCAGTACATAAGAACAGACGAAGGATATCAAGGATCTGGAAAGATTCTGTATGGAGGAATGGTCTAAGACCCCTCCCAACATGGTCTCAAAACTCATAAAACATTTTAGAAGAAGGCTCAGTGTTGTTATCCTCGCAAAGGGAGGGTGCTGGAGTATTGAAAACATGGGCGCCAATAATTTTGACCCCTATCTTCTTTAGATTGTTTAACAAGTAATCTATTCCTCTGAGCAATTGTATTAGTATCGAATAATATAATTTCTCACATTTTTTGAGCATACAGTATAGCTCAGGATTTGTATTATTCATTTGATACGGTCTTGGTTGCTCATCTTTATCAAGGGTGCCATTAATTATGGACCTGACTGTACATTGCAAGTGCATAGTAATTACACATGACACAATCCCCGAATGCGTATTACATCACGAAGAACAGAGTAATAGAAAAAAACAAGGCTTTCAGTGTAGTGCGGGGAAGACGTAACGCGTTATAAGGCAGTTGATATGACATGCAAAAATGTACAAGGTAACATAACAATGTCTGTCTGTTTTTCTCCAGAGCGGAAGGCAGACGATGGTCTTTGGCGTCCCTCCCCTCCTCCGGCTACGGAACCAACCCCCCCAGTTCCACGGTCTCTGTAAGTCTCTAAGCCCTCACCCAGCTCCCACAGGGTCCATATGAAACTGCAGTTTCACAACACCATATAAACCATTCAACAAGATCTGAATAGGATAAGAAATGCGTCTGTGGCTGAAAGAGACAACACTGTGACCATGTGATCAAACGGGACAAATCCTATCTTGAATCATCATGTGTCTGAATGAGTCATTTATGTTTGGCTCCTAGCCTGCGGTGGATAATGTCTAGTGATAATGGGCCCACAGTACATGAATGTATTCGAGTGTGACGTGATGAGCTAATGTTCTGTATTTGTGCTTGTAATAGGATTTGATGCTTTGAAGAGCATTATCAATGCTTCTGTGCCGAAAGGGTGCGCACTTAAATGCCCTCATATATTTTGCTTACCCTGCGGATATTGTTCATGGTTAAGCATGAACAGAATTAACAGAATAAGATGTGAACATCAAATATTCTATATGAGAGAATATAACTGTGGGGACTTTATAGCGACCGGGGAGAGTTTAGCCCTCTGCTCCCCATACGCCCCAACAAATCGAATACAAACTCTCATGCTCACAAATCTACCAGCATCTACCGTTTCTGACAGACAGATGAACTTGGTACCTTTTCACTCTATATGTGCTGCGTGAGACAGTAGGACAGGGTTCACAAACTGGCAGCCTAATTCGGCCCGCGTGTGATTTATTTATTTATTTTTTAAATACGACTGTAAAATAACCAGCAAATCAGCTCCAAGTGATTTACATTTTGGAAATCTGTTCCAAATTATTCCCACGCATAATTGAGAGATATATCGTATACAAATGTCAGCAAGGTTTAAAATGATTGTTTTAGCCAGGTATTATGTACAACCCCTTCCCTTTTTCCACAATTTGTTCCGTTACAGCCTTATTCTAAAATAGATTTAAAAAATATATACAGTGCCTTGCGAAAGTATTTGGCCCCCTTGAACTTTGCGACCTTTTGCCACATTTCAGGCTTCAAACATAAAGATATAAAACTGTATTTTTTTTGTGAAGAATCAAAATCAAAAATGTTTTTTCCCATTCCTCCTTGCAAAACAGCTCGAGCTCAGTGAGGTTGGATGGAGAGCAATTGTGAACAGCAGTTTTCAGTTCTTTCCACAGATTCTCGATTGGATTCAGGTCTGGACTTTGACTTGGCCATTCTAACACCTGGATATGTTTATTTTTGAACCATTCCATTGTAGATTTTGCTTTATGTTTTGGATCATTGTCTTGTTGGAAGACAAATCTCCGTCCCAGTCTCAGGTCTTTTGCAGACTCCATCAGGTTTTCTTCCAGAATGTTCCTGTATTTGGCTCCATCCATCTTCCCATCAATTTTAACCATCTTCCCTGTCCCTGCTGAAGAAAAGCAGGCCCAAACCATGATGCTGCCACCACCATGTTTGACAGTGGGTATGGTGTGTTCAGAGTGATGAGCTGTGTTGCTTTTACGCCAAACATAACGTTTTGCATTGTTGCCAAAAAGTTCAATTTTGGTTTCATCTGACCAGAGCACCTTCTTCCACATGTTTGGTGTGTCTCCCAGGTGGCTTGTGGCAAACTTTAAACAACACTTTTTATGGCTTTCTTCTTGCCACTCTTCCATAAAGGCCAGATTTGTGCAATATATGACTGATTGTTGTCCTATGGACAGAGTCTCCCACCTCAGCTGTAGATCTCTGCAGTTCATCCAGAGTGATCATGGGCCTCTTGGCTGCATCTCTGATCAGTCTTCTCCTTGTATGAGCTGAAAGTTTAGATGGACAGCCAGGTCTTGGTAGATTTGCAGTGGTCTGATACTCCTTCCATTTCAATATTATCGCTTGCACAGTGCTCCTTGGGATGTTTAAAGCTTGGGAAATCTTCTTCACAACAGTATCTTGGACCTGCCTGGTGTGTTCCTTGTTCTTCATGATGCTCTCTGCGCTTTTAACGGACCTCTGAGACTATCACAGTGCAGGTGCATTTATACGGAGACTTGATTACACACAGGTGGATTGTATTTATCATCATTAGTCATTTAGGTCAACATTGGATCATTCAGAGATCCTCACTGAACTTCTGGAGAGAGTTTGCTGCACTGAAAGTAAAGGGGCTGAATAATTTTGCACGCCCAATTTTTCAGTTTTTGATTTGTTGAAAAAGTTTGAAATATCCAATAAATGTCGTTCCACTTCATGATTGTGTCCCACTTGTTGTTGATTCTTCACAAAAAAATACAGTTTTATATCTTTATGTTTGAAGCCTGAGATGTGGCAAAAGGTCGCAAAGTTCAAGGGGGCCGAATACTTTCGCAAGGCACTGTACATCAATCTTCACACAATACCCTATAATGACAAAGCAAAAACAGGTTTTTATTAAGAATGAAAAACAGAAATACCTTTATTTGCGTATGTATTCAGATACTTTGCTATGGGTCTGAATACATCCTGTTTCTATTGATCATCCTTGATGTTTCTTCAACTTGATTGGAGTCCACCTGTGGTAAATTCAGTTGATTGGACATGATTTGGAAAGGCACACACCTGTCTATATAAGGTCCCACAGTTGACATTGCATGTCAGAGCAAAAACCAAGCCATGAGGTCGAAGGAATTGTCCATAGAGCTCAGAGAAAGGATTGTGTTGATGCACAGATCTGTGGAATGGTACCAAAAAAGGTCTGCAGCATTGATGGGCCCAAAGAACACAGTGGACTCCGTCATTCTTAAATGGAAGAAACTGAACAATCGGGGGAGAAGGGCCTTGGTCAGGGAGGTGACCAAGAACACAAGGTTCACTCTGACAGAGCTCCAGAGTTCCTCTGTGGAGATGGGAGGACCTTCCAGAAGGACAACCATCTCTGCATCACTCCACCAGACAGGCCTTTATGGTAGAGCGGCCAGACAGAAATTACTTCTCAGTAAAAGGCACGGAGGCCTGCTTGGAGTTTGTCAAACGGCACTTAAAGGACTCTCAGACCATGATAAACAACATTCTCTGCTTTGATGAAACCAAGATTGAACTCTTTGGCCTGAATGCCAAGTGTCATGTTTGGAGGAAACCTGGCAACATTCCTACGGTGAAGCATGGTGGCGACAGCATCATGTTGTGGGGATGTTTTTCACTAGCAGGGGCTGGGAGACTAGTCAGGATCGAGGGAAAGATGAATGGAACAAAGTGGAAAGAGATTCTTGATGAAAACCTGCTCCAGAGCGCTCAGGACCTCAAACATCTCTGGAGAGACCTGAAAATAGCTGTGCAGCGACGTTCCCCATACAACCTGACAGAGCTTGAGAGGATCTGCTAAGAAGAATGGGAGAAACTCCCCAAATACAGGTGTGCTAAGCCTGTAATGTCATAACCAAGAAGACTCGAGGCTGTAATCGCTGCCAAAGGTGCTTCAACACAGTACTGAGTAAAGGGTCTGAATACTTATGTAAATGTATTATTTACGCTTTTTTATTTTTTATAAATTTACAAAAATGTCTAAAAACCTGTTTTTGCTTTGCCATTATGGGGTATTGTGTGTAGATTGATGAGGAAAAAAAACATTTTAATCCATTTTAGAATAACGTAGTAACGGAACAAAAATGGGGGAAAAGTCCAGGGGTCTGAATACTTTCCGAATGCACTGTATGTTTGGACTTCTTGTGGTCAATTTGCAGTCTTCAGATTATTTGTAATTATGTTCTGGCCCCCTGACCATCCGCTCAAGAAAAAAATAGTCCCAAGGCTCAATTAGGTTGAAAAAAATAATAATTCAAAGTCTCCATTCTGAAGGAGAAGGGTGGTGTAAAAATTAGATGAGGGTCTAAGATGAGAACAGGCCATGTGTTCCTCCATTTGTGAGTAGTTTTATAAGGGAAAGGTCGCCATATGCGGCAAGGTCAGACTGAGACAATAGGCCTTTCAGTGATCCTCAGTGACCTCTTTATGAGCAGGCAGAAAAGGGGCATCACAGATGCAGCAGGCCAAGTCACCATGATCTACTGCTATTTAGGACCTATGGGGCAAAACATCTGACAGATTGCCAGGAGCTGCCAGAGTGTGCCTTTCATCTCATAAAAATCATCAGGAAAATAATGTACTCAGCCTCAAAAGCCACATGAAATAACCGTTCTCTTGTCCTAATTATGATACCGATCCTCCATCCTTCAGGATAAAGTGTTGGCGTTTGAATGTTAAAAGTACTAATTTTCCTCCAGTCCTCCTCCTCTTCCCAGGAGCGCCTGCACCAGCTCCCCTACCAGCCCACTCAAGACGAGCTCCACTTCCTGTTCAAGCACTTCCGCAGCTCAGAGAGCGTAACAGACGAGGATGTGCGACCCTCGCCGTTCATGCGCCCTCGCTCCCGCAGCCTCAGGTAGCCGTCCGTTAATCCTCGCCTTAACTGTAATGTGCCATATCATCAAAATGAGATATAATGCATCATCACCCTTACGTACATTTTTGTGGATAAAAAAAAAAATCAGACCTGGGAATTTTATTACATGCTAATTGGAACATCTTTAAATACAATGTATTAAGTCAAATCCAGATTTGACTCTACCGTACCAGGATCTCATTGTTTTGCCTGGTTCTTAATGAACTCGCCTCCCTTTGTGTTGCGATAGAGAACATAGGTGTGGACGACAGCATGAGTCAGTGGAGTATTTACACAGTGAACTGACGAATGGAGTCAATGTATTCGTCTACATCCCCTTACCTGGAGGCTGTCACACAAAGCAGAATCAATGCGTTAGCTAGTTATTGATCCTGCTTTGTACAATCCAACCCTGCTGCTAGTTCTGACAGTGTGGTCAGTCAAAATGTATTCAGTCCTGTAACAAAGCAAAGCTAAAGAATTTTGCGGTTGCTAATGTTCAGTACGCCTCAATTTGACCTCTAGCTAAACTCACTACACAGTGGGATTGCAGTTCCCACCTTCACTGTTCTCGTGTGGTATAATATTGTAGAAAATGAACCTGTTTTGTAATAAGTAACATACTGCACCAATTTGCGGGACTCTCGTAGGGTCCGATTTAAGCATAGATTAGGACACAGAGCGTGGTGTTGCTGCGTGGCCTAAGGCGAGCAGCGTTGTGTACCATGCTCTGCCCGAGCTCCCTGTGTTGTCGTGGCATGGCGTGCAATGCGTAGGTGGGTGGGTGCAGAGCACTGCGGGGACCAGCTCGGCTGGAGGTTCTCAGGAGGGCTGGTTATGGGGAGGGGGCGGGTTAGGGGGAGGGGGCGGGCTGCAGTGTGTGGTGGTCAGGCTGCCATCTGCTGCAACAGAAGCCTCTTTCATTGCAAAAACAAAGCGCTGAATGCGTCTGTGGCTGGGGTGCATTTCTGCACCGTACCCCTAACTCTTGGACAATGAGATTAGGCGGGACGACGTGAGAGGGAAGGGCCTGTTGGTCTGTTACATGGGCCAGACAGACAGTGTAGATGTGGTCATGTCTTACACCAGCTGTTCTCTTACCTAATACTGAAGAGTAAAAAAAAAAAATTGAAAGTAGCAAAGTAAAACAGGAAATGAGCTTGGAAGCAATGTTGCACGTTCACTATTCCACAATGAATCTTCACTTGGGATGATCATTTTAGCCATTATTCAAAATATTGCAACCATCCAATAAGAACTGTCAATGCCGACTGCTTCACAGATTTGTGCGAGCTCTGTCAGTCCATTTGGTTGGATTGGAATAATAAACATTGACAAGATCTGTGTCCTTTTCTGTTTTAGCCCCGGAAGAACAATGGGTTCATTCGATAATGAGGTCGTCATGATGAACCATGTTTACAAAGAACGGTTCCCTAAGGTATGTCATGTTGTCTCCTCCCCCTTTGTTGTACAGGAAGCAATGTCTGTTTGTATTTGCCATAATCCGAAAGCTAATTTCCCCTCTGCTCCTGGGGAATGTGATTACTCTGACTTATCTGACTTTCTGAACGTTGCACTTGGACTAACCATGGTCGCCATAACATGTCTGAAGGTAATTAGCAGTAGTGGGTGCTCCAGAAGGACCACTTAACCATGGCTCCCCTGTTTTGGGTGATACTGAGGATTACACTTGGTTACAGGCTGTGATTGAATGCATTTTCTCTATTTCTGATCTTACTGAACTAATGCTTAATTGTGTTTTTTTTTGTATAATGTTGTGTGTGTTTGCTGTCCCTTTAGGCCACAGCACAGATGGAAGAGCGCTTGCTGGATATCATCACCGCCTGCTCCCCAGACAGCACCCTCCCACTGTCCGATGGCGTGCTGGGCTTCATCCAGCACCAGCTGGTGGAGCTGGTCCGAGACTGCCTGGACAAGTCCCACACGGGCCTGGTCACTTCACGCTACTTTGTGGAGCTGCAGGAGAAACTGGAGAAGCTGCTCCACGAGGTGGGATATCCACAAATATCTTTGCGCATAGATTTATCAGTGTGATCGGACAATAACTGCCGGCACTTGAGTCTAAAATGTTTCCTCACCACTACCCTTGGGCATCCAGTTGTTTTATGATTTGCATATGATATGTCAACCCCCTGAGGAATGAATAAGTTGTTTTTGGATGGCATGTTATTTGTACGGTTTAGCTAGCGCAGCCAATGATGAGGACTCACCGTTTGAATCAGGAGGCCCTCAGAATACAGCCAAGGAGTATTCTCCTTTGTTGATGTAACGTCCTGTCTGATGCATTTTCTTGGGGATATGTGTGTGTATAATATTTCTGGCCACATTTAACCCATCTGTTAAGAACACGTCGCTTTTCTCCTCCTATTTCAGACGTTCGTCCTCATTGCCTTGGCTTGTTTTGTTATTGATGGATCAAATTTGCCCTCACGGAGGCCACAGCATGACTGAGGCTGTCTCATGTGGTTCCGTGGGGTTGTTTCCAGCTAGACGTCTTTCTGTGATGCGCAACACATTTCAGGTTTTGCATTTTTAATCTAGAGTTCTCACTGCACACTATTGTTCTGTGTTTAGCTCCTCGATCCAGAGCTCCTCTATCCAGAGCTTCTCTATCCAGAGCAGCGTGCATTCTCTTCCCCTGAGTTCCGCTTATACCGAAACTCAGTCTTGCTCTCACCACTCTAACCCAAGCAGACAGTTTTCCTTGAAGGCAAACTTACTTTATGTAACGTGTGGTAAATGTACTGAACAAAAATATAAACGCAACATGGAACAATTTCAAATATCTTACTGAGTTACAGTTCATATGAGGAAATCCAGTCAATTGAAAGGAATGTATTTGGCCCTAATTTATGGAATTCACATGACTGGGAATATAGATATGCATCTGTTGAGGTGTGGATCAGAAAACCAGTCAGTATCTGGTGTGACCAACATTTGCCTCATGCAGTGCGACACATCTCCTTCGCATAGAGTTGATCAGGCTGTTGATTGTGGCCTGTGGAATGTTGTCCCACTCTTCAATGGCTGTGCGAAGTTGCTGAATATCAAATCAAATTTTATTTGTCACATACACATGGTTAGCAGATGTTAATGCGAGTGTAGCGGAATGCTTGTGCTTCTAGTTCCGACAATGCAGTAATAACCAACGAGTAATCTAACCTAACAATTCACAACAACTACCTTATACACACAAGTGTAAAGGCATGAAGAATATGTACATAAAGATATATGAATGAGTGATGGTACAGAATGGCATAGGCAAGATGCAGTAGATGGTATCGAGTAGAATACATACATATGAGATGAGTAATGTAGAGTATGTAAACATTATATTAAGTGGCATTGTTTAAAGTGGCTAGTGATACATTTTTTTTACATCAATTTGTCCAAAATTAAAGTGGCTGGAGTTAAGTCCGTATATTAGCAGCAGCCACTCAATGTTAGTGGTGGCTGTTTAACAGTCTGATGGCCTTGAGATAGAAGCTGTTTTTCAGTCTCTCGGTCCCTGCTTTGATGCACCTGTACTGACCTCGCCTTCTGCATGATAGCGGGGTGAACAGGCAAGTGGCTCGCGTGGTTGTTGTCCTTGATGATCTTTATGGCCTTCCTGTGACATCGGGTGGTGTATTTGTCCTGGAGGGCAGGTAGTTTGCCCTCTGTGATGCGTTGTGCAGACCTCACTACCCTCTGGAGAGCCTTACGGTTGTGGGCGGAGCAGTTGCCGGGAACTTGAACACGCTACTTTACTAGTCGATCCAGAGCGTCCCAAGCTTGTTCAATGGGTGACATGTCTAGTGAGTATGCAGGCCATGGAAGAACTGGGACATTTTCAGCTTCCAGGAATTGTGTACAGATCCTTGCGACATGGGGCCATGCATTATTATACTGAAACACATCTAGCGGCAGATGAATGGCACGACAGTGGGCCTCAGGATCTCGTCACAGTATCTCTGTGCATTCATGGGGCACCCTGTTCATAACGTTGACATCAGCAAACCACTCTCCCACACGACATCATGCACGTGGTCTGTGGTTGTGAGGACAGTTGGGCATACTGAAATATTCTCAAAAATGACATTGGAGGTGGCTTATTGTAGAGAAATGAACATTCAATTATCTGGCAACAGCTCTGGTGGACATTCCTGCAGTCAGCATACCAATTGCATGCTCCCTCTACTTGAGACATCTGTAGCATAGTGTTGTGTGACAAAATGGCACATTTTAGAGTGACCTTCTATTGTCCCCAGCTCAAGGTGCACCTGTGTAATGATCATGCGGTTTAATCAGCTTCTGGATATGCCACACCTGTCAAGTAGATGGATTATCTTGGCAAGGACAAATGCTCACTTACAGAGATGTAAACAAAAATTTGTGACCAAAATGTTTGAAAAATAATATTTTTGTGCATATTGAACATATCTGGGATCTTTTATTTCAGCTCATAAAAAATGGGACCAACACTTTACATTTTGCGTTTATATTTTTGTTCAGTGTAGTTAGTCATTCTCTTTGTGTGTGTGTATCAGACCTGAGTTCAAATACTATTTCAATTATTTCGATTACTTTCACATACATTTAAAAGTAAGTATTCAGATAATTTCTTTGGAAAATAATAGTAGTTGAATATTGGAACATATTTGGAAATACACTAGGAAAGTCTTGGCATGTATTTGAAAATACTCAAATACACAGTGTCTTTTCAAATACAAATAAATACTCCAATGCACTTGAACCTAATAATTATTAGGCTAAATAGGAAATTATTTGAAAATACTTTCAAATACTTCAAATAGCAGTAGTAGATTTTGTCCACACTATTTGAAAATACGCAAATACACATGTATTTGAACTCAGGTCTGGTGTCTGTACATTGTGACCCAGCTGTCCAGTCACTTGCAACTGGCCTCAGAAGAACAGCGAATCAAAAGCCAATGCTATTCTCCCTATTGGTCCTGGTATACAAACTAAAACATAATAATAATTTGGTGGGTGCTTATATTTGTCTTATTTCAAATGTGTTGTCGTGGAAATTCTACACAAGGACACTCGAAGTTAATCTTAAATGAATCATTGTTTATTGACAGCAAGCTGGAGGGGTCACAGTCAAACTTAGATGCTTAAAGTACCGGTTTGAAGTGAGCTCCCCCGGGGCAGTCCTGTTAGATCTCTTATATACTGCTTACATAGGCATAGTTCATTGGGTTGGTTCTGGGCATTTGTCAGGCACCGTCTCCTATCTTTAACTTATAGACCATATTCTTGGCATTCTGCCAGATGGTCTTAAGGAGGGGGTCATGTTGCCACCCCTCATGTGTTTACCAAGCACAGGCAGGAACTAGGGATTATTTATGACATTAAGACAAGATGAACATTTTCAAGGCTGTCTCTTCACGTCAAATTTTCCGTCAGTGTTTTTGCTTACTCCAACTGCCCCGGAGACAACCTCGGAGAGTGAGGTCATGGCCAGGGTCGGCCATTATCAACGGCATCCCTGGAGCAATACGGGTTAAGTGCCTTGCTCAAGGGCACATTATCATATTTTTCAACTAGTCGGCTCTGTGATTCGAACTAGTGCCCTTTTGGTTACTGGGCCAACACTAACTGCTAGGCTACCTGCAGCCCAGGTACTTGATTGTGATGCTTGGGGTAGCCAATAATGATGCATAGTGCGAGGGCTTAAGATCCATTGGCTTCCTGATTTGTGTTCTGTAGAACAATTTATTCTCTGGAATTGATTAACCACTGAAGAACAAAGAACAACCCATTGTCCCTTCCCCCTAAGCACTTGGGTGGAATTATCGCTATTTAATTTATTCAGTCCTCTCAGATCTACAGAAGTGCCTAGGGGCCAGGGTTTCTTTCTAGACAGGGCCTATGTCTGCAAGTACTGCATTCTGTGGTCATGCTGCAGGTAGCTAGTTTGGCTTGGGCGTAGTATGTTGGCTTTAATGCTATGTGGTTGCGCTCTTGCTATGGTGAAAGAGAGATAAAGGCTCCTCTGTTTTTGACCTCTCTGCGTCATCAACAAAGTTTATCATCTCCATGTTGTGCTCTGTTCAGAAGCTGATAACATTTTGGCTTTGCATTTCAGGCGTACGATCGCTCGGAGAGCCAGGAGGTATCTGTCATCACCCAGCTGGTGAAGAAGATTCTCATCATCATATCCCGACCGGCGAGGCTGCTCGAGTGCCTGGTGAGACGGAGAGAAAATCTCATTCTGATTGAAAATGCGATTTGATTCTGTTGAGAGCGTTGGAAAGCTGTCTCTCTTAATCTGTTTTGTCGCTGGTTTTTAAGCCACTGTATCGCCAATAAGCTCTTTCATGACTAAGTGATTTCATTCACTTTAATCCAATCTAATCTAATGGCCCTTGGATGTCATTGGCAGGAATTTGACCCGGAAGAGTTCTATCATCTGCTGGAGGCAGCCGAGGGTCATGCCAAAGAGGGCCAGGGCATCAAGACGGATATTCCACGTTACATCATCAACCAACTGGGCTTGACTCGCGACCCCCTCGAAGGTATTGGTATATCCTTTGCCATAACATTACCTGAATTTCCCGTACTTGAGACAGACATCCAGTACCAATCAACATCATTGCATTGCTGTTAAATCATATCTTTCTACCCTGCTCTTTTAGATATGGTACAGCTTGAGCAGTATGAGTCCGCTCCATCGATGACATTGGAGTCTGATGAGTCTGTGGAGGTAAGGAGTTATGCCTCATTCACATTCTGCCTGAACTTTCCTTAACGGAGTGGTATCGCAGCACCCCCCCCCTTGCGGTTGAAGGCTCCATTGCGAAATGGGTGACACACTTTTTCAAACTATGCAACGTCTTCAGTGCAACCCTAGTCTGTCAATAGAATAGGAAGTTACCAAACCACAGAACAAGATGAAAATATATGTGGTTTTCGGCGATGGCTTTAACTAGCAACTTGTAAACAATTACCCATTCCTATAATTGAGTACTATTTTAATAGAAATGTTGGCTGTTAAGCCAATTATATTATATGTCTGTTTTAGTTTATTGTGTTGGTAATTACTTTTGTTTTTGATAATAATTTTTAGGTGGAGATCACTAGCTACAGTATTTTCAACCTAGCCTTGCTTTTAGTTAGCTAGCTAGTTGCTCTGTAAGCTAGCTTGACTTGATAGAAAGTTTGAGAAAGAAGTTGAGGAAAAAGTAACTCAACGAAACATGTTTTATTATCACCTGAAACAATATGTTTCTCCTGTCTTGAGTGAAAAGGACCTATTTTGCAATCTCCCAAAATAAATGCGTTCTCGGACGAGAAACTAGGCTCTCCTCCATTTTGTCTTGCATTGTGAAACCCTATGCGCACCATCCAGTAGCAGAGCGAGATTGCGTTAAGATGGCTTACTGCGTAATGAAATGTCACGATGTGAATTGGGCATTAGCTAAATAAAATAAATTGGGCATTAGCTAAATAAAATAAATTGGGCATTAGCTTGCCTGTGATGTACTGTTTTTAGTGTGAGATTGCCAACATAATCACATAAACTGGACTTTCAGTTGACAATATAGGCAGCTTTATTTACATGACGTTATTTGGTAGACTGGCTATGTAATCATAATGGCACCAGTGGGTTAATGGGTCCCCCGGCACCTTTTGAATAATGGCTGCCTCTTAATTCTCTAATTGTTTGCACTGTTTGCAGCAGAACAAGGGTCCCCAGGCACTCACCCCGACGCGAAGGAAACCACTGGAGAGTGACTTTGAAACCATCAAGCTCATCAGTAATGGAGCCTATGGGTAAGCACTAAACAGGCAAGTGGTTAACCACGCTGATCACTGAAAACATGGACTCCCAATTAGCTATTATCATGTTGATCTGAAATCAATGCACTCTGTCACCTCAGTTATAGTCAGTTAAAGGTTAACAGTAAAATGCCAACTGTAGACTTCTGTCATGGTTAGTAAACATTTAGAAAACTATTGAATATTAACTACAATTCCACCTTTTAGGGATTGAACTGTCCCTGTAGTCATGGATTATCAATGTGGAGGTCTTGTATGACACGGCTCCTGTACTGTGGTGGTTGGCAGGGCTGTATACCTGGTCCGACACAGAGACACTCGGCAGCGTTTCGCCATGAAGAAGATCAACAGGCAAAACCTGGTCCTGAGGAACCAGATCCAGCAGGTGTTTGTGGAGCGGGACATCCTGACCTTCGCCGAGAACCCATTTGTGGTCTCCATGTTCTGCTCCTTTGAAACACGACGCCACCTGTGCATGGTGATGGAGTATGTGGAAGGTAATGTCATGATATTCTAACCCAAAAGCGATATGTTTATTTATCATGACTCTGTTCGTCATGTTGGGATGGAAATATACTGAACAAAAATATAAACGCAACAATGAACGATTTTACCGAGTTACAGTGCATATAAGGAAATCCGTCAATTGAAATGAATGAATTAGGCTCTAATCTATGGATTTTACATGACTGGGTAGGGACGCAGCCCTTTTGTGTGGAAAAACTCATTCTGATTGTTTGGTCCTGGCTCCAAAGTGGATGGGCCTATGCCCTCCCAGGCCCAACCAATCAGAATTAGTTTTTCCACACAAAGGGGCTTTATTGCAGACAGAAATACTACTCAGTTTTATCAGCTGTCCGGGTAGCTGGTCTCAGAAGATCCCGCAGGTGAAGAAGCCGGATGTAGAGCTCCTGGGCTGACGTGGTTACACGTGGTCTGAGGTTGTGAGGCTGGTTGGACGTACTTCCAAATTCTCTAAAACGACGTTGGAGGCGGCTTATGTTGAGAAATGAACATTCAATTCTCTGGCAACAGCTCTGGTGGACATTCCTGCAGTCAGAATGCCAATTGCATGCTCCCTCAAAATTGAGACATCTGTGGCATATATATATTATTATATAATAATAATATTTTTGTTCAGTATAGTTGGAAAGGCGAATTTGATCCACCCATGATTTCTCCTAGCTTTAGCATAACTGTTGATTATCTCTTGCAGGTGGGGACTGTGCTAACCTGCTGAAGAACATGGGCCCCCTTCCCGTGGACATGACCCGGATGTACTTTGCTGAGACTGTGTTGGCCTTGGAATACCTTCACAACTACGGCATTGTTCATAGAGACCTCAAACCTGACAAGTGAGTCCAGAACATACTTTAAACCCCTTTACAAGCAGTGCCTTCAGAAAGTATTCATACCCCTTGACTTATTCCACATTTTGTTGTGTTACAGCCTGAATTCAAAATGGATTAAATAGTTTTTTTTCCCCCCTCACCCATCTACCCACAATATCCCCATAATGACAAAGTGTAGAAAATAAAATAAATCTACATTTTTGCAAATTTGTCACACCCCTGAGTCGATACATGTTAGAATCACCTTTGGCAGCAATTACAGCTATCTTTCTGGGCATGTCTCTTAAGAGGTTTGCACAGCAGGATTGTACAATATCTGCACATTATTTTTTTTATTCTTCAGCTTTTTCAAGTTGGTTGTTGATCATTTCTAGACAGCCATTTTCAAGTCTTGCCATACGTTTTCAAGACAATTTAAGTCAAAACTGTAACTAGGAGCTAAAGAACACTCAATGTCGTCTTGGTAAACAACTCCAGTATAGATGTATATTTGGCCTTGTGTTTTAGGTCGTTGTCCTGCTGAAAGGTGCATTTGTCTCCCAGTGTCTGTTGAACAGTAGACTGAAACAGGTTTTTCTTTAGGATTTTGCACGTGCTTAGCTCTATTCCGTACATTTTATTACGATTATTTTTTTAAACTCCCTAGTCTTTGCCGATGACAAGCATACCCATAACATGATGTAGCCACAAATATGAAGAGTGGCACTCAGTGATGTGTTGCATTGGATTTGCACTAAACACTTTGTATTCAGGCCACATTTTTTTCAGTTTTACTAAAGTGCCTTATTGCAAACAGGATGCATGTTTTGGAATATTTTTATTCTCTACAGGCTTCCTTCTTTTCACTCTGTCATTTAGGTTAGTATTGTGGAGCAACTACAATGTTGTTGATCCTTCTTCAGTTTTCTTCTATCACAGCCATTAAACACTGTTAATGTTTTAAAGTCACCATTGGCCTCATGGTGAAATCCCTGGGCGGTTTCCTTCCTCTCTGGCAACTTAGGCGTTAGGAAGGACGCCTGTATCTTTGTAGTGACTGGGTGTATTGATACACCATCCAAAGAGTGATGAATAACTTCATCCTACTCAAAGGGGTATTCAATGTCTTTTTTTCTGCCAATAGGTGCCCTTCTTCGCAAGGCATTGGAAAACCTCCCTGGTCTTTGTGATTGAATCTGTGTTTGAAATGCACTGTTCAACTCAGGGACCTTACATGTCATTTTATGTGTGGGGTACAGAGATGAGGTAGTCATTAAAAAAATCATGTTTACCACTATTATTGCACACAGAGTGAATCCATGTGACTTATGTGACTGGTTAAGCAAATATTTACTCCTGAACTTATTTAGGCTTGCTATAACTGAGGGATTGAATACGTATTTACTTAAAGACATTACAGCTTTTAATTTTTAGGAAATGTGTAGATATTTCTAAAAACATAATTCCACTTTGACATTATGGGTTATTGTGTGTAGGCCAGTGACACAAAATCTCATCCATTTTAAATTCAGGCTGTAACACATCCAAATGTGGAAAAATGAGTGTGAATACTTTCTGAAGGTACCGTACCTCAAGTCAAAGAAAATATAGCTTTAACATTTCTCTCTATGCCACCTGCAGCTTGTTGATCACTTCTATGGGCCACATCAAATTAACCGACTTTGGCCTGTCCAGAATTGGCCTGATGAACATGACCACTAACCTTTACGAGGGTCACATGGAGAAAGACACCAGGGAGTTCATCGACAAACAGGTGAGAGTTGTCAACCGCTTAACCCTTTATTTGTCCTTTCACTATAAATACATTCAGGAAAACAATATAGCCAAATGCCAGACAGGTTTTTTGAACACATACTCACACCAGGGTCAAATGCATAGGTCAAATACGTTCAAATACTCAACTCAGGATAGGTGTACCATCTCATAACTACTGTTGTAACTCAACTCCATTGTGTTACAAAAATCTGAATGCAAATGTTACGGTATAACTGACTATTGTTGGTGTGGTTCTCTAGGTGTGTGGCACCCCAGAGTACATAGCCCCAGAGGTGATACTGAGACAGGGCTATGGGAAGCCAGTAGACTGGTGGGCCATGGGAGTCATCCTGTACGAGTTCCTGGTTGGATGTGTGCCCTTCTTTGGGGACACACCCGAGGAACTCTTTGGGCAGGTTGTCAGTGGTAAGTATTCTGTTGCTGGAATATGTACAGTATGTAGGCTTTCTTTAATTGTGTATAATGTGGAGATCCTCTCATTAACGTTTGCTTGCTCGATGTACAGATGACATCATCTGGCCCGATGGGGATGATGCTTTACCTGCAGACGCCCAGGACATGATCACACGGCTGCTGAGGCAGAGCCCTCTGGAGCGCCTGGGGACAGGTTCGTAGACCACAAAATTACGTTCCAATGTCCATACTAGCATCCCACTTAGAATGCATGTCCTATTGCTTCATTCTAAGTGGTGCGCTAGTCTCGATATTGGAACTCGAGGCCTCGTTTTTCATGTCACATCATCCTGGTCTGACGTTTTGCTGTTGGCTATTTTTCCTGAGGTTTGCGCACGACTGTAACCGGAAAAATAAATGTTGTTCTAGGAGGAGCATCTGAGGTAAAACAACACCCCTTTTTCTTACGTCTGGACTGGAACGGGCTACTGCGACTGAAAGCCGAATTCATCCCTCAACTGGAAGCGGAGGACGACACCAGTTACTTTGACAGTACGGGCAGTCCTTCATAAGTGCTTTTATTAAAGACAAAGATTCATTCTTTCTATTGCCAGTATATCTCCACAGATGTAGTGATATTTGCTCTACATGCCTGTCTGATGCTTATTGATATTTTCATTCGTCAATTGTGTTTAATGAAAACTATATGTTTTCCTGAAATACACTAAATGTCCTGGTTCGGATTTTATGGTACGGTCCCTGTTCCTGAGTTCCACTCATTTTGTGTTGTCATGTTTTCAGCTCGCTTAGAGCGTTACCACCATTTGGCCTCAGATGAGGATGACGAAACCAACGATGAAGAGTCTTCCCTGGAAATCCGTCAGTTTTCCTCCTGGTCAAACCGCTTCAGCAAGGTTCGGGAACGTACCTTTTCAAATATGAGAAATGTCAATAATATCAGTCATTTGCTGAGCAGTTCTTTGTAAATAGAATATAATGGAAAACTCCTTAAATCTGTGAAAGAGAAGAAAAAAAGGTTTTGTTGGTGCCAAGTTCACCAAACGTGAACCACCCTAGCTAACGTGGCTACTCCATGCGTTCAGGTGTACAGCAGCACAGAACATCTGGCCACACCGTCCAACCTGAGCTTCTCATCGGACCGCAGCCACAGTGAGGACAAGGAGGGCTGGGATGGGCGTTTCACACCCTCCCCGGGAGGAGACATTCAGAGACAGGAACGCCAGCACCAAGATCGCAGGGGCAGGTGAGCAGAGCCAGAATGAGTTTGTCGCGCTCTGTTTCTGTTAGGATTCCCTGTGTAAAAGAGTTAACACCTATTTATTGGAGGCATTCCAAAACAGTGGGCGAAAAGTGCATAAAATGATGATTAGTTCCGAAAAGTCAAGAAATGTTTGCTGAATAGGATGGGCATAACCAATGGCTGCACACATTATAAATGACTATTTTAGCTGTCGATAGGATGTCACCATTGCCCCTTCTACTCCTAACTGACACTGCCGTTGATGTGTTGCAGCCTGCGCCCTCGGGCCTCGTCCAATTCCTTCCATTCTGAGAGGGGCACCAGCCCCCTGGTGATGAGCAGCACCCACAGTCTGGAGACCATGCCCCGCTTCGCCTTCTCCACAGACGACGAAGGTGAGCTCAGTCCCAAGCCCCTCCACTCTTCTTCAAGTCTCCACAGCCTCATGGAAACCAAAAATTGAAATATTACATAAGATATTTAATTTCTCATGAAACATTCTTCATAAAAACAAACCGATTTGTGTCGATAGGAGGATTCATGACCAAGCCAGGTGCAGACTGATCAAAGGCGCAAACCCTCAAAACAAAAAGCAGTCTAGTCACAAACACAGAGTTCAAGTGTATGGACTTTCTCTTTAGAATGAGCTTCCATCCAGACCAAATGATTTGCAAAGATACTTCAGACATTGCCTTTTTTGGTCAAACGCATTTGATTTGAACCCTTATTTCTGTGTATTACAGCTGAGGTGGTAGTGTCAAACCTGCATCGGATCAGGATTCGTAGCAACAGCACCGGGGCCAAACACTCTTCCCCCAGGAACCACAGAGCCCCCCAACGCTTTGGAAACCAGCTGGAGACACCAGATAGACAGACACCAGACAGACCGAGGCTTGGGGGCAAAGTCCCCAAGTCTGCCTCCATCTCCGCCCTGTCTCTCATCATCACTGCAGGTCTGTGTTGGGGGTAATGCATTACAAAAGTAAATTGTTACGTAAATCAGATTACTTTTATGAGTAACTGAGGAAAGTATTGGGTTGCTTTTTCAAATGGGGTAATATTATTACAGTTACTTTGTCAAACAACGCTTGCGTTACTTTCACAATCATCTTTGCCATTGATCACTTCTGTGAAAACAAAGCCCATGGAGGGCTTTCCCGTGTAGTGGCAAGTGTGCCCTCTATACATTTCTATGTGTCTGTGTATGTGTGGTCTACAACCAGAACTGGCGGCTCGAGAGAAAGATTTTGAATGAAAAGATATGAAATCTGTACAGATGTTTGGATAACAGTGCATATGGCTTGTAGACTAGCACAGGAAAGCAGCGCCACAGATGCCAGGAGAAACTAGTGATCAAACCTGAGTTCATAAATAGCCCATCTCTGTCAGAGTGCACACGGCCCTGTTCGCTGCTACAGAATTGGTGATTTTTTTGGCCTCACTTTTTGCACGGGGGATTGTCATGCTGAAACAGGACAGGGCCTTTCCCAAACTGTTGCCACAAAGCTGGAAGCACAGAATCGTCTAGAATGTCATTGTATGCTGTTGCGTTATGATTTCCCTTTTCACTAGAACTAAGGGGCCTAGCCCGAACCATGAAAAACATCCCCACACTATTATTCATCCTCCACCAAACATTACAGTTGGCATTATGAATTGTGACAGGTAGCGTTCTCCTGGCATCCGCCTAACCCAGATTAGTCCGCCGAATTGCCAGATGATGCAGCGTGATTCGTCACTCCAGAGAACACGTTTCTATTGCTCCAGAGTCCAATGGTGGCGAGCTTTACATCATTCCAGGCGACCCTTGGCATTGCGCATGGTGATATTAGGCTTGTGTGCGGCTGCTCGGCCATGGAAACCCATTTCATGAAGCTCCTGAAGAACAGTTAATGAGCTGACGTTGCTTCCAGAGGCAGTTTGGGACTCAGTAGTGAGTGTTGCAACCGAGGACAGGCTATTTTTATGCGTGAAGCGGTTCAGCACTCTGTGGTCCCGTTTTGAAAGCTTGTGTGGCCTACCACTTTGCGGCTGAGCCGTTGTTGCTCCTAGAGGTTTCCACTTCAAAATAACAACACTTACAGTTGACCAGGGCAGCTCTAGCAGGGAAGAACATTGACGAACTGACTTGTTGGAAAGGTACGTTGAAAGTCACTGAGCTCTTCAGTAAGGCCATTCTACTGCTAATTTTTTCTATGGAGATTACATGGCTGTGTGTTTGATTTTATGCAGCTGTCAGCAACGGGCCAAATCCACTGATTTGAAGGGGTGTCCACATGCTTTTGTATATATAGTGTAAGTTAGTCATACAGGGTTACTAGTGCCCAGCGGGCAGATATCTCTGAATAGGGTATGGTTATGGCAGGTGTGTTTGTACAGAGCTAATGGCTGTTAAGTTGATTGTAAATGCTAAACAAGAGCAGGCTCTTGTTCTAAATACAACCATTGCCCCATGCCTTTTCTCATTTCTTGAACTTGAATTCATCCTTTGTGTACCATTCCAGATGATATGCCCAGCGGCCTCCAGCCCAGCCCCATCTCTTCGCGCTCGCTCTCCTCCAATCATTCGTCCCGCGAATCGTCCCCCAGCCGCGACCTGTCGCTTAGCCTCAGAAGCCTGCGGCCACCCATCGTCATCCACAGCTCAGGGAAGAAATACGGCTTCACCATGCAGGCCATCCGCGTCTACATGGGCGACAGCGACGTTTACACGGTGCACCACATGGTCTCGGTGAGTGCCGCTTTTCTATCCTGCTCCAGAATTAGCCAATAGTTACACAATAAAAGGCAGCATCACCCCACAAAGACTGAGGAATTGTGATAATAAAAAAACCACACTTGTTTTACAGAGTGTGGAAGATGGCAGCCCAGCCCACGAGGCAGGACTGAGGGCTGGTGACCTCATCACTCACGTGAACGGAGAGTCCGTGCAGGGTCTGGTCCACACAGAGATGATGGAGCTGCTTCTGAAGGTATTTAAAACAATACACACCCTAGAGCCTATACCTATTGTCAACCTATAACAACACTGTTGGAGATAGTAGAAGATCCAATCCTTCATCGTTTTTTTGTGAAACACCAACAGAGTGGCGGCAAGGTGGCCCTTCAGACTACGGCATTGGAGAACACGTCTATCAAGGTTGGGCCGGCTCGAAAGACCAGCCACAAGGGAAAGATGGCAAGACGCAGCAAGAAAAGCAAAAGAAGGGACAATCAGGACAGGTGAGGGAAAAATTTTAGATTTGTTTTTGTGCTCATTTAATTTGGTGGAATATTGCTGCCGTATTGCCATTGTTATGATATATTAACCTGGTGG
Source organism: Oncorhynchus masou masou (assembly GCF_036934945.1). Lineage (NCBI taxonomy): Eukaryota > Metazoa > Chordata > Actinopteri > Salmoniformes > Salmonidae > Oncorhynchus > Oncorhynchus masou. The sequence goes on along the minus strand of NC_088235.1, from coordinate 75,572,754 downwards.
GGGTTGATACTGTATCAAAACATTTATATAAGTACATCCAGCAAGAGTCGTACTGCAAAAGTCACTATTCCAAATCGAGTCAAATTGTATTTGTTACATGCTTCGTAAGCAACAGGTGTAGACTAAAAGAAAAATGTTTACCCACGGGCCCTTCCCAACAATGCAGAGAGAAATAGAATAGAGAAATAATAGAAAAGTATTTGCGTAATAATAAATACACAATGGTTAACGATAACTTGGCTATATACACAAGGTACCAGTACCGAGTCAATGTGCAAGGGTACAAAGTAATTGAGCTATATATGTACATTTAACTAGGAATAAAGTGACAGTAGCAGCAGTGTATGTGACGAGTCCAAAGGGTTCATGCAAAAAGGGTCAATGCAGATAGTCCGAGTAGCAATTTGGTAAACTTTTTAACTAACTATTTAGCAGTCTTATGGCTTGGGGGTAGAAGCTGTTCAGGGTCCTGTTGGTTCCAGACTTGAATTGATTGGCTGGAGTCTTTAGGGCCTTCCTCTGACATTGCCTAGTATAGTGGTCCTGGCTGGCAGGAAGCTCGGCCTCAGTGATGTACTGGTCCATACGCACAACCCTCTGTATCGCCCTGTGGTCGGATGCCAAGCAGTTGCCATACCAAGCGGTGACGCAGCCTGTCAAGATGCTCTCAATGGTGCAGCTGTATAACATTTTTGAGGATCTTAGCCAAATCTTTTCAGTCTCCTGAGGGGGAAGAGGCATGTGTTGGTGTGTGGACCATGATAGATCCTTAGTGATGTTGGACACAGAGGAACTTGACGCCCGTCGACGTGAATCTCCCCCCAGTGTTCAATCGAGATCACTACACACTACACACTACCGCATGGATGACAACAAACTGCATACCTCACCAGTGTTGCCTTTTTTCAAAATGGAGTAAGAAAGCCTTGACTTTAGGTTAAGAAACGTAGAAGACCTCCTTAATGCACAGAGTATTCCCTCTCATTTCTGTAACTCTACTGTCATCATCGTGAAACAAGTTGACCTAACCCCGATCAATTAGAAAACCAAATTATCCTCAATGAGAAATTTGTTTTACAGTATACATTTTCAGAAAAAAAACTCCCGGGCTGTGAATCACGTACTATAATAATAATGTTATGGCTCTATTTACCCTTCGCAACCCGTTCATAACTCTTTGTAACCACTGACTGAGATAGGCGGAGGAGCATCCTGAAGAAGCTGTCCAAGCAGAGCACGGTGATTCACAGCAGCCGCAGCTTCAACTCTGGACTGCAGCACCACTCTGTGTCATCCAGCGAGAGCCTGCCAGGCTCCCCCACACACAGCCTATCACCTGGCCCCTCCACCCCCTGCCGCAGTCCTGCCCCCGACCACCAGGCTGCAGGTAAGACGAGGCCCACGCTCCTGCAGCAATGTTGCTACTGACACTGTAACTATGACTACTAATACTACTGTCACTATTACTACTGCTGTGGCGTGGCTACAGTCATTACTGTATTACTAGGCTACTACTAAAACGACTACTGTTACCACTAATTTGAGCTTTTATCTCCCCATTTTGCTTTGCAATATCTCTTAGTCCATGACAATGCAATAGCCCCTTTGAGGTGGACTGTAAACTTACTCTGTATTTACCTCTCCCTCAGACACAAACTCTCCACAGAGCACTTCTCCCTGTTCCAGCTCTCCCAGCTCCCCGGCTGCACACATCCGGCCCAGCTCCCTGCACGGCCTGGGCTCCAAGTTGAGTATCCAGCGTTACACCAAGGTGGGTCGCCGCAAGTCCACCAGCAGCATCCCCCCGTCCCCCTTGGCCTGCAACTCCTCTCCCCAGCCTCTGTCGCCCCAGCGCTCCCCTTCTCCCCTCCCTGGCATCACCAAGACCTTCCACACAGTCCGTGGCAAGACTCTGTCCCCCCCAACCATTGTCCGCCATTGTGTGCGCCCCCGCAGCGCAGAGCCGCCCCGCTCTCCCCTCCTAAAGAGGGTGCAGTCGGCTGAGAGGCTCTCCAGCGCCTACCACGTTGACAAGAAGTCGTACCCCCACCGGAGGCACACATTGGAGGTGCCTTTCCAGGGCGAGGGAGAGGACGTGGAGGTGGAGGGGGTCTGCGGCGGGGGGGTCTCCTACCTCGCGGACCACGGGAGGCTGCTGGGGGGTTACGGGGGCTGCCAGAGGTTGAGGGACTGGGCGGCGGAGCGTTCAGAGCAATTGGTGGTGATGAGGAAGCTCAACCTTTCGGAACGCCGTGACTCCTTCAAGAAGCAGGAGGCGGTGCAGGAGGTGAGCTTTGACGAGTCTGATGACCAGAAGACAAGCCCCACTTTCACCGTGATGCTCACTGCCCCTGGAGCCAACAGGCTCCAGCAGAGGGCAGCCTCGTGGACGCCCATGTCCCAACCCAGCGAGGAGGTGACGGAGGTGAAACGCTTCACCCTGGTGCCTCAGATTGCTGTGCAGGGCTCGACGGAGAGTGAAGAGCAGGATGACTGGGAGCCGTGCTCAGACGGAGAGGAGGAGGACGGCAAGAGACAGGAGCCCGAATCTACCGATAACAACGTTGGCACACAGCAGCTTGTTAAGGATGTCTCTCTCACGGTGAACGTCTCCAGTAAGGCACCAGAAGCGACAGCTGCTTTACACAAAGACTGCCTCTGATAAGGTTGGGGATAACGCATTAGACTCTAGCCCCCAGAAAGGGAAGCTAAGGAAGTGACATTTCCTTGAATCATTTCATGCAGCACATATCTTCCAAGGATGCACCTTGACACTCTCACTGTTGAAGGAAGGAAATGTTTGGGCAAAAGAGTGTTTCTCCTCCGAAGGAACTCAAACGAATCGCGACATTGATTTTATTTTGTAGATTTCACTTGATCCAGGATATTGTTTTGTAAATATGTAACACTAGGAAATAGATTGCACTTTATTTCCTGGGCTTATTTATTACTTTTATAAGCTAAGTGGATTTTTGGGGCCAAAAAAGGAAAATGTTAAATTGATAGTGGCTAGCCAAGGTTAAATCATGTTTTGTGTCCATATATTTTGTTGTTATGTCTATTTTAAAACATTCTACAGAGTAGTTGCTTACTTCAAAGAAGTGAGTAGTTTGAGAGGAATTCATTTTTTACACATTCATGTTTTAATTTAGGCTCGTTTACTGAGACTGAGTGATGCTTTTGTATAATCTCAGACAGTAGTTTTGAAAGTGGTGCTAACGAGCCAAAACGGATCCCAAAACGGGTACTACATCATCCAATTGTGTACAACGCCATCATTACGTTTTTTTTTTGTTGTTGTTTTTTTGTTTACGAATCCAATTCAAACAATATATTAAGAATTTGTTGTGCTTAAGATCCTGGACGTCTTGAACAGTTTGAAGTATATTTTGAATCATATAAAACTGCAGGGCAATTGTTATTTGAACAAATTACAGTGCATTTGTAAAGTATTCAGACCCCTTTTTCCACAGTTTGTTACTTTACACACTTATTAAAAAATGTATTTAATAGTTTTTTTCCCCTCAATCTACACACAATACCCCATAATGACAAAGCAAAAACTGTTTTTTGATTTTTTTTTTTGTTGCAAATGTATTAAAAATAAAAAACATACCTTATTTACATCAGTATTAAAACCCTTTGCTATGAGACTCGAAATTGAGCTCAGGTGCACCCTGTTTCCATTGATCATCCTTGATGTTTCTACAATTTGATTGGATTCTACCTGTGGTAAATTCAATTGATTGGACATGATTTGGAAAGGCACACACCTGTCTATATAAGGTCTCACAGTTGACAGTGCAAGTCAGAGCAAAAACCAAGCCATGAGGTTGAAGGAATTGTCCTAAGAGCTCTGACAGAGAATTGTGTCGAGGCACAGATCTGGGGAAGGCTACAAATGTCTGCAGCATTGAAGTTCCCCAAGAACACAGTGGCCTCCATCATTCTTAAATGGAAGAAGTTTGGAACCACCAAGACTCTTCCTGAGCAATCGGGGGAGAAGGGCCTTGGTCAGGGAGGTGACCAAGAACCCGATGGTCACTCTGACAGAGCTCCAGAGTTCCTCTGTTGAGATGGGAGAACCTTCCAGAAGGACAAACATCTTTGTAGCACTCCACCAAATCAGGCCTTTATGGTAGAGCGGCCAGACAGAAGCCACTCCTCAGTAAAAGGCACATGACAGCCCGCTTGGTGTTTGCCAAAAGGCACCTAAAGGAATCAGACCATGAGAAACAAGATTCTCTGGTCTGATGAAACCAAGATTAAACTCTTTGCCCTGAATTCCAAGCGTCACGTCTGGAGGAAACCTGGCACCATCCCTACAGTGAAGCATGGTGGTGGCAGCATCATGCTGTGGGGATGTTTTTCAGAGGCAGGGAGTGGGAGACTAGTCAGGATCGAGGGAAAGATGAACGGAGCAAAGTACAGAGAAATCCTTCATGATAACTTGCTCCAATGACCCTAAGCACACAGCCAAGACAACGCAGGAGTGGCTTCAGGACAAGTCTCAATGTCCTTGAGTGGCCCAGCCAGAGCCCAGACTTGGACCCGATCGAACATCTCTGGAGAGAAAATAGCTGTGCCCCCCCCCCCCCATCCAACTTCACAGAGCTCGAGAGGGTCTGCAGAGAAGAATGGGAAAAACTACCCAAATACAGGTGTGCCAAGCTTGTATGGTCTTACCCATGAAGAATCGAGGCTGTAATCACCAAAGATGTTTCAACAAAGTACTGAGTAAAGGGTCTGCATATTTATGTAAAATATATCAGTTTTGTTATTTTTAGATATTTGCAAAAAAATCTAAGAACCTGTTTTTGCATTGTCATTATGGGGTATTGTGTGTAGACTGAACTATTTAATTCATTTTAGAATAAGGCTGTAACGTAACAAAATGTGGAAAAGGTCAAGGGGTCTGAATACTTTCCGAATGCACTGTGGCTAGTTCAAGTTTTAGTTGATGTGAAGACATTGTATTACTAACAAATGGTATTAGCTGCCATAAAACAGATTTGTTTTGTTTTTGTTCTCTTAACCCATATCTTATGGAATGAGGGCCTTTCTTCTTTGACAAATAGCTCTTATTCCCTTGTTTGCAGGCTTGATAGTAGCAGGAAAATGCAGTCACCTTTACGAATGCTTCAATTATTTTGCTAGTTTATATTTCTAAGCATTTTTACCCAAATCACAAAGAGGGTATTTCTTCCAATCTTATTGGTTTAGTTCGTTTTGAAACCTGCTGATTATATTGCACAATATTATGCCATAACCTCATCATTATGTTTGTTCATCCCGACCTCTTCTTTGTTTCCTGGTTTCTCTGTACTGATTCTGATGGACAACAGGGTTTATACCACATGATTTCGCTGAAATTATGGTAGCATGGCAATTTGAGCTTGCTGCCAATGCTTGTACTTCTAAAGCATAACTTTAATCCTATCAAATGCTGTCACCTAATCTCTGTCACAGAGGCAATTGTTGACAGGATATTGTTTTGATAAGCCACAGATAGTTTTGCTCTCAAACCGGTTTTTAGGCTACATCCTAGAATTCAGCTGTCCAGGTGACACCACCAAGCTAAAGATAAACCGTTTAAGCTTTCCACAAGATCCGCTTGCATATTTTCAAATTATCCTCAATGCAGCCTTTGACCTTTTATCTACATTAGACTCCGATTTGAGCACAATGACTAGTGTGCGTGTGAAAATGTCCATGCGTAAGAAACCCATTCCTCTTTCATCTCCTTCTTCTGTGTGTTGATGTTTACATTGGGGTAAAGTGCACTAAGGGAAATGTATATTTTGACATGAATTTTGTAAACGACATAAGGAAGAGGCAACGATGGAGGAGTGTCACGTACCTTCAGTCAGAACCCAGGGCTTAGATATTAGGAACAGATGATAGTTTTATGTCTTTGTACTGTACATGCATTTATGTACAGTGAGGAGAAAAAAGTATTTGATCCCCTGTTGATTTCGTACGTTTGCCAGCTGACAAAGAAATTATCAGTCTATAATTTTAATGTGAGGTTTATTTGAACCTACCATTAAAATTATTTGATCAACAAAAAAATCCAGAAAAATGCATGTCAAAAATGTTATAAATTGATTTGCATTTTAATGAGGGAAATAAGTATTTGACCCCCTCTCAATCAGAAAGATTTCTGGCTCCCAGGTGTCTTTTATACAGGTAACGAGTTGAGATTAAGAGCACACTCTTAAAGGGAGTGCTCCTAATCTCAGTTTGTTACCTGTATAAAAGACACCTGTCCACAGAAGCAATCAATCAATCAGATTCCAAACTCTCCACCATGGCCAAGACCAAAGAGCTCTCCAAGGATGTCAGGGACAAGATTGTAGACCTACACAAGGCTGGAGTGGGCTACAAGACCATCACCAAGCAGCTTGGTGAGAAGGTGACAACAGTTGGTGCAATTATTCGCAAATGGAAGAAACACAAAAGAACTGTCAATCTCCCTTGGCCTGGGGCTCCATGCAAGATCTCACCTCGTGGAGTTACAATGATCATGAGAATGGTGAGGAATCAGCCCAGAACTACACGGGAGGATCTTGTCAATGATCTCAAGGTAGCTGGGACCATAGTCACCTAGACTATTGGTGTAACACTACGCCGTGAATGCTGAAATCCTGCAGCGCCCGCAAGGTCCCCCTACTCAAGAAAGCACATATACATGCCCGTCTGAATCATTCAGATGTTCATTGGCAAACTTCAGAGGACAACTGATTGAAAGTGTTGTGGTCAGATGAGTCCAAAATGGAGCTCTTTAGCATCAACTCAACTCGCCGTGTTTGGAGGAGGAGGAATGCTGCCTATGACCCCAATAACACCATCCCCACCATCAAACATGGAGGTGGAAACATTATGCTTTGGGGGTATTTTTTTCTGCTAAGTGGACAGGACAACTTCACCGCATCAAAGGGACGATGTACCGTCAAATCTTGGGTGTGAACCTCCTTCCCTCAGCCAGGGCATTGAAAATGGGTCGTGGATAGGTATTCCAGCATAACAATGACCCAAAACACACGGCCAAGGCAACAAAGGAGTGACTCAAGAAGAAGCACATTAAGGTCCTGGAGTGGCCAGTCTCCAGACCTTAATCCCATAGAAAATCTGTGGAGGGAGCTGAAGGTTCGAGTTGCCAAACGTCAGCCTCGAAACCTTAATGACTTGGAGAAGAGCTGCAAACCTGGTGGCCAACTACGAGAAACGTCTGACCTCTGTGATTGCCAAAAAGGGTTTTGCCACCAAGTACTAAGTCATGTTTTGCAGAGGGGTCAAATACTTATTTCCCTCATTAAAATGCAAATCAATTTCTAACATTTTTGACATGCGTTTTTCTGGACTTTTTTTGTTATTCTGTCTCTCACTGTTCAAATAAACGTACCATTAAAATTATAGACGGATAATTTCTTTGTCAGTGGGCAAATGTACAAAATCAGCAGGGGATCAAATACTTTTTCCCTCACTATGTATTTTTATATCGGAGTCTGTTAATGCCATATGCATTATTATTATACTTAATATTATTATATTTTGGAGTATACCAACATACCAGTTGCACAAGCGATGTGAACAACAATGGCTGTAAAAATGTGCCTCAAGGATGAAGCTGGTTGGGGAATCACATCAGTATTGCAATGCATATTGTACAATTAGTGATGTTGTGTTGAACACCATCATTTTGGGCCTTTTATACACTACAGTAGTTCTGAAGGTTGATATTGTGTCCATTTTTACTTGCTGTTATGTAACTGTCTGTATATATCAAAGGTTGGCGGAGGGGGGTTCTTTCGAAGTCTCAACAGATCCTCAAAAGAGGTCTATATTTTCAGATTTGATGAACTACTCAGAAGTCAGTGGTGGTGAAATGGAATTATACCCAGGACATGCTATCTCGCAAAGCCGGTCAGAATTGTTTACAACGAACATGCTATGTACAATATGAACAAATGGTATTTTGTAATCCTGTGTTTCTATGTACTGTGTAGGTATTGTATTGCAGTCTGTGCATTTCAACACTACACCGTTTTAAAGGCTTTACTCAAGTACCTTTTTGGAACTGTAAAACTTCCGAACTGTTCTATAAGAATACATTATGATGCATTTTCTCTTGTTTACACCTTTGTTAGCTGCATGCTGCATGAGACAAGGACACATCATACTTGATTGCATGGTACTCTGGGTTTATATAGCCCGTGCTGGGGTTTCCACAGTGTGTCTAATAGAGCATTTGTGTGCAAAGTCAACTTTTTCACTTTCCTCTGACTCCTACTCATCATACCCTGAACCACAAATAGACAACTGGTCTGTTTTCCTAATAGTTGTAGGTCTTTTTCTGTGTGTACTGGGATGAAATCTTCCACTCTCGGGATGTGTATGTCTAATGTTTTTCACTTTCTCACCACTGTGCGGTAAAATAATCTCTTTCGTCATCTACATCATAAGGGGGATGCATGTGGTTCATCGAGGGCTGGGAGTGAAGCTTAGACGGTTAGGCTACGCATAGCCCATTTGTCTACAGTGGTTTGTCTCTCTTGCATTTAACCCTCATTTTAACACATTTTCCATTTTGTCTGCTCTCAGAACGCCTCTATGCTGACTTAGTTGTAGACAAGGGTACCTGTACACATTGTCACACACTTACAGGGTCAAATGGACACATATGCAAAAACATGTCCACATTCATTCTTTCCCTTTTGTTTAATTCTGTGATTGGGTTAGAAATACTGGAGGTACAGTGCTAATGTCCATTTTATGTGAATATGGAGAGTATGGAGGTGTTCATATTTGTTTCATTTGAAGCCAGTTTTGTCTGACTAGTTTTTCTTTTTGTGGTTCTAACTGTATGGCCTAGCGCCCTATTCAAACAAAAGCAAATGTTGGGTAAATAGATGGCTAGGATGTGAATATGCCTATGGTTGGGTTGGACTATTGAATGTGTTTGCCGAGGAGTGCTTGTGTACCTGAGAATCCGAACAATTTTGCAAGCTCACATCACTTTGCCTCGTTTGAACATCTGTCTGCTTTTGTTTGAGTAGGGATGCCGGCCATCCTTGGTACAAGTGTCAAGATTGATCTATTTTGTGTTTTTACTTGATGTTTCCAAACGGTTTTATAATAAATTGTTTCCGTATGGCATTTGATATTGAAGGCACACGTTGTCCTATCTTTTGTTTAAGAAGTTATTTTGAACTGGTGCGTGTTCAGCAAGCTTCATACAACACAAGTTGAGCTGGTATGACCAATAGTATGGAGCTGCAGCCCTGCGACGAAACTAGCCAGTCACTAAAAGCAATACTATCGCCATCTACTGGCCGTGTTTAATCCCTACCACATATTTGTGAACTCCTCTTCTTTCCTAGATTTCTTTCCACCTTTCCTTGCTTCCTTTTCTTCTTTACTGGCTCCCTTTCGTTATCTCCTTTTCTCGCTCCCTTCCTTACCTCCTTACTGGCCGTGGTTAATCCCTACCACATGTATGAACTCCTGCTTTTTGTTCCTAGATTCCTTTCCCTTTCCTTCCGTCATGTCCTAGCTTCCTTTCCTCCTTTTGATGACTTCCTTTCTTTCTATACCTCCATTTCCTCTCTTAATTTCCTCCTTTCCCTTAATTAATAGTCTTTCCTAGTTTCCTTTTCTCCTTTCGTTTCCTTTTCCTCCTTTCCTAGCTTCCTTTCCATGTCCTAGCTTCCTTCCCCATTTCATGTCCTTATTTCCTTTCCTAGCTCCCTTTCCTCTCTACTGGCCATGGTTACATTTCACATTTGGGGAAGCTAAGAACCTACCATCCTACCATTTCTACCGATCTGCGTACCAGTTGTCTCGTCACAGTTTCATTTCAATAACAACGTTTTAGTTTCTCAAAAACATTGTCACAAGGTTACAAAAATGACTGAGAAGCTCAGTTTAGTAGTTCGTGGTGGTCAGAAATCAGACATCCCCAAATGGGCGCTTTCCGACCTCATTACTTCAACATTAACAGGACAGAGAAACGAACCAGACACATGCTCATTGCTCACATGAGGTGTGATTCCAGACAGAATTAAGCATGTGTGTAAATGGAACGTAATTCCCTTTGTATGCTGTTTTCTCTCAGTGCTTATTGTGAGCTTGAATTTAAGCATGAGAATAGCATGCTGTTCACCTGCTATTCGTTTTGAGTGGAGATCGAATACATTAAGGTGTGGCTGAAGTGTCTACATATACTGTACGCCGTTTTCTGACCTTGACTTAATTCCCTAATAATTCCACCTCTTTTACGCGCAAGGAAGTCATGAATAAGGTATTGCGAACCAAATGGAAAAAAACATCTATATTATTTTTTACGATAACAGCTATGTAAACTAGTAATCCGTTTGGATAAGGGAATTGTAAATATAAATGACACTTGTTTTAGATAAATTTTACCTTATAATCGCTGGAGACATATGAAACCAGTCATATGGCAGCAAACGCAAGCATATAAACGTATCAACTTTCCAATAGTAAAGTTTATGAAATACTGTGCCATTATGCAGAGTTTAAATTGTACAGCCTTTTAGCTTGCAGGGATGGACACTCGAAACGTTTTAATTGTCGGCCACCACGACTTTCCCTGTTTCCTATTTCTATCAAGGTAGATATTCAGTATTGACTGTCAGTAGGCCTAATAACCACACATATCCAACTGCCAATTTACTTTTAATTCGCTTCAGTTGGTTTTGCCTAGATTGTTATTTCATTTAATTACATTGTTTTCTTTACTTTCATGTGCTTCGGCTGTAAACGCCGTAACGGCCATGTGGTTGTTGCCGATGATCATTAGTAACAGTTGATCATATTAAAAAAAGACTTGTAGGCTAATTTAAATCACTTCGGAGCCGATCGCAGACCAAGCCGAGTTTGAACCCAACGCGTGCCGCAATACTTCGATGTCATTACACAGTTCCAGGGTTTGTACAGGCAATAGTGCAGGGTATAGAGCGGTAGGTTTGTCATATGCGGAAGATGTCATGTCTGAGATTTAACACTATTGCCAACACTATTGTCCCTATTATAATTATATTTACGCTAATCTTCCAACATTAAGACCATTATTTGTGTATTTTAGCAGTCCTATTGGGACCAAGGACTCTTGCAACTCACAATTACACCAAAATCCCAATCACGGCATTATAATGAGGCAGCGGTCTAAGGCGTCACTACAGAACCTGTTTCGATCCTGGGCGCACAATTGGCCCAGCGTCGTCCGGGTTAAGGGAGGGTTTGGCCAGGGTACGCCGTCATTGTAAATAATAATTTGTTAACTGTTTTTTTATACTGTTAAGTACATTTAAAAAAATAAAAATACCCCAAGGAAAAAAACTATCACAAAGAACAACCACATTCCTCAGTAAAGAGGTCCTCAAACAACAGTCTTGTGCTGATGACGTCGCCATAGTCTAGGACCGGAAGAAACGGAGGAGAGGAGGTGAGTAGAGGAAACATGGAAACAAATGCGGTTGAAATGAGACACTCAATCACTCAATCTTCTCTTCAGGTGGCAGAGAAGGCTATTCCTCCTTCCCTCTGACAACTCCACTGCATTGCCTAAAAGTCACATTTAAAGCACTAAATTATTTACAATTCCATTACACAAAATAAAAGTGTGGAAGGTATTTGTATAGCAAGACAAAAAGTTCAGTCCAAAAATAGTATAAAATTCAATTTACTCTGACCTTGCAGCTGTAGAGACAGTGCCGCCAGAGTTCTACCTGCTCTTTGTAGGCTTCCCCAGTGCCTCTTCATCTCCTGCACCAGGATCCTCTCTTCCTCTTGCAGTCTGTTCACCAACATCAGTCTGTAAAAAAATGCCTTTTTAATGGCAAGATGGCTGTTGCCTGTGAGATGTAAGCTCACAGAGGTATATAACGGAACAGCGATGATTGCAGCCTACGGTGAAGGTAAACATTCAATCACAATAGAAACCTTCTGCAATCATACACTTACTGTTGCCAAGTCTCTCCCATGACCACACAAAGTTGGCCGTATTGAGCAGCTCATCCACTGTGGGGAGCCTAAACTTTGCCTGCTGCTCGTGAAGTTGAACAATGGCAGTTGTCAAGGCCTTGTCCTCAACCATTTTTATCCAAATCTGATGCCTCCTCTTGTTGCTTTCTGAATAAAAAGGGGTGATTAGACGGACTGGGGGCTCCCGAGCGGCGTAGCGGTCTAAGGAACTGCATCTCAGTGCTTGAGGTTTCACTACAGACCCTGGTTAGATTCCAGGCTGTATCACAACCGGCAGTGATTGAGAATCCCATAGGGCGGCACACAATTGGCCCAGCATCGTCCGGGTTTGGGTTTGGGTTTGGCCGGGGTAGGCCGTCATTGTAAATAAGAATTTGTTCTTAATTAACTGACTTGCCTAGTAAATAAATAATAAATCAGATATATTACATTACTAAAAGTTATAGAGCTACTATAGAGGCACAAACAAAGAAAGTACAAATCAATTAACTCAGTTAGAAAGCATTTGTCATGCAGTTATAACATTACACAAGGCATGCACAGTTGTGGCTCACAAGTTGATCTGTTGTTTATGGTCACATAATTTCTCAGTTGAATGAAATGTTTTGCATTAGATCACTTGATAACATAGGTCATGCCTACATTTGATCATCAACATGGTCTGATGTGCATGACTAATGCAATTTCTTTCACAAATCAGTTTTATTGCTGGATTAATAATGTGTTTGAGGTCATATTGTTGTTGGGGCTTACCTGTCCAACGGTAGAGGTAGTGTTTTCTCTGTCTCACACTGTCGAGCCCCTCAGTCTTCTTCTGAAGATGCCGTGTCTGCCCTGTCTGACTATCCTGAAGTGTGGCTGTCAAACATAGAGCAAGATACAAACATGACTCCACTGACATCAACGCAATTCTGAGGTTGAGAGACAGAAACATTCACTTTTCTGCCTATTGGATTCTGGCTTGAAATATACTTATTCCTGTCATCATATTAGAATGTATTGATTACTTTACATGTATACGAAATGTACAGTTGAAGTCGGAAGTTTACATACACCTTAGCCAAATACATTTAAACTCAGTTTTTTCACAATTCCTGACATTTAATCCTAGTAAGAATTCACTGTCTTACGTCAGTTAGGATCACTACTTTATTTTAAGAATGTGACATGTCAGAATAATAGCAGAGAGAATTATTTATTTCAGCTTTTATTTCTTTCATCACATTCCCAGTGGGTCAGAAGTTCACATACACTCAATTAGTATTTGGTAGCATTGCCTTTAGATTGTTTAACTTGGGTCAAACGATTCAGGTAGCCTTCCACAAGCTTCCCCATTAATCCTGACAGAGCTGGTGTAACTGAGTCAGGTTTGTAGGCCTCCTTCGATCGCACATGCCTTTTCAGTTCTGCCTACAAATTTGCTATAGGATTGAGTTCAGGGCTTTGTGATGATCACTCCAATATATTTACTTTGTTGTCCTTAAGCCATTTTGCCACAACTTTGGAAGTATGCTTGGGGTCATTGTCCATTTGGAAGACCCATTTGCGACCAAGGTTTAACTTTCTGACTGATGTCTTGAGATGTTGCTTCAATATATCCACATAGTTTTCCTCTTCATATGATGCCATCTATTTTGTGAAGTGCACCAGTCCCTCCTGCAGCAAAGCATCCCCACAACATGATGCTGCCACCCCTGTGCTTCACGGTTGGGATGGTGTTATATGGCTTGCAAGCCTCCCCTTTTTCCTTCAAACATAACGATGGTCATTAAGGCCAAACAGTTCTATTTTTGTTTCATCAGACCAGAGGAGATTTCTTCAAAAAGTACGATCTGTGTCCCCATGTGCAGTTGCAAACCGTAGCCTGGCTTTTTTATGGCGATTTTGGAGCAGTGGCTTCTTCCTTGCTGAGCGGCCTTTCAGGTTATGTCGATATTGGACTCGTTTTACTGTGGACATATATACTTTTGTACCAGTTTCATCCAGCATCTTCACAAGGTCCTTTGCTGTTGTTCTGGGATTGATTTGCACTTTTCGTACCAAAGTACATTCATCTCTAGGAGACCGCGTCTCCTTCCTGAGCGGTATGACGGCTGCGTGGTCCCATGGTGTTTATACTTGCACACTATTGTTTGTACAGAAGAATGTGGTACATTCAGGTGTTTGGAAATTGCTCTTAATGATGAACCAGACTTGTGGAGGTCTACAATTTTTTCTGAGGTCTTGGTTGATTTTTAAATTTTTTCCCATGATGTCAAGCAAAGAGGCACTGAGTTTGAAGGTCGGCCTTGAAATACATCCACAGGTACACCTCCAATTGACTCAAATTATGTCAATTAGCCTATCAGAAGCTTCTAAAGCCATGACTTCATTTTCTGGAATTTTCCAAGCTGTTTAAAGGCACAGTCAACTTAGTGTATGTAAACTTCTGACCCACTGGAATTGTGATACAGTGAGTTATAAGTGAAATAATCTGTCTGTAAACAATTGTTGGACAAATTACTTGTAAATACCTATTTAATTGCTGGGAGATTATACATAGAATGTGCGACTTTCTTTATTTTGATAGTTTATTGAAAAAATTAGAAGTAGATGTTCTAACCGACTTGCCAAAACTATTTGTTTGTTAAAAAGAAATTTGTGGAGTGGTTGAAAAACAAGTTTTAATGACTCCAACCTAAGTGTATGTACGCTTCCCACTTCAACTGTATATGTTGGGGTCAATGAAGGGTGAATAGGAACTTTGGGTATGGAAAGTTACTGAGTGAGACTATGGGAGGGTCAGAAAGTTCATATTCTGTTCAAACGTGTTATTGCTGAATATGAATATTTCTAAGGAAGGAAGCAAAGGGTAGCAGTTTGGTTTTACTTCCTGATAAGGCCGGCCAGTTGCTGTGGAACTAGGACAAGGAGGGATGTGAAACTCAACTCGAGATAAGGTTAACAGTTGAAGAGAGAAGACATTGCTGGGAAGGGGCCATAGGGGCCCACCCCGAAAACCATCTGACTACAGTCCTATCCCATACACAAACACTTCCACCCCCATGAGGGTCCTAGACTTAGGTAGGCCATGACAATACCAGGAAACGGAACATATTGTGTTTCTGCCTAACAACAGGGAAGGAGTGTTTATCTTAGACATGCAAGGTAGTAACTCCGCCCAGTTTGAAGGTCTTCTGGTCAAGTCTGGGTCTGCCCATGGTCCGAAGAACTGGGCCTCTGTCTTGTCTCTGTTCAGTCTCGCCCCAGAGGCTCGTCCGTACCAGTCAGTCCTGTCCAGAGTCCAGCTCGGCCTTTTGGCTAAGATCAAGTGTACTGCGCATGATCAGAGAAGCGATCAGCAGGCCGGAGGGCGCCCGGAGACAGTGCTATTTACTTTGTTAAAAGTCATTTCTGTTGTTTTGTTTCACTATTGTTTTCTGTCCTGGGTTAGGTGGTGGTTCTGGTGGTGGACTACAGGTGCACCAGCACCTGTAGGGTGAGTAAAAGGCCCTCTGGTCTTCTCCTTTATTTTATTTAATTCTCAGTTTCCCCCTTGTTTGTCCTGTCTTGTACCTCTCCTCCCCCCTTGTATCCTACCCTCCCCCCTCCAATTATCCCTACTGTTTTTGAGCTTGTGTTGCCTGCTCGCCGGAGGGGCTTTCTAGCTGTTTGGACTGCTAGCCTCCTGGCCCTTTAGGCGTGGCAGGCATTGCATTGTTGTGTGTTTGTCTGACCGTACTTTCCTTGTCCCCTTCCACCTTGTACCTGTTAGTTTACCCCCTAAAATTGCCTTTTATCTCTGTTCCTTGCTGTTTTGTGTTGTCAACTGGGACCCTTGCTGGCCGGCTTGCTGGCTGGCTAGCGTAGCCTGGCCTGCTGGTGAGGCTTGCTAGCTGGCTAGCGTAGCCTGGCCTGCTGGTGAGGCTTGCTAGCTGGCTAGCGTAGCCTGGCCTGCTGGTGAGGCTTGCTAGCTCTCTCGGCCCTTAAGTTTGGCAGGTGTTTTGTTGGTCAGTGTCCCTTTTTGTTATCCCCTTATTTCCCTTTACCTAAGTTGATTTGTTTGCTAGTTCCCCCCCCCCCTCATTTTTGTTTGGTTCGTGTTCTGTTTATTTTTTGTCCTTCCCCTTCGAGGAAAATTACCCCCCCCCCCAAAAAAAAACCCTCCTTGTGTCTCTTCCCTTTGTTGATAAGATTAGTTTGGTGCTGTGCTAGATAGTTTGTTGTGTGTCCCCGTGGTACTGGTAGGCCCTGTTTAGCACAGCCTAGCTGAGCCTGCTAGTTCCTCGGTTGTTTTACACCCCCTCCCCTCTCCCTTTCCCCTCCCTCCCCCCCCTCTCACTGGTGTTGGGCTGTAAAGGGAGTGGGCCTCCATAATGTCAGCAGCACAGGCTGGCATGAGGAGGACCCATGCAGTGCGCCTCCTTTTAAAGGAGAAGGGAGGAAAAATAATGGAGTTATCCCGATTGGATTTCTCCAGAAAATTCCT
The DNA here is from genome assembly GCF_036934945.1 of Oncorhynchus masou masou. Taxonomy (NCBI): domain Eukaryota; kingdom Metazoa; phylum Chordata; class Actinopteri; order Salmoniformes; family Salmonidae; genus Oncorhynchus; species Oncorhynchus masou. Next base: position 75,556,277 of record NC_088235.1, on the reverse strand, counting down.
CCAGAAAGAGCTCGGCTTTCATCCCGCGCAGGTAAACTGCATCTTAGCCCTCCCCTATAGGAAGGGCTTCGATGTCAGTTTTGCCAACGCCAGCTTCCTGAGGGAGTTCTGGGGGAAACTCCAGAACGCCCTGAACACCCAGGGGTCCCTCACAGCGATGTTTGAGGTGACCAAGCTGACAGATAATAGCATTAAAACCGTTATTATCCGTATGTACAATGAGACTGTACAGCCGGAGGACGTTGCAGTATGGCTGGACAGGTACTGCAACGTGAAGGGTCCCCTGATCCAGGTGAAAGACCTCGATGGAATCTGGACAGGGGCCTGGAGGGTCACTGTCCAGCAAAGGGAGGACCCTGGGGGCTATGGTGGGTTGAAAGCCATCCCATCCACCATAGTCCTCGGAGAGAACAGGGGCCATGTTCACTACCAGGACCAGCCCAAGCTGTGCCGTAAGTGTGGTGAACATGGCCACCTTGCAGACGCCTGTCAAAAGGTTGTGTGCATGAAGTGCCGGGAGGTGGGCCACCGCTACGAGGAGTGCACGAACGGAAGGTCATGCAACCTCTGTGGCGAGCGGTCCCACCTCATCCGCGACTGCCCCTCCTCCTGGGCCAACAGGGCCAAGGCTGGAAGGAGGGAGTGGGCGGCCGCGGACCGGGCGTACGAGCGCCAGAGGGCTGGAACGGCAGTTGCCGAGGTGGTAGTGGAGGAGCCGGTGGTAGTGGAGGAGGAGGTAGTAGGGGAGTCGGTAGCGGTGGTGGTGGAGGAGGAGGCAGTAGTGGAGTCGGTAGTGGTGGTGGAGGAGACAGTTGTGGAGCCGGTGGTGGTGGCTGTAGTGGAGGGCGCGGAAGGTGCAGTGGTGGAAGAAGTGGGAGGAGAGGACAAAACCCTCCCCACCCCAACCCCCCTGCCCCAAACTAATGTGACCCCTGAAGGAGAAAGTGCCGAGAAAGACGGCTCCGGAGAGATTTTCAGTGAAAGCTCCCCAAGCGGGTCAGACAATATAGGGTCGGTGTCGGAAAGCACCATGGAGACGGTGTCAGAAGGTACGGGGGAGGAGGGGGAGATTCTGGAGGAACACCTCCCCCCACGTAAAAGAAATGCTGAGGAGCTCTCTGACCCCGAACAGGGTGAGGAGAAAAAGGGAAAGGTGGAGTGGGAGAGCTCTCAGGGGGAGGAAGAACCCAGAACCTTCCCCTCCAACTCCCCCAACCAAGTCTCCTTTTTAAGTCCGGTTTTAACCTCCTCTCCCTTCCAAACCCCTTTACCCCGGAGGGAGAGAGAGAAAGCCCCTGACATTTAACCCCCTTTAACTGTTCAATGCCTTTTCTTTTAGCACTGTTTTTACTCACCCCTTTTATGGCTTTTAAAATCACCACCATAAATGTGAGGAGCATAAAGACAGTAACAAGAGCACAGTCGGTTTTATCCTTTTTAGAAAGGTTTAACTCAGATGTGTTTTTATTACAGGAGTGTGGTCTACCCTTTTTATCCTCTTACAGGAAATGGGAGGATAAGTGGCAGCATGGGCCCTCCATTTGGAGTGGTTCCAATTTTAACAAGAACGACGGTGTTGCTATTTTAATCAAGACCCCACAGGTGGTGGTGAAGGGGAGCACGGTGGTGGTAGGTGGGCGTGCTCTTTTAGCCAATTGTACTTTTATGGGGAGGGATTTTAACGTGCTAAATGTGTATGGTTTTAACGATAAACATGACCGGTGCACACTTTTAGAGGACCTGCAGTCCCACATGCTGGGGAGGGATCCTCTAGTGGTGGGTGGGGATTTTAATTGTGTTTTAAGTAGAGCAGACAGGAGAGGGGCAGGAGGGGATTTTAAGGTAGACAGGTCAAGCGTTTTATTGCAAGGGCTGTGCAGGGATTTTAAACTGACTGACTGCTTTAAAACCCTGCATCCAAGAGAGGAGGGCTTCACCTGGACCAGTGGTGATGGCACCAGAGCCTCTCGCATTGATTATCTGTTTACCCGGGACTGTCCCCCAACTGATGCTAGAATAACCCCTGCTTTCTTCTCAGATCATGTAATGCTGACGTGCACCCTTTCACTATCTTCGGGTGTGACTGTGGGAAGAGGGCCCTGGAAACTGAACTGTTCCCTACTAGAAGATGATAGAGTAGTTAGTCAGTACAGAGAGCAGTTTAGCCAGTGGCAGACGCTACAGGACTTTTTTGACACACGAGCACAGTGGTGGGAAATGGTGAAGGGAAGGACGAGGACTTTCTTTAGAGAGATAGGAAAGGAAAAAAGCAAAGAAAAAGATAGACGCATGGTGGGACTGCAAAAGCGTCTGGAAAGGTATTTTAACCTATGCCAACAGGGCTTTGATTTTAATCAAGAAATCAAAGAAGTAAAAAAGGAAATGGCACTTTTAGCAGAACAGAGAAGCAAGGGGGTTATTTTAAGAAGCAAGGAAAGGGAATTAGAAGAGGGGAGAAGTGCACTAGGTACTTTTTTAAGAAAATAGTTAGTAAGGGTAGGATTATGACAGGATTGAGAAACAAGGACGGGGTTTTAAAAACAGACACAGAGGGAATAAAGGAAGTGGTCGAGGACTTTTATGGGGAACTGTTTGGGGTAAAAGATGTGTGCGAGGAAACAATGGGGGACCTTTTAACATACATCGACAAGACCCTACCCAACACGGACGACCTGAAAAAAGACCTGACGAGGACAGAAATCGACCAAGGACTGAAACATTTTAAGAGGGGTAAATCACCGGGGGAGGACGGCCTCCCTTTGGAGTTTTATCTGACCTTTTGGGATGTTTTAGCCAACGAACTTCTGACTGTTTTTACTGACTTCGAACACCTCGACAGACTACCCGACAGTTTTAGAGTGGGGATCGTGACGCTTTTACACAAGAAAAACGACAGGACGGCCCTGAAGAACTGGAGACCAATTACCCTTTTAAACTTTGATTGTAAACTTTTTACCAAGGTTTTAACACAGAATGTCTTCTGTTTTAGGGGAGGTGATCCACCCGGACCAAACTTGTGCCGTGCCCGGAAGGAAGATCACGGACAGCCTGATACTGATCCGAGATGCCATCTGTTATGCGAGAGACAGAAACATGCGGCTTGTAGTCCTAAATTTAGATTTTGAAAAAGCCTTTGATCGGGTCTCGCACCAGTACCTCTTTAAGGTACTGCAAAAAATGGGTTTCCCTGACAGGTTTTTAGCTTGGGTGGGACTGCTGTATGGGGACATCACCAGCAAAATCCTTGTAAATGGGCATCTGTCAAAAGCAGTGGGAGTACACTGCGGCGTCCGTCAGGGCTGTCCTTTATCTCCTCTTCTGTTCGTGGCCTGTATTGAACCACTGGCACAGGTCTTGAGAAGGGACCAAGGGATCAGTGGGGTGGGTATCCCGGGGAGTGGGGGGATGACCGTCAAGTGCGTCTTTTACATGGACAACGTCAACATTTTATGCACTGACCTTTTATCCGTCGACAGGACTCTGGACAGGACTGACTGGTACGGACGAGCCTCTGGGGCGAGACTGAACAGAGACAAGACAGAGGCCCAGTTCTTCGGACCATGGGCAGACCCAGACTTGACCAGACTACCTCTGACAGTCAAACGGACGGACATAAGGGTACTGGGGGTAAAGTTTGACCGGGGGGAGGAGGGAGCGGCAACTGGAGTGGAATCCTGGGGACAGTAAGACAGAGACTGGGTTTTTGGGGACTATGACGGCTGACTCTTGAGGGCAAGGTTTTAATCATTAAAGCTGTGATTTTACCTGTGCTTTTATTAATCAGTTCTGTTTTTATCCCCCCTCGAAGGAGTATTTTAGACCTGGAGCGGATGCTTTTCTACTTCCTGTGGGGAGGCAAGTGGGAGAGGCTGAGGAGGGAGGTGGTCAAGAGGCCCAGGTCCAAGGGGGGGAAAGGCTTGCCTGACCTCTACTTGTTCCTGGGCAGCCGCTACACAGCGTTACATCTGACTCTTGCCACCTCCCCGGTCAACAACAAGACTCAGGCTCTCGCACGGTTCTGGCTGGGATCTTACCTCAGGACTCTGAGGCTGATCCCAGTCGACCTGCGAGCCCCAGTCTCTTTCCTGCTACCCCCGCACTACGTCCAGCTCCAGAAGTTTTTAAGACATTTTAAACTGGAAAAAGAAACAGTCACGGTTTTAACAAAACACCGCTCTCTTCTCTCTCTTGTGCAGGATCGGGAACCAGTATGTCCAGTGCGCGGGCTCGCTATAGGTGAGCCCACAACGGTTTGGCGCAACGTGGCCCATCCTGCTCTCCTGAATCGGCTTCGGGACCTGTCCTGGATGGTCGCCCACGAGATCCTCCCGGTCAGGGCCGTTATGCACTCACGGGGCATGGCGAGGATATCCGCGTGCCCCCGACCAAGCTGCGGCCAAGAAGAGTCGGTGAGGCACATGCTCTGGGAGTGCAGAGCCGCCAGGGACCTGTGGAAGGAAGCAGGCCCCCTGATCACCTCGTGTCTGCCAGCAGGGGAGGACCTAACACCTCAGCTCGTGCTGCCCCTTTACTTTCAGTGCAGCAAACTCTCTCCAGAAGTTCAGTGAGGATCTCTGAATGATCCAATGTTGACCTAAATGATTAATGATGATAAATACAATCCACCTGTGTGTAATCAAGTCTCCGTATAAATGCACCTGCACTGTGATAGTCTCAGAGGTCCGTTAAAAGCGCAGAGAGCATCATGAAGAACAAGGAACACACCAGGCAGGTCCGAGATACTGTTGTGAAGAATTTTAACGCCGGATTTGGATACAAAAAGATTTCCCAAGCTTTAAACATCCCAAGGAGCACTGTGCAAGCGATAATATTGAAATGGAAGGAGTATCAGACCACTGCAAATCTACCAAGACCTGGCCGTCCCTCTAAACTTTCAGCTCATACAAGGAGAAGACTGATCAGAGATGCAGCCAAGAGGCCCATGATCACTCTGGATGAACTTCAGAGATCTACAGCTGAGGTGAGAGACTCTGTCCATAGGACAACAATCAGTCGTATATTGCACAAATCTGGCCATTATGGAAGAGTGGCAAGAAGAAAGACATTTCTTAAAGATATCCATAAAAAGTGTTGTTTAAAGTTTGCCACAAGCCACCTGGGAGACACACCAAACATGTGGAAGAAGGTGCTCTGGTCAGATGAAACCAAAATTGAACTTTTTGGCAACAATGCAAAATGTTATGTTTGGCATAAAAGCAACACAGCTCATCACCCTGAACACACTATCTCCACTGTCAAACATGGTGGTGGCAGCATCATGGTTTGGGCCTGCTTTTCTTCAGCAGGGACAGGGAAGATGGTTCAAATTGATGGGAAGATGGATGGAGCCAAATACAGGACCATTCTGGAAGAAAACCTGATGGAGTCTGCAAAAGACCTGAGACTGGGATGGAGATTTGTCTTCCAACAAGACAATGATCCAAAACATAAAGCAAAATCTACAATGGAATGGTTCAAAAATAAACATATCCAGGTGTTAGAATGGCCAAGTCAAAGTCCAGACCTGAATCCAATCGAGAATCTGTGGAAAGAACTGAAAACTGCTGTTCACAAATGCTCTCCATCCAACCTCACTGAGCTCGAGCTGTTTTGCAAGGAGGATTGGGAAAAAATTTCAGTCTCTCGATGTGCAAAACTGATAGAGACATACCCCAAGCGACTTACAGCTGAAATCTCAGCAAAAGGTGGCGCTACAAATATTAACTTAAGGGGGCTGAATATTTTTGCACGCGCAATTTTTCAGTTTTTGATTTGTTAAAAAAGTTTGAAATATCCAATAAATGTTGTTCCACTTCATGATTGTGTCCCACTTGTTGTTGATTCTTCACAAAAAAATACAGTTTTATATCTTTATGTTTGAAGCCTGAAATGTGGTAAAAGGTCGCAAAGTTTAAGGGGGCCGAATACTTTCGCAAGGCACTGTATGTCATGAAATTATGATATACATGTCCTGTACATCATTATATTAGATATGTCATTATATTACTTGTGCATAACTATGTGGTTTTAATGTACATTAGCAGTGGTTCTTCTTATTTTGAGAGTAATATAACATTTTGAATCTATTTTCAATACATGCAACCTAAGAGTTCATGCCTGCAAGACAGAGGCTTAGGTTACAGTCAATCGGTCTGAGGATTTTAAAGTTTTATAGCACTACTTTGTACTGAAATGAAAACCAGTGAGCCAGCAAAAAATTGGTCAGTATATTGCAACAGCATTTAGTAGTAGTTATAAATGTCCTAACAAGGTAGTCATGCTGCCTGACAGTTGAACGACAGTTGATGAGGCCCTTACTCTTTTGGGGGTTGTTGTGTGTAGTGTGATTTCCTCAGGGTCAAGTGACCTGGCTTCATGCCTACCTCAGGTTAACACCCCCTCCTACCATTCGCTACTCTGATGAGCAGAAGTAGGACAGTGTATGATGGTCAAAAGCATGTCCTGTTCAGGCGTGAGGGATTTGTGATAGAGAAGCAGAGGTTGTGTTTTCTGAACTGATGGAGTAGTGTAACGATCCTAGCCATGATAAGTCTATTAAGAAATCCCCCGAGGGAGATTTCACTCTTGGCATCTCCCTTGGGGTTCTTTTGGGGCAGGGTTTCCCAAACCTCTCCTCGGCCTCTCCAGACATGTCAAATTTTCGTTTTAACACTTAACTGGCACACATGGTTCAATTAGTTAACTAATCATCAAGCCTTTGACTAATTAAATCAGGTATGGCAATTTAGGGTTAAAACAAAAATGTGAAACTTCTGGGGGGGCCAGTGGAGAGGGTTGGGAAACACTGTTTTAGGGTCAGATGCCCCAGGGTTAAGCTCTATTTAAGGCAGTATTCGCCCCCGCCTTTAGCTGCAATATGGTCACCTGTTCCGGGAAGGTCCATGTCCTCCGCTGAGACTTTTGCTGACAATAATATAGAATTAACATGAGGCAGCCAGGACTGGAATATGTTATCTATTTACAAAAAAATGGTTACACTTTACATGTGTAAACAAACACACAACTAAAAGGGCACATAACACTTACCATGGCTTGAGGCCTTCTTAGTCCAGGTCTCTGGTGAATTATGTTGCCTCTTCTGTCCCTTTCTATCCATTGGACAGGGGCAAGGCTTGTGGCAGGAGCAGGTGACTGTCGCTTTGCAGCTCTCTCTTTCTGATCCTAAAGTATTTATGCAACTCAAACATAGAATGGAAATATATCTGCGATTCAAATTACAACACAACAACTGTGGTATGTACCCACAATTCAACTGCCCTAAAAATATACTGTGGAAATGGGAAGAAATATCACTTACAGCTACATGTTGAAATTGTAATGCTGTGCGATAGCTTCCTCGAAGAGCCTCCTCAAATGCCAACCGTGCCGCATCCCGCTCTTTGCTCAAGCTCATTTCTCTATTTGGTGTGAACATAAACATTATTGTATGTTAATGTAGAAAGAAAAAAAAGTAACTAAACGTGTGATCATATACTGTGAGACAATCAATATATATATATATATATAGTAGATTCACACATGATAGAAGTAAATTGGTATACATTGTGGATGGTTGATTTTCATTATTGTGGGAACTGCGTTATATTGTGCAAAAGCAAAAGACAAAGCCTCCATGGTTAACACTCAAATGTTTGTTATTTATCTGCTTTAATTCACTCAGTTGTGAACAAAACTAGTATTATTATTTATGAACTAGATGTGTATTCATATTTACACAATTGATACACAGACAGCAAAAAGAGAATTACAGTTAACAGTTTAAAATGTGTAGACACGTGTAGCTATGTAATCATATTTATATGGGAGACACACAGGCCATAAATAAACTAGGTACGCCATCAAATATCTAATTAAAAGGCCAAATAGATTATTCTGTTATATGTTATGTATTCTGTGCAGAGTAATTATTTATTTTAAGTTGGGTGCGTGCGGTGTTCAACACAACCACAGGTATAATAAGAACGAACACAATGGTCAGTTCCGGTACAAATTATAAAACGTCAGTTTCGGAACTACGGAATCATGGGAGATTAAGTTTCACAGTCAGACACTTTTAAATCATGAAACAAATACCTCAATAATTTGCTAAAAAGTATTTCCATGTGCTTACACAATTGATATTATTGTCTTTTTACATAATTAATAACGCCGCGCAACTAGCTAAAAAGGCTCCAATGTTCACTGGGGTTGCAACCAGCGGGAACCAAAAAGCTAACGATAGCATACAAGATACTGTTGGCCAGAGCGAAAAAATATCACTTTCTGTCTAGAAGTTGAACCAATATACGTAACTGATTGAAATAAATTACGTTTAGAAATATGCGGGCTGAAAAACTGAAAATACTAGATTATTTGTCATTTCTTGTCCAATAACTTACCTTGTTCTCACTGTAAAATAGCTAGCTAGCTAGCTTCAACCAAATAAGCAGTTATTTTAATTTGTACTAATAACACAAACTCAGGGTGCATCGAGTTTAAAGGGATTCAGAAGGGGTGTGCCATTAGCAGCATCTGATGTTGAGTTCGATGCGGCATAAGTTTGCTTTTAGTACATAAAACATTGTGCTCATTTGTATATATAGTACATAGTTAATGATACTGCGTTGTGAATACTATATGCGTTTGTACTTGCTTTTAACCAAAGCGTCAAATCGTTACAGCTCTGATGTTTACAAGCAGTGTTATTCAATTCAAAATGTTAGCTAGATATTTCAACTCTGTATGGCAAGTGTGAATGTCAGACTGAAAACGTTTAATGGGCTAAATTACACATTCTGTTAATATGACCCCAACCTGATCTGTTGTTGCAATTTGTATTCTATCACATTTCAGATTTAAATATAATAATTTATAACGATGAAGTTTGGATGTAGTGAACTCCCTTCAAAGTATCTTTAGTTAAGTAAACTATATTTTTCTTAACATGCTGAACAGACCTCTCACGCTTGTACGGAGTTTCCGTGCCAGGAGGTGATACAGCCCGACATGATACTCTCAATTGTGCATCTGTAAAGGTTTGTGAGGGTTTTAGGTGACAAGCCAAATTTTGTCAGCCTCCTGAGGTTGAAGAGGCCCTGTTGCGCCTTCTTCACCACACTGTCTGTGTGGGTGGACCATTTCAGTTTGTCCGTGATGTGTACGCTGAGGAATTTAAAACTTTTCACCTTCTCCACTGCTGTGCCGTCGATATGGATAGGGGGTTGCTCCCTCCTCTGTTTCCTGAAGTCCACGGTAGCTTGCCGTTGCTAGCTAATTTGTCCTGGGATATAAACATTGGGTTGTTATTTTACCTGAAATACACAATGTCCTCTACTCCAACAAATAAATGTTTGTTTATAGTTTTGTAAATTTCTTCATTGCCTTTTGTTTGGAATGCAGACTTACCTTATGAAGGTGCTTAAGGGTTATATGCGTGGTTCTCTTGCACGTGTTGAATAAATCTAATTCAAATGCTGAAAACCCACTTGCTGGCCAACAGATTTTCTCTTGGAGTTTTCAGTACATTTATCTTGAGCCATCCCTTTAAATATTTTGTTGACAGACTCAATAGAATATATCGAGAGAACGGATTCAGAATATTTGGGATCAATGAATGAAATCCATCTAAATATTCATATATGTTTAAGCACCAATTGTTACATTTAAAAATACTCTGATCTTGTTTATTTAATTTTAATTTTATGTTTATTTAAGTTTATGAAAGTATTTATTAAATCATACAAAACAGGTTTGGAGAGCCTTTATGCACGAAAAAAAACGGTGGTTTGATTCATTCTAAAAATGGCTACGTTCAGTTACTTGTCAATTAATAAATGCAATAAGCCCTAACAGCTCTGAGTGTGTGTTTCAATCCATCCATTGTTTTGATGTAATAAAAAGTGTTGGTGGAGCATGCGGCAAGCCATTGCTGCTCCTTGCAACATTGTAAATACAACATCATCTTGCTAATCTGATATTGAGTGGAATGTACTGTTGCCCAGCCCATATATTGCAGCAGTGCATTGTACCCTTCACCATCATTTCAAAAGGTAGGACAAATGTCCTGTTAAAGCTTACTGGCTGATGAAGGACAATAACGTAGGTTGCCTATTTACAGCAGCTTATGATGTACTAGTTGTTTTACAACAACTAATTGACGTCAATTGATATATTCATGGTATAAACAAAATATAGAATTTTACATTATAAAGTTCACAAACTATAGCCTACTAAGATAGACACCTGGCACAATGCTGATTGATATAGGTTATGAGCAGTGGGAGAACAGATGCTGCTGGAAGTGGTGTTGGAGGGCCAGTAGGAGGCATCCTTTCCTCTGGTCCAAAAGATATTCCAATGTCCCAGGGCAGTGATTGGGGACATTGCCCTGTGTAGGATGCGGTCTTTTGGAGGGGACGTTAAATGGGTGTCCTGACTCTTTGTGGTCACTAAAGATCACTAAAGATCCCATGGCACTTATTGTAGGGGTGTTAACCCTGGTGTCGTGGCTAGATTCCAAATCTATCCCTCATACCATCATGGCCACCTAATCATCCCAGCTTACAAATAGTTCATTCATCCCTCACCTCTCACCTGTAACTATCCCCCAGGTTGTTCCTGTAAATGAGAATGTGTTCGCAGTCAACTTACGTGGTAAAATAATGGCAAAAAAATGCAAAAATGCAATTTGTCTTCCAGGGACTTCAGCTCATGAGTTTGTCCAGCTGTTTCCTCCAGAAAATGATCCCCCCCACCCTTCACTTTGGGGACGTTGGTAGAGGCCATTGAGAGAAAGGGTAAGATGGCTGTGTAATATCAGAACACTTGATTCTACGTCCCTTCCGTCTTCAAGAGAGCGAGAGTTGCACCCCTTCTGAAAAAACCTACACTCGATCCCTCCGATGTCAACAACTACAGACCAGTATCCCTTCTTTCTTTTCTCTCCAAAACTCTTGAACGTGCCGTCCTTAGCCAGCTCTCCCGCTATCTCTCTCAAAATGACCTTCTTGATCCAAATCAGTCAGGTTTCAAGACTAGTCATTCAACTGAGACTGCTCTTCTCTGTATCACGGAGGCGCTCCGCACTGCTAAAGCTAACTCTCTCTCCTCTGCTCTCATCCTTCTAGACCTATCGGCTGCCTTCGATACTGTGAACCATCAGATCCTCCTCTCCACCCTCTCCGAGTTGGGCATCTCCGGCGCGGCCCACGCTTGGATTGCGTCCTACCTGACAGGTCGCTTCTACCAGGTGGCGTGGCGAGAATCTGTCTCCTCGCCACGCGCTCTCACCACTGGGGTCCCCCAGGGCTCTGTTCTAGGCCCTCTCCTATTCTCGCTATACACCAAGTCACTTGGCTCTGTCATAACCTCACATGGTCTCTCCTATCATTGCTATGCAGACGACACACAATTAATCTTCTCCTTTCCCCCTTCTGATGACCAGGTGGCGAATCGCATCTCTGCATGTCTGGCAGACATATCAGTGTGGATGACGGATCACCACCTCAAGCTGAACCTCGACAAGACGGAGCTGCTCCTCCTCCCGGGAAGGACTGCCCGTTCCATGATCTCGCCATCACGGTTGACAACTCCATTGTGTCCTCCTCCCAGAGCGCTAAGAACCTTGGCGTGATCCTGGACAACACCCTGTCGTTCTCAACTAACATCAAGGCGGTGGCCTGTTCCTGTAGGTTCATGCTCTACAACATCCGCAGAGTATGACCCTGCCTCACACAGGAAGCGGCACAGGTCCTAATCCAGGCACTTGTCATCTTCCGTCTGGATTACTGCAACTCGCTGTTGGCTGGGCTCCCTGCCTGTGCCATTAAACCCCTACAACTCATCCAGAACGCCGCAGCCCGTCTGGTGTTCAACCTTCCCAAGTTCTCTCACGTCACCCCGCTCCTCCGCTCTCTCCACTGGCTTCCAGTTGAAGCTCGCATCCGCTACAAGACCATGGTGCTTGCCTACGGAGCTGTGAGGGGAACGGCACCCCAGTACCTCCAGGCTCTGATCAGGCCCTACACCCAAACAAGGGCACTGCGTTCATCCACCTCTGGCCTGCTCGCCTCCCTACCACTGAGGAAGTACAGTTCCCGCTCAGCCCAGTCAAAACTGTTCGCTGCTCTGGCCCCCCAATGGTGGAACAAACTCCCTCACGACGCCAGGACAGCGGAGTCAATCACCACCTTCCGGAGACACCTGAAACCCCACCTCTTCAAGGAATACCTAGGATAGGATAAAGTAATCCTTCTCACCCCCCCCCTTAAATGATTTAGATGCACTATTGTAAAGTGGCTGTTCCACTGGATGTCAGAAGGTGAATTCACCAATTTGTAAGTCGCTCTGGATAAGAGCGTCTGCTAAATGACTTAAATGTAAATGTAATTCTGGGGTGTTTTAGTACAAGGAATTTGCCAAGATAAATAGCAGCATTGCCCAGAAAATATGCGACATAGGGCTTTCAATTTGGCATGAATGTATCAGTTATCCATACTTACATGTAAACCAATGCTTTGGTAGGGGATATTTTATGCATGACATGACATATGTATTCATATATTTATTTAGATTTTATGATCGACATTGATCCCAATGGTATAGAAACAGTGACTTTTGAAAGTGTTTATCAGCTAGGTGAGACGCTTGGGATTTGATAGGAATTCACCTTTCCGCTCACACCTCTACTCCAGAATACCAGTCAACCTTTCCTCCCGCCATCTGGTCTTAGACCCTTCAGACTTAGCACTCCTAAAAGGGGCTCCTTGGCCTCTGGGTAGCATGTCAAAGGCCAGGTTAGCGTTGAAACGCCCCGTGTTCCAGTTAGCGTCTCGCCCATGTGTTTTTAGCTCCGGGTGATGTATTTTGGATGTTTATATATGTGTTACTGACCCACTAATCCCGGCATGCCAGGAGAGAAGAGACTATTTCAGAAGGGTAAGTTAACTTGTGTGTGTGAGAGAAACTCGTGCAGGTTTGGAGTGTGAGACTCTGAATAGGCCACCTGGCTCCTTGGCTGCTGGCAGTCAGAGACAGAGCCTGAATGTCAGTAAGACCCACTTCCTCCCTTACACCTTATGTCTGTGCATGCATGCGCTGTTCTTACATTCATCTTTTGCTGAGCTACACAAGTTGGTATAGTTTGTTGCCATGGTCGGATAGTCATCCATTCCAATGGGATAAAAAGGGATTTACTCCCAACCCTGTGACTTCAGTGATCTGTGCTGCTGTTCATACTATAGCCTTGCCTATTGAGTTCGGTTAAATAGGTTCAATTCCAACTTAACTCGAGGGTTATTACCATGCTGCCCTTGTGACTCCCACTCCTGGAGGATCCACTGCATGCTCTATTTATCTTTGCTCTATTTCAACAGTGGGCCAATAACACAGCCTGTGTTAGTGTAGAGAAATAGGCCAGCCTGTTTAGAAACCCGGCTCTGCTGTTCTCCCCTCTAAAGACAATCCAGGGATTTTCCTGCCGTTGAAATACTTGGGTGCTCCCATTGAAATACTTTTTCGGGTCATTACACAAGTGCACCTTGTGTTGGGGACAATAAAAGGCCACAGATGTCTCAAGTTTTGAGGTAGCATGCAATTGGCATGCTGACTGCATGAATGTCCACCAGAGCTGTTTCCAGATAATTGAATGTTAATTTCTTTACCATAAGCATTGTTTTAGAGAATTTGGCAATACGTCCAACCGGCCTCACAATCGCAGAACACGTTTAACCATGTCAGCCCAGGACCTCCACATCTGGCTTCTTCATTTGCGGGCTCGTCTTGAGACAGCCGAAGAAGTTCTGCACAAACGGTCAGACACCGTCTCAGGGAAGCTCATCTGCGTGCTCGTTGTCCTCACAAGGATCTTGACCTGACTACAGTTCAACGTCGTAACCGACTTCGGTGGGCAAATGCTCACCTTCGATAGCCACTGGCAGGCTGAAGAAGTGTGCTCTTCACGGATGAATCCCGGTTTCAACTGTACCGGGAAGATGGCAGACAGCGTGTATGTCATTGTGCAACTTCACACAGCCAGTGAAGAGGAGTGGGACAACATTTCACAGGCCACATTCAACAGCCTGATCAACTCTATGTGAAGGAGGTGTCGCGCTGCATGAAGTAAATGGAGGTCAAACCAGATACTGTGTCACGACTTCTACCGAAGTTGTTGCCTCTCCTTGTTCAGGCGGTGCTCGGCGTTCGACGTCACCGGTCTTCTAGCCATCATTGATCCTTTTTTCATTTTCCATTGGTTTTGTCTTGTCTTCCCACACACCTGTTTTCAATCCCATTCATTACCTGTTGTGTATTTAACCCTCTGTTTCCCCTCATGTCTTTGTCAGAGATTGTTTTATTGTCAGTGTAGTGTGATTGTTGTATAGGTGCGCGTCGGGTCCTCGTACCCATGTTTGTTTGTTTATTTACATTTAGTGTTATGGAGCATACTCCGTGAGCTTTATTAAAAGACTCCATTTTACACTCCATTTTACTCTCCTGCGCCTGACAACCCTGCCACCTATTACACCTATGCATGACATACTGACTGGTTTCCTGATCCACAACCTTAACTTTTTTTTAAAAGGTGTCTGTGACCAACAGATGCATATCTGTATTCCCTGTCATGTGAAATCCATAGATTAGGGCCCAATTCAGTTATTTCAATTGACTGGTTTCCTCACAGGAACTCAGTAAAATTGGCAGTACAATTGCATTAAATTCAATAGAATTGTCTCTACAAGTTCATGTTCCGATTGATATACGTGTATATCTATAATTGCATGACAGTTTGTTTCGACTGGAGAAAGTGAACAGTGTGTGTTTTGTAAGATCTGTTTACGTGGAGAGGCTGTTCCTAGAGTTCATGTGACCTGGGACTTTCTGCATGTGCAGACAGAACAGGTGTAAGCTAGACCTCCCCCCCACCAACCCACACATACCTTTAACATGACACAGACAGATAGAACAACTCAGATTCTCCCCTCCTTGTGCTCACACATGCCAGACACTTTCCCCACAGTCTATCTGCTCAGATAGAGAGACTTCGGCCAGGCCAGGCAGGCCTTTTCAGACAGCTGTTGTTTGCTAGCTGAGGCGTGACAGAGCAGTAAACAGCACCCAGCCAGTCTGGTCTGCCTGCCTGTCACAGCGATGGAAGAGAAGGAGGACGTTATTTTAGGCACTCAGACACTGTCACCTGTCGTAGGACGAGTCTGGACACTGTCTCCCAGACAGCACACTTAGCCGCACCAGTAACACTTGCCACACCACAACAACACTCTCTGGAGACCTTACCACAGAACGGGAGAACCAGCGATGTACACAAACGGACTCTGCAGTGTCTGAATTAACGACTAAAGTGGCCTTTTACAGAGCTCTCTGGGCCTGAGATGGGCCAGTACGACACCCAGGCTCTCTCAGAGGCCCTGATGGGATTCCTACAGGACCTGCCATCCCCCGTCATCCCAAAGTCTATCTATCCCAACCTGAAGACTACCCTGCAAGAGGAAGAAGGTAACAACACCTTTAGCACTCACATGCTTCTTCATGTATCTTGTCAAGAACTGATGCAAGGAGCATATTCTACTTGGTGGCCAACAAAGCTAAGGAAAACTATTTAAATGCCATCATTGAAGCACACTATCAGGACTGTCAAAATAATTGTGTATATTTTGGAATCCCTTAGAAATGCAAAGCAAAATATGTTAATTTGGATTTGGATAGAAAATAATGTTGCTTACTTACCATTGTGTCTCACAGCCAAGGCACTAAGATTGAGTGACAATCTCCTTGCTGGTTCTTGTATCTTAGGTTTGTCCATCGGGGAGACAGGCAGGCGTTTGCTGAAGGCTCTGGAGCCCCCGGCTGTGCCCCTGCCGAGCCTGCATTACCTGCTCAGACACCAGGACCGAGTGGGCCAGAGCTCAGCCCACAACGGCCTGGACCCCCACACCCTCGCATTCCTCTACAGCCCTCTTCTGCTCACCACTGGGTCAGTTTCACATTTAAACAAAATACTGTGCCTATGTTGGTCATGAAACTTTCAGACAAAATATTTGTTTTCACTTAAACTCAAATTTAAACTAATCTTGAAGGGGGATAAAAACCTGCCATCTTCATATACGGCAGGTCCCTCTGCCACTTTCACGAGGGCTTTGCTGTGCCAGCGAGAGAGGGAGAGAGACACACTGGCCAGCCCACAGACACAGAGAGGAAGAGAATTCATTAACAGTGCCAGCATCTTCTTGAGCGCATGCTGTTGTCAGTCTACAGAGTTCTGGCTGTAGGAATGGGCCTCAGATGGAGCCAGAAAGAGATTGAAGCCATAACACCTGTCTGTTCCATAACACTATTCTCTATAGTCAGCAGAGTATACGTCCCCTCAGCACCTTTCCAATGTCCCACAATGTTAGTAACTGAAGTCCTATTATGGCACCCATCCATCTGGTACTAATGTAAAATATGACCCCCCCCCCCCCCAGCCCCTTATCGCATTGAACAACTCTCTCCACCTTAATTAATTGTAATAGCAAAACTTTCCACCATCAAATCAAAATCATATCCAATTTATTTATATAGCCCTTGCTGATATCTCAAAGTGCTGTACAGGAACTCAGCCTAAAACCCCAAACAGCAACCATCCTCTGAATGACTTACGTATGAGTGTGTTTATTTGTGTCCAGGTCAGAAGAAGGTCATCAGGTTCAGGTGCTGGAGAGGCTGCTGGTGGCGAGGGCCTGGGAGCTGGACCAGATGTCATCAGGTAAACACA
Organism: Oncorhynchus masou masou; assembly: GCF_036934945.1. NCBI lineage: Eukaryota > Metazoa > Chordata > Actinopteri > Salmoniformes > Salmonidae > Oncorhynchus > Oncorhynchus masou. Next base: position 75,539,509 of record NC_088235.1, on the reverse strand, counting down.
CAAGCTCACAACAATTTAGCACACTCACTAATGTAACCCCCTCACCAGGCTCGGATGTGACTCTCACCATATTACCTTAGAATATCTGAACAGCATGGAGTATTAGGTGAGAAGGACATCTCCAATACGAATCCCTATTGTAAACTCGATAAGGATATGACAGAGTATTAACTTCAGATAGAATGATTATAGATTTTTGTTGTTATATAAGGATGTGCTTTCCCATGCATTAAATTAAACTGAAACAGTAATTGACTCCACCAATGCAACAGACATAAGGGTAAAGATGTGTATTATCACATTTTCAATGTACCACATCAAAATAAATCAAAAGAATAAACCCCAATGAGTCGTGCACAACCCATGTCCAAAATTACTTCCCAACCCGTTGGCGCGCGTTGATGCTCCAAAAACATTATGCCATACATAAAGTCCCGAAGTGCCCCACCGTTGTAGTTACTCACTACTCGTTGATATTTCCTCACTGAAGTATAGCAGTTTCCAGCAGGTGTCCTCACAAGATCCACAGCAAGCACAGCTATCAATGCCGACAGTACTCCTTAACAGCAACAGATATCTCATGGAAACATGAACTCGTTCATCTTCCACAAGCAATTCCCTCCAGGTCTCGCACTATCCTAGGCTAACCTCGAGCTGTCAAATACCTCCAGGACGCGACGGTAGCTTCAGCCTCCAAGTGTTTCTTAACAAAAAATAATAATAACTCTTATCAAATCAAATCCGTATGTCCCTTCAAAACTCGGTAGAGATGGGTTTTGTTCTATTTTTATCGTCTTTCATAGTGTAATGACCCTGGGTTTATAAGCGCGGAAATCGACTGCCGCCTGAGCACACTTTTGCGGTACAGTCGATAGCGCGCCGGACTTCGGGCTTGAAGGTCGAGGGTTCGGACCTGCTGCCTGCTGTTTCATTACACTGGTGTCAGAAGTGGGATCAAAAGTAGGTCGTTACAATAGTTTTTGTTCACCAACACTGATAATGTCTCTACATTTCTCTGTCAATGTCTCTCCCTCTTTTTTTCAACGTCTCTTTTTCCCAGGCTTCCTGTTAACCAGGTCAACTCTCACATTGGCCACAGCTTAACAAGCTACCTTATTGATCAAAACTTTAACTTAAAAGTACATCAGCCTATTCACTTGTACATAAAATAAATATTTCTTAAAAATAAATGCATTAATGACATTACAATTCAGGAGCAATTCGATCATCTTTTAAATCTAATACCAATTAATTATAACAAATAAACTCTATACTTGGTTTTAACAAGGTTATTACACTAAAAACCCATCTTTGCCTCCTGGGTAAATTATGATTGGATGTCCCACTGTATTTGTAACACCACCACCTATTGATTTCTTTGACAGCCCTACCTTCCAAGCCTTCCAAAACCAAAGCCATGGCATCTTCTGTCGTCAATGGGGATGGCAGCAAGATGGCTGATGCAGAGTGGTACTGGGGAGACATTTCCAGGTAAAATGTATAAATAATGGATATCCACACTTGGTTATTTACAGTTGTAACCACGATCTTCTGTTTCAAGAAGAAAATATTGTCACTCGTCTTACTCAACCATCTTTAATTATATAATCATGCTATATATTTGTATATATTTTTCCAGAGATGAGGTGAATGACAAGATGAGAGACACACCAGATGGCACTTTCTTGGTCCGAGATGCCTCAAGCAAGGTGCAAGGAGAATATACATTGACTCTCAGGTAAGGGTATTAATAATGAAGTCTTTCTAAAAGTGACTATTTTGTCCCTCCTAAAATACAGTTTGAGCTTGCCTAGTCACTCATTTAAAGTGCAATGGCATTTTACCACTTTGGATAGATTCCAGAGTCTTTCACAGAACCTCAGTGATGTTGCACAATGTCTCGGGACTTTTCTAGGAAAGGAGGAAACAACCAGCTGATCAAGATCTTCAACCAAGGAGGCAAGTACGGCTTCTCTGAGCCGCTGACCTTTGCTTCTGTGGTGGAACTCATCCTGTATTATCACCACGAGTCGCTGGCCCAGTACAACCCCAATCTGGACTCACGGCTACTGTACCCAATCTCCAAATATCAGCAGGTAGGCTCATTCTGTTATTATTGTTACAGTGTTCTGTATCCTGTTCTGAAGGGACTCAGTCTTGGTTTGGCTTCTGGGCCATATCTTAATGGGACTCCTTGGTTTTTAAACAGAGATGTTATAAGAGATAAGGAATGTAGCCATCGAACAGCACTCCGATGCTTTCTGGAAGGCCCTACATTTCTTATGGCACATTGCGTGAAGGAAAATAACCCATGGCATTCCCAAGAGCACTTAAGCTTGTTTGAAATGTCCCCAAACAATTCTGTTTGTGAGGTGAGATCAGTTTGCTTGCTGCCCTTCTCTATTTGAAATGCACTGAGCCCATATTGAATGCACCTTATCTCAACATCTCAAGTGCTGTGGTCAGTTAGTGACTTGTGGTCTCTGCTGTTTCCAGGATCAGGTGGTAAAAGGGGACAGCGTGGAAGCAGTAGGAGAGCAACTGAAGGTGTACCACGAACACTGCCAGGAGACGAGCCGGGAATATGATGTCTTGTATGAAGAGTATACTCGCACCTCTCAGGTACATATCCAACACTTGTGTTTTTCACTGTCCCATTTGGGTCTGGGCTCCATAGCATTTGAAATGAGCCCAATATTGTCTGTTTTCCCTGTACTTCAGGAGTTACAGATGAACCGCACGGCCATCGAGGCCTTCAACGAGACCATCAAGATCTCCGAGGAGCAGTGCGAGACCCAAGAAGGCTATAGCAAGGAGAACATTGACCAGTTCCTCAGGGAGGGAAACAGCAAAGATACTGAGAGGTATCCACAATACATTGCTTGCTCTAGGAATTTCCTGTTGTGAAACAGGCTTTGAACTAGCCCTCTGATTGACTATCAAGCTGGTCATGATCATGATTTTAAAGTGGGGGACCTAACAATGTTGCCGCTCCATCTCCCAGTATCCAAAGTAATTGGGATAAGCTGAAGTCGCGGGTGACTGAGATCCATGACAGGAAGAGGAAGTTAGGGCAGGACCTGAAAGAGCATGCGATGGACAACCGAGAGATCGATAAGAAGATGAGTAGCCTGAAAACGGACCTTGTGCAGCTGAAAAAGATTAGAGACCAGTACCTGGTGTAAGTTATACCCTTCTATCACACACGCACACGCACGCACGCACGCACGCACGCACGCACGCACGCACGCACGCACGCACGCACGCACACACACACACACACACACACACACACACACACACACACACACACACACACACACACACACACACACACACACACACACACACACACACACACACACACACACACACACACACACACACACACACACACACACACACACACACACACACGGCAATATTTAGGAACATGACAGTCCAACAGTTTGCTTGTGTTAACGTCCCAGGTGGCTCAATCAGAAGGGCACCAGACAGAAGAAGATTAACGAGTGGCTAGGGATCAAAAATGACATGGAAGGGTGAGTGAAACCAACGTGGCCTTTAGCCAGTTGTAATGTATTACCACGTATTATCATGTCGTATCGCGTATCGTATTGACACTGGTTTCCTCCCCATGTCTGCAGTTCTTCCCCTCTACCTCCCAGCCTGTATTCTCTGGTGGATGAGGAGGACGACCTGCCGCACCTCGACGAGCGCACTTGGTACGTGGGCGACATCACGCGCATCCAAGCCGAGGAGTTGCTTAGAGGAAAGGGTGACGGCACTTTCCTGATCCGAGACAGCCAGTCTCAGAAGGGCTCCTACGCCTGCTCTGTAGTGTGAGTCCCGTTAGCCTGACCTGGGGTCTGCAAAGCCTTGTTAACACTGGCAGTTTGAAGTGACTCAAATAAAATAAAAAATGCATATATTAGGGCTGGGAATTTACGATACAATATTATCATGATAGTTAGGTGCTGATACGATATGTATTGCGATTCTCACAATTCTATATGTATTGTGATTCAATACTGTGATTTTATTGCAATTCAATGTTACAAAAGATTGCTTCTGCAGAGTGGCAAAATGAGAGCCATGAGAAAACAAGTTTAGCTCAGTCATGGAAATAAAAGTGCTGAAAACATATTGGGTCCCTATTTCAAAAGAAGATGGAGAACAGGCTATGAAGGAAGAATACTGGCATTTCGTAGGTGGTTTAAAATCAGATACCAATCTGATTCCTGACCATGCGACTTGTGTCTGTACGTTCAAATCTAATTTATTTGCCCTCGTGTGGTTTTTAGACTGTTATTTGGCATATATTGTTGCTTGCTAGCTACTCTGTTGACAGTTTGACAATAACATGTGGTATCTAACTAGCTTGTTAATCGTTTACAAACAAATTAGTGAATGCGCTAGAAAGTTAAACAGATACCTAGCTAGCTAGTTGACTGCTGTGGCTTGCCAAAAAAGGACTTGTTTTGAAAGTTCATATTTTCCTCTGAGGCTTTACATGTTTTCTTACACTATCATTTTGAACATTCAAAGATACTGGGAGACGTCCATGGCAGGCATTGTTGTCACCACCTTAGCTAGATACATCATTTCTGAGTGATAGGAAGCACGAGCACCACCACCAATCAGCCCACAACACTGCACACATACCCGTCATTAGGATTACATCTAGCATAGCCATGTCAGCAAATGACTGCTGTTGAACACACACAAATGCAATTTGGTCACTTGTAACTTGCTGTTTGACAGTCAGTATTCCAAAACAGATTTGAAAAACAAAACTGATTTGAGCATTAAAGCTTGCTGTGTGAACAAAAGGCTTTAGTGAACACAGAATGATTCGGGTTGGAATACGGCTAGACAGTTGGGTGGGGTTTAGCCAGGTTTATCAGATGTTTTCCGGCCTCACCTGCCGAGATGCTGAAAATCTCAAATGCACAGGAAATATCGGGACCATCTAAAAACATGGTTGGCCAATCTTATCCTCAAAGGGCCATTATGGGTGCAGGCTTTTGTTCCGGCAAGCAGTAACACAACTGATTTAGCTCGTCCAAACCTATGGGATTGCAGAACATTTGGGAATGGTATTGGTATTTATTTATTTTGATCCAAAGGCGCAAATGAGTGCTGCAAAAAGCTTTGTGCTGCCAAATTGCCTACAAAATATGCCTAACCTAAACATACATTTAGTTGCCTAAATAAACCAGTACAGTTCATAAGTAAATTAATAAATAGCTCAGGTCTGGAAAACACTGTGGTAAATAAAGCAATTATTTTTGCGGGGGGAGGGAGAGAAACCAAAAGCATAGCCAGCGTTCTACCTCCCCCTTGTGATAGTGTGGCGCAATGACAGAACGAGGCAATTTACCACAATCTGCCACCATCTACCACAAACACGTCGCAGCGTAAGGAACCACTGTAGCAGGAACGTTTATGGCGTGTAGATCTTGATAGTAGTCCACTTCTGAGGTCTTGAAAAATATCTGTCAAACTGTGGTTTTGGGGTGAAATATCACTTTTACTGCTGTGTTTCGGCTAACCAAAGGTTCTGTTCTTGACTTCACATATCTGTACATGCAGTGTGGACGGGGACATCAAGCACTGTGTGATATTCAAGACATCCACGGGCTACGGGTTCGCCGAGCCTTACGACCTGTACAGCTCCCTGAGAGAGCTGGTGCTTCACTATAGACACACCTCCCTGGTCCAGCACAATGACTTGCTGAATGTAACTCTGGCATGTCCTGTCCTAACCCAGCAGCAACCCAGATGAGGCGCAAGATAACCCGGACAGGGCCTGGCACACGCAGAGGAAACACACAGAACTAATAAAGACCACAAACCCTCACTTTTCCCATACAAGAAAACAAAAAAGCAAACGGCTTTCTGCGCGTTGGGTTTGAGAGGAGGGGGAGGGCGGAGTGGATTTTGACATGGAAGAGCACATTCACATGTTCTATTTTTGTTAAATCTCTACAATACTACACCGTTTTTTGGAGAAACAAAAAAAAAGTAATTGCTGTAGATTCTATTGAAATCCACTTTGAAATGTATTTCTTTATTTTTCTGTTACTTTTTTCCACAGTTAAAGAGGGGCTTTTTGCGAGAGGGTTTGACATTCAAGACATGGAGAACAAAAATACCTGCCAGCGTTTTTCTGTTTACATTAAGCCTTGCTCACATTGTCCACTGTGGTAAAATGCTTAAAGGGATTCTCCCATACTTTTGACTACTTTTTAGCCAGCAGTTCTGAAAGAAGCGCTCACAAGCCAAAATTGCGTACTATGTCTATGTGCACCACGTCATTCCTTTCTGTCTCGCTCATTTGCAACTTGCTAGCTGTTACTGACATGGCGAGGGGCTGAAGCTCATTGGTTGAACTCAAATTACTAGGGAGCTTGCACAGGAGGGGGAGGATTTTGGGGAAAATGGCGCAGCACAGCTTCCAGAAAAACAGTTGCTTTCAAACTAGGGATTTTGTGGCTAATTGAGGGAGAACAGTAATTATTAACTGTCAATGTTTTATTTCTTTACTTCAAGTACATATTACTACAAACACAAAATCCACAGCGTTGGGTAGCACACACACACACAAAGAAAGCATTCTATCTGCTCTCTGTGTAACCTTTCATGCTATGTGCCCTTTCACAGTAGAACATGGTGGAACATTTGGTGGTGAAAGTGCCTTCTGTTCTAATCCTCTGTCTTCCATTATTTCTCTGTAAATCAGAGTCCGTGTGGATGCCTGGCCCCAATCAGATGCCAAGTGTTTTGTACAGCACTGTGTGTGAAACTGGAAATCTGAAATGGACCTCACTATTGATTGCCTTAGAGCAGATGGGCAGCTCCCTCAGAGTTGTACCTGGCACTACTGCCACTGCCTACTCTGAGTGCACACTTCTGGTTTCCCAGGTCTCAATCAGTTGCTGATTTAAAGGAAAGACACTATGAAGACGAAACTTGCCCACTCCTGCATTAGTGTGTGTATGATGGTGGTGTTGGAATTGTCCATGTTGAAAATGGATTTATGTTCACATTTTTCGAGTCGATCATTGGTAAATCTCGTGGGGGGATGAGTTGCTTGCAGTTGACATTAGGTTATGTATGCTGTATGAACTGAGGTATTTGTCAGTCTCTCGTTAAGGTATATGTAGCCTATTTCAATGATTCAAAACGCATTTTCCTTCATTGGACCTTACCTGACACACTTTATGAATGCACTTATTTCTCAGGACACAAGCTTCCAAATCTGTTTTGTGATGCTAACATACACAAGATATTCTTGTTAGATTTCGAACAAAGTACTTTGACAAACTGATTAGTACTATGCAGCGAGTTTGGAGACCACTTGATGACGCCTCGTTATCGACATTGATAACCCTCACATTTGTCGTGTATGAATCAGACCTTTAAACAAGACTAGAGGAGGTATTGAGGTAGAAATCCAACGGTAGGGACACAGAAGGTGTCATTAGCTTTTGCACGCAAGAATCTCACGTGATTTAGAGATCTTGTATAGTATTATTATCATGTTCTTAACCTAACCAGAAGCAGGGGTGACGGGGTTATTGGTGCTAGAAGTGGACGATGTCTTGTATATTATGATGACATTGCATTGGTGCATTTTATTGCTCACTATAAGGAGTGATTCTATTGCCCAGCATGTTGGGATTGGTGAAAATGTACGTTTTATAACGGTCAACATTGTTTGTTTTGTGTGTTATGTTAATCTGGTAAACCTGCTTCTTATGTGTATCTGGTAGTTTGGAGAAAATGTCTCTCTGGAGAGGGATGACAGATGAATAGTCTGTGTACTATTTACTGAACATAGCATTTCAGCCAGAGTCCTGCTCAGTCAGGCTACCCTTCAGGTCAAAGGATCTTTGAAAACTGTGAGATTGCATTTTTGGGGGGCATGTGAGAGAGCACTGTATGTAAATAGCAATCCCAAAAAAGTTTCCGGTTGATTTTGAAATTGCACTTGTAGTGTAAGACTATTCTTGTTCTCCAATGTGTAGACAGTCTTTTCAACGTGAGCCAGGCTCAGAGGAATTGTTATATATCTCCCCTGGCCTTTTCTGCCTTTTTTTCCCCATATTGGAGATTATGACTATCGTCCATTGATTGCCCCACAGACTGTTAAGACAGTACAGCATAAAACACCAAACGCTTCTTCAGCTTGTGAGAGAAAGTGTGTGAGTGGGTAAATGTTTGAGGTTTGAGTCGGGAGGTTGCCTTGCCAATATTTATCATCTGGAACTGTAAATGCACTACAAAGACAGTCATATGCTTCAGGAGTTTTATTACAATTGGACTTGAACATGCTCATTTATTTATTTACAATAACTGGCTATGATAGGTCAGGAACACTCCTCATCGTGGACATCTCATTCATTGTAAGACAAGGATGGTATCATTGAAGAGGCACTTTTAAGGGTCTGTTTGAAATGTGTTTTTATGAAAGGCCGTTAAACCCGTCTGTGTTTCAGTGTTTTTGTTCATCATAACCTGAACAGATTTAATTGAAGCTAATGTGAATTTTTTGGATCTTCTTTACATTTAATGTGTTTACAATCTCTAAATAAGCAAATAGATTAAAAAGACTTTTCTAACGATCTATTTGTCTGCTCAAAAGCATATCTAGAATGAAATTCTGTCGTAGTGTTTGTTGTATCTTGACTTTCAAATGTTTTTAAGACTGCTTGGTTTTTAACTTTTGCATTTGTGAAACTGTAATTTATACCACCTTGACATAGGTTGGAGTTAATGTAACGGTTTTCTTTTGTCGAAGGAGAGGCGGACCAAAGCGCATTCATGTTTAATAAAGCACTTCACATGAACAAACTAACAAAACAAGAAACATGAAAACCCAAAACAGCCCTATCTGGTGCAAACACAGAGACAGGAACAAACACACAGTGAAACCCAGGCTACCTAAGTATGATTCTCAATCAGAGACAACTAATGACACCTGCCTCTGATTGAGAACCATACTAGGCCGAAACATAGACATACCCAAATCATAGAAAAACAGACATAGACTGCCCGCCCCAACTCACGCTCTGACCATACTAAATAATGACAAAACAAAGGAAATAAAGGTCAGAACGTGACAGTTAAGTACTTTGAAACATGGAACCCCCCCCAAACATTGCATAATGCACTTTAAAATTGACTGTAAGCAACATTAGTCCAACTCTGTAAAATTGTTATTGCATTACTTTTTGGCTGCACATAAACAATGGTATGTTTTCATGTTGTATTTGTTAGACTGGTAGTTTTGTATAGGACTAAATTAACCATTTATTAAAAAGAGTATAGTTGTCAAAATACCCTTCTCAAGTGGTCACAAAAAATCCATCTTGTTAGCACATCCTGAGGATGATCGTAATCATTCGTGGGAGGAGCTCCAACCCACTGGCCTTTCAAATTGGTCAGAGTGTTGTCTGAGATAAGTGTCAAGGAAGGCTTTGGCTTCAGTACCTGTAAGCAACATGATATTTGCACCTGTTATTTGCCTTTTTCTTCTGCTCTACTTTCAAGAAATCCCAAGGAAAGTCGAAGCCCAAACCGGCTTGTGAATGGATCATCAAGGATGATCATCAATTTTGAATAACTGCACTGAGACATTATTATAATGACAACTGCTAGGCTCAGTTTAGGTTTGTTTTATCAAATCTATTCAAGATTTTTTTTTTTCTTGATTCTGGCTTGAAGTATTTCATCTGTCGCAGTTGAATGATTAAAGTGTCCTTTTCTACAAAAATCCAATGTCCTTTTTGTGTGTAATATCACCAAGCATTAAGACATTCTCCTGCAATATATGTAAATGTCAGTGTATATCCCATATTCCCAAACATTGTTTAACAGGATTGTGGGTTCAGTTTAAATTGATGTTCGAAGAGTTCCCTGTCCATGATTGAATGAGTCATGCGTTTGAAATTGAGCATCAGAGGTCCTACATTTCGTGAGGGCATGTGACTGAAGCCAAATGTCAATGAGAAATGTGACACCAACAAGCTGTTTTGTTTCAGTTCAAGTTAAGCCCTTAAATGTGCCTTCATGAGAATTTCAAAGCCCTCCATTTTACTATGATTTCTTAACATTCAACATGTAACTGGGGATTGGAAGTTGTTTTGGTTCCCACAATATTAATTCTCAGGTAAATTCCAGGCAAGTAATTATTTGTCTAATTGAAACAGTAAGCCTGCCGTGTGTGAGAACATACATTTCAAGGTTATGTTATAATACTGTTATTGCATCAAATGGTTGTTTTATGCAACAGAATAGGTGGTTCTTAGAACACTTTAATCTGTGTGTGTTCTACTGAGGATGGGCCTTTGGGAGATTTAATGCTGACAGAGATTTACGATGTCTTTGGGTGATAAGCCAAGCAAGACTGCATTCCATAGCATGAGTTAATGTTTCTGTACTTGGGGGAACGGCTCCAATATGGAGCTGGGGGCCAGACTGGTTTTTAGTTGACAAACTCCATTACTGCAGTAATTAAATATTAAAGTGGACTTGTTTTTGAAGAAATGTAAGTCTCTCCTTTTGATTAGAATGATTCCACGACACGTGCTTTCCCTGAACATGTATCACACGTGTTCATGGATCCTGTCTAGGTTCAGAAGCAGTGTCTAGAGCTCAATGCCACCAGGCCCAACTTGGCGGTACCCCGAGTGGAGGTGACCCGGTACTATGAGAGTCTGTGTTCAGGCTGCAGGGCCTTCCTCCCCCAGCAGCTCTTCCCCACCTGGGCCATGCTCCACGACATCATGGACGTCAAATTGGTGCCCTACGGCAAGGCACACGTAGGCCTCTTCTCGAAGTGGAGCGCACTGGGTCATGTTCAGTAGGGCACATTTTAAAAAGTGAAGTTCAGGTTGTACCTCCGTTTAGGCCTTTTGATGGATCTGTGTTCAGTTAGACTACTGAGTGAATAAGAACATTAGAGAAATCAACCGTAATCACAGAAGTGAATCTTGTGTTAATGCTGCAGTCTTATTCCTGGTGTTCTTTCACGGGAGCTTCCCTCAGGGAATTCTCCCTTCACCTGTCAACATGGAGAACCAGAGTGTCATGGTAACATGATTGAGGTGCGCCTGCCAATCAAATGGCAAACTGCTTGTAACCTGAAATATTGTTCATTCATGATTTCATACCTTCCGCTTAGGCATGTTTTCTACATTCAGTGGGAATCTGCAGCTAACGTTCTTGATGCTGCCCTACCTGTGAGTATTGTACTGTTAACTTAATGTTTTAGCTGTTGCATTTTTCGTCATTCAAGATGCATTTGTTTACGTCAAGGGCTCTGGTTGCATTCTGTTCTCCTCTAGTGCTTACAGCTGCACGTCCCCTCCATGATGTGGGACATTGTAACGTCCTGTGAGAAGGGAGAGCTCGGCTTCAAACTGATGCATGAGAACGTCCTGAAGACCAAAGCTCTCAGTCCGGCCAAAACACACGTCCCCATGGTGACTATAAACGGGGTAAGAAGACCATGCCGGGACTGAAACTAGGTGCACAATGTAGATAACATTGTTATAGTACAACCAGGGGTTGTACTGTTTATCAATGTTACGAATCCCTTTTGGCCCGACAGTCTAGGGGGGATGGTAATGAGACCCGTAACATAACTCATGCAAATTATTATTGTGACAAAGTAAAAGTGTGAACGAAATAACCACGACAACAGAAATCTACCGTCAAACTCCAGGTTTATTTATAAACACACGGTAATGGGGGGAGCAGGAAAAGGGGCTGAGCTGGACCCAAGGAAAGAAACAATAAGTATTCAAAAACACCCCTAAGCTAGACTAGCCTACTTTAACAACAGCTAACTAACTAACCAAAAATACAGTGGGTGGTCCGCCCAGTTCTAACTAGTGTATTTAACAAAGTTCACCTACGGGTAGTGTATGCCCATGGGCGACTTGTCTTGGTTTCCCCCTTTTCCCACCAGCAACAAACAAACACCATAACCAAAAACAATACTCACAGGTGATGAAAGTGCTATGAGGTGCTTAAACAAAAGAGAGGTTAAGACACAAAGCGAGAGTGAAACACAGAGCCCTACAGACATGGCATTTACAGAGAGATTGAGCTCTAGAACAAACAAATGATGGGGTTTTTAAACCATGGGGAAGGAACTGTGATAGGTTAGGAAATAGGAGGAGGTGTGTCTTCTGATTGATGATTGATTGTTGACTGATTGGGGAGTGATGATTTTCACCTGTGAGGGGAGAAGGAGAGAAAAGAAACACACACACACACACAGGATACACACACACACACAGGATAACTGTATCCGTAACAATCAACAATGGGGTTACCGAGTAATGTTTTTTTGACAGGATACAGTGCTACTTAAAACTCTTAAGTGTATAGCAGGTCATGCAATTAAACACTGTGCCAATGTCAAGCCTGTACATTGACATTCCACTTCCTCCTCCTTTGCTGCTTTGCAGGAATACACGGATGACTTTCAGGACAAAGCAATGTCATCGCTTTTCACCTTGGTCTGCAAAATGTACAAGGTGAGTAGCAGGGGGGTTACTGGTCCTTGTTTGAGGTTTAATATGAATTACATTTAAAGTCAAACTATGATCAACATGTACTTGGTCATGGGCAGAAACTAAAATGTAATGACCACCCATATTTGTTCACGGGGAGGTAAGCCCCCTGCCTGTACTGGGACCCAGAAGAAACTAGACACGCGTTTGTACTGAAACCAACAGTCATGTTTTGAAATAGTTTGTTACAATATAAGTACCAGCTTCCCTGATTAACTTGAATGGTCTTTCAAAAAGATCAGTTGCTGAACTGTATTTCATGAATTGAAAGATTTAAAAAAATATATATATTTTGTCAGTGTGATTCTACAATACTGTGTTAAATAACTCCCTATGTATTGACAAATAAACCCAATGCTAACAAATTGAGGTTCATTGTTTTGTATGAACAGTTTGTAAATATATTTCAAGCCTTCATCCAGAACGCTTAACCCTCAAGCTACCAACATATTTGACATGCATCGATGACCAACTTGGGGTAATTTTGATCCCAAGAAGAAGCTATTGGAAAAAGCAACAATCATGGCAGAATATCAACTTCTTGTCAACATCATTAGACATGTAATGTTATCTGTGGGAAAACCTTTGACTTAAAAATTATTTTGTTTTGCATATTCTGGAGAACAATGTTCCTTTTATATGCAGCTTTTTTCCAAAGTACAGGTAACATAGTGTCTAAATATGGTTTTGGGCCACCACAAGCCGCTAGAACAGCTTCAATGCGCCTTGAGGTAGATTCTACAAGTAATTCTATAGATTGGTTGAAAATGCTATTTTAGGCGCTGCTACAAAAAGTGTTATTGCGTTGATCTGGTTACTGACACACCCTTTAAACACCGTATGGTCCTTTTGAGACCCCTCTTTCAAAGTCATAAATCTATTTTTCTAGCAACGGCAGCCAAAAGACTGGGCACAACCTAATTTGTTTGCACACGTTTGTTAGCGTTTCTCCTTTGCCAAGATAATCCATCCACCTGACTGGTGTGGCATATCAAGAAGCTGATATAATGATCATTACACAGGTTCACCTTGTGCTGGGGACAAGGCCATTCTAAAATGTGCCGTTTTGTCTAAAATAAGCGTGATCATTGCACAGGTGCACCTTGTGTTGGGGACAATAGAAGGCCACAGATGTCTCAAGTTGAGAGGAATGTCCACCACAGCTGTAGCCAGAGAATTGAATGTTCATTTCTCTACCATAAACTGCCTCCAACGTCTTTTAAGAAAATTTGGCAGTATGTCCAATCGGCCTCTCAACCACAGACCATGTGTAACCACGCCAGCACAGGACCTCATCTGCCTTCTTCACCTGCGGAATTGTCTGAGACCAGCCCCCCGGAAGTATTTCTGTCTTTAATAAAGCTCTTTAGTGGGGAAAAACTCCTGATTGACTGGGCCTTGCTCCCAAGTGGGTGGGCCTATGCTTCCCCAGGCCCACCCATGGCTGTGCCCATGCACAGTCATGTGAAATCCATAGATTGGGGCCAATCAATTGACTGATTTCCTTATGAACTCTTAACTCAGTAAAATCGGTAATTGTTGAATGTTGCGTTTTATATTTTTGTTCAGTATAAGTGTTTCTAAAATCCTCTATGGGGAAAAATGATTGGAAACATTTCCTTGTTTGACCTCTAGATTTTATGGGTATTATGACTCATACTGTGGTTGGTTATTTGAAACAGCTGTATAGTGCTTGGGTAAAAAAAAAAAAGAAAGTGCCCCCCGGGTGGTGACACAGGACAGTTTGAGTTTGAGAAACCCTGCTCTTTAGAGCCCGAAATCTGGACCCAACCAATATGTATTATATTGAAAAGATAGTCGAAGTGATGGCTCTAACAATGGAAATGTCCTCAAAAATGGAAGGCAGACAGGAGGAGGCGAGATCAGGTGGGACCAGTGGCGACTCGTCATTCGGGGCGTTTTGAGCGGCACACTTAGGTGGGCTTGCCTGTTTTGCTTGTTATTTTGCCATTAATACATGTCACATCAGTTTGCAAACAATGTAAAAAAAAAAGAAAGAGTTAATTAAGCCGCATACAATCATGGTCTATTTTTTGCTTTCTTGACTAAGGCAACTCAAAATGCAGGTGTTTCAGCCTAGCTCAGTGCTTTGTGGTGGTAGGGCTAACCAGCAGAAATACAGAGCGTTGCACCTGATTGGCTCTGTTTTCTGTCACTCATGGGACAGTACGTCATCCCCAATTCTAAGGTTAGAGCGTTTACATTTTAGCCCCTTGGGTTCTGCCATTGAGTTATATTAGAAGTGCCCATCTAAAAAAGGCTCAAGGTCATTGGCCACAGAATGACATCAAATGAGTCGTTTGGAAGGAATCAGTGGCTAACTGCAAGCGTTGCAAAGAAACCACTAAAGTTAGCCTGCTATTCAATCGAGTGGCTTTTTTTATTTATTTTTTAGTTCCCACCATAAATCCAAAGAATGCCAGACTTTGACAAAGGACCCCGACGAGTCCAAAAATGTCATGTATGCTGCTGCATAGATGATGTAATATGCAAGGGAGAAAAGTATACTGTAGCTAAGTAATACTAAGTGTATGTTGGGCTACTAACAGCTTACTACACATGTGCCTCACCCTAATATGTTGGTCTATTTTCACCAATGCGGTATTGTAAACACACTGGCTACTTTTTTGTACAGCTTTGACAGTGCTTCTGATAGAAGTGGTGGTGCTTGGCTTGCACGTGCAAATTCAGCACACACAACATTCTATAATATAATTGTGTGTTTTACGTGTCATATTAAAAGCCTATTTAACACGAAAATAGTTATATGACGTGTATCTTTTTTGACACGCAAAGACCCAAACGACGTTCAATGTCCCTCACGCTAATAATTTGGTCTATTTTTCACCTCTTAATTTCACCTGATGTTCTAACTTGGTGGTGCACAAATAGCCTATAAACTCTTTTAGAGAAATGTAATAATCGATTATTGTAAGAGCTTTCATTGTCTGTTTATATGCCCCATGTGTTTATCCCACGGTTCTGACGTGTACAGGGAGAACACTGTAAGAACAGCCCATGTTCTGAATTCTGTCGCTGTACATTTCAAAAGTGCTGAACAAGTAGTTATATTGACTACGTCCGTCGTCTTATCCGCGTGTCATCCCCCTATGCCATAGTTTGTACATCTCAATTGTCAGTAGAAACCACATTTGTTTAAGCAAGTCTGCCATATATGTTTTTATGTGTCGTGGTTTTGCTGGCATTGCGTCCCACTTTTTTTGTTGTTGTTTGCCCCATCAATATTTACATGCTAAAATCGCCACTTGGTGGGACCATTCGAGACAATAAGAGCAGGCACAACTGCGATATAAAGTCGTTATTCCCGAATCGTCTACTTTATTTGATTAAAAAAAAACCTAACGAAGCAAATTAGCAATTGCATTTTTCGTTGACCTCCATGCAAAAAAATGTTCACTTCATAGTCTTATTTTCGTGGACAGACTTGGGGCGTCGTAAACCCATGGCTTAATAAAAATCTAAAAAAGTTCTGCTATACAGTTGTGGGTTAACGCTGAGCCGACACAAGCAGCAGTTTACGGTGAATGATCTCTGCACACGCAGGTACACTACCTTTAAAAGCTGCATTGCAAATAATATCCCGCGTTCAAATTGACATGTAGAATAATGCTTGAATCAAAGATTAGGCCGGGATTCAATAAAACAGAAATGAACTATTTGCGCCCAGACAGATTTAAGAATATGCACAAAATTGATCCATTTAATAGGCATACAGGTTTCCATATTTATTGGCATTTTCACCTTGAACAACTTGAACTCCAGAAACTTTGGGCTTTAAAAATGATAAACAAAACAAAGCAAATTCTCTAAACAAATATTGGAGCGATAGATGTATACATTTTGAAAGGTATACTTGATTTTTTTTTTAGGCTCCAGAAAAATGTATTGAAAGCTAGTATCCTTAATTGAAACAACAATGTAACTAAATAAATAAATAAAAAGGAATGGGCCTGGAGAAATGTACCCACACTCTAATTCATAGACTGAGCTATGGATGCAAGGGACTGACCCTCCACGATATCAAAATTATAGTTTGAACCATGTTGAGGCTATACAGTGTTTGTTTACATTTACATTGTTTACAAACATTGGAGTAAAACAAGCTTATATTTGGGGTTCTGATGGGTATATATTAGTCCAAAAATGCATGTCACAACTACATATTCTATCGTTAAGATCTCTTTTTACAGTACTTACATTTTGACAGACAAATATACTACGAATAAATATCTGACTTGGAACAACATTGAGGATGAAAAGACGGTCATAGAACAGAAGTACAACAGTAATGGCATGCCATCGTGTGCCACTGTTTCAGAGCAAAGCAATAAAAGGGGACCAAGGGAACAAATTATCACCATTCTAACTTCTCAGCCAACACGTTTAACACTGAATGGCACTGATTTATGTACGTTTTACCCTCAATGCAGTTGAGCTCCTCCCCATCACAATTTAAGGTTCTTATTTCAGCTGTTTGCTTATTCATGACCAAACAGCTGAGTGAATGGAATACTGTCAAAGTACAGTATGTATGAATACTAATGTACTCTTCTCTTGCCTTACCAGGAAAAGAGTTAAGGGGGGATACTTTTTAGTGTTAGTTCGCAGGCAAGTTAACCAAGCTGGAGCTGTTGAACCTTTTTGGAAGTTCTGTTCATTTCAAATTTCACTGTCCTATCGCTTCAAAATGGGAGGTATTCTTATCACAGGAGGTCGGTTGCACCTTAATTGGGGAGGACGAGCTCGTGATAATGGTTGGAGCGGAATAAGTGGAATGGTATCAAACACATGGTTCCCATATGGTTTCCATCATTCCATTTGCTCCGTTCCAGCCAGCATTATGAGCCGTCCTCCCCACAGCAGCCTCCACTGATTCTTCTCTATGTACAGTACCAGTCAAAAGTTTAGACACCTACTCATTCAAGGGTGTTTATTTGTACTATTTTCTACATTGTAGAATAATAGTGAAGACAAACTATTAACACATATGGAATCATGTAGCAACCTGGAATACATTTTAATTAACAGGTGTGCCTTGTTAAATGTTAACATGTGTAATTTCTTTCCTTCTTAATGCGTTTGTGACAAAGTAGGGGTTGTATACAGAAGATATCCCTATTTGATAAAAGACCAAGTCCATATTATGTCAAGAACAGCTCAAATAAGCAAAGAGAAATGACAGTCCATCATTACTTTAAGACATGAATCCGGAAAATTTCAAGAACTTTGTTGGTTTTTGCGACTGCACTTGAAGAAACTATCAAGTGCTATGATGAAACTAGCTCTCATGAGGACCGCAACAGGAAAGGAAAACCCAGAGTTACCTCTGCTGCAGAGGATAAGTCCATTAGAGTTAACTGCACCTCAGATGGCAGGCCAAGTAAATGCTTCACAGAGTTCAAGTAACAGAAACATCTCAACATCAACTGTTCAGAGGAGACTGTGTGAATCAGGCCTTCAAGGTCAAATTTCTGCAAAGAAACCACTACTAAAGGACACCAATAAGAAGAAGAGACTTGCTTGGGCCAAGAAACACAAGCAATGGACAGTGGAAATATGTCCTTTGGTCTGATGAGTCCAAATTTGAGATTTTTGATTCCAACTGCCGTGACATTGTGAGACACAGAGTCGGTGAACAGATGATCTCCGCATGTGTGGTTCCCACCGTGAAGCATGGAGGAGGTGTGATGGTGCTTTGCTGGTGACTCTGTCTGTGATTTAATTAGAATTCAAGGCACACGTAACCAGCATTGCTACCACAGCATTCAGCGGCACGCCATCCCATCTGGTTTGCGCTTAGTGTGACTATCATTTGTTTTTCAACAGGACAATGACTCAAAACACACATCCAGGCTGTGTAAGGGCTATTTGACCAAGGAGTGCTGCATCAGATGACCTGGCATCCACAATCACCAGACCTCAACCCAATTTGAGATGGTTTGGGATGAGTTGGACCGAAGAGTGAAGGAAAAGCAGCCAACAAGTGCCCAGAATATACAGTTGAAGTCAGAAGTTTACATAAACTTAGGTTGGAGTCATTAAAAATTGTTTTTCAACAACTCCACAAACTTCTTAACAAACTAGAGTTTTGGCAAGTCGGTTAGGACATCTACTTTGTGCATGACAAGTAATTTTTCCAACAATTGTTTACAGACAGATTATTTCACTTATAACTCACTGTATCACTGTATCACAATTCCAGTGAGTCAGAAGTTTAGATACACTAAATTGACTGTGCCTTTAAACAGCTTGGAAAAGTTCCAGAAAATGAAGTCACGGCGTTTGAAGCTTCCGATAGGCCAATTGACATAAATTGAGTGAATTGGAGGTGTACCTGTGGATGTATTTCAAGGCCTACCTTCAATCTCAGTGCCTCTTTGCTTGACATCATGGTAAAATCAAAAGAAATCAGCCAAGACCTCAGAAAAAAATTGTGGCCCTCCACAATATAACCTGAAAGGCTTCTCAGCAAGGAAGAAGCCACTTCTCCAAACCCACCATAAAAATACTATGGTTTGCAATTGCACATGGGGACAAAGATTGCACTTTTGGAGAAATCTTCTTGGGTCTGATGAAACAAAAATAGAACTGTTTGGCCATAATGACCATTGTTATGTTTGGCGGAAAAAGGGGGAGGCTTGCAAGCCAAAGATCACCATCCCAACCGGAGGTGGCAGCATCATGTTGTGGGGGTGCTTTGCTGCAGGAGGGACTGGTGCACTTCACAAAATAGATGGCATCATGAGGAAGCAAAAGTATGTGGATATATTGAAGCAACATCTCAAGACATCAGTCAGGAAGTTAAAGCTTGGTCGCAAATTGGTCTTTTACAAATGTACAATGACCCCAAGCATACTTCCAAAGTTGTGGCAAAATGGCTTAAGGTCAACAAAGTCATAGTATTGGAGTGGCCATCACAAAGCCCTGGCCTCAATCCCATAGCAAATGTGTGTGCGGAACTGAAAAAGTGTGTGCGAGAAAGGAGGCCAACAAATCTGACTCAGTTACACCAGCTCTGTCAGGAGGAATTGGCCAAACTTCACCCAAAGTATTGTGGAAGGCTACTTGAAACATTTGCAATTGGGTGTATGTAAACTTCTGACCCACTGGGAATGTGATGAAAGAAATAAAAGCTGAAATAAATCATTCTCTCTACTATTATTCTGACATTTCACATTAAAATAAAGTGGTGACCCTAACTGACCTAAAACAGGGATTAAATGTTAGGAATTGTGACAAACTGAGTTTAAATGTATTTGGCTAAGGAGTATGTAAACTTCCGACTTCAACTGTATATGTAGGAACTCCAAGACTGTTGGAAAAGCATTCCTCATGAAGCTGTTTGAGAGAATGCCAAGAGTGTACAAAGCTGTCATCAAGGCAAAGCTTGGCTACATTGAAGAATCTCAAAAAATATTTTTTAGTTACTACATGAATCCATATGTGTTCATAGTTTTGACATCTTCGCTATTATTGTACAATGTAGCAAATAGTAAAAAATAAAGAAAAACCCTTGAATGAGAAGGTGTCCAAACTTTTGACGAGTACTGTACATCTGAGGTACAAGCATATTCTCCACAACGTCTTACAATTCCTGTTGGTCCTTCCCTGTAGCATACTTGTTAAAAGTTATACAGCATTGGTGGAAAATGGATGTGTTTTGCTGTGGTCAATTGGCATTCGCATACTGTAGATAAAAGCTGTATCCCTGTGAAGAGCAGAACATTAATCAATTTGACAAACTTGAATGAGGCATTTAAGTCGAAGCATTACATCCAACGTATTAAGGTACGACATTTCCCATTAAAAAAATTAGCATAATTCTAACAATTGATCAAATAACATGAATACAATCAACTTCAGAGAGAACATTGTGTTAAACATTTCATAATGACTTAGGCTGGCAGATGCTTTGGTTCAAATTCCAAACACTTGTGGCACAATTTTCCCTATATACTTGTTTCCCTCAAGAACAAATTAAACAAGACATTAGGGGCCTATTCAGGCAAATGGTAAGTTATCAAATGTCAATACGGAAATTATTTTCTGCTGTGTTTTACAGGGAATCATATCATCTCTGTTCACTACATTTCTATCTGCAACTTTCAAAGCATCGCACCCTACTGGACAAAACCCCCTATTCGTCTACTCTGCGGCCCTGTCTAGAAACAACCCATAGCCCCTAACCCCTAGACACTTGTGGAGATCTGACAGGATTTCATAGGTTTAAGCTACAGTACATGACAATTTAACCACAATTTAACCACTCTGATAGGTTAGGTGGAATTATTACCACATTTATTACACCTATCCATTCCTCTCAGATCTACACAACCTTCAGTAAGCTGTCTAGTAGAATCATGGTTTGGCTCAAGCGCTTCAGAACTGAATTAATTTACAACAGAGATTGTAAAGTGCTACTGGATGGTGGAGGCACCCTGATAACTATGCTTACAAAGCACAGAGACAAACAGACATACTGAAGACATCCCAAATATATAAAAGAAAACAACCATTTCATATCATATTTAAAAATGTGACAAAAACGTAAAATACGACCCCATAAAAACAAATACAATTTTACGAATATGAGTGTAGTGGTGGTGTTTGTCTAGATTTAAAACAACCCAATCAACCACAGTACTTCAGGAAATGTTTAAATACTTGACTTGTATACAGTGGGGTCTGAAATTATTGACACCATTGATAAAGAATAGCAATATTGACTCTATAAAATAAATAATAAAAATACTGAGCTATATTTTGTGCTAAAAAATGACTTTTCCACCCCTAAAAGGTAGGGTTCAGAATTATTGACACCCATAAAGATTTCCTATAAATTATTCTGTATCAAGGGTGTAAATAATTTCAGACCCCACTGTATATAATTATACTGGTACTGTTTGTTTCTTACTCCATACTTATTAACTTGCTTTAGTTCTCAAACTCTTCATTTAGATCAATAGAGGGCGCCAGACACATGTCAATCAGTTATGTATTTTTGTGTAACTTGAACCTCTTGAAGTTCTAAGAAACGTTTGTCGTCAGCGACAAAACTCGAAACAGGCAGTCTAGGTTAAGGGGCACCCAAGATGTCTGTGCTACATCATTTCTCTCTCCATACCCTGAGGTTTAAGTCACAATTATCTCACTATTCAGGTACATACTGGATTTGGTTAAACTTATCATTCACAGAAATCTCAGAAACTAAATAAAATATACTAGTTTATGCTTACTGAATTCAAACAAATATAATCCCCCTAATTGTATGGTGCAACAGTTCTAAGACCCTGTAAATTGATCACAATCCTTACAATATTCCATTGAATAGATCTATATTCCATCATTTTGAGGAAGACATTTTCTCGGTAGAATTCCTTGCTCCATCAGGAGACGTTGGTGAGACTGGTTAGCCATGTCATTAGATCAGCTAGACATATACAGCAGTCTGTTTCTGACACTTTACCCCTAGAATCAATTACAGAAAGCAGGACTAAAAAGTCCCATCTGGCACAAAGGAGAAAAAAAAGAGGATATAACAATACTTCTTGTTCTACAAGATTAAACGGAGGGAAGGTGGTCAGTGTAAAGGTGTCTTCAGTGTAAAGGGACTGTTGTCATTACAGACTGTTGTCAAAAAACCCACCCTGCATGTCCAATTGCTGCTGGGACCCACGAACCAAGGCAGGGACTGAATGAGGTACTGGGTGGGCTAGGGTTGGTGTTACGTGCCAAGCCGTAGGTACGCTACACTATTGCCTTCCTGACCCAGTTCTCTGTCCATATCGTCTCTGTCGTCCCCGTCCAGCCCGGGGCTCAACGTCCTGAGATGGCCGGGGCTCCTAACTGACATGGTGGTCAGACTGAGGGCCCGGCCAGGGTGAGGGGAGGGGGGCCGGTGTCTGGTGCTGCTGCTGGGCTCTGGGGATTGAGACAGGGCCGGGGTCTTCCTAGAAGTCTCTCCCCCCAGTGACATCTCCTCCTCGGGTGGGCTCTCCAGGTCTGACTCGATGTCGCCCTCCTCCTCCTCCTCCTCCTCCAGGGTGAGTTCAAACTGGAACTTGTCCCCTGTGGAGGTGCAGCAGCCCCCCGCCATGGCCTCCAGGGCCCCTGGCCCCCCATCAAGGTCCCTGTCCTCAAGGGTGGGTGAGGGGCTGCGCTGGATCATACTCTGGTACCACTCCCGGTTGTCCTCTAGCGTGTCCAGAATGTCCTGGGCATCAGGGTGGACCAGGTCAGCCCACGTCTCCCACAGAGGGTGGACAATGTAGTCTATGAATCCCACCTGCAGGGGGGAGTAAATATGTGAGATGTAAATGCACAAAGACCCATACCTCTGAACTTTTGCTAAGACCATTGGTTTAAACCATTGGTCTCAAATGGCTAGTTGCTAGCTTTTCTCATAAACCATGCTGGCAAAATTTGCCACAATGCAATATCCAGTAACAAAATTCTTAGCAGCCAATTAATTGTCTACGTAGTTGGATCTGATCCCAATACTTTCTCACTAAAGTATCCATTGAACTTTTAGCCAACTGTCTTAGCAAACTGTGACCCCAATCAGTCATAATAATGGTTTGGAAAAAATACAACCAGTTGACAAGACCTCCATCTTCGATTTATTTTTACGGTGGATGTAGCTAAAAATATAAACGTATAATCCCCGTAAAAGCACATGGATGTGTATGAAACGGTGAGCAGAAAATTGGCATTTGGTCATATATGCAGAAATGTGCCTTACTGCCTTTCAAACTTTGTGGAACATCAATAGCTTAGCCATGGAAGCATCATGCAAAATATATTGGAACACTCCACTTAACCAAGCAGTTGGATGGTTTAACAATCTCCCTCTGGTGGCCAAGTTGACCTTTTTAACAAATACAATTGCATGCTGGCTATACCGTTTAAGGTTGATTCCTTATTTAGTTTCCGGATCGAATTATCTGCTCAGCTGGCCGTCCCCAGCATCGTGGCAATCTAGCAGCTAGAAATGTAAGACCAATGATTTAAACCAATGGTTTTAGCAAAAGTTCACGGGTATGGTCCCACACTGTTTGATGGGTTCAAACAGACAGTATGACAATAACTTGTAAGCAACTGGGTCTGTTAAGCAGTGCCAAAGATCTGCGGATGGGTTTGCAGATATGCGTGAATGAGAGAGCCTGCGCGCCTTCGCCTGCGTGCACACTACTTGTATGCTATGCACATGCGCTGTACAGTACAGTACCTGGGTCTTCTCGACAGAGGCATTGTGTTTGTCACACATAGGGCTGATCTCCATGCCCTTGTCCCTCTCCCTGTCCCCCTGGGTGAAGAACTCCATCATGATGCGGTCCGTCCACTGGCGGTAGACGTCTAGTGGCTTGGTGGGGTTACTCAGGTCAGCACAGTGAACCATGTTCTGCAGGACCTTGAGACAAACACAAAGGACCCTGTTAATCTATTGCTTTGATCTTTTCAGAAATTTTTTTTTTAAAATTACATATACACTACTGGTCAAAAGTTTTAGAACACCTACATTGTAGAATACTAGTTATGACATCAAAGCTGTGAAATAACACACATGGAATCATGTAATAACCAAAAAAGTGTTTTATATTTGAGATTCTTCAAATAGCCACCCTTTGCCTTGATGACAGCTTTGCACACTCTTGGCATTCTCTCAACCAGCTTCATGAGGTAGTCACCTGGAATGTCTTGTTAAAAGTTAATTTGTCGAATTTCTTTCCTTAAAGCGTTTGGGCCAATCAGTTATTGTGAAAAGGTAGGGGGGAATACAGAAGATAGCCCTATTTGGTAAAATACCAAGTCCATTTTATGGCAAGAACTGCTCAAATAAGCAAAGAGAACCCATCATTACTTTAATACATGAAGGTCAGTCAATTTCGGAACATTTCAAGAACTTTGAAAGTTTCTTCAATTGTAGTCGCAAAAACCGTCAAGCGCTATGATGAAACTGGCTCTCCTGAGGACCACCACAGGAATGGAAGACCCAGAGTTACCTCATTAGAGTTAACTGCACCTCAGAATGCAGCCCAAATAAATTGCTGCAAAGAAACCACTACTAAAGGACACCGATAAGAAGAATTGCTTGGGCCAAGAAACATGAGCAATGGACATTAGACCGGTGGAAATTTGTCCTCTGGTCTGGAGTCCATGTCTTTGTGAGAAGCGATGTGGGTCACCAGATGATCTCCGCATGTGTATTTCCAACCATAAAGCATGGAGGAGGTGTTATGATGTTGGGGTGCTTTGATGGTGACACTGTCTGTGATTTATTTAGAATTCAAGGCACACTTAACCAGCATGGCTACAACAGCATTCTGCAGTGATATGCCATTCCATTTGGTTTGAGCTTAGTGGGACTTGTTTTTTGTGTTTAATTTGTTTTTCAACAGGACAATGACCCAACACACATCCAGGCTGTATAAGGGCTATTTTACCAAGAAAAAGAGTGATGGAGTGCTGCATCAGATGACCTGGCATCCACAATCACCTGACCTCAACCCAATTGAGATGGTTTGGGATGAGTCAGACCACAGAGTGAAGAAAAAGCAGCCAACAAGTGCTCAGCATATGTGGGAACTCCTTCAAGACTGTTGGAAAAGCATTACAGGTGAAGATGGTTGAGAGAATGATAAGAGTGTACAAAGCTGTAATCAAGGCAAAGGGTGGCAATTTTAAGAATCTCAAATATCAAATATACAGTGGGGGGAACAAGTATTTGATACACTGTCGATTTTGCAGGTTTTCCTACTTACAAAGCATGTAGAGGTCTGTAAGGTATGTAATTTCGCTCATTACCTGTGTTAACTGCACCTGTTTGAACTCGTTACCTGTATAAAAGACACCTGTCCACACACTCAATCAAACAGACTCCAACCTCTCCATAATGGCCAAGACCAGAGGGCTGTGTAAGGATATCAGGGTTAAAATTGTAGACCTGCACAAGGTTGGGATGGGCTACAGGACAATAGGCAAGCATCTTGGTGAGAAGGCAACAACTGTTGGCGCAATTATTAGACAATGGAAGAAGTTCAAGAGGACGGTCAATCACCCTCGGTCTGGGGCCCCATGCAAGATCTCACCTCGTGGGGCATCAATGATCATGAGGAAGGTGAGGGATCAGCCCAGAACTACACGGCAGGACCTGGTCAATGACCAGAAGAGAGCTGGGACCACAGTCTCAAAGAAAACGATTAGTAACACACTACGCCGTCATGGATGAAAATCCTGCAGCGCACGCAAGGTCCCCCTGCTCAAGCCAGCGCATGTCCAGGCCCGTCTGAAGTTTGCCAATGACCATCTGGATGATACAGAGGAGGAATGGGAGAAGGTCATGTGGTCTGGTGAGACAAAAATAGAGCTTTTTGGTCTAAACTCCACTCGCCATGTTTGGAGGAGGATGAAGGATGAGTACAACCCCAAGAACACCATCCCAACCATGAAGCATGGAGGTGGAAACATCATTCTTTGGGGATGTTTTTCTGCAAAGCGGACAGGACGACTGCACCGTATTGAGGGGAGGATGGATGGGGCCATGTAACAACCTCCTTCCCTCAGTAAGAGCATTGAAGATGGGTCGTGGCATGTTCCAGCATGACAATGACCCGAAACACACAGCCAGGGCAACTAACGAGCGGCTCCGTAAGAAGCATCTCAAGGTCCTGGAGTGGCCTAGCCAGTCTGCAGACCTGAACCCAATAAAAAATCTTTGGAGGGAGCTGAAAGTCCGTATTGCCCGGCGACAGCCCCGAAACCTGAAGGATCTGGAGAAGGTCTGTATGGAGAAGTGGGCCAAAGTCCCTGCTGCAGTGTGTGCAAACCTGGTCAAGAACTACAGGAAACATATGATCTCTGAAATTGTAAACAAAGGTTTCTGTGCCAAATATTAAGTTCTGCTTTTCTGATGTATCAAATACTTATGACATGCAATAAAATGCAAATTAATTACTTAAAAAACATACAATGTGATTTTCTGGATTTTTGTTTTAGATTCCATCTCTCACAGTTGAAGTGTACCTATGATAAAAAATTACTGACCTATACATGCTTTGTAAGTAGGAAACACTGCCGATTTTGCAGGTTATCAAATACTTGTTCTCCCCACTGTATATTGATTTGTTTAACACTTTTTTTGGTTACCACATGATTCCACATGTGATATTTCATAGATTTGATGTCTTCACTATTATTCTACAATGTAGAAAATAGTAAAAAGAAAGAAAAACCCTTGAATGAGTAGGTGTTCTAAAACTTTTGACTTTTGTCATTACTACTTCAGGCATTTATGTAGAAACCTACATTTACATGACACTATGTCTTGACTTATATATATATATATATATGTGGCCACCCCTTCAAATTAGTGGATTCGTCTTTTTCAGCCACACCTGTTGCTGACAGGCATATAAAAGCGAGCACATCCATGCAATCTTCATAGACAAACATTGTCAGTAGAATGGCCTTACTGAAGAGCTCAATGACTTTCAACATGGCACCATCATAGGAGGACACCTTTCCAACAAGTCAGTTAGTCATATTTCTGCTCTGTTAGACCTGCACCGGTCAACTGTAAGTGTTGTTATTGTGAAGTGGAGACGTCTCAGTTGCAAAGTGGTAGGCAACACAACCTCACAGAACGGGACCGCCAAGGGCTGAAGCTCGCAGCTCGTAAAAATCATCTGTCCTTGGTTGGAACACACACTAATGTGTTCCAAACTGCCTCTTGAAGCAATGTCAGCACAAGAACTGTTCATCGGGAGCTTCATGAAATGGGTTTCCATTACCGAGCAGCCGCACATAAGCCTAAGATCACCATGTGCAATGGCACAAAGTGGTGTAAAGCTCGCCGCCATTGGAATTTGGAGCAGTGGAAACACGTTCTCTAGAGTGATGACTCACGCGTCAACATCTAGCACGCTACCTGCCCAAAAAGGAGTGCAAGCCTTCATCGTTGGCGTTTCTACAGAAGTGTTTGGCGATAGACTAGGAATGCCTTGAAGATCGACCAGTCAATCGTGATCGACCGGTTATCAAAGTTTGAGCTTTGAAATAAACTCAGCAAAAAAACAAACGTCCCTTTTTCAGGATCCTGTCATTCAAAGATAATTATAAAAAATCCAAATAACTTCACAGTTTTTATTGTAAAGGCTTTAAACATGGTTTCCCATGCTTGTTCAATATACCATAAACAATTAATGAACATGCACCTGGTCGTTAACATGAACATGCACACGGTCATTAAGACACTAACAGCTTACAGAGGTAGGCAATTAAGGTCACAGTGATGAAAACTTAGGACAGTAAAGAGGCTTTTCTACTGACTCTGAAAAACACCAAAAGAAAGATGCCCAGGGTCCCTGCTCATCTGCGTGAACGTGCCTTAGGCATGCTGCATGGAGGCATGAGGACTGCAGATGTGGTCAGGGCAATAAATTGTAATGTCCGTACTATGAGATGCCTAAGACAGCGCTACAGGGAGACAGGACGGACAGCTGATCATCCTCGCAGTGGTAGACCATGTGTAACAACACCTGCACAGGGTCAGTACATCTCAACATCACACCTGCGGGACAGGTACGGGATGGCAACAACAACTGCCCGAGTTACACCAGGATGCACAATCCTTCCATCAGTGCTCAGACTGTTCGCAATAGGCTGAGAGAGGCTGGACTGAGGGCTTGTAGGTCTGTTGTAAGGCAGGTCCTCACCAGACACCCCCGCAACAACGTCGCCTATGGTCACAAACCCACTGTCGCTGGACTAGACAGGACTGGCGGTTTTGTCTTACCAGGGGTGATGGTCGGATTTGCGTTTATCGTCGAAGGAATGAGCGTTACACCGAGGCCTGTACCCTGGAGCGGGATGGATTTGGCGGTGGAGGGTCCGTCATGGTCTGGGGGCGGTGTGTCACAGCATAATCAGACTGAGCTTGTTGTCATTGCAGGCAATCTCAATGCTGTGCGTTTACAGGGAAGACATCCTCCTCCCTCATGTGGTACCCTTACTGCAGGCCCATACTGACATGACCCTCCAGCATGACAATGCCACCAGCCATACTGCTCATTCTGTGCATGATTTCCTGCAAGACAGGAATGTCAGTGTTCTGCCATGGCCAGCGAAGAGCCTGGATCCCATTGAGCACGTCTGGGACCTGTTGGATCGGAGGGTGAGGGCTAGGGCCATTCCCCCCAGAAATGTCCGGGAACTTGCAGGTGCCTTGGTGGAAGAGTGGGGTAACATCTCACAGCAAGAACTGGCAAATCTGGTGTAGTCCATGAAGAGGAGATGCATTGCAGTACTTAATGCAGCTGGTGGCCACACCAGATACTGACTGTTACTTTTGATTTTGACACCCCCTTTGTTCAGGGAAAACATTCCATTTCTGTTAGTCACATGTCTGTGGAACTTGTTCAGTTTATGTCTCAGTTGTTGAATCTTGTTATGTTCATTCAAATACATGTTAAGTTTGCTGAAAATAAACACAGTTGACAGTGAGAGGACGTTTTGTTTTTTGCTGAGTTTATAACATTTATTTATTTATTTTTATTTTACATTTATTTAACTAGGCAGGTCAGTTAAGAACAAATTCTTATTTTCAATGACGGCCTAGGAACAGTGGGTTAACTGCCTGTCCAAGGGCAGAACGACAGATTTGTACCTTGTCAGGTTGGGGATTTGAACTTGCAACCTTCTGGTTACTAGTCCAACGCTCTAACCACTAGGCTACCCTGCCGCCCCAACATGGTCTGAGAATAACAATAACAATAACAAAGGCATATAACCAATATGCTGTGATAATGTAGTAGACCTACCGCACAAACCTCATTCCTACAAAACTGTAGGTTAATGTTACATTTTTTAAGTCATGCGAAAGTGAACTGCATTGGGATCAGTGGTCACCAACCTTTTCTAAGTGATTGATAGTTGGTATTCAGCAGTCTTAAAAGTATGCCTTATTTACTTTGAAGAACTACTATAAAAGTGATTTCGTCAGACAGCATAGGCAGCAGCTCTATATAGATTATTTGATGACTTTGAATGAAATATTACATTAATTCTTTGAGTAAAACAAATGTTGTATATGCAACAACTGAAATATTTTATTAAAGTAACGTGAATAAATTATGGTTAATAAATGCTAAGTAGCAATGGGCAGCCACTACCATTATGGGACTTGTATTAATTGTTTTATTCTGTGTTGTTGCAGCATTCAGCCCACATAAAGCATTGTGCAATTAATAAAAAAATTTAAAACGAAATTTTAAAAACTTGGTTATATTATAATAATCTAACCAAAACCGAACCAAACTCAAAAAGCAAAAATTGCTCAGCACTAGTCAGGGGTGGACTTAGTGATTTAGAGGCCCCATGCAGAGGCCAGTCTGAGGCACCCCCATGTCTATTCAACAAAATCATGGCTACTGAACGAATAGCTGTTTGGAGCCGGCTTATTTAGGTGAACGGAGCAGAATGAAAAGCCTAACTGAAAACACTTGAAATGTCCTTCACTAGTAAAGGTTTTGTATCACCACGTACTGTAGAAAAGGGGTGGTCAATCATTTTGTCTCGAGCCACATCGGGTTGTCAGAATTCAACAGCATTTTTTTTCCCAGACAGATTTGTTAGTCAAAAGAAAATTTGCAGGCCATAAAATGGCATTTATTTTAAAACAGGATTATACAGTAGGTCCTTTATCATTTCAACATACTTTCTATCTCATTTTAGGGATGCACTGGAAATTCTGGGGCCAATACCTATATGTGGTATTTTCATTGGAATATCGACCAATAACTAACCGATAAATATGTTTGTACATTTTTTTGGTCTTTTTTTGTGCCCCTTTTTCTCCCTAATTTCGTGGTATCCAATTGGTAGTTACAGTCTTGTCTCATCGCTGCAACTTCCGTATGGACTCGGTAGAGGCGAAGGTCGTGTGTCCTCAGAATCACAACCCAACCAAGCCGCACTGCTTCTTGACACAATGCCCACTTAACCCTGAAGCCAGCTGTACCAATGTGTCGGAGGAATCATCGTACACCTGGCGACCATGCCAGTGTGCACTACTAGTGCATGACGGGACAAGGACATTTCAGGAAATATGTTAAATTAGTTGAATATGGGAAAGGTGTACATTTTTATTTGCATAAAAAATTAGTGAAATGCATCGTAAAGGTATGCTAATGGGATGTTCGGGAAAATATAATCATGGCAATAATGTGTGTAGAAAGAAAAGATATGCATTGTTTTCAATTGTGGTTTTCTCACAGTCCCTTCTAATGTGTCCTTCCAGCTTAATGAGTTTAGTAGATGAAAATAGAAAGTGTCTTAGCTTTCAGGAATTGGGTCATAATAGCTAATAGACCCAAGTGTTCAAAAGTTAAGATAACAGAGAAATTATATATTATTAAACAAAATTATGCCAAGTTCACAAGAACCCTAATGATACGAGGCCCCTGGCAATTGCCTGAGTTGCCTAATGGTAAGTCCGCCACTGCCTGTGGCGTC
Organism: Oncorhynchus masou masou; assembly: GCF_036934945.1. Classification (NCBI taxonomy): domain Eukaryota; kingdom Metazoa; phylum Chordata; class Actinopteri; order Salmoniformes; family Salmonidae; genus Oncorhynchus; species Oncorhynchus masou. The sequence continues at coordinate 75,508,367 of NC_088235.1, read as the reverse complement.
TACTAATCTAGGAATGACCTCTGACCTGGATGCGGTCTGAGTAGTTGTCCAGCAGCAGCACTCCCAGACTGGTCACCTTCTTGGTCTCCACCATGGTCTTCAGGTCAGCCAGGAAGTTCATGTGCTTGGACATGTCAGTGGCCAACACCTGCAGAGGACAATACCCATTCATCACACTTACTTCAGTCACTAAGTCCAATGGCTCAGTGGGTTAGAGCATGGTGCTGCCCACATCCAGGGTTGTGTTGTGGGTTTGATTCCCATATGGGCCACATGCTGAATATACTGAGTGTACAAAACATTAGGAACACCTTTCTAATATTGAGTTGCAGCCCCTTTTGGCCTCAGAACAGCCTCAATTTGTCGGGGCATCAAACCAAATCTTATTTGTCACACACATGGTTAGCAGATGTGTAGCGAAATGCTTGTGCTTCTAGTTCCGACAATGCAGTAATATCTAACAAGTAATCTAACCTAACAATTTCACAACTACCTTATACACACACAAGTGTAAAGGAATGAATAAGAATATGCACATAAAAATATATGAATGAGTGATGGCCGAACAACATAGGCAAGATGCAGTAGATGGTATAGAGTACAGTATATACATATGAGTTGAGTAATGTAGGGTATGTAAACATGATATAAAGTGGCATTGTTTAAAGTGGCTAGAAATACATTTATTACATCAAGATGGCAAGATGCAGTAGATGGTTTAGAGTACAGTATATACATATGAGATGAGTAATGTAAACATTATATAAAGAGGCATTGTTTAAAGTGGCTAGTGATACATTTATTACATATATTTTCCATTATTAAATTACTAGAGTTTAGTCGGTATGTTGGCAGCAGCCACTCAATGTCAGTGATGGGCTGTTTAACAGTCTGATGGCCTTGAGATAGAAGCTGTTTTTCAGTTTCTCGGCCCCCGCTTTGATGCACCTGTACTGACCTCGCCTTCTGGATGATAGCGGGGTGAACAGGCAGTGGCTCAGGTGGTTGTTGTCCTTGATGATCTTTTTGGCCTTCCTGTGACATTGGGTGGTGTAGGTGTCCTGGAGGGCAGGTAGTTTGCTCCAGGTGATGCGTTGTGCAGACCTCACTACCCTCTGGAGAGCCTTATGGGCGGAGCAGTTGCCATACCAGGCGGTGATACAGGCCGACGGGATGCTCTCGATTGTGCATCTGTAAAAGTTTGTGAGTGTTTTTGGTGACAAGCTGAATTTCTTCAGCCTCCTGAGGTTGAAGAGGCGCCACTGCGCCTTCTTCACCACGCTGTCTGTGTGGGTGGACCATTTCAGTTTGTCCGTGATGTGTACGCCGAGGAACTTAATACTTTCCATCCTCTCCACTACTGTCCCGTCGATGTGGATAGGGGGCTGCTCCCTCTGCTGTTTCCTTAAGTCCATGATCATCTCCTTTGTTTTGTTGACATTGAGTGTGAGGTTATTTTCCTGACACCACACTCTGAGGGCCCTCACCTCCTCCCCGTAGGCCGTCTCGTCGTTGTTGGTAATCAAGCCTACCACTGTAGTGTCGTCTGCAAACGTGAGAATTGAGTTGGAGGCGTGCATGGCCACGCAGTCGTGGGTGAACAGGGAGTACAGGAGAGGGCTGAGAACGCACCCTTGTGGGGCCCCAGTTTTGAGGATCAGCGGGGTGGAGATGTTGTTACATACCCTCACCACCTGGGGGCGGCCCGTCAGGAAGTCCAGGACCCAGTTGCACAGGGCATGGTCGAGACCCAGGATCTCTTGAGCTTAATGACGAGTTTGGAGGGTACTTTGGTGTTAAATGCTGAGCTGTAGTGATGAACAGCATTCCTACATAGGTATTCCTCTTGTCCAGATGTGTTAAAGCAGTGTGTAGTGTGATTGCGATTGCGTCTTCTGTGGACCTTTTGGGGCGGTAAGCAAATTGAAGTGGGTCTAGGGTGTCAGGTAGGGTGGAGGTGATATGGTCCTTGACTAGTCTCTCAAAGCACTTCATGATGACAGAAGTGAGTGCTATGGGGAGGAAGTCATTTAGCTCAGTTACCTTAGCTTTCTTGGGACCATGGTGGCCCTCTTGAAGCACTCAAATCGATGTACCTGGCACCTACTGCCATACCCCGTTCAAAGGCCCTTAAATATTTTGTCTTGTCCATTCACCCTCTGACTGGCATACACAATCTATATCTCAAGGCATAAACATCCTTCTCTAACCTGTCTCCTCCTCTTCATCTATACTGATTGAAGTGGATTTAACAGGTGACATGAATAAGGGATCATAGCTTTCACCTTGATTCACCTGGTCAGTCAATGTCATGGAACGAGTAAGTTCCTAATGTTTTGTGTGTGTTAAATGTACTATTAAGTGACTTTGGGGAAAATGTTTTGCTAAATGGCCATGTTATTATGATGTTAGCTAATTCCTTATCATGTTTAACTATGATAACAGAGAGTTATGTAGACATAATGTTATTTATATCTGATTCCAATTCATTCAGTCAGTGTCTCACCATGTCGATGACCATCTTCCTGAGGGACTGTCCCTGTTTCTTGCTGAGGCTCTGGAAGATGTCACAGTTGTCCTCCTGCAGCAGCTTGAAGCCCACGGCCAGGTGGTGGTTCTCCAGGACAGAAGCGTCGTTGTACATCAGAGCCAGCTCAGAGTCTACAGTAGGAACACCCACAACTATAGTAAAGCAACAACAATTCCAAGGCACTCCTGTATTCAGTGATGTAACGCCTTACAGATGCTGTAATGTAGTCTTCACTGTAGAAGATCAAAGGCACATTTTGCGCCAAAGGACATATCCTTTATATCTAATCAGTGAGATTGCTAGTGAGGGATGGAACTGACTTGTGTTGATGAGGAACTGGTTGGACACTCCGGGGTGATCCACGTCATGTATGGCACTGCTAAACAGAGCAGCCATGATCTCCAGGTCAGTGAAGACAGCCTGAAAACAATCAACACACACTTTTGTGTTAATACTACTGTTAAGTGTATGTTAAGTGGCAAGTTAAATAAAGGTTAAAAAAAAGTGTTACTAAGTACACTGCTCAAAAAATTAAAGGGAACACTTAAACAACACAATGTAACTCCAAGTCAATAACACTTCTGTGAAATCAAACTGTCCACTTAGGAAGCAACACTGATTGACAATAAATTTCACATGCTATTGTGCAAATAGAATAGACAACATGTGGAAATTATAGGCAATTAGCAAGACACCCCCAATAAAGGAGTGGTTCTGCAGGTGGGGACCACAGACCACTTCTCAGTTCCTATGCTTCCTGGCTGATGTTTTGGTCACTTTTGAATGCTGGCGGTGCTTTCACTCTAGTGGTAGCATGAGACGGAGTCTACTACCCACACAAGTGGCTCAGGTAGTGCAGCTCACCCAGGATGGCACATCAATGCGAGCTGTGGCAAGAAGGTTTGCTGTGTCTGTCAGCGTAGTGTCCAGAGCATGGAGGCGCTACCAGGAGACAGACCAGTACATCAGGAGACATGGAGGAGGCCGTAGGAGGGCAACAACAAAGCAGCAGGACCGCTACCTCAGGCCACAAATGTGCATGATGTGTCTGCTCAAACAGTCAGAAACAAACTCCATGAGGGTGGTATGAGGGCCCGACGTCCACAGGTGGGGGTTGTGCTTACAGCCCAACACCGTGCAGAACGTTTGGCATTTGCCAGAGAACACCAATATTGGCAAATTCGCCACTGGCGCCCTGTGCTCTTCACAGATGAAAGCAGGTTCACACTGAGCACATGTGACAGACAGAGTCTGGAGACGCCGTGGAGAACGTTCTGCTGCCTGCAACATCCTCCAGCATGACCGGTTTGGCGGTGGCTCAGTCATGGTGTGGGGTGGCATTTCTTTGGGGGGCCGCACAGCCCTCCATGTGCTCGCCAGAGGTAGCCTGACTGCCATTAAGTACTGAGATGAGATCCTCAGACCCCTGTGAGACCATATGCTGGTGCGGTTGGCCCTGGGTTCCTCCTAATGCAAGACCTCATGTGGCTGGAGTGTGTCAGCAGTTCCTGCAAGAGGAAGGCATTGATGCTATGGACTGGCCCGCCCGTTCCCCAGACCTGAATCCAATTGAGCACATCTGGGACATCATGTCTCGCTCCATCCACCAACACCACGTTGCACCACAGACTGTCCAGGAGTAGGCGGATGCTTTAGTCCAGGTCTGGGAGGAGATCCCTCAGGAGACCATCCGCCACCTCATCAGGAGCATGCCCAGGCGTTGTAGGGAGGTCATACAGGCACGTGGAGGCCACACATACTACTGAGCCTCATTTTGACTTGTTTTAAGGACATTACATCAAAGTTGGATCAGCCTGTAGTGTGGTTTTCCACTTTAATTATGAGTGTGACTCCAAATCCAGACCTCCATGGGTTGATAAATTTGATTTCCATTGATAATTTTTGTGTGATTTTGTTGTCAGCACATTCAACTATGTAAAGAAAAAAGTATTTCATAAGAATATTTCATTCATTCAGCTCTAGGATGTGTTATTTTAGTGTTCCTTTAATTTTTTTGAGCAGTGTATTAACACTTAACGTGGGGATTTAATTTTTTTTACCTTATCTTTACTATAAAAACCATGAACAAATGCCTTCTCCCTCAATATGCATTGATAAAGTTGATGAAATCCAAAGCCATGCACTGGGCAAGTCAACTAACTGGATTAGAATATAGAATATGGCTGAACATCATCCTGTAATCTTCCTCATAATGGAGCGTCCCATACCTCTAGGGCAGGGGTGGAGAGGAGGATGTGAGTGGACTGTACCACGTCGGCAGCATGGATGTTGTTGTGGTAGGCCACGTCAGTGTGGTAGTGGTCCTCCAGGGTCATCATGAAGGTGACAAAGGTGTCGGCTGGGATCTTAAAGTTCTTCAGCAGCTCTCGCTCCTGAGTTTGGGGAGCAACAGAAACCAGGCTCACAGAAGAGTAAACTAAATACGTAAGAAACATAGGGGTAAAGTATTGCAGCGAATTCGGGGTAGCCAAGACTGGGACTCAAACAATACACTAAGAGATTCAACCGCCTCGGTGAGAATGCTAGAAAATGCTACAAAGTAATGGGAGACTCATACCTGGAAAATGGAGTACATCACCACGGTCAAAGGCCGATTCCCCGAGTATTCAGCTATCTTGAAAATATCTAGACCCCATCTATTGATGTCTTCAAATTCCTAGAATGACAACACAACATTCAGTGAGAAAAAGTCTGGCATGGCAAAAATATTTGATTTATTTAACTTTTTTAACATGCATAGCAAATTACATGAAAATGGCACCAAAAAGTCTGACTTTTTCCAATTGCGATCCTCCAGAGGGCAGATGATGTGACGAGTGATAATGCGTTATAACATGTCACTGACGGCAGTAGATTATAACGGAATTACATAAATAACATTAAAGGTCAAGCAATAAGCATTAAAGTACAGCAACTTATCCATTCTTCACTGTAACATGGGGTAAACAAACTCAGTAGCTACACAATATCACTCATACATTACAGTATTCGACAGATCATAAACAGTGCCTTCAAGTACCACAATCCTATGGTCATAATGAGAGGGGTGAACCCATTGTACAAATCATTTATTGCCGTTTTTCTAAATAAAGGCCCTGTGGCCAGGGTCTTTTATACCACCGTATTTACGACTATTGTAAGTCCTCCAGTCATAAAAATGCTAAAATGTTTTAGGGATGGAATGAAGAGATTCATATAGTATTTGTAGTATGTCTGACGTATGAAAGCACGTAATGGTCTCTACCACTCAGCCACACAAACCTACACTGACGTTCTTCACATTCACACATAGCGACGTACTCATGCTCACACAATCCCTACTGACACCTCGCACACTCACTCATTACCATGCACACACCACATACGCTGCTGCCAAAATTGATTGATTAATTATAGAGATTCATATTACCATTCGATGCTGCTATATTGTTTATTACCATTATTATTATTACCATGAGTATTTATCCTGCCGACAGCGACTGTACATGTACATTCCTTCCTCATTCGCTCCAGTACCCCTGCACATTGAAATAACGCTACTGGCACTGCACTGACCTGTATACAAGACCTGTACAGTATATACCTGTTTCTTTATTACTATAGTTAGGCAATTCACTGTACTGTTTTACACCTGATGTATCTTGTGCATGTGACAATAAAACTTGAGACGTAATGTGTTTTTCTTCACATATAGTAATACGGTCACTAAGCAGACGTTTTTGTCCAAAGGTCTGTCATCCATGCGGGAAACAAACCATTAAGCTGCCAACACCATGCTCTAACCCACTGAGCTTGGAGTGTGTTTGTGCCCGTCTGTGTAAGTGTGTGTGTGCTTGGCACCCACCGTTGCCAGTAGACCCTCATGGAGCGTGGTGACCCCAAAGCGGGGGATCTGGGTAGGGGCAAGGCTGGGGCTGAGGACAGGTTTCTTCACCGCAACAATCTGGGACATGGGCCTCTTCTTCTTGTCCTTGTCTTTAAGAGGCCCAGACATGATCTCCACATCTTGCTGCTTTTCTACAAACACACACAGAGAGAGAGAGCGAGAGAGCGAGAGAGAGAGATTTCTTTCAACCAATATAGGGGGACACAGTTGATGATTATTAATAACTATAGTTAATCTAACCTTTTTCCATCTCAAATCAGGTGAGCAATCAATTAGACTAGGACTAGGAATATGGCTTCGACCAATAACTCTGCAGCAAATGTAATCTCTCAACCAAGAATGATTCCTGGTAGTCAGACAGTGACAAATATAACAAGCTCTATTTTCATGTCATCCGACCATAGCACCGCCTGGAGTTTGATAAATGGCATTGGCACTTGGATTGAAACCAGTGCTATGGTCAGACGACATGAAAATAGAGCTCTTGTGGTGTGGAGTTGCTTAACAAGACGACATTGAATGTTCCTGAGTGGCCTAGTTACAGTTTTGACTTAAAATCGGCTTGATAATCTATGGCAAGACTTGAAAATGGCTGTCTAGCAATGATCAACAACCAACTTGACAGATCTTGAAGAATTCTTTAGAGAATGATGTGCAAATATTTTACAATCCAGGTGTGCAAAGCTCTTAGAGACCTATCCAGAAAGACTCACAGCTGTAATCGCTGCCAAAGGTGATTCCAACATGAATTGACCCAGGGGTGTGAATACTTACGTAAATTAGATTTCTGTATTTTATTTTCAATACATTTGGAAACATTTCTTAAAACTCGTTTTCACTTTGTCATTATTAGGCATTGTGTGTAGATGGGTGAGGAGGAAACCTATTTAATCCATTTTGAATTCAGGCTGTAACAACAAAATATGGAATAAGTCACGAGGTACGAATAATTTCTGTAGGCACTGTATAACAAAACATTATACAGAACTATAAACGTTGGTGAGCATCCACAACTTCGGGCAGTTTATCATTGATTGTTCTGCAGTAGCGTACACCTGTCAATCAACTGATCAACGCATTCTACTGCAGGCTGTAGGCCTAATAACAATATGGTAGCACAGACCATTCAGTGTGTGTTCATTGTCATAGTGACAACTGCAAATTGTCCTTCAATGTAAATGTAACGAAAAAATAATGTAGAAACTCGTATTTAAATGTAGCAATTTAACAACAAATGCTGAAGTGATTTCCATTTTTCGAATGGTTGTCAATTCATTTGTATCTTCTTTTTCACTGTGCTCATCTCTCTGTATATCCTGTGCAATCATTTGCAATGCATCAGTGCAATAATGTTATCACTGGCTAAAGATCCCACCAACGTGCACTCCTAAAATTTCCACAACAGTTCATTTGGCCTAGACCTATTTTACATTCAGCAATCAGCAGCCCTGCTTCTCTCCACAAAAAGGCTATTAGGCATAGTATAAAATATCTTATAGCTTTTGTAGCTTACAGCTTTTCCTGGGATTTCAAGAGAAGAGGAATAGCGGAGAGGCTTGCCTCCATAAAGCCAATTGCACACGGGAACGGCTGGAAGAGAAAAAGGCTTGAGCTGTGTAACCGAAGTAAGAAGCAAAATATTAGCTAGATAGGCCATTCATTAGCTAAATACTAGGGCTAAACATATTTACCTGTCAAAGAAAAAAAGGTTGACAGATTATAAAATGGCAGATCAGTGTGTTCATCCAGGCTGTGCTTTGCAGTCCCCGGGCACGCAAAACTCCACTATTGATTAGGCCTACGTTTTTGAGACAATACCATTTTCTACCTAGGCAGTGAAATGTGGACTTTTTTATTGTTATCAATTGAGTACAATTGCGTACACAAGTATTGTCTAGGGCTGTAAACTGCAGCTATGTAGGCTAATTTGAATAACCGCTCAAACGTTCTGTTTTGAATGCTTCATGCCGAAATAACTGCATCCAGCCTAGGCCTGATTTTGCAACCATTTGGATCAGTTATGTATCTATTCTCTACAGTTTACAAGGTCCAGAAAGGTACATTAGCAGACTAATCATTCAAGCAAATGTAGTCTAGCTTTTCCTGGGACTCCAAGAACTGAAGACAAATAGCTGCCTGTAGCTGAAAGGACCCATGAAGACAGACTACAGAAGTGTAGCCTAAATGAATTAGCTAAATATTAGGCCTAATATTACAGTGAAGAGCCTTTACCCAATGATTTTACACAGTGAAAGTTTTTTTTTTTTAAATCAGATAACAAAATGACAAGTAGCCTGGGATAGGCTACTGTGTGCTCCCCAGGCTGAGCTCCCAGTCCGGCTGGGGACAAGAAAATTATCATTATCATAAAATAATGCATTTTATCCAATTTTTTTGTAGTGAGTAAATCATTCTAGTCTAGGCTGTTAATTAACTGCATTGAATATGGCATTTCAATAACCATTTTGAATGCATGTTTCATTACGAAATAATAATAATTTAGCCTAGTCTTTTAGACAGTTTAGGTCTAAGGTCCAGAAGGGCACATTAGCAGGCCAGTCATAGTGCGTATTTTGTCAGGATGTATCGTGCGTTAACATACACTATCTGAAAATATGGCCTTCTCATACTGATATGCAAGTTTGTTGTGGATCTTCATTCTCCCAATTCGTCCAATATCAGGCAAGTTTGCCGCACATTCTGCCTTCTCGCCTCACACTCCAGGAACCAATAATGCTTCTATTGAACAACTTTTTGATTGGTTGTTAATGTTTTATCGTCGGGGGGACAGGGGGATCAGAAAATTATCCAAACGATAGCCATTGTTATCGTTCTCCACTCTTTTTGTAGTTATCGTTTAGTGTGAAAGCTCCTGTTCACTTGAATTAGAGTTGTCTTTGATTTGTATTTATTTCAACTGTTTTTGTTACACAAAAAGATTGCAATATGTCCATTCACTATAATGGGGGATCCTGTCTTCTGCTAACAATGCTTGCAGTACCGCGATCGGTCTTGAACTTCCGTGGCTGCAATGAGAGGGGGCAGTTGTGCTGCCACATTATTAGTTAAAGCGTGCGTTAGTAAATTCACTCTGGCTATCTACTCTGATTTCAGAGCACTCTGTCTGCACTCTGAGCCTAACCACCTCTACTAGGACGAGTAAAATGGTCAGAGTGGTGTTTTCTCATTTGTGTCTAGAAGTAGCTAGCAAGCTAGACAACTTTAGCCAGTTAGCTTAGGTGCCTGACTGCCATTGTAAGGTCAGAACGCTCGGATCAATAAGCTCTTAATTTACAAACGCCCAGAGCGTCCTCTGGCACTCCAGAGGGAATTTACGATCACACACGTCCTGATGCAAAAGGCAGCCTAATAATATTATGGTCTCCATGGCAATGCCACACAATGTGTCTAGTAATGCCAGGCTGACATGCTAATAGGCTAGAAGACATGCATGACTAAATATGCATATTTGTGTACTCTTATGCAAGGGCACAACTTTTATTATAAATGAGAATAGGGTTGAAGTTGGAAATTTACATACACTTAGGTTGGAGTCATTAAAACTCGTTTTTCAACCACTTCACACATTTCTTGTTAACAAACTATAGTTTGGGCAAGTTGGTTAGGACATCTACATCTAATTTTTCCAACAATTGTTTACAGACAGATTATTTCACTTATAACTCACTGTATCACAATTCCAGTGGGTCAGAAGTTTACATACACTAAGTTGACTGTGCCTTTAAACAGCTTGGAAAATTCCAGAAAATTATGTCATGGCTTTAGAAGCTTCTGATAGGCTAATTGACATCATTTGAGTCAATTGGAGGTGTACCTGTGGATGTATTTCAAGGCCTACCTTCAAACTCAGTGCCTCTTTGCTTGACATCATGGAAAATCAAAGGAAATCATCCAAGACATCAGAAAAAAAATTGTGGACCTCCACAAGTCTGGTTCATCCTTGGGAGCAATTTCCAAACACTTGAAGGTACCATGTTCATCTGTACAAACAATAATATGCAAGTATAAACACCATGGGACCACGCAGCCATCATACCGCTCAGGAAGGAGAAGTGTTCTGCCTCCTAGTGATGAACGTCCTTAGGTGTGAAAAGTACAAATCAATCCCAAAAGAACAGCAAAGGACCTTGTGAAGATGCTGGAGGAAACGGGTAAAAAAGTAACTATATCCACAGTAAAACGAGTCCTGTATCAATATAACCTGAAAGGCCGCTCAGCAAGGAAGAAGCCACTACTTCAAAAGCGCCATAAAAAAGCCAGACTACGGTTTGCAACTGCACATGGGGACAAAGATTGTACTTTTTGGAGAAATGCCCTCTGGTCTGATGAAACAAAAATAGGACCTTTTGGGCAGAATGACCATCGTTATGTTTGAAGGAAAGGGGGATGCTTGCAAGCCGAAGAACACCATCCCAACCATGAAGCATGGGGATGGCAGCATCATGTTTGGGGGTGCTTTGCTGCAGGAGGGACTGGTGCACTTCACAAAATAGATAGCATCATGAGGAAGGAAAATTATGTGGATATATTGAAGCAACATCTCAAGACATCAGTCAAGAAGTTAAAGCTTGGTCGCAAATGGGTCTTCCAAATGGACAATGACCCCAAGTATACTTCCAAAGTTGTGGCAAAATGGCTTAAGGACAACAAAGTCAGGGTATTGGAGTGGCCATCACAAAGCTCTGAACTCAATCCTATAGAAAATATGTGGGCAGAAATGAAAAGGCGTGTGTGTGCAAGGAGGTCTTCAAACCTGACTCAGTTACACCAGCTCTGTCAGGAGGAATTGGCCAAACTTCACCCAACTTATTGTGGGAAGCTTATGGAAGGCTACCCGAAATGTTTGACCCAAGTTAAACAATTTAAAGGCAATGCTACCAAATACTAATTGAGTGTATGTAAACTTCTGACCCACTGGGAATGTGATTAAATAAATAAAAGCAGAAATAAATCACTCTCTACACTATTATTCTGACATTTCACATTCTTAGAATAAAGTGGTGACCCTTTAGACAGGGAATTCAGACCTAAGACAGGGAATTCTTGCTAGGATTAAATGTCAGAAATTGTGAAAAACTGAGTTTAAATATATTTGGCTGAGGTGTATGTAAACTTCCAACTTCAACTATATAATATGTTTCTAAACACTTCTACATTAATGTGGACGCTATGGTTAATCCTGAAATAATCGTGAATAATGACGAGTGAGAAAGTTAGGTGCACAAATATCATATCCCCCAAGACATGCTAACATCTAACCATTACAATAACAGGGGAGGTGAGCATTTTTGGGGGGTATGATATTTGTGCAGTAGCATCCACATTCATATAGAAGTGTTTAGAGACATATTATATTCTTATTTACAATACGTGACCACAAAACTACCCAAAAAGGGTCATATTAGATTGTGTAGAAATGCAGGAAATTAGCTTTAAGTGCCCCCCAAAATTGACAGAGCTCCAGAGTTCCCCCAGACCCCACACCAGGTTGTGTCCCCCCACTTCTAAAACCAAAGTTGCACCTCTGCTCCTATGTAACCAAACACTGTGCAACCTATGTTCACCCTCTGAATATGTTGGCCTGTTCAGTACTCCAACACATTATATACTGTACAGTACATTAGGAGTGTTCAGAACCCTTCCCCTTTTCCACATTTTGTTACTTTACAGCTTTATTCTAAAATGGATCCAACAATTTTTTTAAACTCAATCTACACACAATACCCCATAATGGGGCGAAGGTTCACCATCCAACATGACCCTAATCACACCGCCAAGACAACGCAGTAGTGCCTTCGGGACAAGTCTATAAATGTCCTTGAGTGGCCCAGCAAGTGCCCGGACTTGAACCCGATCTAACGTCTCTGGAGAGACCTGAAAATATCTGTGCAGCGATGCTCCCCATCCAACATGACAGAGCTTGAGAGGATCTACATAGAAGAATGGGACCATCTCCCAAAATACAGCTGTGATAAGCTTGTAGCATCATACCAAAGAAGACTCAAGGCTGTGAAAGGTGCTTCGCCTTGAAAGGTGCGAAAGGTGCTTCAACAAATTACTGAGTAAAGGGTCTGAATACTTATGGGTGCCTGCTATCTCTATCTAGAGTGGCGCATCAGTGCTAGGCACTGCATCTCAGTGCAAGTGGCGTCACTACAGTCCCTGGTTCGAATCCAGGCTGTATCACATACGGCCGTGATTGGGAGTCCCATAGGGCGTCACACAATTGGCCCAGCGTCGTCCGGGTTTGGCCGGGGTAGGCCGTCATTGTAAATAAGAGTTTGTTCTTAAGTGTCTTGCCTAGTTAAATAAAAATAAAATCTATAAGAGGGCGCTGAGTATGAGAGTGGATGTATGAATGTTTGTCCTTTATTTTACTGATCAGTATCAGAATCCATATTTCATCAACGTACAGTTATATGCATACTTGCATCATTTCCCCCTGATACATTATTCTTAAGTATTTGCATGAATGTGAGATTAAATGTCATCATGTCGTGCTATCATTTGTTCTCTCTTTGTTGCCTCTCTCTCTTCCCTCATCACAGGTGACGAACTGCACCTGTGACCAGTGGGAATGGTATATAGTGGAGTGCTATGGGGTGGGGCTTCAAGTCTCCTGGTTCAAGGCCTGGGAGAACATGAGTGAAGGTGTCTCTGTGAGGATGCCTTCTTATTGCCACTTGTATCATGTGTTTGTTATTTTCATCCTGAGGGCCATGTATTTGTAATAAATATCCCTTAACTTTGCATCAGACAAAGTCATCCTGCGATTCCTTTCATAGATATGGCCTGTCTGTGACAATTTCCTATGAATACCCTCTTCATAATGCATTCTAAGTGCATTTATAATACCTTATGAGCTGTCCATAATAATGCACAACTCATGAACATCTTTGACTACATTTATAGAGCATTATGACCAAGGCTGTATAACGCCTTATAAAGCAAATAAATATTGTATTATGTAACAGAATTTGAGCAGGATGAATGCTTTACGTCAATTCCTATTTGGAATAAATACCTTGCATGGCCATTTTAATGCCTGTTCAGGAGCCATTCAGGAGCGCTGTTGTCACTCACCTAGGAAAGTGTTGGCGATAAACTCTGAGACTTGGTTTCCTGACCGGCTGGTTTCTGACAACTGGGTGAGCTCTCTGTTCAGCATCCTTTTGAACTAGGGGATAAGATCAGACACCAGGCATCAGTGACACAAGTTCATACATGGACATACTGTACAGTGTGGAAAGTAGAAAATGCCTCAGTAGAACAAGTGTACCCGCATTAGAGTTCTTCACACACTTTAATGTGGATGACTGACTTATCTCTTTTTGCATAAACAATTTGTGAAATGATAAATTAATAAAACAAAATGAGAGTTCAAAATGGCCTCCAAAATATTTTTACATGATGTTTGGTGTGACTTTTTTACACCACACATTTAAGTGTCAAGAGTAACTAACAAGTAAATCAATTGACAGTAGTGATTTCCTTTATCACCTCAAAATAAATGTGTGATATCAATAGACTAATAGTAGTCAAGTAATACACAATTATTTCAATAAGACCATCATAAAATGAATCATTAACTTCTATCATGACACAACCTCATACAAACCCCAAGTCTATTTCAGTGCATCACACATTTAGAGTTGTCGTTGTTGTTTATTTCATACTAAACACATGCACAACAAATATTGCACCATGTTTAGCTGAATTAGCTCTGTTGGTATTTTCCATCTGCAGGGACACATTTGTTCCATGAATGGGGAAAAATGGAAAAACCAGGGAAGTATAGCCATATCACTAGCAGACAGTGCAGCACACAGTCCAGACAGAAAGAAGGGGAACATTATTTTTCAAACAGAGCGGTGTGGTTGCCATGGTGAATCATGGTACACAAAGGCAGCAGTGCTCAGTGAGTGGTTCATTGAGAGTGAGCGCAGGGCATTTGGGAAGGGAGTGTAGGGCACAACGTCTTCAGCTGGGCTCAGCCCATTATGTAATCACGTAGCTACGAGATGGCGCAGCACACAACGCCAGCCATACAAACCACCATATGGTCTTCTTAGGGCTGCAATCCCGTTAACGGGATTGATATGACAACAGCCAGTGAAAGTGCAGAGCGCCAAATTCAAACAACAGGAATCTCAAAATTAAAATTCCTCATACATACATGTATCTTATACCATTTAAAGGTAATCTTGTTGTTAATTCCACCAAAGTGTTCGATTTCAAATAGGCTTTACAGCAAAAGCACCACAAACGATTATGTTAGGTCAGATCCAAGCCACAGAAAAACACAGCCCTTTTTCCAGCCAAAGAGAGGAGTCACAAAAAGCAAAAATAGAGATAAAATGAATCACTAACCTTTGATGATCTTCATCAGATGACACTCATAGGACTTCATGTTTCACGATACATGTATGTTTTGTTCGATAAAGTGCATATTTATATAAAAAATCTCAGTATACATTGGCGCATTATGCTCACTAGTTCCAAAAACATCCGGTGATATTGCAGAGAGCCACATCATTTTACAGAAATAGTCAATATAAATGTCGATGAAAATACAATTGTTAGACATGGAAATATAGATACACTTCTCCTTAATGCAACCAAGGTATCAGATTTCAAAAAAGCTTTATGGAAAAAGCAAACCATGCAATAATCTGAGTACAGCTTTCAGACAACAAAGCAGCCAAAAAGATATCCGCCATATCGGGTAGTCAACACTAGTCATAAATAGCATTATAAATATTCACTTACCTTTGATGATCTTCATTCTAATGCACTCCCAGGAATTCCAGTTCCACATTAAACGTTTGATTTGTTCAATAACGTCCATCATTTTTGTCCAAAGAGCTACTTTTGTTAGCACGTTTGGTAAACAAATCCAAAGTCATGAAGCGCGTTCCCTAGTTGCAGATGAAATGTCAAAAAGTTCCGTTACTGTCCGTAGAAACATATCAAACGATGTATGGAATCAATCTTTAGGATGTTTTTAACATAAAATTTAAATAATATTCCAACCGGAAAATTTCTTTGTCTTCAGAAAAGCAAAGGAACGCAGCTACCTCTCATGTGAAATGCGCCTGACCAGCGAGTGACTGCTGGCAGACCTCTGACTCAATCCTCTCTCATTCGGTCCTACTTCACAGTAAAATCCTCAAACACGTTTCTAAAGACGGTTGATATCTAGTGGAAGCCTTAGGAAGTGCAACATAACCAATATCCCACTGCGTATTCAATAGGGGCTGGGTTGAAAATCCACCAACCTCAGATTTCCCACTTCCTGTTTGGATTTCTTCTCAGGTTTTTGCCTGCCATATGAGTTATGTTATACTCACAGACATCATTCAAACAGATTTAGAAACAGAGTGTTTTCTATCCCATACTAATAATAATATGCATATATCGCAACTGGGACTGAGGAGTAGGCAGTTTACTCTGGGCACCTTTCATCCAAGCTACTCAATACTGCCCCTGCAGCCATAAGAAGTTAAAGGAGACGGTGCATGTACACACACACACACACACACACACTGAGACATACAGGACGAAAAGTGTAGTGTACTCAAAGGGAAACAGGCATGTGTGTACACACAGAGGTGTTTGTCGAGATCAGTGTGGAAGAACTTGACTGGCCTGCACAGAGCTCTGATTCCATCGAACATGTGTGGGATGAATTGGAACGCCAACTGCGAGCTAGGCCTAATCGCCTGACATCAATACCTGACCTCACTATTGCTCTTGTGGCTGAATGAAAGTCCACACAGCAATGTTCCAACATCTAGTGGAAAGCCTTCCCAGAAGACTGGAGGCTGTTATAGCAGCAAGATACAACAGATACATCCAAAAACATACTGTTCTACAGTGCACCAAAGCACACTTATCGTTATGCAGACCCATTAAGAAGTTTGCAATGCAATAACAGAAAATGAAATTCTGACACCCTTACACCTTGAGCCCACACACATTCCGTGCACTCACCTGTATGAGTGTCTAAGACACAGAGAACAAAGTGACTTCGGCCAACCCAGTGGACACATGTTAAATCAAAAACAAAGACGAGTGAGCAGTAAAAACCAACTCGGATGAATAAAATCCAGTAGCAGATTCAATGGGTCTACAGTTCTGTCACAGCCTGACAGTCCGTAGGTCCGAGATTGAAAGAGGGGAAAAGATCTAACAGTCGTCAGCCAAAGACGAGGTGTGCCCGTAGCCCTGAGCTGAGTAAGGAGGACAGAGGGCACAGAGGGGACATGGGGGACGGGCGATGCATAGCAAGGGGACAGACAGTCCAGCTAGGTGCAGGACACCAGAGCGCATGGCTGACTGCTGCTCCTTCATCCACCATCCCACTCTCAATGTAAATACAGAGACCGAGGGGAAGGAGTGAGAGATGGAGGGAGGGAGGGAGGGAGGGAGGGAGTATGAGCGAGGAAAGTCTCTCCCTCCCTGTGTGTATCTCCCCTTGAACTGCCTACATGTGGGATGCCCCTAGCCAATCAGCTACACAGGCTGGATGCAAGGGATATGATTGGTTGTGGGTGTAAATGGGAGGGGAGTGTGAGAGGTAGAGGCTGAGAGAGAGAGGGGGATACATAATGCATCCAGGAGGAGTGGAGTGGAAAGAAGGGATGGGAATCCATGCGACTGGTTAACTCCTTCAATGGGAAGGATGGGCTCCATTCATGTGTTGGTGTGTGTTTGTGTCTGAATGGGAGGGCGTGTGCATCAGCCCAATGCTCTTTGTATGCCCAAATATTAAGCAGAGGGAGAATGCAACAGCAGTTCAACTGCCTACATCAGTAAAAATGTAAATACTGCAACGCAACAAGAACCAACCTGCTTGGTGGAGGGTCCAAATAATTGTCATATCTGTGAAGTGGTCATATCTGTGAATCTGTGGTTGCCATGGCGCTGTGAGGTCGCATACGCAGAAAGCTCTGTAAATACTGAACATATTTTAATAGTTGTAGGTGTTTCTGGACAGAATTTTAGATAAAATATTTATTTTGTTAGGTAATTCAGTTTTGATTGTATATACACTGAACCAGAATATAAATGCAACATCTAAGTGTTGGTCCCATGTTTCATGAGCTGAAATAAAATATCCCAGAAATGTTCCGTATGCACAAGAAGCTTATTTCTCAAAAATGTTGTGCACAAATTTGTTTACATCCCTGCTAGTGAGCATACCTCCTTTCCAAGATAATCCATTCACCTGACAGGTGTGGCATATCAAGAAGCTGATTAAACTGCATGATCATTAGAAAGGTGCACCTTGTGCTGGGGACTATAAAAAGGCCACTCTAAATTGTGCAATTTTGGCACACAATGCCACAGTCTCAAGTTTTGAAGGAGTGTGCAATTGGCATGCTGACAGGCAGAGAATGTATGTTAATTTCTCTACTATAAGCTGCCTCCAACGTCATTTTAGAGAATTTGGCACTACATCCATCCAGCCTCACAACTGCAGACCATGTGTATGTCGTTGTGTGGGCGAGCGGATGTCAACAGAGTGCCCCAAGGTGGCGGTGGGGTTATGGTATGGGCAGGCATAAGCTACGGGTAACGAACACAATTGCATTTTATCGATGGCAATTTTAATGCACAGAGATACCGTGACAAAATCCTGAGCCCATTGTCGTGCCATTCATCCACTGCCATCACCTCATGTTTCAGCAGAATAATGCACGGCCGGCCCCATGTCACAAGGATCTGTACACAATTCCTAGGAGCTGAACATTTCCCAGTTCTTCCATGGCCTGCATATTCACCAGACATGTCACCCATTATGCATGTTAGGGATGCTCTGGATGGACCTGAACGATGGCGTGTTCCAGTTCCTGCCAATATTCAGCAACTTCGCACAGCCATTGAAGAGGAGTCAAAAAACATTCCACAGGCCACAATCAACAGCCTGATCAACTATGCGAAGGAGATGTGTTGCACTGCATGAGGCATATGGTGGTCACACCAGATATGACTGGATTTCTGATAAACTCCCCTACCTTTAAAAAAAAAGTATCTGTGACCAACAGATGCATATCTGTATTCCCAGTCATGTGAAATCCATAGATTAGGGCCTAATGAAAGTATTTCAATTGACTGATTTCCTTATATGAACTGTAAGTAAGTAAAATCTTTGAAATTGTTGCATGTTGTATTTATATATTGATCCACAGCAGTGCAAGACAGTCAAGTCAGTTATTTTACCAACGGAACTGAGAAACTAGCTATTTAGCTATCTAGCCATTTAACTGTTTTCATTTGAAACAACGAGACGACAGAGGCTTGGAGACTGTTGAATATGGCAGAGGTTCCCTAAAGTTTTTCCACAATGGTTTATTTCAAGGTGGACTGTAGTGTTGACTGTAGTGTTGACTGTAGTGTTGACTGTAGTGAGCTTCAAGCGCCTTAGGCTTAGTGGCTGCATGGCTTCACACAGGTGGGTGCTACATGTTTTTCGGAGGAGTTTACCAAGGAGTCTACGACTGGGGATGGAAAGGTTTCCTGGCTTCGGACTAGTTTCCCCCCTGGATCTGACCATCGTTTCCCCCCAGCTCAACCCTTCATCTGGGCCTCCACAGGAAGGTGCGTATGGAGAGTGGATCAGACATATGTTGTAACCCATTGGACTTCCACCTCCCTCTGTGGATGACTGTGGAAGATCTTCCACCCAGAACAGAAAATCTCTATACAAATTAAATCTATTATTATTATGTATTTTAGACATTTCCTTGACCTTGGCATTCCAGCTGTTACAGTGCATTCAGAATGTATTCAGACCCCTTGACCTTTTCAAAATGTTATTACGTTACAGCCTTATTCTAATATGTATTAAATCTATACACAATACCCCATAATGACAAAGCAAAAACAGGTTTTTAGAAATGTTAGCAAATGTATCAAAAATAAAAAACTTAAATATCACATTTACATAAAAGTATTCAGACCCTTTACTCAGTACTTTGTTGAAACACCTTTGGCAGTGATTACAGCCTCGAGTCTTAGGTATGACGATACCTAAGCTTGGCACATCTGTATTTGGGGAGTTTCTACAATTCTTCTCTGCAGATCCTCTCAAGCTCTGTCAGGTTGGATGGGGAGCGTCACTGCACAGCTATTTTCAGCTCTATACTGAGATTTTAGATCGGGTTCAAGTTCGGGCTCTGGCTGGGCCACTCAAGGACATTCAGAGACTTGTCCCAAAGCCACTCCTGTGTTGTCTTGGCTGTGTGCTTAGGGTCGTTGTCCAGATAGAAGGTGAACCTTCGCCCCAGTCAGAGCTTTGGAGCAGGTTTTCATCAAGGATATCTCAGTATTTTGCTCCGTTCATCTTTTCCTCAATCCTGACTAGTCTCCCAGTCCCTGCCATGGAAAAACATCCCCACAGCAAGATGCTGCCACCACCATGATTCACTGTAGGGATGGTGCCCGGTTTCTTCCAGACATGACGCTTGGCATTCAGGCCAAAGAGTTCAATCTTGGTTTCATCAGACCAGATAATCTTGGTTTTCATGGTCTGAGTCCTTTAGGTGCCTTTTGGCTCCAAGAGGGCTGTGATGTGCCTTTTACTGAGGAATGGCTTCCGTTTCGCCACTCTACCATAAAGGCCTGATTGGTGTAGTGCTGCAGAGATGGTTGTCCTTCTGGAGGGTCTCCCATCTCCACAGAAGAAATCTGGAGCTCTGTCAGAGTGACCATCGGGTTCTTGGTCACCTCCCTGAGCTCAGTTTGGCTATGGGGCCAGCTCTAGGAAGAGTCTTGGTGTTTCCAAACTTCTTCCATTTAAAAATGGAGGCCACTGTGTTCTTGAGGACCTTCAATGCTGCAGAAATGTTTTGGTACCATTCCCAAGATCTCTGCCTCGACACAATCCTGTCTCGGAGCTGCACGGACAATTCCTTCGACCTCATGGCTTGGTTTTTGCTCTGACATGCACTGTCAACTGTGGGACCTCAAGTTGTAGAACACCTCAAGGATGATCAATGGAAACAGGATGCACCTGAGCTCAATTTCGATTCTCATAGCAAAGGGTTTGAATACCTTTATTTTTAATATATTTGCAAAAATGCTAAATACCTGTTTTCGCTTTGTCATTATGGTGTATTGTGTGTAGATTGATGAGGAAAAATAATAGTTTCATCCAACTAATGTAACAAAATGTGGAAAAAGTCAAGGCGTCTGAATACTTTACGAATGCACTGTATACTGTGCCATTTTCAAAAGCTATTGAGATGGCATAGCGAACAAAAGCATCATATCACTTCAATCAACCACTGTCCTGATGCATTAAGGAAAGCAGCATATGCTACACCAGGAACTCAATTCTCCAATATAATATACTGTACAGGTAAAGAATAACATCACTTTGTAAGTCTTAAACATAAGACATGTGATCGACATGAACACAGGGCAATGTGATACTTATGAGAGAGATGAAAGGTGCTGTGGCAATGGTATTCAAAGTTGGGTTCGCGACCTTTAGTGGGTTCACGGGGGAAGTGCAGTGGGGTCACGTTATTGTATGGGATAATATACAAATGTTTTTGAGAAAGATAATTTGAGAAAAAAATAAAATAATTATTGAGTAAAAATGTATTTATTGGTGTATTTCCATTTTGACAAGAGATTCAAATGCAATGAATTGAAGGTTATTTGTTGATGTAAAAATCAAAATTGACCAATTTTACGGTTGTGTCATCAGATTTGGGGTGGGGTGGGTTCGCGAGAAATTCTTGGGGGAAAAAATGGGGTACCTGCTGAAAAAGTTTGAATACCACTGCTTTAAAGCAATCATTCCCAGGTTGTTACTGTAGATGAGGCTCAGTTGAAATGCAACACAGCTCACCTTGTTGGAAGCCATCTCGCTGACTGAGTGACAGGTCTGCAGGGTCTCCAGCTGGTCCAGACACCAGTCCAGCTCCTCTAGTGTCTCTATGGCCAGCTTCTGGTAGGGCTCCTCTGAGGGAGTCAAAGGTCATTATGCTGTTAAAGCCCTGAGAGAGACCACCAGAGACCATCCCATCCAGGCCCTAGTCTAGACTGAGCCCCAGATCCTTTGGTTCATGTCCAAACCCTCAAAAAAGGGAGGTGAGGGGTGCAAAGACATCTATATCGTCCGCTAATACAGGACTAGTGAAGGTCCAGTGAGGTACTTTTGTTAATTCTTTTGGAAACTAAATGTATTGTAGTTCAGTGTTTACCAGCATTTGTAATTAGAGTCTGATAATTATCTGTAGAAAACAGTTAA
Source organism: Oncorhynchus masou masou (assembly GCF_036934945.1). Lineage (NCBI taxonomy): Eukaryota > Metazoa > Chordata > Actinopteri > Salmoniformes > Salmonidae > Oncorhynchus > Oncorhynchus masou. The sequence goes on along the minus strand of NC_088235.1, from coordinate 75,486,644 downwards.
TCTGCTTCATATAGCTTATGTTTTCCAGTTTCTTGAAATACAGTACCTTGCAAATCCAACTTATTTCTTTGTGGAAACTGAAATGATATATTCGTTCCTTTTCTATTTTAATAGACACTTTTATCCAGAGCAATTTACAGTAGTGAGTGCATTCATTTTCATACTTTTTCTTATTGGTCCCCCCATGGGAATCGAACCCCAAACCCTACTGTTCCAAGCGCCATGCTCTACCAATTGAGCCACATCATCACAAACCACTTGATGCCTCAATGTACTCAATTACTGTATTGTACATTGTTTTTCATCATGGTGAGGGAAAGTCGACAGGTACAAACCTAGATGTCCAGCATATGTACAATACAGTAATGTACATATACATTAAGTAGTTTGTAAGGATGGTAAATTAATACTGAACAAAAAGGGATTGTTTTCCATGTTATTTGATCAAGAAATGTAATTTGATGTGGATGTTTTGGGTCATTTCCCATAACTTTGCACCTTTTGATGTAAATTTTTGAGGACAGTTTTGTTCTATCTGGAATCCATTAGAATGATGATCACAGAGAAAGGGACAGGGCAACAACTCTGTTGACTGTTGACCCCTGCAAGATAACTTTCTTAATTATCTTAAAAACATTTTTTTTTGCCAAAACTGAAATACTAAAAACATTTTTTGCCCGCTACAGACGTCTATATCGGTCCGCTAATACAGGAGTAGTAAATGCCCAGTGTACTACTGATGTGAAAAACATATTTACTTCAATTTTTTATTTTTATTTTATTAATCAGATTTTTCAGGGGGTGCTGCAGCACCCTTAGCACCCCTACTTCCCACGGCTATGATCACTTTCTCTTTATTTTACCCCAGTCCCACAGACTGTGGCCCTGACCCCTGTGTTCAGTTATCTGGCATCAGACTGTAAGGCTCCATCTCAAACCAGAGACTATACAATTCATTGTCTAGACATCTATTGCATATTTTCTCTGGTTTGTTATCAGTGAAAACTAATTCTCAAACCATGGCAGCTTCAAATACTACAAATGTCCTCCTGAGTACCTGTATTCGAGCTATGACATTTTGGATTGCCATAGAAAATAGGACCAGTGCCCCCCCCAAAAGGATGGATATAGAGACAGATATTTTTCTGTATGTCTCTTTACATCTTTTCATTCTCACTGCACTGCCCTTACCAACGTAAAGCTGACAGATACGCAATACTTGCAATTATGGCAGTAACATCAAACCAATCTTACGGTTTGATCGTAGGGCAAGCTGTATTTTCAGTTCTAGTGAACTTACTATTTTCACAGAGTGCAGCAGACACTAGGGAACAACAAAACCAATTGTTGTGAAGTAATGTAAGAGGTATAATCAGATGCGTAACCTACTGACCTGGTATGCTTGGATTGGTATGAGTAGGCATTGAGGGAGTGTTGCTGCCTGACGGCCGCCTGTTGGGCCGATCCTGCAGATGAGTTATGACGGCAAAGTTGCTTCTGACTGTTCGGAGACTGGCGAGCACCTAAAGAGAGGGGGTGGAAGGGAGACTGATTTAGTGGTATGATGCATTATGTCCATGATATTCTACGCACAATATCCGGATTTCCTAAAACATAAGATTTCGTTTGCGTTTTTTCGATTTTTAAATTGGAGCTATGTCTGTCCCAAGACAATCAAACGAAAAACAGAATGTTACGGTTTTGGAATTTTGATGCCAACATAGAGGGTAGTTGATCAAACTCTGCTTATGGCTCTGTCGCCTGGTGCCAGATCTGTTTGGGCTGTATAGCCTACACCTATCGTGACAATGACCAGTTGGCTATACTGCACAAAAAGTACTGGGACCAGGCTAATGGCTCTGTCTTTGGCATGTGCAGGTCGTACATAATTGTACATTTTAGTAATTTAGCAGACGCTCTTATCCGAAGCGACTTACCAGAGAAATTAGGGTTAAGTGCCTTGCTCAAGGGCACATCGACAGCTTTTTCACCTAGTCAGCTTGGGGATTCAAACCATCGACCTTTCCGTTACTGGCCCAACACTCTTTACCGCTAGGCTACCTGCCGCCACTCAGGTATTATACACCTATCACACACGTGAGCTCTAGTGAGACACTGGAATGCACAGGGGTACAAAACATCCCTAAACACCTGTTTCAGGGACTTTGTGTGCCTTCATGTTGCAACTCAAGACGGCTCCGAGTTCAAAATGTCACCCCGGTGAAAAATCAAGGGGGCAGTCGGCACATAAAAGATCTCTCCTTTCCAAACCCTTGAAGATTTGACATCTGTCCGGCTCTGCTTACGACACGTCAATATTGGACTCCTCACTTGTTCTGTAACCCTAGTTGAGTTGTGACACACAATGACACGCACTACGTGCAGACCGGTTATTGCAGCAAAAGCCGGTGGTCTGGGTTGGAAGAGTATCGCTGGCACACAGATGGCGTCACAGCTACGTTAAAGTAGGCCCGTGTGTTCAGACCTTTGAAATGTTTGAATCCTTCCCGACTGTAATGTGCTTTGTGGATTCAAATATGTGTGTGTGTTTGTGTGTAATGAATGGCGCCCCACCACTTAAAACACCATCAAGACAGCACTGTGCATCATATGATTTTCCACGCAAGAAGTACATAAAGGCTGGCTCACTGTACTGCACACAATATTACCATGCACTTAAAGAGAAAACGCATGAACATAGCACTGACCTGTGCAAATGGTGTCACAATCATGTCTTCTCCATGTCTAAACGGACAGAAGAAAACAAAAACACTGGGTTAGATACGACATCTTCAACAAATAGGTGAAGAACAGAATACCACCATCTTACAAGGGCAATATTGATATAATATACTGTATACTGGGGCTCTATGGTACGCCCTGAGTGTTAAGCAATGGGCGTCCTAGATGCAGCCTGAACACCCATATATCCTGTATCAGTTAACACATTGGACACATGGAGAGGAAACAAGTGACATGCACACAACTGACTGTGAGAACTGTGGGAAAAACAAACAAAATCCTTTGAAATTGTGCTTTATATATTATCATGCACATAATGTGTGGTCTTGTGGTTGAGCCGTTCTGTTAAGACTATAGCCTCAGGCTATCCATGCAGCACCCAAACAGCAGCAGGCTCAACTCAGATGCAAGGCCTGTGGGTTTTTTCTTTTGGGATGGTTCGGGAGGAAAAGGGGGTGAGGGATGCATGCATGTGTGTGTGTCTGGGCTGGGGGGGTTAAAGGTTATGTGTTGGGGCAGGAGGTGGGTGGGGGTGTGTGGAGGGGTTAAGGGGTTTGTGAGGGCAGGAAGTGTCTGAAACCTAAAAACGCAGTGGGTCCTTAAAGGGGAAGTTAAATAGAAAAAATGTGTCACACGCATCTCTCACCGCGGCAGCCAACCGACTTCCCAGTGCTTCAAGCCCTCTTCCCTTTAAATACATAGAGCGAGAGTCCAGTGACTAAGCTAGACTTGACATGGGTAAACAGACTGTGATATGGCCTCCGATCTCCAGAAACAAACATCAACAATATGAGACAGGAAGGTTACGTTTTTAGGGACCTCTGTGGGAATCATAGTGGAAGGGTTAGCTCTGACAGTATAAATATAAGAGAGTTGTGGGGGGGGCAACAACGGCAAAAAGAGAGACAAAAAGGTCAGAAAAAACTAGCGAGCGAGAAAGAGAGAGAGAGAGAGAGAGAGAGAGAGAGAGAGAGAGAGAGAGAGAGAGAGAGAGAGAGAGAGAGAGAGAGAGAGAGAGAGAGAGAGAGAGAGAGAGAGAGAGAGAGAGAGAGAGAGAGAGAGAGAGAAAAGTCCCTGGAGAAGGGGTAAGGTCAGGAGGTCATGCATCACTTTGGTCCAATGGTACTTACAGCTCACTGGCCATGGAGGAGTTGCGGGACATGGCTTTTGGTGAGAGGTCGAAGTCTGAGTCGGAGCGGTAGAGGAAGGACTCGCGGCGCTGGCTGTGGGGGTAGTTGGCCTGCAGGACCAGGCCGGAGCTGGGGCTGGCCTGGGGGTCCAGAGGGCTGCGTCCCACCGGCAGCCCATTCTCCACATCAAAACTTAGGGTGAGAGATGAGAAAGAGAAGGGAAGATTCATGTGAATAGGTGTCTGGAGCAGAGGAGCAGGAAGACAAGATGTCATTGTCCCTTCCTTTATTCTGTCCAGTGTGATGAGAGGTATGGAAGTCTGACAAAATGTGTGAATCTTCAATCTGAAATCATCATTGTAGTTATCGTCGTCAAAAAACACCACTGACCAATCTCTGCCTGCCTCATAGCTAATACACAGTATATTGAGAATAGAAAAGAGCTGACCTAGTGATAGCAGGCCTAGAGCAGCAGCCATTCCCTACAACCCCCCCCACAACATTTATTTGAACATAATCACGCTAGTGTCAGCACTGACTTCACCACGTACGTCAGCAGTGCCAAAGTCTTCCGCCTCTGTCAGGGCCCTGGGTAGCACTAAAACTAATGGCGCCGCTGGCACCTCTCCACCCAGACCCTGACCCCAAAATGCCAGGTGGATCAGTCCATAGTCATCCAATCTCATAATAGGGCTGACTGTTTGATGGGACAGTGGAACTCCTCTCTCTCTCCTTTTCATATTTTGAGAATGCAATTAGACGTTCAGTTAGAAGATCGGAGGGGGAGAAAGGCAAGTGGGAGATACAGCGGGAATGCTGGATGTGGGGATTGAACCAAAGTCTCTGGAAGGAAGTCATCTAAGCTACAGCAAGAGACGGAATTATTACCAATCAACCACAGGCTCTGCATGAGCAAAGTTTATCCAATACAACAGGGACTTTACAGATACCGCAGTCGGCAGGTGAATGCTTACAAAGTTCTAATACTACAAGATCCTCCTCCTTTAGGCTCTATGGTAGGAATACGTGACCGTGCGTCTGACCTGTGTGACTCTCCTTTGTCCAATCCAACTCCAGAAGCGGAGTTTGATCCAGGGGGCGGTGCCACGGTATACAGGCGGCAGCTGCAAGGTCAGGCTGAGGTGGAGTTGGAGAGAGTGGTTCTAAGAATAGCCCTCTGTCATTGATGGAGGTACATGCGAGAGGGCTATACATAGCCTGAAACATACGGCATGCCCCCCCCCCGGCTGGAGTCTCATATAATTACATTAGGCTGAAACCCTCACCCAATACGGTGCATACCCTTTCAATCGACTTCAAGTTCAACACATAGTGAATAGAAAGTGCTGCAGATTTTTTTGTTGTCATGCTTTCCACAAACAAGTTATTATTTGCCAGCACTGTGTGGTGTGCGAATTTCTTTTGAGTAAAACTATTTCTGAATGTCTCCGAGGCACCTGCAACAACCACCTGTGGATGTACGAGTGCATTTCACTCCTCTCACAACAGCAGTCAAACCTGCATGCCTCTGTATGGGGTGTGTTGTGTTGGGACGTATGCACCCTACATACAACAAGGCTCAGTATTTTGCCTAAATTAACATTTAAATACAAACCTGCACCATACTTGGGCAGTGACTGACATCATTAATCAGAAACAATGAGAAAGGAGAGCAACAGAGAGAGAGAGAGTGAAAGATAGGTTTGCATTTCGACGGCTCAATGCAGCGTTTTAACAAGCTCCACCTGATTGGTGAGGAGGTGCCACGGGGGAGGAGCTGCAGTATAAAAGCATCAGTGCCAGGGCTTGCCTTATTACCCCACCTCTCCTCCTCGCCTTCCCTCCCTTTTTCTCACCCTTCCCTTCATCTCATTTTCAAAGATGCGTCCGTCCCCTCAGAGCGATTTGGGCCATCTCTTGAGGATGGGATGTCATCAATCACGGGGCCAATGGCATCAGCAGCTATGAATAGCTCTATCCAAAATAACTGAATTAACCCCCAAAAACACTCACACGTGAAACAAAACTCGCCCATTAGAACTGAAATCCACGTCATTCACATGAAATGTTAATGTTTGAGTAAACTATGGACTGTGGCGATCTCCTTCCCAGCTGCAGGCGGCCTCTCTTCTCAACAACGTTCCCACTCACTTCTATTTCCAGAAGCAATACAGTGCGGTAGATGAAGGCGCATATTTTCCCAAGAAAACCACCTGGGCAAAGTTCAAGAAATGCCACTAGGAAAAACCTGGGATTATCAGACTGAGTGGGAGGACAAGTGTCCATAAACAGTGGTATTCATACTGTTAGTTCCCTCTACTGGGCTCCCGAGTGGCGCAGCGGTCTAAGGCACTGCATCTCAGCGCTAGAGGCATCACTGCAGACCCTGGTTCGATCCCGGGCTGTATCACAACCGGCTGTGATCGGGAGTGACATAAGGCGGTGCACAATTGGGAGGGTTTGCCTGGGGTAGGCCATCATTGTAAAAAAAATAAAAAATAAATAAAAAGGTTCTTAACTGACTTGCCTAGTTAAATAAAACATACTGGAAACAGAATGGGCTTCTGAGTGTCAGGTAGCACCATCTACTGGAGACAGAAATATAACTCATCACTCTGCCAGTCAGTGCATGTTCCCCAGCACACCAGTGTCTCTATAGAGAGCACAGAACAATTCGACCACTGTTTAAAGTACATGCATCTTAAATGTCAGCCAGAGAACAGGTAAAATGAGTTTGTGGATTGGGTGGTAGCCTAGAGGTTAAGAGGTTGGGCAAGTAACTGAAGTTACTCCAAGTTAAATCCACGAGCTAACTAGGTGACATCTGCCGATATGCCCTTGAGCAAGGTACTTAACCCTAATTGCTCTGGATAAGTGTGTTTGCTACTGTAAATTTGTATAACATGTAAATGACCAAAAAAAGTCTGATGTTACACAGATACTACACTCAACATAGAGGATATGTATCATGTATCACACAAGCATTAAACCAATGTGCAATTCCACTGAATAAACCTTTGAATCAATCATCTTTTATTATGGTGATGTTCTATGAGGTGCTCTTTGTCTGGTAGGTCATAACTGTCGATAGTGACCTTGGTGTTGTCATTGTTCTCAGGCTCTGACGTCAGTCAGTGTCTCCTCTCCCTTCTCTTTGAGTCTGGACTAGTGTCAGAACTCGTGGGAGACAGGCCTCCCTGTATCCCACTGTGGCACGCACCCTTCTGGGGTTTCTCCCGAGGAGACCACTGGCACATATACACATGCACACACACAAACATTTGGTGCAGACTAATCACTAAATGACTATCTTATTCTGAAGCGGAACGGTGATATCGAAACGTCATCTGATCTCCACAAACACAAAGATAATCCTCCATGTTTCCTTTCCTCTTCAAATGTGGGAAAAAGAGCAAATCCATTAGTTCCTGGATAAAAGGATAAGCCCCCCTCAGGATTCAAATTAAATCAAACTTTATTTGTCACATGCGCTGAATACAACAAGTGTTGACCTTACCTTGAAATTCTTACTTACAAGCCCTTAACCAACAGCGCAGTTCAAGAAAGAGTTAAGACAACCAAATAAACTAAAAAAATAATAATAAGTAACACAATAAAATAACAATAACGAGGCTATATACAGGGGTTACAGGTTAGTCGAGGTAATTTGTACAAGGAGGTAGGGGTTACTAGTGATTCAGAGGAAACTCAAAGAAGCCTTCAGGTCTGTGTCATTCAGACAAAGGAAGAATGGACATTAAGGTCGTTCCCCAAATACCGCTTTTAGCTAATAAAAAGTCCAATCCCCTTTCTGTTTTCTTTCCGAGTGGCGTGAGAACCAGCTCCGGGGGCCTCACCGACCTATGACAATCAAAGTGTGTGTGTTTGTCTCGGGGAAGTTCCCGCAGCCCTTTTACACGCCAGGAAAGAAGGGAGTGGAGGCAGAGAATGTTGGAAAACAGAGGAGTGGACCTTTTTTTGGTGTGTGTGTTCCTGGTGATGTGTAAGCTTTGTACTGGGGGGGGCACCTGGTTTGGGAAAGGGGGATGTTAGTGTTGCACCTCTCACCCCATTGTGCGCGACCTGACACCCGTAGCAAAACAACGCAGTGCACCACCAAAAACAATAAAAAAAGAATGTATTTAGAAACTGCACATCTAAACACAGCTTACGTATGAAGACAGAGCATTAGCACAAAACTGACTTTTTATTTGAGGCCCCACGTGCCAGTCTAGAGTAAACAATTTCAACACTTCCTATTAAACCTATGTCAAACACTCAACTTTTGAACACAAACTCCATGGTTAACGTGTAAATTAGGCTATATAAACCTCTTTGCCCTGTATACTTTTGTACCGGGTCTAGCCGAAGGTCTTTTAGATAGGTTACTGACTATTCTTCTCTTATCTGGTCTAGCTTCTGGTGTTTATAAGTCATTTCTGGATACTGATAAACATGTTATACACGTTATTTATCATCTCAACAGCCGAACAAAATTGAAGCCCACAACATAATACATTCACTGTGTATCAATTCATACAAGTTGACCAAAAGGGAAAAACGTTCTGTATCCAGCAACATAAGATACAGCCATGAATGTTTTCTAAAAATAGCCATTGAAGAGAAGTTGTTGCACGAGAACAGACATGGAGTCATCAGAGACCCATCTGTGGATATTTCTTTTCTCTCTGAGCGACTCTCCAAACACCACAACTTGACTCGCTGTCAACAGGGTAAGAGAGACCCAACTTTACTGGTAACAAGTAGTTCTGAAGTTCTGAACACATTCCACCCTCCATATACATGCACAATACTTCGGGATTTTTAACTGGCTTGACCAAATGGATTAAGAATAATATGATTTTTTTTACAATAATCATAATTTTTTATAAACAGTGTAATCCAGATAAGCAGATGAACCTAATATGACAAATATGTGAGTTTATGACATTTAGCGGTTTAAAAAAGGGAATGTTTGGCCTGGTAAATGGGTGTGGCACAGCTGAACAAAAGTTGAATGTACCACTTGAGCCAATAACATAATAGAACCCATATCGTCTCACATACATCATAAATAAAGTGAAATGTTAAGAACTAAAGGAACTGAGAAACTTTTAGAAAGATCTCCAAAGCAAAGCCAAAAGATAGTCCTTCTTTGCTTTTGTTCACCGCCAACCGACTATACTGTTCCGCACTGTGGCTGAACTCTTACCGGAACAAGCCTCTGTACCAGCCAACAAGAATCAGAGGTAAATAAAACTTCAGCTATTAAAACCTCTTCAAAAATCTACAGGATGTATACATGAAGAGTGACAGTGTAGAAGTAACCGATATAACAGATACAAATAAATACACACGCATACCACCCATACCATTACAGTATCACCCACCCACCTCCCACAAACACACCCACTCACCCACTCACATGCTTTGGCTTCACTTACTCCAGGGGGAACTGGAGGATCCTATCCTATCCAGCAGTGGTCCTGTGGTAACACACAAGCAGCCATGTATCAGATGAGCACCACAACGGCTCCAGAATGCCACCGTCTGTATACCCATATACTCTGGCCGGGGCCGTGACGTCAGAGGCGCTTGTGTCAGACGACTGGGAGAGGTAGATAAGCTACTGTGGTAGGCCCTGCTCAGGCCTGTCAAGAGAGTGCTACAACCCAATGGCTACACAGCTCAAACCTCTCACATCTAGTGTGGAACCTACTTCTCGTGGCCTCACTTTCACCCCTGCCTCTCGTGGACTCACTTTCACCCCTGCCACTCGTGGACTCACTTTCACCCCTGCCACTCGTGGACTCACTTTCACCCCTGCCACTCGTGGACTCACTTTCACCCCTGCCACTCGTGGACTCACTTTCACCCCTGCCACTCGTGGACTCACTTTCACCCCTGCCTCTCGTGGACTCACTTTCACCCCTGCCTCTCGTGGACTCACTTTCACCCCTGCCTCTCGTGGACTCACTTTCACCCCTGCCTCTCGTGGACTCACTTTCACCCCTGCAACTCGTGGACTCACTTTCACCCCTGCCTCTCGTGGACTCACTTTCACCCCTGCCTCTCGTGGACTCACTTTCACCCCTGCCTCGCGTGGACTCACTTTCACCCCTGCAACTCGTGGATTCACTTTCACCCCTGCCACTCGTGGACTCACTTTCACCCCTGCCTCTCGTGGACTCACTTTCACCCCTGCCTCCGTGGACTCACTCGTGGACTCACTTTCACCCCTGGACCACTTTCATCGTGGACTCACTTTCACCCCTGCCACTCGTGGACTCACTTTCACCCCTGCCTCTCGTGGACTCACTTTCACCCCTGCCTCTCGTGGACTCACTTTCACCCCTGCCTCTCGTGGACTCACTTTCACCCCTGCCACTCGTGGACTCACTTTCACCCCTGCCTCTCGTGGACTCACTTTCACCCCTGCCTCTCGTGGACTCACTTTCACCCCTGCCTCTCGTGGACTCTTGTGCTTTTGGAGAGGAAATAACCCCACTCAAATGTTGATAGTTGAAAGAAACTTCTGTGAAAATTGAAGTCCAAGCTCTTTAAAAGACTTGCATTTACCTGAAGTGCTTTTCTCTTGGTTTTGAAGTGCTCTTCTATTACAGTAACTCACCCAAGCCACCACCCATCTGTATTACCATCTGCTTTCATTTGCTATGACACAAACATTACTCATTGGGACATTGCCAACCTGCAACTCATGACTACTTACTATGATACCATCAGCTCTGCTCAATCCCATGACCTAGGCGAGGAGTCAAGAAGGCATAAAATGAATGAAATGTCATGAAGTGAAAAAAGTGGTATTCCAGCATGAGCCCTTTCCCCTATCTCTGCAGGTGGGTATTACAGTATGGAACTTTAGCCGGTAGGACTCTGCTTGCCTGCTGGGTATCTGTTAGCAATTAGCTAGTGCACGTCCTCTCAAATCTCTCCATCAGAGGAGACCAGCCCTGGCTTGACCTCTGTGGTATGACCCTCTTCTTTCTCTCCCGTGTTTCATTACTGTCCTCTTAGAATGGGATCAACATGCTCTTTCCCAATGGAAAGGGGAAAAAAATCACACTGTTGCTACCTCACAGTCCAAACAAGGTGCATTAAAATCAAGAACAAACTGGATCGGCGAGAGATATTCAACCATTCTTGGAGGAAAATGGAAGTTCATTAAAAGCTCATCAGGCAAAAGACAAGTATTTATCTGTCAAGCTCTCTGTGTGAATGACACAAAGTTTGACAGACTGTGATGTCATCAGTGGAAGTGAAAGCGCTGGCCATGAGAGAAAATACAAATAGTTGTTTCTTGAAAGTGATTTCCCTGTCTTTGCAGTCTATGGGAGGAATGTTGATAATATGTTGTGTGGAAAAAACACTCCCTTGTAAAAGAAAATGAAAAAAATGAAAAAAATGAAGGGTGTGGCATTGGCTGCATGGAGGCATATGAGGGGGAAAAAACAGGAGCGGTAAACATTTGGTTAAAGGAGGGAGGGAGGGAGGGGTTGGGAGCCAAGGCAGGGAGGCTCTGATCTCTGCTCCCACATCAAAGGGAGAGAGTGTGTGTGTGTCCTGTCTGTAAGCGGGGACTCCTGTTTGAAGGTGGCTTGTATGTCGTGAGACTGACGTCAATCACATCTGGATGAGTCGTCATGTAAAGCCACAGATGTAAGCCAGAGAGCGGGCCAGCTGCTCATAGGCACATTTAGACACCCACTAAGATACAGCACACACACTTCGGGGGTAGTACGAGTTGACGATGTAGTCAGACGTAAACCTTGAGGTTTGTTCAATTCAATACCTTTTCCAATTGGAAAAAGGATATTTCAATGTGTTGAAATGGACCTGAACCAAGTGGTTATGGTCTTGGCCAATCTGAAAGGGTTTCAGCTACAGGGATAGGACTTTGGTGACTACATACACTATATATAGTTGAAGTCGGAAGTTTACATACACTTAGTTTGGAGTCTTTAAAACTAGTTTTTCAACCACTCCACAAATTTCTCGTTAACAAACTATAGTTTTGGCAAGTCGGTTTGTACATAACACAAGTCATTTTTCCAACAATTGTTTACAGACAGATTATTTAACTTATAATTCACTGTATCACAATTCCAGTGGGTCAGATGTTTAGATACACTAAGCTGACTGCGCTTTTAAACAGCTTGGAAAATTCCAGAAAATGATGTCATGGCATCCAAAGCTTCTGATAGGCTAATTGAGATCATTTGAGTCAATTGGAGGTGACCCTGTGGATGTATTTCAAGGCATACCTTCAAACTCAGTGCCTCTTTGCTTGACATCATGGAAAAATCTAAAGAAATCAGCCAAGACCTCAGAAAAACAATTGTAGACCTCTACAAGTCTGGTTCATCCTTGGGAGCAATTTCCAAACACCTGAAGGTACCACGCTCATCTGTACAAAAAATAGTACGTAAGTATAAACACCATGGGACCACGCAGCATTCATACCGCTCAGGAAGGAGACACGCTCTGTCTCCTAGAGATGAACGTAATTTGGTGCGAAAAGTGCAAATCAATCCCAGAACAACAGCAAAAGACCTTGTGAAGATGCTGGAGGAAACCGGTACAAAAGTATCTATAGCCACAGTAAAACGAATCCTATATCGACATAACCTGAATGGCCGCTCAGCAAGGAAGAAGCCGCTGCTCTAAAACCGCCATAAAAACGCCAGACTATGATTTGCAACTGCACATAGGGACAAAAATCCTACTTTTTGGAGAAATGTCCTCTGGTCTGATGAAACAAAAATAGAACTGTTTGGCCATAATGACCATCGTTATATTTGGAGGAAAAAGGGGGATGATTGCAAGCCGAAGAACACCATCCCAACCGTGAAGCACGGGGTGGCAGAATCATGTTGTGTGGGTGCTTTGCTGCAGGAGGGACTGGTGCACTTCACAAATAGATTGCATCATGAGCAAGGAAAAATATGTTGATATATTGAAGGAACATCTCAAGATATCAGTGAGGAAGTTAAAGCTTGGTCGCAAATGGATCTTCCAAATGGACAATGACCCCAAGCATACTTCCAAAGTTGTGGCAAAATGGCTTAAGGACAACAAAGTCAATATACTGGAGTGGCCATCACAAAACCCTGACCTCAATCCTATAGAAAATGTGTTGCCGTGTGCGAGCAAGGCCTACAAACCTGACTCAGTTACACCAGCTTTGTCAGGAGGAATGGGCCAAAATTCACCCCAATTATTGTGGGAAGCTTGTGGAAGGCTACCCGAAATGTTTGACCCAAGTTAAACAATTTTAAGGCAATGCTACCAAATACTAATTGAGTGTATGTAAACTTCTGACCCACTGAGAATGTGATGAAAGAAATAAAAGCTGAAATAAATCACTCTCTACTATAATTCTGACATTTCACATTCTTAAAATAAACTAACTGACCTAATTTTTTACTAGGATTAAATGTTAGGAATTGGGAAAAACAGAGTTTAAATGTATTTGGCTTAGGTGTATGTAAACCTCCGACTTCAACTGTATACAAGTATGTGGGCACCCCTTCAAATTAATTGATTTGGCTATTGCACACACACCCATTGCTGACAGGTGTATAAAATCGAGCACACAGTCATGCAATCTCAATAGAAAAACATTAGCAGTAGAATGGCCTTACTTAAGAGCTCAGTGACTTTCAACATGGCACCGTCATAGGATGCCAGCTTTCCAACAAGTCAGTTCTTCAAATGTCTGCCCTGGTCAACTGTACTTGTTGATAGTGTGAAGTGGAAATGTCTAGGAGCAACAACGTATCAGCCGCGAAGTGGTAGGCTACAGAAGCACACAGAACAGGACTGCCGAGTGCTGAAGCATGTAGCGAGTAAAAATCGTCTGTCCTCGGTAGCCACATTCGCTACCGAATTCCAAACTGCCTCTGGAAGCAACGTCAGTACAAGAACTGCTCGTTGGGAGCTTCATGAAATGGGTTTCCATGGCCGAGCAGCAGCACACAAGCCGAAGATCACCATGCATAATGCCAAGCGTCGGCTGGAGTGGTTTAAAGCTCCCCGCCATTGGACTCTGGAACAGTGGAAACGTGTTCTCTGGAGTGATGAATCACGCTTCAAAATCTAGCAGTCCGACGGACGTATCTGAGTTTGCCGGATGCCAGGACAACGCTGCATAGTGCTAACTGTAAAGTTTAATGGAGGCGGAATAATGGTCTGGGGCTGTTTTTCATGGTTCAGGCTAGGCCCCTTAGTTCCAGTGAAGGGAAATCTTAACGCTACAGTATACAATGTCATTCTAAGCAATTCTGTGCTTCCAACTTTGTGGAACTTTGTTTGTCAAGATCAGTGTGGAAGAACTTGACTGGCCTGCACAGAACTCAACCACATCAAACACCTTTGGGATGAATTGGAACGCCGACTGCCAGCCAGGCCTAATCGCCCAACATCAGTGCCTGACCTCACTAATGCTCTTGTGGCTGAATGAACGCAAATTCCAGCAGCAACGTTACAACATCTTGTAGAAAGCCTTCCCAGAAGAGTGGAGGCTGTTATAGCAGCAAGGAGGGACCAACTCCACATTAATGCCCATGATTTTGGAATGAGATGTTCGATGAGCAGGTGTCCACATACTTTTGGTCATGTAGTGTAAGTAGGCCTGACTCATCTTATTGATTATGTTGGGTACGGTACGTGGGGAACTGATTAGCACTAACATGGAAACTCTTAATCTAATGGCACACCGTGTAAGGATGAGGTGATTGCCATTAACTTGTGCTGAATGGTTAAGGGATGATACATGGGTTAGACTGCTCAGGTCATAAACTAATTAAGCCCTATCAGAAACCTGCAGCCCTCTTCCCACAAGTTATATTGATGAGTAAACCCCCCAACCATGTACTCAGAATAGACACACACACACACACACACCCACACACACACACAAAACCTCACTTCCCCCCACACACCATCCACAAACACACACCCTCTGCGTCCTGCCAGCTGAGTCTGATTAGGGCCCCAGCGGGCCAGGTCTTGATTTGGCCCTTTGCATCGACCCCCTTTGCATCTACCCCCGAGCGGCCACAATTAGGCAGGCGGGCCATGGAACATGAGCGCTCAACGGGCAGAGCAGGACTCAGAGCAGGGCTCTCCATGGAACAAACAAGCTCAGGGGAGCAGGGGTGCTCTCCTCTAACAAGACTCATATGGCTTTAATAGGTGCCTTTCAATAAACAAGTGATTGAGCCCTGGTGTGAGGCAGGTTCCTCCACTTCCTTTTCACATTAAGACTTCGCAGCCAAGAAGAGGAAGACTGAGGCACACTGGGCATGATGTCCTCTTGTCACATGTGCCTGGTGTCTCTTAGGAAGGAAACATAGAATTGTCTGTCCCCTTTCTGTGAGAATGTTTGTTTGATGAGACCCTCAATTTTTTGGGGCCCTGAGCAAATTGTTCGTCTTGTGAGTGGAAACTTGAATGTTGTAAGAATTTTGTACAACTTCCAGAGCACGTTTACAGTGAACATTGAGGCTGGACCATTACAGTTTTAGACAGTAGCCAATAGGCTATTGTGGCTATTTAAGCATAATGTAGGCCTACCAACAACCAATGGAGCAAATCACATAACATTTTCACATGGAAATAGCTTTTGATTTCTATGAAATAGCCTACAGTATATGTGGTGTTCAATGCAGGCCTACATTGCATGAGACGTTTAGAAACGTTTTTACATTATGAAGGGCTTCACTAACGATTTTTGACTTGGTCTGTAACACCATGGGCCATATAGGTGACTGTAAATTGCATTGTATAGTGTTATATGAAACCATAAGAAACCACTTTAAAAAATAAAACGTATTAGTTTTACCATACAGCGAATTAGACACTGTAGGCTACCCCTCTTCCTATTGGCTTATGTGCATATTCACGCCTGTCTCAAAATACAACACTGCCCCTTTAATTAAGACAAGCTTTTTACCTGACTGGCTTTTCTACGAGCTTGAAATGTAGCCTACACGTTTTGTGCTCTTGTATGAAGCAGTAACTCTCCATTGCTGGCCTATACTTATCTATAACTGGGCTAATAACTCGCTATCTAGCAAAGAATATCAACAAATGTCCACACGCGCGGCTCTGATCTGAAAAGCGCATTCACTCGCGGGTGATTGAAAGACTGCTCGTGGGCTACACCCGCCAATAGAATTATACTCCGTTTCGCTCTGGCTTTGCGTACAACAAAATAACAAACTAAATCTTGCAAAGTTAGATTTGTTTTGGCTTGTTGCATTGAAAAGTGGCTGATATAATGTTGATTCGATCACAGCAAAAACGTTGATCAATATAGTGCAAACTAATGGGGCGAACTCAGTGAAGTTAAATCTCTTGCGTCTCCGCGCGGCATGGCATTTCTTCTGGGCGGCAGTCCTGGAGGAGGTGTGCAGGCGCGCAGTTCAGAGAGAATATTATTGTTGGTGACAGTGTTGAGAGTTTGGGCAGAAAGTGTAGACAGAGAGGCTAGTCTGCGGTGGCTTGTGTGTGTTGTTATATTCTCAAACAAGCACATCCGCACACACACACATCATCACACAAGCATGCACACACTTTCTCACAGTCCTACTTGTCTCCCTATCTGTGCCAGAGGCCCCAAGTCATTGACCACAGAGGTTGAGGCGTCTGAGAGTGGGTGTGCGTTGACGTCACCAGTGGTTTCTGAGTCGTTGGAGCAAGTCTGTGCAGATAAACTAGCACAGTGGGGCTTGATGGACACCAGATAAGACCACTCCACAGGTTTTAACCCAGTCAGCATGGGGCATTGTTTGCTACCAAATTTGTTCTTGTTATGCAAAACGGAACTGCTGACGTCAAAGCATTCTGTCCAAACCAGTAAGCAGGTAGCTTGGATGAGTCAAATGTACTCAACAAAACAATGACTGTACAGGGGAACAAAAGAAAACTCAATATCTTCTTGGAAATTCAGACATTTTGATGCAAGTGTTTGTCTCATCCTAATAGCTAAGGTATTGGTTTTGACTGAGTAGTCAAGAAGATATAGAGGGAATGGCATTGAAAGAAAGTATTCACACCCCTCGACTTTTTCCAAATGTTGTTGTGTTACAGCCTGCATTTAAAATGGATTCAATTTATATATATTTTTTGTCAATGGCCTACACACAATACCCCATAAAGTCAAAGGGGAATTATGTTTTCCAAAATTTGTACTAATTATTTTAAAAATGAAAAGCTGAAACATTTTGAGTCAATAAGTATTCAACCCCTTTGTTATGGCAAGCCTAAAAATGTTCAGGAATAAAATTTTGCTTAACAAGTCAAATAATAAGTTGCATGGACTCACGGTGTGTACAACAATAGTTTTTAATTAACATTATTTTAAATGACTACCTCATCTCTGTACCCCACACTTACAGATAATTGTAAGGTCTCTCAGTCGAGCAGTACATTTCAAACACAGATTCAACCACAAAGACTAAGTAGGTTTTCCAATGCCTCGCAAAGAATGATCACTATTGGTAGTTGGGTAAAAAATGTTTTTTTTTTAAAGACATTGAATATCCCTTTGAGCATGGTGAAATAATTAATTATACTTTGGATGGTGTATTAACCTGTTGATGCTCTGGGGGCGCTATTTCATTTTTGGATGAAAAACGTTCCCGTTTTAAACAAGATATTTTGTCACAAAAAGATGCTCGACTATGCATATAATTGATAGCTTTCGAAAGAAAACACTCTGACGTGTCCAGAACTACCAAGATATTTTCTGTGCGTGCCCTAGAACGTGAGCTTCAGGCAAAACCAAGATGAGACGGCATCCAGGAAATGAGCAGGATTTTTGAGGCTGTTTTCCATTGTCTCCTTATATGGCTGTGAATGCGAGAGGAATGAGCCTGCCCTTTCTGTCGTTTCCCCAAGGTGTCTGCAGCATTGTGACGTATTTGTAGGCAGATCATTGGAAGATTGACCATAAGAGACCACATTTACCAGGTGTCCGCCCGGTGTCCTGCGCCGAAATTGGTGCGCAAAAGTCAGCTGCCAGTATTTTTCCATGGGATACAGAGAGGAAAGCAAGCTTCCACGAACTGCATATCAATGAAGAGATATGTGAAAAAACACCTTGAGGATTGATTCCAAACAACGTTTGCCATGTTTCGGTCGATATTATGTAGTTAATTCGGAAAAGGTTTTACGTTGTAGGTGACTGAATTTTCGGTTCGTTTCGGTAGCCAGACGCAATGTAGAAAACGGAACGATTTCTCCTACACACAGACGCTTTCAGGAAAAACTGCGCATTTGGTATGTAACTGAGAGTCTCCTCATTGAAAACATCAGAAGCTCTTCAAAGGTAAATGATTTTATTTATTTGGTTATCTGGTTTTTGTGAAAATGTTGCGTGCTAAATGCTACTCAAAATGCTATGCTAGCTTTGCATACTCTTACACAAATTAGTCAATTTCTATGGTTCAAAAGCATATTTTGAAAATCTGAGATGACAGTGTTGTTAAGAAAAGGCTAAGCTTGAGAGCAGACGCATTATTTTCATTTTATTTGCGATTTTCAGAAATCGTTAACGTTGCGTTATGCTAATGAGCCTGAGGCTTTAGTCACGATCCCGGATCCGGGATGGGGAGTTCCAAGAGGTTTTAATATACCCAGTCACTACAAAGATACAGGAGTCCTTCCTAACTTAATTGCCAGAGAGGAAGGAAACCACTCAGGGATTTCACCATCAGGTCAATAGTGACTAAAACAGTTACAGAGGTTAATGACTGTGATGGGAGAAAACTGAGAATGGATCAACAACATTGTAGTTACTCCACAATACTAACCTAATTGATAGAGGGAAAAGAAGGGAACCTGTACAGAATAAAAAATATTCCAAAACATCCATCCCGTTTGTACCACTTCCTGAGTGGCCTAGTTACAGTTTTGACTTAAATCAGCTTGAAAATCTATGGCAAGACTTGAAAATGTCTAGCAATGATCCTCTTTGGCACCATAGTACGATGGTAGTACGAAGAGGATGGCTGACGTTTTACATGCTCCTAACCAACTGTGCTATTTTGTTAATTTTTTTTACGTTGTTTGTAACTTTTATTTTAAATTATTTTGTACATAATGTTGCTGCTACCGTCTCTTAGAACAGCGATTACTCACCACGAACTGGAATAAACTTTTTCCTTTAATGAGTTCGACGAGAAGGATATATTGCTTTCCCAGGAACAGGCTCAAATCCCAGTCATTTGCATGAAGAAAAGACAGAGGAAAAGGGGGCGCAGGTCGGGCTTCCTTCTGAGAATCCATAGGCGAGCGAGTAAACTCCTAAATCCATCTGTTCTACTGGTTAACATGCAATCATTGGAAAATAAAATTGATGAACCTACGATTCTGCCTCTATAGAAGTCTCGAGGTATTGCTCGCCTGAGGTAGAGTACCTGATGATATGTTGTAGACCACACTATCTACCAACAGAGTTCTCATCTATATTGTTCGTAGCCGTCTATTTACTACCACAGACCGATGCTGGCACTAAGATCGCACTAAACCAACTCTATAAGGCCATAAGTATACAAGAAAATGCTCATCCAGAAGCGGCACTCCTAGTGGTGGCTGGGAACTTTAATGCAGGCAAATTTAATTCAGTTTAACACATTTTTTTACCAGAATATCACGTGCAACCAGAGGGAAAAAAACTCTAGACCACCTTTACTCCACACACAGAGATGCGTGCAAAGCTCTCCCCCGCCATCCATTCGGCAAATCTGACCATAATTCTATCCTCCGCATTCCTGCTTACAAGCTTAAACTAAAGCAGGCAGTACCAGTGACTTGCTCAATAGGGAAGTGGTCAGATGACACGGATGCTACACTACAGGACTGTTTTGCTAACACAGACTGTAATATGTTGCGGGATTCATCCAATGGCATTGAGGAGTATACCACCTCAGTCATCGGCTCCATCAATAAGTGCATCAACGACGTCGTCCCCACAGTGACTGTACGTACATATCCCAACCAAAAGCCATGGATTACAGGCAACATCCACATCGAGCTAAAGGCTAGAGCTGCCACTTTCAAGGAGCGGAACACTAATTCGGATGCTTAAAAGAGATCCCGCTATGCTCTCAAACGAACCATCAAACAAGCAAAGTGTCAATACAGGATTCAGGTTGAATCCTAATTACACCGGCTCTGAAGCTTGTCGGATGTGGCAGGACTTGAAAACTATTACAGACTACAAAGGGAAAGCCAGACGCGAGCTTCCCAGTGACGTGAGCCTACCAGAAGAGCTAAATGCCTTTTATGCCCCTTCGAGGCAAGCAACACGGAAGCATGCACGAGAGCACCAGCTGTTCTGGATGACTGTGTAATAACACTCTCGGTAGCCGATCTGAGCAAGATCTTTAAACAGTTCAACATTCACAAAGCTGCAGGGCCAGACGCATTACCAGGACGTGTACTCAAAGCATGCGCGGACCAACTGGCAAGTGTCTTCACTGAAATGTTCAACCTCTCCCTGACAGAGTCTGTAATACCAACATGTTTCTAGCAGACCACCATAGTCCCTGTGCCCAAGGAAGCCAAGGTAACCTGCCTCAATGATTAGCGCCCAGTAGCACTCACGTCGGTAGACATGTAGTGCTTTGAAAGGCTGGTCATGGCTCACAACAACATCCTTCCGGATACCCTAGACCCACTCCAATTTGCATACCGCCCCAACAGATCCACAGATGACGCAATCTCAATAGCACTCCACACTGCCCTTTCCCACCTGGACAAAAGGAACACCTATGTGAGAATGCTGTTCATTGACTGCAGCTCAACATTCAACACCATAGTGCCCACGAAGCTCATCACTAAGCTAAGGACCCTGGGACTAAACACCTCCCTCTGCAACTGGATCCTGGACTTCCTGATGGGCCCGCCCCCACGTGGTAAGGGTAGGCAACAACACGTCTGTCACGCTGATCCTCAACACTGGGGCCCCTCAGTGGTGTGTACTTAGTCCCCTCCTGTACTCCCTGTTGTCCCATGACTGCGTGGCCAAACACAACTCCAACACCATCATTAAGATTGCTGACAACATAACAGTGGTAGGCCTGATCACCGACAACTATGAGACAGCCTATATAGAGGAGGTCAGAGAACTGGCAGTGTGGTGCCAGAACAACAACCTCTCCCTCAGCATTAACTATAAATAATCTATTCCTACTCATGGCTTAATCAAGTTGTGCCCAATGCATTAATATTGAAAAGCACAGCATTGGAAGGAGGGCTGCTTGTTGGCATTAGCGGAAACTAAAATGATGAGAGGCTAGTTAGAGGATTTGGAAGATTATACAGTATACATATTTTTTGTCTAAACAGATTTTTACTGTGTTATTAGTTGCATATGTTCAAATCATCGGCCCACCACACTGGTCTATAAATACGCCTGACTCAACGTTCATTAGACGTTGCCTTTGAAGTGTTTTAAACATTTGGGCCTGACATTATAAACAGACTTTGTTTCTGCGGTGAAGGGGTTTGTCGTCATGCGTTTTCAAATGTCAGATACAGAATTAGTCCTATTTCCATTTTGCTTCTTTAAACTGGAGCACTGAGACTAACATGAATGAGAGTCCCTGGGGTACAAACTATATAGCTAACATAATGGTCTCTTTCACATATTGCCATCGGTTGAGTGTGGTGTGGTATGAGCCACACGTGAACGTGTGTGTGTGTGGTGTGAATGCCAGTAGTGGTAATAAGTCTGTCACGGACCAGAAGACCTCTGATTTCACCTGTGCTGAGAAGCCATGTGTTTTTCATTAAAAGAAACCCATGACTGTGACTGGACTACGACTGTCAGGCTAGAATGATGTGGCCAGACATTCTAGCCTGACAGTCGTAGTCCAGTCACAGTCATGGCTATATCCACAGCTACGTCACTGAGAAACATCCTAATACCGAACAAAGTCATAAAAACTTCAACAACAAAAAAGCTCCCACGACTACTAAAATTCAGCATAGCTTGTGGTAACAAAGGGTGACACAAAACCCACACCAAGATAGGATGAAAGAGCTGTGTTAAAGTGAAACTGGCCTAAAAGCACACAGATGTGTGTTGGTGCTGAAAATGAAACTGTAAAGTCTGCGTCCAACTCACACTCTCAAACATTTAGATCCCCGGAACGCAGCCCACTTTTCCAGCTCACTCTCCAGATCCCAATTACTGGGATCATCCCATACTATTTTGTTCAGTTCCTTGCACCCCATCACTGTGGGGGTGTTGTTTGTTTTGAGACACACTTCTTTCGGAGTGATGTTTTTATCTCGTCCTTCACTCCTCCCGTGTTTGATTTTTGCCTGCCTCACTCACAACTCTTTTTTTGCCTATTCCTTGCCTGTACTGTTGCCATTTTGGACCTACTGTGTATGACCTTCTGCCTGCCCCTGGACCCTACCTCCTCCTATGGTCCCTTCCAATAAACACCTGCTGCGCTCTGCACTTGAAACCAGCTCTGTCTCCTATCATGTTCATTACAGACACAGACAATTCCAGGGTAAAGGAATTGCGCTGAGATTCACTTTAAATTTATGCCAAACAAAATCCATTGATTTCAAAGTTTAACAAACCATACAACTGAACCCATAATGACTACTTTTAACAATTTGAACAGAACATTTTACAAAAACACATTTACTGGAAGAATTGTGCCGGTCAAAGTTTGGGAACAGAATTTCATTTTTTTTGTGTTACCACGTTTTCCAAAAACTCTAAACAAAATGTCTGCAGAAAAAAATGGGGTGTCAGCTACGACATTACACCTGTTCTCTTTTGGTTATTGAACTACAGTAAGTGAAGTGGACTTACACTTGGTAATGGATTGCGGTAACGGAATTTAATCAGGTGTCCCTGATCTGTACTACCCAGAAATGCATAATTATGGATATGAACGTAACTCTCTTCATGGTGATGTATCTTAAATAGGTACAAAAGATATACATATGCAATACCCTCCTTTGCATACTTGGGTATTATTATACGCAATGGCTGTTATTTTAATGAGCTTTGCCCCCAAACAAGACCAAATTTGGGACCGGACCAAATCTAAACCAATCATAGGCATTTATGTTTTACAAGTTTGGACATCAAAGCACAACACAGTAGAGCACAGTAGAGTACAATACAGTACAGTATACTGTACTTAACTCTAGTGTGCTCTACTGAACTATACTCAACTCTTTTTGTTTTTACTTTACTGTACTCTACTGTGCTCTCCACACTTGTGAAACATAGACATCTATGATTGGTTCGATTTGGTCCGGTCCAACAGAGACAAATCTGAACGAATCATGGAGGTCTATGTTTGTGCTATATCAAGGCTGGTCCGGGAACAGACCTCTGAAGATGTTGAAATTAAAACTGGTCCGGTCCGGACAATACCAAAAAAACAAAACAACGTCTGTGTATGTTGGAATCAAGGCCAGGGCGGACTGACCAAATTTCAACTACTTTTCAATGAACATGGAAGTCCAGTGTCAGTCGGTAAGGATGCTGGTTACAGTAAATGGAAAGAGAGGGGGTCATGGGTAGGTGTGAGTAAGAGCCGGGAGAGGTGACATTAACTGGAGAGAGAGAAAGAGAGAGAGGAGAGAGGCAGATCGATCGAGAGAGAGAGAGAGAGCGAGAGAGGCAGATCGAGAGAGAGAGAGAGAGAGAGAGAGGGGGAGTGAGGGTTTGTGGTTCTTTACACTCTTGCTTTGAACACCAGTTGACAGAAACAGAAAGAAAACAGTAATGAGCTGAACATACAGTACCAGTATGTCAGTGTAAGGGAGGACTGTAAGCAGGTGACTCAACGGTGGTTTCTGCCTACTATGATTTCCCACTGTAACCAATTCAATTGCAGTAATTCCATTACAGATTTTTCTGAAATTCCATTACCAGTTTAGTAACGGAATTTCAAATATTAATTTAATAATTCATAATTTAACTTCATTCATAAACCAAAAAGATATCCCTAAAAACACAATAACTAATTGTTAGGTCAACCTTTACTTACTTCTGTGAACTTTCATTATCCTCCCTCCTGATGAATGAGAGAAATTAGAAAAAATCTTAAAGATATGTGGGTTTTTGCTAACAGAATTTCAAGGCACAGGGCAATGTTTCTAAAAAATTAAACAAGGCATCTCTCCAAAACTAAATATAAGTGTTGATATTAGTTGGCAGGGGTCCTTAATTCAGCATTATTGTGATTGATGTATTTATAATACCTTTTAAGATGTTTTTAAGGCCCCTCTTCTATCTGTTTGACCATATATAAAAGCCTCTGCTAATTCCTAATATTTAGGATAGAACATGGTTGAAACATTTATATATGCCTTAATTTCTAAAAAAAAACAGACTCTTATCTTTCATTTGATATACTCCTATAAACCTCACATGTTGGTCTTCATTGGTCTTTTTACATAGAAATGATTAAATGCAGCATCTGGGACAATAAGTGAGAGGGAATAATAAGGTGGTGCATTTACCGCCTGCGCTTCTGGACAATGTCAATGGGCCGGTTGACTGCGCACGGGGATCCACAGATATTCCCATTCCGCACTTTGAACGACCGGTCCGTGGTGGGGGCCATGAATACACAGTTTGTTGGCAAACTCATATTTCTCCCCCTTTATTCACTCCTCCTCTCGCTCCCTCTTTTCCCCCCTTTCTACTTTTTTTTCTCTGCTTTCCTTAGTTTCCTTCTCCTTTTGAAAGCTACGGTGGGAACATTAGAGTGCTCTTGTCCGTCTCCTTTCGCGCGACCCTGCTGCTTTCCTCACGCCGCACCTGGTTCCCATTGCCGCTCAAATGAATGATATGTCAAACAGAGAGGACCGAAGATGCCGCAATTACAAGAAAAGCCAAAACAGCAAGACAATCCCTGCGAGAATCTGGGAGAAAGTCTGAGGCTTTGAGGGAAATCCTCCTTGGTATTTCCCACCAACATTCCTGTCAAAAACATTGAAAAATCCGCCTCTTGAAAAGCTGCTGTGTGTTTCAAAAAGTCATTTTTTTTCTCCCGGGTAACATCCTTAGATGTGGTTGAGGGACAGAACGAGTTGAGTTTGTCACCAAGCACATGTTCAACAGTTGTAGAAGCAAGAGTGAAGCTCCCTTAAACGGACACTATGGAATTCCTTTTCTATCCAGATGAAGGTCAAAATAAACAAAGTGCAGATCAACTAGCTTGATTTTGTCATTTCCATTCCTATGTCTGGCTCTAACTGTCTTTTTGAACAATCTCTACATGAAGTCTTGATCAGAAAGCTCTCCCAGTCTCCCCTTCTGTCTCACTCCTCATCAGTGTCTTTCTCTCCTCTGCAATTCTTCTAAACCCAGTCTTCCACCTCTGAGTCTCAAGTCCCTCTGACAGCTGAAGACATGGACCCTCTTGAAAACTCAATAAGTGTCTGTTTGTGTGCAAGTCTCGCTATATCATGTGTCTGTGTGCCTGTGCTAGTGTTCCCTTCCTGTGTATGTGTATGCCAGTTGAACTGTGAGGTCAGAAAAAACAGGGGCGGTCTCAGAGGCAGCATGGCTCCTACCCTCTCAGTATCTCCAGGTTTAACTCTTTAAACGCTCTATATGCTATATACCATGCATCTAAATACCATAAATACCTGAAATATGTGCATACAGACATATTAATATATCAACTCTCACATGACATTGCTTAGACTTCTGTCCTTTTCTCAAGAGAGAAAAATACACTATGACAGTAACACATTGAAGTGTGTCACAATAAAACTGAGAACAGTTTCTACTGACAAAAGCCTGAATGGAAGACAATGATTAGTTGAGATTAGTAGTATGGGGTGTGTTACTACTTGTCTGGGGAAAAAACCTGCACCCATATCAGCCCTCACCATCGGAGATCACCCACTCCTGTTTTAGCATGTTTACTACATGACAGTCTTCACCTGATCCCAGACAAGAAAATCGCCAAAAGTCATCTGCCCAGACCTGGAGCCAGAGCCCAGATCAATAAGGTCAGAGAAAGCAGTGGACTGAAACGGCCCATGAGCTCACAAAGCGTTACTAATGAAATCAGGGGTAAGTATTTGTATACTGGGGAAGAGGGCACAGAGCCCGGGGTGGCATGTTGGCAGACATGTTGGAGGGGAATTGAAAAGGGGAGCCTTTTGAAAGTCACGCAAGTGTGAAAACACAGTGTTATAAAAAAACACACATTTTTGTTTTCCATTGCAAAATGTTTTCCATTCAGTGCCTAATGAACACAACCCAGGTATATGACCTCTGACCTTCTCTCTCTGCTAAGGAGATGGGAACGACGACGACATAAATCTGTCACACACACCAATGACAGGCACAGTGCTGAGCGATTAAAATAGAATTTCCCTGTCTGCAATCTTGCTGGTACTGCCAGCCATCTGGGGAAAACCGTGAGAGAACGTTTATCACAAAAAAAGTAAATATAAAACAAATATCCAAAGCTAATACCATAAAGTCTTACATGGTTCAATTAAATTTAATCAAATCTAGTCAGGGTTCAATAAAATACAATAAACTCTGAATTTAAATGGAATTGGTCCGAACATTGAAGACCTGACCTACAGTAAGAGACATTCCTGAAACATCAACGAAAACTAAAGCCATCAGCAGCAGTTGAACACTGAGGGTAAATGCATTCCAGTTAGCATGACTGTTGAAGGCATCTTATAGATCTGGACAATCTATGACAGACAGGGACATACGTAAGCTGCATACATTGGACCCTCTGATCATTGCACAACGTGCCTGACAAACGTGCTGGGTCTTGAAAAAGACACTGGGCTGGGTGGCTTTCAAAGAATGTGCCTCTGTGCCATGCTGCGTTCCCTCTCCTATGAGGAGCCACATCTAGATCAGAGTGCTCCGTGCTATGCATTGTCACCCTCTGTGGACTGGCTGGAGTACCGTTGGGTAGGCACTGGATCACCATGTGCCTGCCTAGTGGAGTGGAGTCGAGCGAACCGTACGTGCCCTTCATCCAAAAATCTAAGCCCATTATTTTGTTCAATTGCTTGACAATGGAATGTTTTATTTATGTTGTTTTAATGACAAAATCTAATTATTAAAGGCAAATTATTAAAGGCTTATCATTTAGGTACTGATGTTCTAGCACCCTTTTATGGAGATCAATTCACAACTAACAGTGCACCTACATAGGAAATCTGTATACTTTTTACATTGTTTTTTTGGAAAAGCATATTATTATTCTCAGAAATGTGGTTCATTTTAGAAAGTAAAGATGGACAGGTGACTATGATCGCAAAGAGTCTTCCAAAAGTCACGAATGAAAAAACTCACTGGAATTGATGCTCCTCCCCTGAGATTCCTGTGAGTCTGCCCTTCAAAACATCTCACATTTCTAAACTTCTCAAAACCTCTTTGGAATTGACCAATTCTTTCATGTGAAACACAAACCAAGAGGATGTAACCAGTAGATGTCACTCCATACCAAAATACCAAATAATAACCTCCCCCTGACACAATATTCAATGCCCCTCTGAAACATCAAAACCATGGCATAATAAAACATACACCTCCTAGAGCCGTGCATGGAGGAATCAATAGGTTTCTGGGAGTAAGAGGAGGGGGAGGAGGGTGATGAGGAAGGGAGGTCATGCTGAATACATGGAGCTGGAGTAGTGACGCACATGAGCCACTGTTGCGGCCCCCCTGGTGAGATCTGGGAACTATTCCAGGCTCGGGGCTTTATTTCGGGGGGACAGACCGGGAGTGTTATGTTATTGCTGCCTTGATTAGCATTCCAGTTCTCTTTGGGCTGCATGGCTGCCTGGGAGAGCATGGGTCGTGTTCAGAAGGCACGAACGTGAACTTGTCCAATAAGAACACAGAGTGCAATGTTCTGTTTCAAAGCATTTTGTTACATTATGCATGCAACCACTCTCCCTCTTAGTGGAAAACTAGACTTGAAGGGGCTGTTTGAAACGTGAATGGCTGATCGAGATATGACATGGACAAACTCTCTGGTCTAACTGTAATCTCAGTCTGGAGACTCTCCAGTGCCCAGTGCCACCTGGATGACATGCTTTGGGTCTCTCTCAGTGTGGCAGTAGTCAGCAGATCAGACTGACAGGCACCCAGAGACACTGACCAGACCACAGCTTGTATTAACAGTGATAGCAGTAGTGTCTGAACATCACTTGGGCACTGATAGAGGCTTAGAGGAGGTAGCAGGCCAGGTAGAGGCAAGTTACAGCCAATGCTTCGTTAGTTGAAGCATCTCATTATTGAGTCTCACTCGAAGCAAAACCTTTCAAAGGAATTGAAAAATAAACAATGTGGGGTCCGATGGTTGATGAAGCACCAACTTGGTGTTTTGCTTTGAAACATATAACGCCAATCTCCATCAAGTACCCCAACACTGCCGCCAAATGATGTGGCTGGCAGTTGCCTGACCCCTTGTTTATCGTAACTGATTAAACAAATGGCATAACTGCTAAGCAATATAAAGTATGAGGTTTATTATGAGCCCTCTTCCTCAGTGCACATCTGAAAATGGCACCACTGTACTTCCCCAATAGCTCTGACCTCCTGTGAAGATCATAACTGTGGTGGCCATAGTTATTTGGTACTTCACATCGGTCAGTGGCCTTGGCATTGTACGGGCTCTCTCAAACGCTCATGTGACGATGACATCAGCACATCTGGAAAGCATTGGTGGGGGGGTCCTTCAGGTATTGGACCAAGACAACAGGGGTGTGTATTGGACCAAGACAACAGGGGGCTGTGTGTGTGGGGGGGGGGGGTCTCAGAGGAATAGTGTGATGATCTGAATGTCTCCAAACGTCTGATCATTTGATAATGTTATAAGGGATCCATATATTGTCTGGACCATTGCTTAGCATTACACATAAAGTAAATAATCAAAGCATATGAGGGGCACAGAAGAAATGTGTGAACAGATTTGCACTATAGAGACACAGTACTAACAAAGTAAGACATTGAAACTCTAAGGTAACTCTACTTGCTATACTGTATTTACTTTGCCACCATGGCCTTTTTTTGCCTTTACCTCCCTTATCTCACCTCATTTGCTCACATCGCATATAGACTTGTTTATACTGTATTATTGACTGTATGTTTGTTTTACTCCATGTGCAACTCTGTGTTGTTGTATTTGTCGAACTGCTTTGCTTTATCTAGGCCAGGTCGCAATTGTAAATGAGAACTTGTTCTCAACTTGCCTACCTGGTTAAATAAAGGTGAAATAAAATAAATAAATAAATAAATAAAGGTAGCCTGGAATAAAAAAAAACAGAATAGACGAAAACAAACAAATCACAAACATAATCCCAGAATATTGCCCATCTGAACCCGAGGGCACTTTCAGACTATGCTCAGGCCTCTGTCAGTGGTGGTGTTAGAATCTATGATCAGTGGGCGAGTTACTGGTGACCCCAGCCAACTGTTGATCTGGAGAGGCTAATACCACATTGTACCACCCATCCCAGTGGTGCCTCCCTCCTAATAGAAGACGTGTGGGTGAAAGCACATTCAGCATACGAATACAAACCAGTGTGCAGGATGGCTCCATAGGAGAATAGTGTGGCTAATCACACACCCACTCGGAAACACACACCAATCACACACACGCACACAGTGAGCAAAGTGTACTCCACCAGTGTTACTCACTGCACCCCATCCCAGTTGTGAAATCAGCAGACAAGGTTGGTGCTATCGATCCTATTCTCCTTTCCCCAAGGCTGGTACAGCACAGTACACAGAGCAGTCAAAGTACACATGTACACACGTACACACGTACACACAGATACACACACACACACTAGAGCTGTGACAGTCACAGAATTTTGGCGGTTATTGACGGTTATTGGTAAGCCAAATGACAGCGGTCACTGTTATAATCGTTTAAATAGCAACCAAAAAATATCTATATTCATTTGTATTTTTATTTAACCTTTATTTAACTAGGCAAGTCAGTGAAGAACAAATACGTATTTACAATGACGGCCTACAATGGCCAAACCTAGACCGATGCTGGGCCAATTGTGCGCCCCCCTATGGGACTCCCAATCACGGCCAGTTGTGATACAGTCTGGATTCGAACCAAGGTGTCTGTAGTGACGCCTCTAGAGCAGCGGTAAGCAGAGAGGAACTGGGTCTACAACAGACCCACATTTGGAACGCCTGTTTAATAATACCATTATTGTCTCGAATTCCCCCACCGGCAGAGTAGCTAAGTTAAAACAGAATTGTATTTAACTTCTGGCTTCCTGCGGACTGTTTTTGTGCAATTGAAAGCAATGCTAGTGTATCTAAATACACCCGCGTTACTAAATGCAGCTATTGTAGTACTGGCTGGCTTGCTTGGTCTATAAAAAAGTGGTCAGATGAAGCAGATGCTAAATGACAGGACTGGTTTGCTTCTGATGGCATTAAGGAGTACACCACATCAGTCACTGGCTTTATCAATAAGTGCATCGAGGACATCGTCCCCACAGTGACTACATACCCCAACCAGAAGCCATGGATTACAGGCAACATTTGCAATGAGCTAGCGCTACCACTTTCAAGGAGCGGGACTCTAATCCGGAAGCTTATAAGAAATCCCGCTATGTCCTCCGATGAACAATCAAACAGGCAAAGCGTCAATCGAACCATACAACACCGGCTCTGACGCTCATCAGATGTGTCAGGGTTGCAAACTATTACAAACTATTACAAAGGGAAGCACAGCTGAGAGCTGCCCAGTGACACGAGCCTACCAGACAAACTAAATAGCTTCTATGCTCGCTTCGAGGCAAGTAATACTGAAATATGCACAAGAGCATCAGCTGTTCTGGACGACTGTGTGATCATGCTCTCTGCAGCCGATGTGAATAAGACATTAAACAGGTCAACATTCACAAGGCCGCTGGGCCAGACGGATTACCAGGACGTGAACTCTGAGCATGTGCTGACCAACTGGCAAGTGTCTTCACTGATATTTTCAACCTCTCCCTGTCTGAGTCGGTCATACCAACATGTTTCAAGCAGACCACCACAGTCCCTGTTCCCAAGAACACTAAGGTAATCTGCCTAAATGACTACCGACCCGTAGCACTGGCGGCTGTAGCCATGAAATGCTTTGAATGGCTGGTCATGGCCCACATCAACACCATTATACTAGAAACCCTAGATCCACTCTAATTTGCATACCGCTCCAACAGATACACAGATGATGCAATCTCTATTGCACTCCATATTGCCCCTTCCCACCTGGATGAAAGTAACACCTATATGAGAATGCTATTAATTGGACACAGCTCAGCGTTCAACACCATAGTGCCCTCAAAGCTCATCACTATGCTAAGGACCCTGGGATGAAACACCTCCCTCTGCAACTGGATCCTGGACTTCCTGACGGGCCACCCCCAGGAGGTAAGGCTAGGTAACAACACATCTGCCACGCTGATCCTCAACATGGGGGCCCCTCAGGGGTGCGTGCTCAGTTCCCTCCTGTACTCCCTGCTCACTCATGACTGCACGCAGAGGCACAACTCCAACACCATCATTAAGTTTGCTGATGACACAACAGTGGTAGGCCGGATCACCAACAATGATGAGACAGCCTATAGGGAGAAGGTCAGAGACCTGACCGTGTGGTGTAAGGACAACAACCTCTCCCTCAACGTTATCAAGACAAAGGAGATGATTGTGGACTACAGGAAAAGGAGAACCAAGCACGCCCCCATTCTAATTGACAAGGCTATAGTGGAGCAGGTTGAGAGCTTCAAGTTCCTTGG
This sequence comes from Oncorhynchus masou masou, assembly GCF_036934945.1. Taxonomy (NCBI): domain Eukaryota; kingdom Metazoa; phylum Chordata; class Actinopteri; order Salmoniformes; family Salmonidae; genus Oncorhynchus; species Oncorhynchus masou. Next base: position 75,454,953 of record NC_088235.1, on the reverse strand, counting down.
CGTCCACATCACCAACAAACTAACATGGTCCAAGCACACCAAGACAGTAGTGAAGTCTGCCCCTCAGGAGACTGAAAAGATTTGGCATGGGTCCTCAGATCCTCAAAAGGTTCTACAGCTGCACCATCGAGAGCGTCCTGACGGGTTGCATCACTGTCTGGTATAAAAGCTGCTCGGCCTCCGACCACAAGGCACTACAGAGGGCAGCAGGTACAGCCCAGTACATCACTGGGGCCAAGCATCCTTCCATCCAGGACCTCTAGAACAGGCGGTGTCAAAGGAAGGCCCTAAAAATTGTCAAAGACTCCAGCCACCCTAGTCATAGACAGTTCTCTCTGCTACCACACGGCAAGCGGTACCGGAGCGCCAAGTCTATAACTACCTACATAATTATCTAAATTACCTCAACACCGGTGCCCCTGCACATTGACTCTGTAGCGGTAGCCCCTGTATATGACCACGCTATTGTTATTTATTGCTGCTCTTTAATTATTTGTTATTCTTATCTCATACTTTTTGGGGGGATTTTCTTAAACTGCATTGTTGGTTATGGTCTTAGAAGTAAGCATTTCACTGTAAGGTCTACTACACCTGTTGTATTTGTCGCATGTGACAGTAGAAAGTCGATTTCAGTTAACCTAGCTAACATTAGCGGCTGATAATCTAACTTTAGATACGTGATCAAACTAGATGGTTAGCAAGCAAGTATCATGCAACGTCAGTTTGTGCTAACTGAAATGGAGACACCGGTAGACCAAAACAACTAGCTAGCAAGCTAATTAGCCAGCTAGCTAACGTTAGCTGGCTGAGTAGATGCAGAGGAGGTGAACGGATGATCTCCGCATGTGTGGTTCCCACCGTGAAGCATGGAAGAGGAGGTGTGGTGGTGCTTTGCTGGTGACACTGTCAGTGATTTGTTTAGAATGCAAGGCACACTTAACCTACATGATTCCATATGTGTTATTTCATAGTTTTTATGTCTTTGCTATTATTCTACAATGTAGAAAATAGTATAAATAAAGAAAAACCCTGGAATGAGTAGGTGCGTCCAAACGTTACCTGCCCCAATTCAAAGTGCCAACTGTAACATTTGGTGGAAGAGGAATAATGGTCTGGGGCTATTTTTTTTGTGGCTGAACAGAAGCAAATCCCTACCGTGATGTTCCAACATCTAATGGAAAGCCTTCCCAGAAGAGTGGGAAGTCTCCCAGTCCCTGCCACTGAAAAACATCGCCACAACATGATGCTACCACAACCATGCTTCACCGTAAGGATGGTGCCAGGTTTCCTCCAGATGTGACTCTTAGCATTAAGGAACTCTGGAGCTCTGTCAAAGTGACCAATGGGTCCTTGGTCACCTCCCTGACCAAGGACCTTCTCCCCTGATTGCTCAGTTTGGCCGGGTGGCCAGCTCTAGGAAGAGTCTTGGTGGTTCCAAACTTCTTCCATTTAAGAATGATGGAGGCCACTGTGTTCTTGGGGACCTTCAATGCTGCAGATTTATTTGGTACACTTCCCCAGATCTGTGCCTCGACACAATCCTGTCTCGGAGCTCTACGGACAATTCCTTCGACCTCATTGCTTGGATTTTGCTCTGACATGCAATGTCAACTGTGGGACCTTATATAAATCCGGGGTGTAGCTTTCCAAAACATGTCCAGTCAATTGAATTTACCACAGGTGGACTCCGATCATGTTGTAGAAACATCTTTAAGGATGATAAATGGAAACAGGATGCACCTGAGCTCAATTTCAAGTTTCATAGAAAGGGTATTCTTTCTGGGTTTTTTAAAAAAATAAAGTAGCAACATTTCTACAAACCTGTTTTTGCTTTGTCATTAGCAGGTATATGGTATTCTATTAGGATCCCCATTAGCTGTTGCAAAAGCAGCAGCTACTCTTCCTGGGGTCCACACAAAACATGAAACATCATACATAATACAGAACATCATTAGACAAGAACAGCTCAAGGACAGAACTACATACATTTTTAAAAAGGCACACAAAGCCTACATAACAATGCATACACTCAAACTATCTAGGTTAAATAGGGGGGGAGGGGGGGGCGTTGTGCCACGAGGTGTTGCTTTATCTGTTTTATGAAACAAGGTTTTCTGTTTATTTGAGCAATATGAGATGGAAGGATGTTCCATGCAATAAGGGCTCTATATATCACACTGTACGTTTTCTGGATTTGGGGACTATGAAAAGAGCCCTGGTGGCATGTCTGGTGGGAATAAGTGTGTGTGTCAGAGCTGTGTGTAAGTTGACTATGCAAACAATTTGGGATTTTCAACACATTAATGTTTCTTATAAAAAGAGGAAGGGATGCAGTCAGTCTCTCCTCAACTCTTAGCCAAGAGAGACTGCCATGTATAGTATCTGTTTCAGCCCTCTGATTACAATTAAGAGCAAAAGTGCCACTCTGTTCTGGGCCAGCTGCCGCTTAACTAGGTCTTTCCTTGCAGCACTGGACCACATGACTGGACAATAATCAAGATTAGACAAAACCAGAGCCTGCAGAAGGTAAAGTCAAGTAATTTAGTCTCCTCATCTTGTTCAACAACCACACCATTCATTACCAGATTCCTCTGAGGTCTAGCACTTAAGGAATTATATATACCAAACACAATGCTCTTAGTTTTAGAGATGTTCAGGACCAGTTTAATACTGTCCACCCATTCCAAAACAGACTTCAACTCTTTGTTAAGGGTTTCAGTGACTTCATTAGCTATGGTTGCTGATGCGTATAGGGTTGAATCATCAGCATACATGGACACACATGCTTTGTTGAATGCTAGTGGCAGGTCATTGGTAAACATAGAAAAGAGTAGAGTAGATATTGAAGGTTGAAAAGCCGTAGCACTTCAGATTTTTCAACAAGAGGTTATGGTCAATAATATCAAAGGCTGCACTGAAATCTAACAGTACAGCGCCCACAATCTTCTTATCATCAATTTCTTTCAACCAATCATCAGTCATTTGTGTCAGTGCAGTACACGCTGAAAGTTTGAATGCTGAAAGTCTGTTGTTAATTTGTTTACAGAGAAATAGTATTGTATTTGGTCAAACACATTTTTTTCAACAGTTTGTTAAGACCTGGCAGCAAGCTTATAGGTCGGCTGTTAGAACCATTAAAGGCCGCTTTACCACTCTTGGTTAGCGGAATTACATTGTCTTCCCTCCAGGCCTGAGGACAAAGACTTTCCTCTAGGTTCAGATTAAAAATATGACAGATAGGAGTGGCTATAGAGTCAGCCACCATCCTCATTAGCTTTCCATCTAAGTTGTCAATGCCAGGAGGTTTGTCATTATTGATAGTTAATAATAATTTTCCCCCCTGTACCACACTAACTTCACAAAATTCAAACTTGCTGTTACGGATCCCTCCGGAACTTTCATTACGCACACCTGTCCCCCATTCCGACTGACTGTATTTGTACAGTTGAAGTCAGAAGTTTATATACACTTAGGTTGGAGTCATTAAAACTCGTTTTTCAACTACTCCACAAATTTCTTGTTAACAAACTAGAGTTTTGGTAAGTCGGTTAGGACATCTACTTTGTGCATGACAAGTAATTTTTTCAACAATTGTTTACAGACAGAATTTTTCTCTTATAATTCACTGTATCACAATTCCAGTGGGTCAGAAGTTTACATACACTAAATTGACTGTACCTTTAAACAGCTTGGAAAATTCCACAAAATTATGTCATGGCTTTGGAAGCTTTTGATAGGCTAATTGACATAATTTTAGTCAATTGGAGGTATACATGTGGATCTATTTCAAGGCCTACCTTCCTACCGAATCTCTTCATACCAACGTGACAGAATAATCGACCATTGAGGGAGACAGTAGGAATGGCCCGTCCAAGGACGCTGTGACTGGTCCGTCCGGCGACACCGCAAATTCAGCAACTTCAACTGGCCTGTCCGATGACGACGTAACTTTGGCAGCTGCATCGGGTCCTGATCGATCCGCACTGCGTTCCTGTGATTGTCCTCGAGACCGGTGTCGTTGCGCTGCTAGTGCGTCGGGGGGAACTTTCATTACGCACACCTGTCCCCTATTCCCACTGATTGTATTTATCTGCCCTTTGGTTACCATTGGGTAGTTGATTATTGTTACTATGTCCATTGGTGCGTGTGAGTACCTGTGCTGTGTGTTTTGGGCTTTCGTGCCCTTGTGGATTGCGCAGATGATTACGGGTCTCGTCCTGTGTGTTATTTATTCAAGGTACTCCTCGCTCTTTTGTTTTGTGTTTCTTCCCCATGTTTTGTTTCATGTTTGTTTGGTCTTCATCCCTGTGCCTTTACACGGCACGCCGTAATTTGGGCTTAATAAAAAAAAACGATTATGCGTTCCTGCGCCTGTTTCCCAAATCTCTTCATACCAACGTGACACTTGCACTGCTTTTCTTTCATTTTTAGTTTTTTTTATGCATGAAATATAATTGCTCACTGTTTGTCGTGGGCATTTCGATGAAAGATGGATTTGAATTTGTCTTTCTGCCCATAATTTCATTAAGTACTCCAAAGTTTTTTTCCATCATTCTTTATATCATTGATCTTGGCTTCATAATAATGTTTCTTCTTTTTGTTGAGTTTAGTCACATCATTTCTCAATTTACAGTAAGTAAGCCAGTCAGTTGTACAGCCAGACTTATTAGCCACTCCGTTTGCCCCATCTCTTTCAACTATATAGTATTTCTATTCCTCATCTATCCGTGGAGCCTTAACAGTTCTAACAGTCAGGTGCATGTTTATCAATAATTGTAAGAAGCAATTTCATAAATTCATCAAGTGCAGCGTATGGATGCTACTCATTAATCACATTAGACCAGAAAATAGTCACAGCAAAATCTTTTGTATGATCTCTTATATACTATTTTAGGCCCAGCTGTTGGAACTTTACGTTGTAAAGAGTCTATAGTTACAGCGGTACCTGATTCGATGCCCGGCTGTCCCATCTTCAGTCAGCTGTTTGCTCCACACAATATTTTTTTAAATAAAAAAATGTATGGTTATTTTATTTTCATGACATAATCTTCGGTTACACAATTCTACAAACACTTATGCCCAGACTAGATGTCGACCGATTATGATTTTTCAACGCCAATACCGATTATTGGAGGACCAAAAAAGCCAATACAGATTAATCGTATGATTTTTTTATTTTATTTATTTGTAATAATGACAATTACAACAATACTGAATGAACACTTATTTTAACTTAATATAATACATCAATAAAATCAATTTAGCCTCAAGTAAATAATGAAACATGTTCAATTTGGTTTAAATAATGCAAAAACAAAGTGTTGGAGAAGAAAGTAAAAGTGCAATATGTGCTATGTAAAAAAGTTAATGTTTCAGTTCCTTGCTCAGAACATGAGAACATATGAAAGCTGGTGGTTCCTTTTAACATGAGTCTTCAATATTCCCAGGTAAGAAGTTTTAGGTTGTAGTTATTATAGAATTATAGGACTATTTCCCTCTATACCATTTGTATTTCATTAACCTTTGACTATTGGATGTTCTTATAGGCACTTTAGTATTGCCAGTGTAACAGTATAGCTTCTGTCCCTCTCCTCGCTCCTCCCTGTGCTCGAACCAGCAACACAACGACAACAGCCACCATCAAAGCAGCATTACCCATGCAGAGCAAGGGGAACAACTACTAGAAGGCTCAGAGCGAGTGATGTTTGAAACGCTATTAGCGCGTGCTAACTAGCTAGCCATTTCACTTCGGTTACACCAGCCTCATCTCGGGAGTTGATAGGCTTGAAGTCATAAACAGTGCAATGCTTGACGAACAATGAAGAGCTGCTGGCAAAACACACGTGCCGTTTGAATTAATGTTTACGCGCCTGTTTCTGCCTACCACCGCTCAGTCAGATATTTAGATACTTGTATGCTTGTATGTTCAGTCAGATTATATGCAACGCAGGACACGCTAGACAATATCTAGTAATATCATCAACCATGTGTAGTTAACTAGTGATTATGATTGATTGTTTTTTATAAGATAAGTTTAATGCTAGCTAGCAACTTACCTTGGCTTACTGCATTCACGTAACAGGCAGTCTCCTTGTGGAGTGCAATGAGAGAGAGGCAGGTCGTTATTGCGTTGACTAGTTTACTGTAAGGTTGCAAGATTGGATCCCCCGAGCAGACAAGGTGAAAATCTGTCGTTCTGTCGAGGCAGTTAACCCACCGTTCCTAGGCCATCATTGAAAATAAGAATGTATTCTTAACTGACTTGCCTAGTTAAATAAAGGTATAAAAAAATAAAAAAAATAGGCAAATCGGCGCCCCAAAAAACAATTTCCGATTGTTATGAAAACATGAAATCGGCCCTAATTAATCGGCCTTTCCGATTAATCAGTCGACCTCTAGCCCAGACATTTAAACATAAACGTGACATACACCATGCATTCACAGACACATCTGATATCCAGTCTACACAGCACAGCTCATACACACTGCGACACCCAACACTTTTCTGTGTATTAAAACATACACTGCGACACCACATACAACATAAGACAACACAAAAATAGTAATTTCTCAAACTGAACACATTACAACAAATTCTACAGTGTTGCTCCAGTTAACCACAAAAAAACAGGAAGTCACTTGGCGAAAGTGTGATTTTGTGTTTGAGAAATAGAAAATGTTTTGCTATTTTTCTTTCTACTTGCTTCCTCTTAACCCTTTACACTCGTGGGAATTGACCTATATGGATAGGTCTAAATTAAAAACATTCTTAGAGAAGAAATATGAAACCATGGTAGCAATTAGAAGGGAACAGTTTGGAGATTATGGGAAAGACTCAATCCACTGTTGATTTTATGTGCATTTAACATTCACTATATTTGTTAATAACAAACTCTAAAATTCTCTGGATACATTTAGAAACATGATAAAAAAATATCCCTGGAAAATGTGGGTTAGGTGCAACATAAGACAAAGAAATTACAGTTTGAGTGAGAGGACTAACTGGTGTCTCCAATTGCCCACACACCTCTCCAAAGTGTGCACAGTGCCTAAGTCATTTCAATGCACTTTCACGACTCAAAGAAGAGTGTTCAACTATAATTTTTTTGGGAGAGCTTTCCTACTGTAGCTGTGCCATTTGGGGAACTAGAGCAAGCACACTTGTAGTTGTTTTGTTTGGAACACAACCCTGCTTCCCCCATCACAAAATTACTGTTGTTGTTTACGCAATCCAAAAAGTCCCTTATAAATCACAATCTGGGTCAGGTGGGTATCATTTGAAAGCCTGTTATCAAATACAATATTACAGTGTTAGGATTTCACAATGCAATTCAGGGAAAGAGATCATTATTTTTGTACGCATATAAAGGAGTCATGAGTGCATTCAGGTGCGTGTCGTGGAAAATTAGAATAGACAATAGACAAACATTCAGAACAACTCAGGGTATGACGCCATGTAACCTTGTAGCTGAACATTGAACATAGTGATCATTAACGTTGACACTGTACATGACATAGAAAACTGCACATTTGGATTGCTTGTCGGACATCAAAGTGCTATTTATTATAATCCTCAACGTCTCATCTTTCAAAATATATATAGTCCTTGCAGAAGTATATAGTCCTCTTAAAGATGCACTATACAGAAATCACTCCATGTCCTGGGAAAAATTCTAAAAGTTGGCCTAATTTCAGTTTGTGACAAAACAAGCAAGTATAGTGTAGAGAATCACGGTACCATCTAAACCGCTGTGAAATATATTTTTGATAACTGTTACGGATACCAGTATCCTGTGTGTGTATCCTGTGTGTGTGTGCATCCTGTGTTCTTTTCTCTCCTTCTCCCCTCACAGGTGAAAATCATCACTCCCCAATCAGTCACCAATCCAATCATCAATCAGAAGACACACCTCCTCCTGTTTCCTACCCTATCACAGTTCCTCTCCCTTGGTTTAAAAACCCTGTCAGTTGTTTACTCTAGAGCTCAATCTCTCTGTAAATGCCATGTCTGTAGGTCTCTGTGTTTCACTCTCTCTTTGTGTTAACCTCTCTTTTGTTTGAGCACCTCCATAGCACATTGTCCTCACCTGTGAGTATTGTTTTTGGTTATGGTGTTTGCTTGCTGGTGGGAAAAGGGGAAACCAAGACAAGTCGCCCATGGGCATACACTACCCGTAGGTAGACTTTGTTAAATACACTAGTTAGAACTGGGCGGACCACCCACTGTGTTTTTGGTTAGTTAGTGAGCTGTTGTTAAAGTAGGCTAGTCTAGCTTAGGGATGTTTTTGAATACTTATTGTTTCCTTCCTTGGGTCCAGCTCAGCCCCTCTTCCTGCTTCCCCCCCCCAATTACCATGTGTTTTCAAATAAACCCTGAGTTTGACGGTAGATTTCAGTTGTCCTGGTTATTTTGTTCACACTTTTACTTTGTCACTATTATAATTTGTCTGAGTTATGTTACGGGTCTCATTACCATCCCCCTAGACTGTCGTGCCAAAGGGGATTCGTAACAACCAAAAATATAGTATTTTCAGCTAGTGTACTGTACAATCCCCAAAGTAAAAGACTCAAAAACCAAACACAAGAACGGGAAGCATAGAAATAGCGCACATAGAACTGGTCTACCACTACTTAGACTTGCTTTCAATGATAATGACACATCTACAACACACATTTCTTTGTGAATTTGGTCAGGCCACCCAAAAAGTTACATATTGCAGCTTTAATTTACAGTATTTCTCTCACTCAGACAACAAAACACTTGCAAAAGTTGCCCAATTAGCGGGAGGAATGGTAGCAACTTCTTGTCTTGCGCGGTGCTCAAGATCAGAACTGCTGTCAATCAAAACACATACAGCTCTGTGAAGGCAGAGCCAGAGCTCTGACGTCATGTTACTGTACAGCCACTGCGTTGTACATGAACCAGAAAAATACAACACTTGAAATACAGTCTGAAACCACAACTGCATGGTATGAGGTTGAACTGACTGTAAAAAACGGAATAAAACAGTCAAGATACTCACATACCCTCACACAAGATCCAGTTCTACATACATACCCTAAGCAGGAGTGTCTTCGACCGTGGCTGTTGGGGCCATGGCTGAACTGGCTCCCCTTCCTGGGGAATCGGTGATCTTTGTTCATTGTGGGTCAAGCTTTTGGCTGCTATAAGTCTATGACTTGCTGGGCTAACAAAGAAAGAGAGGCTACAAACCCACAACAACAGCTGGGAGACGAGCTGGAGCTCAGGTGGAGTTCATCCTCTCCGAAGGGTTCTCCAGCCGGGGCTGTACCCACCACATGCTGCTACCGCCTGGGGAGACTCAGGGAGCGGTGGGTGGGTAGGTGGGTGTCCCCCGATCACAGGTATGCTGGGGTAACTGTAGATCAGGAGAAGGGGAGAGGCTGAAAATGTAGGAGTCCCAAGTGCTGTAGGATACGCAGGTCTCAACAAGACCAGTGGTATTCAGTGCTCCAGATAGCTTTCTCGATTTGCTGTATTAGGATTCCGTCTCTTCTGTCGTCCAAAATTCAGAGAGACCGGTTCTTAAACACAAAGTTTCTCACAGTGTCTCTCTCAGACTCTCTGTCTGTCTCTATAGAAAGGGGAAATCCTGCGTGATACAGTAACCAATGTGAGGGAGAAGGGAATGAGGTTTGAGCGAGGAGGGCAGAGCGAGCGTTGACCTCTCTCCGCAGTGTGGGAGAGCTTGCGCTGTCCCCAGAGGTTCTGGCTGTGGGGGCTGCACCCAGGGCCCATCCAAGCCCCCACAACTGTTTAAAGATTTTTTAGGATATCTACAGTAAAAGTGAAACAGCCTGCAAATACAAGCCTTCAGTTAAGGAGGAACTTGATGAAATTGAGGAAGCGTTGGCATCTTCCGAGGAAAGGAGAACCGAAGACTTCAGATAAGTATGCCAGAAGCAAACGGTCAAGTTAAAAAGATAGAGTTATACCTACCATATTCCCAAGTGCATGGATAATTATTTTACACTGAATAAGAAAAAATAACAGTTTAAAGGTTTTCTGATGCATTCTGATTGAGTTGCCATAGATTAGCTTTGTACGTCTGGACTTGTCTGTGGGTTTCTTCTGCTACTGGGTCTCTCTGGTGCCTGGCAGCCCTAACCTAGCACAGGCCGACACGTGGGATCGACATGCCTCCCAATGTGGCACGCCCTTCGTTCCCCCTTAAGCTAAACAATGACATTGTGTATTGTTAGCTTCCACGAATAAGGGGTAGTGAGGGGGCACTCAGATGCAGTTTCTAGGGTCTAGCACAGCACACGCACAAACCTGCGCACAGAAACACACACAGAAACATGCACACAGGAAAAGTACACGCAGTCTGTGGTCAGTGATAAAAACAGAGATAAAAACATCACTGGATGGCAGTTAGCCCAGCAGTTAGCCCAGCAGTTAGCCCAGCAGTTAAAGCATTGGGACGGTAATCAAAAGGTGAATGGTTTCAAAATCACGAGCCGATTAGGTGAAAAAACTGATGCCGTGCCCTTGAGCAGCAAGGCATTTAACCCTTATTGCTACTGTAAGTTACTCTGGATAAGTGTGTCGGATACATTACAAAAATGTACATTAAAAAATGCTTTCAAGCCCTGCAGTTGAGAGACTCCAGGAAACTGCTACCCACAACACACACTATGCAATGTCACTCTTGCACAAAGTGAGTCCACCAATATAAGTACATAACACATTTGATGTACCTGTAGATGACACTGTAATTGAGACAACTTTTTTTTGCACTGTGCCACAGACATGCCAGGGCTGGAATAAAAGCCTGCACACCCAGTAGCTCTCCAGGTTTCATAGAACAGGCAATCTCAGGAAAACTCATAATCACACCACCTGCAGGTACTCATTAAAAGAGCACAGTAATAACCATCCACCCTGGATTGTACTATGCCCAACTCTGTCAGCTACAACACAACCTGCTCCCTCACCTCACCACTTCCCTAGACACCACACACACACACACCTAACAGTGTTAAATAAATGTGTTTGATCTGGAACTTCTATCTAACGACAGCCTCCTTTACCTATGTGCAGGTGATTGGGGGATAAGGAGTGAGATCTCACCTCTAATGAGCTGGGTCGTTAAAATGTTCAGCAGGGAATGTTTGGTTTCATTTGAATTGGCCTTCCCACACTACGTGTCCCTGCAAGAACATCTCTAGTCGATTGTGTCATTTGGGACGTTTTCTTTTTGGAAATAAGCTACAGTAATATCCAACTCTGCAGCAATGTTTACAGTATGTTGTGCATGTCCATGGTAAATAAACAGATATCCAAGTAACTATTATTTTATCTATCTGTTTATTTACCATGGAGCATGGTAAAAGTGAACGATGGTGCTCCAATCGAGCTCACTCGTATCAGCTGTATCTGGGCAGGACGAATACAATACAAAACAATACAACACAGACCAGTGTGACAGACAAATTCTAAAACAATAATTTGACACTCAAGTGACCCTTATCAGGAGTGGACAAATAGGGTGTCCTGGGATCAATCCCAATACCCCCCCCCCCTGAGCAAAGGGGGAAACCAGGGTGAGCAAATGAATTTACTGCAAATTGAATGTACAATTTTGTAAACTTGCCTTGCTGTTCAATAAAAAGTATTTCCAAGTCAATCACTTGTCATTGGTCTTTATTGTAGTAGCGTAAGGTTAGAGATTGAAGATATTTGCCAACGCAGGTAATGTAGCAGTGGCTAACTATTTTATTGTAATTGTATAGCTGAGGATAAAAATACCTGTATGCTATGAATGTGTAGCTATGTAGCCGATCTGTGCATGGACCCTAAACCGTTTGCTATAAATATTAGTTTAGAACCGCGGGTTTAATTGTTCTAGCTACAACGCTTCCACTGGTAATGACTGAGTGAAGGAAATGTGACAGTTACATTTCAAACTGTTACGGAATTAAAGTCCTGCTTCAATACTACTCCACATTGAAACATAGCCAAAGGCTGGGTACATTGCTGTTCTGATGTTCTCATTGGTTGCGCATATGGTGCTTATTTGTTGCATGAGGCATTTTTTGAATTTTGGATTCTCACCGACTGTCAAGTTTTTATTTTGGTGCTTGTTAGTTCTCAAAGATCTTTTTTAAACAATACACAGCGCCATTATCTTTTCTACATACTTTATATCTGGTTTGAGTCGTTTATGTTTACACTGAAAACGTTTTACCATCCCAAAAATGTATCCTCCCCCAGAGCTGCCCGTCGCTGCTAAATTAAACTAGGGGAAACATTGAAATATAAGGACTGTTGCCAGTACAGGGATTGAGAATAACACAAGGCTCCTGTGATGTGGTGATGTCCCATTCCCTAGGCCTAATTTAGCTCTCCCTACCACTAGTTGCTCTGTTTTTGAGTGCCTACCCCCACGAGAGACACTCGAAAACAAAAGGGGAGGGCTAAGCGGGGGGTATTGGGATTGAGCCCTGGAGTGTGTCAGAGTGTGTCCCCCCCTCTGCATGGCCCTGAGTCAGAACAGGGCAGAACAGACCCCTTAGGCCCTCAGGCCCCGGTCAGACAGCCTCATTAAAGCATGAAACACACCAAACACGCTATTCGATCTGTTAATCGGCTACAGCGGGGAAACAGTCAGAGGGGGAGAGAGAGGAGAAGAGGATGGGGAGGTCTGAAGGGTGGAGCTGCTGCCAAAGAGAACATGGGAGGCCAGATATTAAACCAGGAGACCAGATGGAACCATGGACGTGGCATGGGGCTAGACACAGACCTGGTTTCAAATACTATTTCGTACATCTATATATGTAAGAGCATGTGCCTGCCTCCCAAAAAGTGTGTGAATGTGTGTTCTGTCCTTTTGCTAGACCTGGCAGTGACATCGGTGCCTGTCACAGCAAGTGCAAGGTATGTGTAGCGTTTGGAAGCTGTGAGTGTGATAGCAAACAGAATGAATATGAGTAACATCTGTAAAACTGTTCACAGATAGCCAAATCTGGGTGCGACAATCAAGTAGAAAAGGTGTAGGCCTACAGAGTAAAAAAAGAGCCTCTTCTGCAGGAATTAAGAAGTCATCATTACACAGATTTAAGTCACATAAAATGGCATAGAAGAATACTGTTCTGTATGAAAAGTATGTTAGATACAAAGGATGCCATCATAACTGCAGCATTAATCAGCCCTATTATGTAAACACTGCATGCTCTGTCTGGTGAATGTCTGGCCGGTACAGGAAGAGAATCTAAAGAGCTCTGGACAAATGCAGCTTATCTGAAGCATTTTCTCTTGAAAGGCAATCGCTGAAAGCTCTCGGCTGCCAACACATACCTTATGACGGTTCCCCCTTGTGTTTATCTTCTGCAAGGCCTCACAGTACACACTCCATGCACTGCCAGAGGTATAATCTATTTTCTGTGACGTTAAAACGAGTTAATTGATACCAGCCGCTAGCTTTCTTGCGTGTATCATCATCTGCTTAATGCCAAGTTTCCCGACGCACAAATGTTGTAATTTTTCCTAACCTTGTGCCTTGAAGACCCGCACAAAAGGCTACTCTCTCTAATACACGAACTAGGGATTGTCAGCATTGTCAAAAGGGTTATACATTAAACCCTAAAACAATTCAAACTGCTATCCAAGTGTCCAAGGTAAACATTGTTTTGGAGGATGTTTTTGGAGAACACTGTTTTTACTTGGTTGGAACGAATAGGGTCCAAAGTAGATAAAGAGAAGAGCAAGTGAGGAAACTACATGATGATTCTCATCTGTGATGATTAATTAATCCTGGCCCATCTGTGAATCATAATGGGCAAAGACACATAGATCATTCCATTTTACATTGGCTGTTGCTTTTAACAATTTCATGCTAAAAAGCCAGGGGACCAGGGTTCCGCTCTGGAATCACGCTTTCCACTGTGCTCAGAGGACACTTTCGGTACAGCAGTTTAGCTGAAGTCGAGCCCAAAAGGTCCCAAAAAGTCAAATTTTAAAAATCCTAACAAGACACTTTCGTTATCACCTTTGTGCCGAAAATATCAATAGAATTTTTCAAGTAATTGTCTTGGGGAGACATCTTTTTTTCTTCATCACTCACAGCCGAATATGTTAACATTTATATCAATCCACTGTCTGTCATGTTTCTGGATGACGTGATGACGTCGTTGCTGCTCGCCCTGCTTCCAGTGTGCACTGAGTGCTGGTGCACTGCCGTTCTCGGATCTGTAAAGCAGATGCCAACCGCCATGAAACAGCGTATGCGAACGTGAGTAGATTATGTTGAAAACAACAGTCGGCCATCTCGGACGTTGTCTCAAGTTCATATATACACTGAACAAAAATATAAACGCAACATGTAAAGTGTTGGTCCCATGTTTCATGAGCTGAATTAAAAGATCCCAGAAATGTTCCATATGCACAAGAACATTATTGTATTTATTCTTTACATACCTGTTAGTGAGCATTTTATCCTTTATCCAGATGTGGCATATCAAGAAGCTGATTAAACAGCATTATCATTACACAGGTGCACCTTGTGCTGGGGACAATACAAGGTCACTCTAAAATATGCAGTTTTGTCACACAACAATAGCACAGATGTCTGAGGTTTTGAGGGAGGGTGCAATTGGCATGCTGACTGCGGGAATGTCAACCAGAGCTGTTGCCAGAGAATTTAATGTTAATTTCTCTACCATAAGCCGCCACCAACGTCGTTTTAGAGTATTTGACAGTACGTCCAACCGGCCTCACAACCGCAGACTACGTGTAACCACGCCAGCCCAGGACCTCCACATCCGGCTTCTTCACCTGCGGGATCATCATGGCTGTGTCCATGCCCAGTTGTGAACTCCATAGATTAGGGCCTAATTTATTTATTTCAATTGACTGATTTCCTTATATGAACTTATATGAATTGTAACTCCGCAAAATCTTTGAAATTGTTGCATTTACAGTGCATTCGGAAAGTATTCAGACCCCTTGACTTTTTCCAAATGTTGTTACGTTACAGCCTTATTCTAAAATAGATTTTTTTTTTATCCTCAGTAACCTAAACACAATACCCCATAACAACAAAGTGAACACAGATTTTTATTTTATTTTAGCAAATGTATTCAAAATAAAAAACAGAAATACTTTATTTACACAAGTATTCAGACACTTTGCTATGATACTCGAATTTGAGCTCAGGTGCATCCTGTTTCAATTGATCATTCTTGAGATGTTTCTACAACTTGATTGGAGTCCACCTGTGGTAAATTCAATTGTTTGGGCATGATTTGGAAAGGCACACAACAGTTGACAGTGCATGTCACAGCAAAAACCAAACCACGAGGTCAAAGGAATTTAGAGCTGAACTTAGAGCTCAGAGACAGGATTGTGTTGAGGCACAAATCAGGGAAAGAGTACCAAAGAATGTTGGTAGCATTTAAGGTCCCCAAGAACACAGTGGCCTCCATCATTCTTAAATGGAAGAAGTTTGGAACCATCAAGAATCTTCCTAGAGCTGGCTGCCCGGCCAAACTGAGCAATCGGGGGAGAAGGGCCTTGGTCAGGGAGGTGACCAAGAACTCGATGGTGACTCTGACAGAGCTCTAGAGTTCCTCTGTGGAGATGGGAGAACCTTCCAGAAGGACAACCACCTCTGCAGCACTCCACCAATCAGGTCTTTATTGTAGAGTGGCCAGACGGAAGCCACTCCTCAGTAAAAGGCACATGACAGCCTACTTGGAGTTTGCCAAAAGCACCTAAAGACTCTTGGACCATGAAAAACACGATTCTATGGTCTGATGAAAACAAGATTGAACACTTGACCTGAATGCCATATGTCACATCTGGAGGAAACCTGGCACCATCCCTTCGGTGAAGCATAGTGATAGCAGCATAATGCTGATGTTTTTCAGCGGCAAGGATCAGGAGACTTGTCAGGATTGTCAGAGGCAAAGATGACTGGAGCAAAGTACAGAGAGATCCTTGATGAAAACCTGCTCCAGAGCGCTCAGGACCTCAGACTGGGGCGAAGGTTCACCTTCCAACAGGACAACCACCCCAAGCACAAAGCCAATACAATGCAGGAGTGGCTTCAGAACAAGTCTCTGAATGTCCTTGAGTGGCCCAGTGAGAGCCCAAACTTGAACCCAATCGAACATCTCTAAAAAGACCGGAAAATAGCTGTGCAGCAACACTACCCATCCAACCTGACAGAGTTTGAAAGGTTCTGCAGAGAAGAATGTGAGAAACCTCCCAAATACAGATGTGAACGTTCTTGGGTGACTCTAAATTCTGAAATTCAACTGAAATCTATGATACATACTGCACAAACAAAGTATTTGCCAACAGTGATTGTGAAAACATACAGTAATTAAATGTCAAAAAAGTAGACAGTTCATGAGTCACTTTAAAGAAACTTAAGAACTAGAAGCAAATAAGAGTTTCTCAATCCATTTGTACAGGAAAAATAATCAGTTGAGGGGAATTGGTATAGCATGTTGTGTAAAGAGAGGATTTAGAGGGGTTGGCTCACTTCATTTGCTTCATCAAGTTTCCCCTGCAGGTTATGGCCCTGGACATCAAAAATTAATCTTTGACGCCACCAAAAGCCAGAAAAGACTGCTAATTGTTTTGGGAAATCTAGCTTTGGATCACTGTGGCCATCCATAGCTCTTGGAAATCTATGAAGTTCTTCCTGAGCTACTTTTATAGCTCTTGTAGAGTTAGCATGATTTGGCCAGTGACATTCCACCTGTGCTGACATCACAGAGAAATCACGGGTAGCATCAAAGTAGACCAATAATAGACACCGATTAAAAAAAAAAACTAATGTGAAGAGATGTATCTTCTTTTGTTTTGCCAGGATGGTAAGTAGATAAGACTTCGGGACATCAGACACATAGCACAGTGCTGACCTATGGTTGGCCTGCTGAACAGTACTGAACACCTGAGGCAGAAGACGAGAGGCTTGTCTGCCACACCGCGAACAAAAGGCTTCATTGAGATGCCGACACAAGAGACATTAACCCATGATTTTGACTCAGGAGTTACCTTCAGACTTGGCCAGGAGGCTGCGTTAGCGAGCAGACCCCATGACAACTACATGATGCGGAACAGCAAGCGCTAGCAGTGTGACGGCTCCAAAACAAAGCCATATTACATTACCTATTAGCTCCTCAATTGACTTCCTTGACATCGCTTAGGGGATTCAAAGGGTTAACTATCTGGCATCTTAATTTTATTTACATTATTTATTGAACCTTTATTTAGCTAGGCAAGTCAGTTAAGAACAAATTCTTATTTACAATGACAGCCTAGGAACAGTGGGTTAACTGTCTTGTTCAGGGGCAGAACGACAGATTTTTACCTTGTCAGCTCAGGGATTCTATCTAGCAACCTTTCGGTTACTGGCCCAATGCTCTAAACACTAAGCTACCTGCCACCCCAAAATGCCTTCAAGGGGTAATTATCAGGCATCATACAAAGAACTGCAGATAAACAAGAGGCTGCATGGTTTGCGCTGTGAACCATCTGAAAACACCATCCAACAGAACAAATCTTTCATGCAACAATCTTCACCCAGAATCAAACCACCATTTGGGAAAGACAGCTCTGACAAATTGACAACTGTTGTATCATAAAGCATTGCATTGTAAAGTTTCTCATTGCCACGTATCGTAATGTAAAAAGTATTGTATTGTTAACTGGGTGTGTGAGACAAGGTGAAGTGCCTAGGCAGGGTGATGCTGCGGTTTGAGCTTGCGGAAGAGGAGCGGAGAGTTGGAGGGTGAGTCCCTGAGGGACATCCTGGGGGAGCCGCAGGGTGAACCCCCAGCGGAGCGTGGCTTCAGTGTGATGAGCTGGGTCCAGACAGTGCTGCCAACACCGCTGGCGGAGAAGGGCCCTTCCAACAGCGACGTGCCAACCCAGAGTGCCTCATACTCCCATGGGGATACGGGTGATTCTTAATAAACCAGTTTTAAACATGTCTGGAGCAAATTGAGCTGTACAAGCATGATGCATCTGCAAAAATGACCTATCATTGATAACTAAGATGTCTAGTTTTTTGGCAAAGTGTCTTATTAAATACATGAAATCATATCAAACTTTATTTGTCACATGCTCAGAATACAACAGGTGTAGTAAACCTTACCGTGAAATGCTTACTTACAAGACCTTAACCAACAACACAGATCAAGAAAGAGATAAGAAAATATTTACCAAATAAACTAAAGTAATAAAAAGTAACACAAAATAACAATAACGAGGCTATATACAGGGGGTATTCAATGTGCAGGGTTACAGGTTAGTGGAGGTAATTTGTTAATGTCGGTAGGGGTAAAGTGACTATGTCTAGATAATAAACAGCGAGTAGCAGCCGTGTAAAAACAAATAGGGGGTGCAATGTAAATAGTCCAGGTGGCCATTTGATAAATTATTCAGCAGTCTTATGGCTTGGGGGTAGAAGCTGTTAAGGAGCCTTTTGGTCCTAGACTTGGCACTCCCGTACCACTTGCCGTGCAGTTGCAGAGAGAACAGTCTATGACTTGGGTGACTGGAGGCTTTGACCATTTTTGGGGCTTTCCTCTGACACCGCCTAGTATATAGGTCCTGGATGGCAGGAAGCTGTGGCGCAGCGGTCTAAGGCACTGCATCTCAGTGCTAAAGGAGTCACTACAGACCCTGGTTTGATTCCAGGCTGTATCACAACCGGCCGTGATTGGAAGTCCCATAGGTCGGTGCACAATTGGCAGCATCGTCTGGGTTAGGATTTGGCTGGGGTAGGCCATCATTGTTCATAACTGGCTTGCCTAGTTAAATAAAGGTAAAAGAAAAAAAGAAAAAATAATTCAAGCTTGACCCCAGTGACGTACTGGGTCATATGCACTATTCTCTGTAGCGCCTTATGGTCAAATGCCGAGCAGCTGCCAGGTGTTGTCGTGCCCTCTTCACAAATGCCTTGGTGTGTTTGGACCATGCTAGTTTGTTGGTTATGTGGACACCAAGGAACTTGAAACTCTCAAATGCTCGCCTGAATCTTGCACATTTCACCCCAAATTCTCATTATTGAAATGAGTCTCAGGTCATCTAACGTATTTGAATAAAACACAAAATATGATGCTGTAGTTAGTTCATAAATCATAAAAATTGCACACTAGTTGAAGTTTACGTTAAAGTATAATATTTATCACATACAAACAAAAATGTGTTTCATTACTGTAATACTTTTTCAAGTTCCTGTAAAAACTCCAATCAGTTTTTAAATAAAGTTTTATTCACCCATGATGAATCATCTAGAGTAGTAGAGGTTACAGTGCCTTGCGAGAGTATTCGGCCCCCTTGAACTTTGCGACCTTTTGCCACATTTCAGGCTTCAAACATAAAGATATAAAACTGTATTTTTTTGTGAAGAATCAACAACAAGTGGGACACAATCATGAAGTGGAACGACATTTATTGGATATTTAAAACTTTTTTAGCAAATCAAAAACTGAAAAATTGGGTGTGCAAAATTATTCAGCCCCCTTAAGTTAATACTTTGTAGCGCCACCTTTACAGCTGTAAGTCGCTTGGGGTATGTCTCTATCAGTTTTGCACATCGAGAGACTGAAATTTTTTCCCATTCCTCCTTGCAAAACAGCTCGAGCTCAGTGAGGTTGGATGGAGAGCATTTGTGAACAGCAGTTTTCAGTTCTTTCCACAGATTCTCGATTGGATTCAGGTCTGGACTTTGACTTGGCCATTCTAACACCTGGATATGTTTATTTTTGAACCATTCCATTGTAGATTTACATTTACATTACATTTAAGTCATTTAGCAGACGCTCTTATCCAGAGCGACTTACAAATTGGTGAATTCACCTTCTGACATCAGTGGAACAGCCACTTTACAATAGTGCATCTAAATCATTTAAGGGGGGGGTGAGAAGGATTGCTTTATCCTATCCTAGGTATTCCTTGAAGAGGTGGGGTTTCAGGTGTCTCCGGAAGGTGGTGATTGACTCCGCTGTCCTGGCGTCGTGAGGGAGTTTGTTCCACCATTGAGGGGGCCAGAGCAGCGAACAGTTTTGACTGGGCTGAGCGGGAACTGTACTTCCTCAGTGGTAGGGAGGCGAGCAGGCCAGAGGTGGATGAACGCAGTGCCCTTGTTTGGGTGTAGGGGCTGATCAGAGCCTTGAGGTACTGCGGTGCCGTTCCCCTCACAGCTCCGTAGGCAAGCACCATGGTCTTGTAGCGGATGCGAGCTTCAACTGGAAGCCAATGGAGAGAGCGGAGGAGCGGGGTGACGTGAGAGAACTTGGGAAGGTTGAACACCAGACGGGCTGCGGCGTTCTGGATGAGTTGTAGGGGTTTAGTGGCACAGGCAGGGAGCCCAGCCAACAGCGAGTTGCAGTAATCCAGACGGGAGATGACAAGTGCCTAGATTTTGCTTTATGTTTTGGATCATTGTCTTGTTGGAAGACAAATCTCCGTCCCAGTCTCAGGTCTTTTGCAGACTCCATCAGGTTTTCTTCCAGAATGGTCCTGTATTTGGCTCCATCCATCTTCCCATCAATTTTAACCATCTTCCCTGTCCCTGCTGAAGAAAAGCAGGCCCAAACCATGATGCTGCCACCACCATGTTTGACAGTGGGGATGGTGTGTTCAGCGTGATGAGCTGTGTTGCTTTTACGCCAAACATAACATTTTGCATTGTTGCCAAAAAGTTCAATTTTGGTTTCATCTGACCAGAGCACCTTCTTCCACATGTTTGGTGTGTCTCCCAGGTGGCTTGTGGCAAACTTTAAACAACACTTTTTATGGATATCTTTAAGAAATGGCTTTCTTCTTGCCACTCTTCCATAAAGGCCAGATTTGTGCAATATACGACTGATTGTTGTCCTATGGACAGAGTCTCCCACCTCAGCTGTAGATCTCTGCAGTTCATCCAGAGTGATCAAGGGCCTCTTGGCTGCATCTCTGATCAGTCTTCTCCTTGTATGAGCTGAAAGTTTAGAGGGACGGCCAGGTCTTGGTAGATTTGTAGTGGTCTGATACTCCTTCCATTTCAATATTATCGCTTGCACAGTGCTCCTTGGGATGTTTAAAGCTTGGGATTTTTTTTGTATCCAAATCCGGCTTTAAACTTCTTCACAACAGTATCTCAGACCTGCCTGGTGTGTTCCTTGTTCTTCATGATGCTCTCTGCACTTTTAACGGACCTCTGAGACTATCACAGTGCAGGTGCATTTATACGGAGACTTGATTACACACAGGTGGATTGTATTTATCATCATTAGTCATTTAGGTCAACATTGGATCATTTAGAGATCCTCACTGAACTTCTGGAGAGAGTTTGCTGCACTGAAAGTAAAGGGGCTGAATAATTTTGCACTCCCAATTTTTCAGTTTTTGATTTGTTAAAGTTTGAAATATCCAATAAATGTCGTTCCACTTCATGATCGTGTCCCACTTGTTGTTGATTCTTCACAAAAAAATACAGTTTTATATCTTTATGTTTGAAGCCTGAAATGTGGCAAAAGGTCGCAAAGTTCAAGGGGGCCGAATACTTTCGCAAGGCACTGTAAGTTAACGTGTTGCCTTATATGCCTTCAGAATGAGGTTCTTATTCTCAAACACCTCCTTTACCCAACTTTGCCTTCTCATTACCGGAATGGCTAAAAAGCTGAAATTGGGAAAATATCTGATCAAAAAACATAATAATAATTATGAAATAGTACATATCCTAATCACAGTGATCAAATAGGAAATTTCATGAAAAATCACACTTTTAAATAGTTCTTGAGAATGACGCACCGTCCCCTCCACTCCACTGCTGCTTATGGGGATGCTCCAACGTTCTGGCCTTGTAGCTGCCGCTTTCCACCCAGAAAAGTCAACCAGGATGCTCTCTCAAAGGGTTACTTTACGCAATGCTCTTCATAACCTTGCGTCACATAAGATGTCCACAGGCATCTCAAAAGAGTTGTCAAAGGTTTGAAACTTGAAAAACGTTAAATCTTCTGAGAATGTACCAATGAATCTTCACAAAATGTTGTACCTTCTTTTTGGGATTGAGAATCTCTCCCACCCCGTTCAGTATAGTGGTCTACTGGTCTTGCTAGATAGACACAGACACAAGTGCGGTGCGAGGCCTCCCCTGCGATATAGGCTCTGTTTACATGGCGCTGAGAACCTTTCCCTCCTCTTGCCTAAAAACGGACGGCTGGAGGGGGGGGGGGGGGGTACTTTAAAATGATTTCCTTTCTCAGTCAAATCGGCCTGTAAACATTAACCAGTCAGAGCCACATTTTCAGCAGGGCAAAGTTACATAAAAAATGAGAAGGGAAGATAAAGTTTGTAGAGGAGCACAAGCGATCATAAGCTTGTGTCTCAAATGGAGATTCTGCCTTCTCCCATGTGGTTGGTGGATGATGGAAAAAATACACCATCTTGTGTCCTCTTTTGACCCAGTGGGTGGCCAGTGACCCATTCCTCATCTACTCCACACAAGGCCCCTAGAAACCAGCTGCACAAGGGCTAGGCAATTTCCTCTGCAACACTATATACACCGAGAACACAAAAACATTAACACCACTTGCTCTTTCCATGACATAGACCAGTGGTTCCCAACCTTTTTTGCTTACTCTACCATCAACTGAATTTTGCTCTGCCCGGAGTAACCCTGAAATACCACCTCATGTGCATTTTACCATTAGGCCTATGGTCTCATCAGTCTTCTCGAGTACCCCTGTGGATAGGCCAAGCACCCGCAGAATGACCAAGTGAATCCAGGTGAAACCCCTTATTGATGTCACTTGTTAAATCCACTTAAACTCGTGTTGATGAAGGGCGGAGTTAAAGAAGGATTTTTAAGCTTTAAGACAATTGAGACATAGATTGTGTACGTGTGAGATTTGAGTGCCTTTGAACAGGGTATAGTTGTAGGTGCCAGGCGTAGGGCTGTTACGGTGACCATATTTCTGCCACACTGGATGTCACGAGTCATGATGGCAGTCAAATTCAACGTGACCGTTTAGTCACGGTAACTAGGCTTCTCCAAGTTCTGATGCTGCTGATGGTCATTAGTAGCCTACCAAATGTGCTAACTGCCTGGTACTCAACACTCTATTGTCTCTCTAATCACTCTGACATCAATGCAAATGTAATCGAAAATCTAATCAAACACTTAATGAGAGCCCATGAGCTCATGTTGCACAACATTTCTTTAGGCTATGCAATTGAGTGAGAACACAGAGTGATGGCCTCGATTAAAAAGAGAGGGATCCAATCAGCTTTCTATAGGCTAGGCCTACTATATTTATTTCTCAACTTTCCTAATATTAAGCACATTGCTTCTCTTTTACAACAGGATGGCATGACATTTAACCATGGGAATAGTGTCCTCCATTCACTGTTTTTTTCCCCTGCTCCTTTTTTGAGACAGGTGCATGATAATGGTCCATTTAAAATCAACACATTTCACACATATATTATTTAGTATATGTAAAAACAAGATTAAATCAGGAATAGTCTGATGGGTGACAATATTAGCCTATCACTTGTGAATGATATATTTGCTGCTGGGCATTAATTATCAAGTGCTTGTGAAATTGTGAATGGGGGACTGATGGAGTGGGCACAGCCTGGGGAAAAAACAAAGCAGAGCACATGCCTTTCATGCAACTTTTTTCAAATCATCATTAGAGTCGCATCATGCAGTCTTAGAATGTATTAAAAATCAAAACATATACTGTAGCCCAACGTTTGTATCACAACTAAAGTGGCCAAATAACTTCTTAAAATTAAGCACATTAATCTGCTTTAGAACGGGTGTAGAGCCTAACTGGCATACATATGCATCGCGTGCGTTTCATGTTTGGGGTTAGATAATTTTCACCATAAAAATTTACCTTTATAATAAAAGAATTACATGCATAATGGCATTTGTGGTCACTTTTGAGAATGGTGTTTTCCTGCTAATGGAACATTTGCGCTTATAGCCTACTGCCAATGGCTCGTTGATGCGCTTACAACGTGAAGAAATAGCCTAATAGTGTATCAACATTTTAAGCATAATGTTCTCATCTGTTGTGTCAGGATCATTGCTTAAATTTATGTTTGGAATATTTATCTCTCGCACAGAATAGGTCAACTGTTGTACTACTGGGAATAGAAGGCTAGTGCTTTTGCTGTTCGTTAGGCCTACTCATCTTGTTGGCTGGCAAAAAGTAAATGTGGATAGTTCTTCCAACATCTTCAATATGCACCTCAGAATTGGTTAAAGACGTTGAAAACTGAGATGCAGTGCCACTCGGGAGCCCACTCGGGAGTCTTCACTTGTAGTCTGTGAGAAAGACCTGATCAGGTGACGGAGAGCCATGTAAGTGAGAGGTGCTTCAGAGCATCCAACTGGGAGAAAGGAATTATAATTCTTATATTCAGCCCACTGGATGCAAAAGGCATGGATTTTTTTTAGGGGGCATTATGGCCACACAAAGCGGATGCCGGCGGGAAATTTGAGGTATTATCAAGTGCTTGTCAAATTGTGAATGAGAGACTGATGAAGTGTACAACCTGCGCAAAAATGCCTTAGAATGTATTAAAAATCAAAACACATTGCCCAATGTTTGTATCACAACTAAAGTTACATAAATAACTCTAAATTAAGCATATAATCAAATCAAATGTTATTAGTCACAATCGCAGAATACAACAGGCCTTACAGTGAAATGCTTACATATGAGCCCCTAACCAACAATGCAGTTTCAAAAAAATACGGATAAGAATAAGAGATAAAAGTAACAATTAATAAAAGAGCTGCAGTAAAATAACAACAGCGAGACTATATACAGAGGGGTACCAATACAGAGGCAATGTGCGGAGGAACCGGTTAGTTGAGGAAGTATGTACATGTAGGTAGAGTTATTAAAGTGACTATGCATAGATGACAACAGAGAGTAGCAGTGGTGTAAAGAGGTAGTAAGGGGAGGGGGCTCTGCAAATAGTCTGGATAGCCATTTGACTAGATGTTCAGGAATCTTAAGGCTTGGGGGGGTAAAAGCTGTTTAGAAGCCTCTTGAACCTAGACTTGGCGATCCGGTACCGCTTGTAGTGCGGTAGCAGAGAGAACAGTCTATAACTGGGGTCACTGGAGTCTTGACAATTTTAAGGCCTTCCTCTGACACAGCCTGGTATAGAGGTCCTGGATGCCAGGAAGCTTGGCCCCAGTGGTGTACTGGTGTACACACTACCCTCTGTAGTGCCTTGCGGTCGGAGGCCGAGCAGTTTCCATACCCAGGCAGTGATGCAAATCAGTCAAGATGCTCTCAATGGCACAGCTGTAGAACCGTTTGAGGATCTGAGGACCCATGCCAAATCTTTTCAGTCTCCTGAGGGGGAATAGGTTTTTTCGTGCCCTCTTCACAACTGTCTTGGTGTGCTTGGACCACGTTAGTTTGTTGGTGATGTGGACGGCAAGGAACTTGAAGCTCTCAACCTGCTCCACTGCAGCCCCGTCGATGAGAATGGGGGCGTGCTTGGTCCTCTTTTTTCTGTAGTCCACAATCATCTCCTTTGACTTGATCATGCTGAGAGAGAGGTTGTTCCTCCTTATAGGCTGTCTCGTCATTGTTGGTGATCCGGCCTACCACTGTTGTGTCATCGGCAAATTTAATGATGGTGCCGTGCAGTCATGAGTGAACAGGGGGAACAGGAGGGAACTGAGCACGCACCCCTGAAGGGCCCCTGTGTTGAGGATCAGCGTTGCAGATGTGTTTGTTACCTACCCTTATCACCTGGGGGCGGCCCGTCAGGAAGTCCAGGATCCAGTTGCAGAGGGAGGTGTTTAGCCCCTGGGTCCTTAGCTTATTGATGAACTTTGAGGGCACTATGGTGTTGAACGCTGAGCTGTTGTCAATGAATGCCAATCTCACATAGGTGTTCCTTTTGTCAGGTTGGGAAAGGGCAGTTTGGAGTGCAATAGAGATTGCATCATCTGTGTATCTGTTGGGGCAGTATGCAAATTAGAGTGGGTCTAGGATTTCTGGGATGATGGTGTTGATGTGAGCCATGACCAGCTTTTTAAAGCACTTCATGGCTACAGATGTGAGTGCTACGGGTCGGTAGTCATTTAGCCAGGTTACCTTAGTGTTCTTGGGCACAGGGATTAGAGACTCAGACAGGGAGAGGTTGAAAAGGTCAGGGAAGACACTTGCAAGTTGGTCAGCGCATACTCGGAGCACACGTCCTGGTAATCCGTCTGGCTCTGCGGCCTTGATAATGTTGACCTGTTTAAAGGTCTAACTCACATCGGCTGCAGAGAGTGTGATCACACAGTCTTCCGGAACAGCTAGTGCTCTCATGCATGTTTCAGTGTTATTTGCCTCGAAGCGAGCATAGAAGTAGTTTAGCTCGTCTGGTAGGCTAGTGTCACTGGGCAGCTCTCGACTGTGCTTCCCTTTGTAGTCTGTAATGGTTTGCAAGCCCTGCCACATACGACGAACGTCAGAGCCGGTGTAGTACGATCTTAGTCCTGTATTGACGCTTTGCCTGTATGATGGTTCGTTGGAGGGCATAGCGGGATTTCTTATAAGCTTCCGGGTTAGAGTCCAGCTCCTTGAAAGCAGCAGCTCTAGCCTTTAGCATAGTGCGGATGCTGCCTGTAATCTATGGCTTCTGGTTGGTGTATGTATGTATGGTCACTGTCGGGACGATGTCATCGATGCACTTATTGATGAAGCCAATAACTAATGTGGTGTGCTTCTCAATGCCATCGGAAGTATCCCGGGAACATATTCCAGTCTGTGGAAGCAAAACATTCCTGTAGCTTAGCATCTGCTTCATCTGACCTCTTTTTTATTGATCTCGTCACGGGTGCTTCCTGCTTGAATTTTTGCTTGGAAGCAGGAATCAGGAGGATAGAATTATGGTCAGATTTGCCAAATGGGGGCGAGGGAGTGCTTTGTATGCTTCTCTGTGTGATGGTTCTAACCCAGCGGTGGGAAAAATACCCTTGTCTGGCCTGCAAATTGGTTTTGACATGCAAATATGTGCGGCCCTGAAGCCAAAACATGTGCCCACCCGTTCTAACCAATATCTTGTAACTTAGGTAATATGGAGGGTAGATGAGGAACAATAAGACTTTTATACTACAAAGTAAAAATAACACATTCTGTGCTACCTAGAAAGAATAACATGCTTTTATAAAGAGGGTCAGGAAAAAACAGGCTATAATTGGCTGAATATACTAAGGGAAAAACTGAAATTCGAGTTTGTCCTGATGCTTACGGTACTGTATCTACAACTCATAAGTCAGCATCAGTCCTATCCAAATACGGCCCTTAGACTAAAATACTCCTGAAAGCTCAGTCTGAAAAGGAATGTAGAAGGCTGAATTGAATCATCTTTCTTTAGTCAAACAAATTGTGATCCTATTTTATGCAATTATTTAAATTAAAAAGTACACATTTCCAAAGTCTTTTTATACTATATTTGAAAAGTATCCTAAATCTGAATTACTGGAATTTGGGAGATTTAAGATTTAATAGTACAGTAAATAATTATTTGAGCCTCCCAACAATGTCCGTCTGTATTGCTAATGCTATGACAACATCTGGTAAAATCAAAAAACAACTCTCATTGTCATAAGCTCTCTCTATCACCTACTCTTACTGTATGTGGACAGGGTTGTAGTGAAGATATTGCAGTCATTTGCAACTCAATGCTCTTCTCTTCGTTGTCAATATCTATGAAACATGAAAGTGATGAGGTGGCCTTACTACAGTTTTGTGGTCCGTCTCAGGCCGGCCCCCTAGACAGGGCTGATCTAATGCACGCGGGTCAGGGGGTCAACGTACTGGAATGAGCTCACTTATCCACACACAGCTGCTGTGTGAACCTTTGCCAAATGCAACCAGCAGATGGTGCACTCTGAGTTTTCCCAGCCCTGCTACAGGGCCCCCACCCCTCCCCGCACACAGGGCCGTTACGGTCAACACATTCCGGCCCGGAACACTCACAAGGCAGGGTTGAGTGTTCTAGGATCACAACTAAACAAATACTGTGCGTCTGTGAGGAATTAAGGACAGACACCAGACCCACGCAACAGGCCAACTTTAGAACTGTTGAATATTGCAGATGTATGCGAGGGACAGAGCACCAAAAAGAGTATGTGGGACTTCCAATAGCCTGGTCCCAGATCTGTATGGATTTGAACTCCTCTGATGGTAGTCGGGTAAAGCCCATACAGATCTAGGACCAGGGTAACTTCAAATACTATATCACAATGGCATAACACCACCGTAATAGTTTTTTCCATTATTTCTTTAAAGGTGGTACTATGGACGAGGTAATCCATTAAATTGAGTACTGTGTTCATTCATATGTAAGCAAGAATCAATAATGCTAGCGGCCATCATGGTGTGTTGTGTATCCAATATGCATGAATAGAATGTAGCAAATGCAATTGGATGACCAAGTATTAACAGCTTAGAGGGATACTTCAGCATTTTGGCAATGAATTTGTCCCTTTACCTACTTCCCCAGAGTCAGATGAACTCATGGATACCAGTTTTATGTCTCTATTATTATTTATTTTTTATTGAACCTTTATTTAAGTCAGTTAAGAACAAATTAATATATATAATATATCCCATTTAGCAGACGCTTTTGTCCAAAGCGACTTACAAGTCGGCTGGGGCCACTACTTTTACATATGGGTGGCCCCAGCGGGAATCGAACCCACGACGCTTGGCGTTGCAAGCGCCATGCTCTACCGACTGAGCCACACAGGACCATTCTCATTTACAATGACGGCCTGACCAAAAGGCAAAAGGCCTTCTGTGGGGGCTAAAATAAAATAAAAATAATTAAAAAAGAATAATCTGCGTGCAGTTTGAAGGAAGTTGCTTACTAGCGTTAGCGCAATGACTAGAATATGGTTACTGCTAGTATTCTAGTAATTGTGCGAACACTAGTTAACATTGGCTCACGAAACTGCCTCTAACTTCATTCATACTGGCTGCAGAGACATACCAATGGTATCTATGAGATCACCTGACTCTGGGGAAGAAGATATGTCCTCATTGCCAAAATCCCGAAGTATCCCTTTATGATTAGATTGACTTTCTCTATTGCACTTTGAGGACAGTACATAGTGCCCTATTTGGTTGTGAGGGCTGTACACCCTTCTAGGACTGATTCCCAATAGGATAATAAGGATTTATCAGCTGTTTGGTTATTTTGAGTCACCAGGAATGCAGAGGACTGTACCAGATCTTATGTCCACTAAATTACTGACCTCTGAATGAGTGTTAAACTATTAATTTCAATGCTAAGTCACTTAACTGCCACCCTTTACTGTTGCACAAACACAACATACCACACACAGTTTCAAACCCAGAGTTTCAAACCCACACACCCATGCTGACATACACATAGCAGCCCACACAGTTCTAAACACACACGTACATTACATATACCATATCACATACATACACTGTTTCACACAAAGGCTTACACATACACGGTTTTAATAAAGACTCCAAGGGGAGGATAACCTTCAGAGTGATTTGATTTTTGACAGTCCAATTACAATACATTACACTAAGTACACTAAGATGTGTCTTCATGTGGAGCAAGACCAATTACAGTGCCTTCAGAAAGTATTCATACCCCTTGACTTACTCCACATTTTGTTGTGTTACAGCCTGAATTCAAAGTGGATTTACTCAACCATCTACACACAATAACCCATAATGACAAAGTAAAAACATGTTTTTAGAAATGCTTGCAGTAATATTTACACTATCATTCAAAAGTTCGAGGTCACATAGAAATGTCCATGTTTTTGAAAGAAAAGCAATTTTTTTGTCCATTTAAAATAACATCAAATTGATCAAAAATACAGTGTAGACATAGTTAATTTGCATGGATTATCTACATAGACGTACAGAGGCCCATTATCAGCAACCATCACTCCTGAGTTCCAATAGCACGTTGCGTTAGCTAATCCAAGTATATAATTTTAAAAGGCTAATTGATCATTAGAAAACTATTTTGCAATTATGTCAGCACAGCTAAAACTGAAAGCTGAAAACTGTTGTGCTGGTTCAAGAAGCAATAAAACTGGCCTTCTTTAGACTAGTTGAGTATCTGGAGCATCAGCATTTGTGGGTTCGATTACAGGCTCAAAATGGCCAGAAACAAAGACTTTCTTCGAAAACGTGTCTATTCTTGTTCTGAGAAATGAAGGTTATTCCATGCGAGAAATTGCCAAGAAACTGAAAATCTCGTACGATGCTGTGTACTACTACCTTCACAGAACAGCACAAACTGTCTCTAACCAGAATAGAAAGAGGAGTGGGAGGCCCTGGTGCACAAATGATCAAGAGGACAAGTACATTAGTGCCTAGTTTGAGAAACAGACGTCTCACAAGTCCTCAACTGGCAGCTTCATTAAATAGTACCCGCAAAACACCAGTCTCAACGTCAACAGTGAAGAGGTGACTCCGGGATGCTGGCCAACTATGCAGAGTTGCAAAGAAAAAGCCATATCTCAGACTGGCCAATAAAAAAAAAAGATTAAGATGGGCAAAAGAACACAGACACTTGGCAAAAGAACAAAGACACTGGACAAAGGAACTCCGGAAAACCTCCCTGGTCTTTGTGGTTGACTGACGGACCTACAGATAATTGTATGTGTGGGGTACAGAGACGAGATCATTTTTTAATGACTATGTTAAACACCATTATTTCACACAAAGTGCGTCCATGCCACTTATTATGTGACTTGTTAAGTACATGCTTACTCCTGAAAATACACTACACAGTCCAGAAGTATGTGGACACCCCTTCAAATTAGTGGATTCGGCTATTTCAGCCAAACTGACAGGTGTCTAAAATCGAGCACACAGGCATGCAATCTCCATAGACAAACATTGGCAGTATAATGGCCTAACTGAAGAGCTCAGTGACTTTCAACATGGCACCATCATAGGATGCCACCTTTCCAACAAGTCAGTTCTTCAAATGTCTGCCCTGCTAGAACTGACCCGCTCAACTGTAAGTATTGTTATTGTGAAGTGGAAATTTCTAGGAGCAACAACGGCTCTGCCACAAAGTGGTAGGCCACACAAGGTCACAGAACAGGACCAGAGTGCTGAAGCGTGTAGCAAGTGAAAATTGTCTGTCCTCTGAAGCAACGTCAGAACAAGAACTGTTTGTCGGGAGCTTCATGAAATGGGTTTCCATGGCCGAGCAGTCGAACACAAGCCAAAAATCACCACGCACAATGCCAAGCGGCGGCTGGAGTGGTGTAAAGCTTGCAGACATTAGACTCTGGAGCAGTGGAAACATGTTCTCTGGAGTGATGAATCACGCTTCACTATCTAGCAGTCTGCGGGACGAATCTGTGATTGGCGGATGCCAGGATAATGCTACTTGCCCAAATGCATAGGAGGAGGAATGATGGTCTGGGGCTGTTTTTCATGGTTCAGTCTAGGCCCCTTAGTTCCAGTGAAGGGAAATCTTAACTCTTCAGCATACAATGACATCCTAGACGATTATGTGCTTCGAACTTTGTGGCAACAGTTTGGCGAAGGCCCCTTCCTGTTTCAGCATGACAATCCCCCATTCACAAAGCTAGGTCCATACAGAAATGGTTTGTTGAGATCGGTGTGGAAGAACTTGACTGGCCTGCACAGAGCCCTGACCTCAACCCCATCAAACACCTTTGGGATGAATTGGTATTTAAGCTTGCCATATCAAAGGGGTTGAATGCTTATTGACTGAAGACATTTCAGCTTTCATTTTTTATTAATTTGTAAAAATGTCTACAAACATAACTACACTTTGACATTATGGGGTATTGTGTGTAGGCCAGTGACAAAAAAATCTAAATTTAATACATTTTAAATTCAGGCGGTACAACAAAATGTGGAATAGGTCAAGGGATGTGAATACTTTCTGAAGGCAGTGTATGTTAGCTAAAGAGTAACTTGGAAAAATCAAGGAGTGGAAGAGATTGGTCTCAGAATGTAGTGCAGCAAATGTAAAAAAGTATAGAACACAGAACTTTCAAGGTAAAAGCCCAAATGGAACAATCAAATAATAGTAAAATCCTCTCTTAGAACCAAGGGTATAGGGGTGGGTGCAATGCGGCGATCTCTTTTGGAAAAGACAAGAACTTGGACAGAACTGTCTGTGTGTCACTGACTGTCAGCAAGTGATGGCAAAGAGAAGCCTCTATGGACTAGAGCAGGCAAGCCCTGGCACGGCTGTCCTTGGCATGGGTATATGCTCGCAAGAGGAAGAGTCAGTGGGCCAGATTGTGGATACAAAATGTGCACCTGTTATGTTAAGTGGGGATTTTTTAATTTATTTTTTAATCCAATGCTTCATCACGAAGGAGTGGTTATCCATGAAATACGAGCCAGATTAACCTACTCCTTGACGAAAAAGCATTCTTATTGGAGAATCTTGAATCGGGATAAGTAAGGTATTCGCATAATATTCACCTTTTTGATGAACGTTTTAACTGCTCTCTGTTATCAGTGAGCACAAACATAGCACCAGTGCATATGTTTAGTAAAGTATGGTTATTGAGTTCAGTAGGTGGTGTGTTACAAGACACTGTGAAGACCTGTATGTCATTACCACACCACAGGCATGCTCTACCATAGCAGCCTTCACCATGTTGCATAATCACATCCTCCTGTCTGTTACACCCTGCAACATCTCCTAGGCAACCAACAGCTTCTCAAAAGCAAAAAGTGTGTATTTATTCAAAAGGACAGCTAGAGCTCGGGATATGTCAGTGACCTTCCTTGTACCTGCATCTGCAATGAGTGTGCTATTAAAGGAAACCCTCCACTCACAAAACTATCTTTAAAAAAATACAAATAATTAGTCCACCCAAAAGGTTTTACATGTCAGCAATCAAATTTTGAAGATATAGGATTTTCAAGAAGCAAAGTGTCACTGCCACATCAAGTGACATTCTGGGACTGTATTAACAGTGGACTAATGTAAAAAATATCAAAATATAGTTTGAGTGGATTTTTCCTGTAAGAGTGCCCAGTACAGATGAATGGTGCGGCACTGTGGAAGTAATTACCATGGTTACGACTACAGTATGTACACAAACAGACCAGCACTGAGTGCATGTATATTCAGTGGCTTATTCACATTGAGAATTTCAAAAAGTAAGCCTTTTCTCCCTACTGCTCAGATGTTACATCCCTTGCTGCCCCCTTGTGGTCATCAAAAGCTAAAATCTGAAAAAACAAGCTTTCATTCAACTGCAAAAAAGGCCAGTGAGTGCATGTAATCTTAAGGGAAACTTCCATACAAAAGAACTGTACAGTCAGTAGATTTGTAGCTGCAGCGGCATCCATTCTACTTCCCCACTCATATCACAGTCCCACAGGTGCAGTGTATAAACTGAGCAGTATAATAAGAGGCTGGTAGCAGCAGCTGTGATCTGTGTGTTACATGATTGTATATGTGCTCCTTTGTTTTGCTGACGTTGAGGAAAAGGTTGTCATGACACAATGCCAGTTCACTTACCTCCTCCCTTTCCTGTATCAAAAGGTTGGCTGGTCCTCATTAAAGTCCCGTAGATTACTTCATTACTCCTGTTTGTTTACAAAGCTCTACTATACAAGCTACCAGGATTGGTTAACTCTTCCAAGTTGAGTTTTAACGCTCCCCATTTTTTGGAATCACTTATAATACTAATTACATTTGGATTCCATGATGCCACGAAGGCATTTTAAAAACTCTGATGCTGATTTCTGATGCAGATTTCATTGTTTTGATTGATTGACTTCAAAAACTTGTTTATGATGGCTGTGATGTTCTAATGTTATGTACGTGTTATTTTATCTGCAAGGGCCACGGCTTTTGTGGCGCGATGGGTAACGATGCTTCGTGGGTGTCAGTTGTCGATGTGTGCAGAGGGTCCCTGGTTCGAGCCCAGGTAGGGGCGAGGAGAGGGACGGAAGCTATACTGTTACATAGGCGCTAATTTACAAATGCAGACACTGAAAAAAAACATCTGCTGGTACTATATGTTCCACCAACTACAGAAATGAAACCAACCTCTCTCTCGGTGCAGTCAAAAACTTGACGTTCCTGTGTTTTATATACGGTATATTTCCACACTATGAGGTTGGAATAATACTGTGAAACTGTGAAAATTATGTTAATGCCCTTTTAGTGTAAGAGCTGTTTGAAAAGACCGTCTGGAATTTCAGTCTGTTTTGACATTGAGATAAAAAAAAAATCCAGCTGCATTGGACCTTTAAGTTCATCTTAATTATGGCTTCCCTAAGCGGAGACCATTTCCACTTAATTTCTTAAGTACTTCACATACACAGCATTAAATCTATTGTTAATAAATAGGTACCATTAGAGTGCTCAGTGCTGGTCTGGTGCACATATTAGTACGAATGGAAGACATATGCACTGTGTATGACCCAAATAGATAAACATACAAAAGATTAGAGTGGCATGTCTCTGCAAGATTAGAGATTTTGCATAAAGGTCATGTTTGAAATTGTTTCTGAGACATGCCAGAACAAGCAGCTAACAATGACAGTGACATTAAGATGCCTCCATGAATTTCCTGCTATTTCAAGACTCAGACAGAGATCTGTCTTTCCAGGGAATAGAAGTTTGACATGCTCATCTCACAGAAGCTGAATGACACAGTGCAGGTTAAAGAAAAGACAAATATGTACGAAGTTTTAACTCTCCCGAAGGTGGTTGCTTGATGTGTCCACCCCAGTCTCTGTCTGGTCTCAGGGTGAAGACAGAGGAAGACAAAAAGGTTGCCAAGTTGTCATCAATAAATAAACAAACCCATTTGGAAGTGTTAACCCTATCAGTCCCGAGATCCCAGCTTTTCATTTATCTAACTTTCATTGATGTCCAGCCCTTATGTTTAGCCTCACAATGAAGTATTTTACCATTTTCTTCTCAGGACAACAAGGGTTACAAGTAGAACACAAAACAATTTGACAAAAACAGTAGCTTTCATGAGTTTTGCCGGATGTCAATCAAAAACAAAATACAGTCCGCCACAGCAAAAACCTCATAAAAAGGTATTTATATTAATGCTGTAAGTACATAATTTTTCTCTCACTGGGAAATTAGGTCAACTGTGTGGAGTTTATGACTGCGATTATGTGAGCTTAATACAGAATTATAGGCAATATGCCTTGGGATTTCCAATGACCTATGTTGAAGAACTCCTTACCTTCTAACGAGAAACAGACGCCTCACAAGTCCTCAACTGGCAGCTTCATGAAATAGGACCCGCAAAACACGAGTCTCAATGTCAACAGTGAAGAGGTGACTCTGGGATGCTGGCCTTCTAGGCAGAGTTCCTCTGTCCAGTGGCTGTGTTCATTTGCCCATCTTAATCTTTTCTTTTTATTGGCCAGTCTGAGATAGGTATTTTTCTTTGCAACTCTGCCTAGATGGCCAGCATCCCGGGGTCGCCTCTTCACTGTTGACGTTGAGATTGGTGTTTTGCGGGTACTATTTAATGAAGCTGCCAGTTGATGACTTGTCTGTTTCTCAAACTAGACACTCTAATGTACTTGTCCTCTTGCTCAGTTGTGCACCAGGGCCTCCCACTCCTCTTTCTATTCTGGTTAGGGCCAGTTTGCTCTGTTCTGTGAAGGGAGTAGTGCACAGCATTGTACGAGATCTTCAGTTTCTTGGCAATTTCTAACATGGAATAGCCTTCATTTCTCAACAAGAATAGACTGATGAGTTTCAGAAGAAAGTCTGTTTCTGGCCCTTTTGAGCCGGTAATCAAACCCACAAATGCTGATACTCCAGATACTCATCTAGTCTAAAGGCCAGTTTTATTGCTTCTTTATTCAGAACAACAGTTTTCAGCTGTGCTAACATAATTGTAAAAGGGCTTTCTAATGATCAATTAGCCTTTTGAAATGATAAACTTGGATTAGCTAACACAATGTGCCATTGGAACACAGGAGTGATGGTTGCTGATAATGGGCCTCTGTACGTGTATGTAGATATTCCATGAAAAATCAGCCGTTTCCAGCTACAATAGTCATTTACAACATTCGCAATGTCTACACTGTATTTCTGATCAATTTGATGTTATTTTAAATGGACAAAAAAATAAGCTTTTCTTTCAAAAACCAAGGACATTTCTAAGTGGCCCCGAACCTTTGAACGGTAGTGTGTGTTTATATATATATATATATACACACACATACATACATACATACACACACACACACACACACACACACACACACACACACACACACATATATATTTATATTTTGTACTTTAACCCCTTATTCTCTCCAACTTTGTGATATCCAGTTGGTAGTTACAGTCTTGTCCGTAGGGGAGTTGTAGCGGTGAGACTCGGGAGAGGCGAGGGTCGAGAGCCATGCGCCCTCTGAAACACGACCCTGCCAAGCCGCACTGCTTCTCGACACACTGCTCGCTTAACCCGGAAACTAGCCGCACCAATATGTCGGAGGAAACGCCGTCCAGCTGATGACCGAAGTCAGCGTGCAAGTGCCCGGCCCACCACAAGGAGTCGCTAGAGCGCGATGGGACAAGGAAATCCCAGCTGGCCAAGCCCTCCCCTAACCCAGACGATGCTGGGCCAATTGTGTACCGCCTCATGGGTCTCCCAGTCACGGCCAGCTGTGACACAGCCTGGGATCGAACCCGGGTCTGTAGTGATGCCACAAGCACTGCAATGCCTTAATAGATTGTAGCTCTAACCATTTTGAGCTACAAACTCAGGATCCGCCCTTGTCTCACAAACACCGCTTTAGCTCAGCCTCCATTAATAATCACACAGACTAATGGTTGGTATCTACAGGTGCAGAATAAATAGACATATCCAATGGTACAACCCTGTAGCTTAAACACACAACGTTTAAAAGGGGTTAGAAATCTAAAATGAGAAGGCGATACGGTTGGACTGATTGGGTTAAAAGCCGTTTAAGAGCAGTTCTTTCTTATGTCCTTTCTCTGGATTTTGAGCTCGTCTCAGATTGCCTTAGACTGCAGCCAAAATATACAGTAGTAATGAAGGTAACTTAAATTTCATCTTATAACATGCAGCTCG
The DNA here is from genome assembly GCF_036934945.1 of Oncorhynchus masou masou. Classification (NCBI taxonomy): domain Eukaryota; kingdom Metazoa; phylum Chordata; class Actinopteri; order Salmoniformes; family Salmonidae; genus Oncorhynchus; species Oncorhynchus masou. Next base: position 75,417,862 of record NC_088235.1, on the reverse strand, counting down.
TGTGTGTGTGTGTGTGTGTGTGTGTGTGTGTGTGTGTGTGTGTGTGTGTGTGTGTTTGTGTGTTTGTGTGTTTGTGTGGTGTGTGGTGTGTGTGTGTGTGTGTGTGTGTGTGTGTGTGTGTGTGTGTGTGTGTGTGTGTGTGTGTGTGTGTGTGTGTGTGTGTGAAGAGACTCAATGCATATAACGAATACCTGCCAGTAGCTCAAGTGTATCAGTCTGACTGGGATGACAGAGAGACTTGACTGAAAATGGGTGAGAAAGTATAGCCTTTGTATGAGTCATCCAAGCACTCAAGTTTTCACAGATCGTTTACAGAGTGCGACTGGTAGTTAAGGTTGTAACACATGATGACTGACGAGGTGACAAATCTGTGTGCCCTATGTGCTAAAATGCTATACGTGCTAAAAGTCCAACCTAAAAACATAAATGGAAAAACCAAACCTGTAACAGTAGGCCGCATGTCAATGTCAACAAAACGAATGGAGCTGATCGTGTTACTACAGGAGACAGCAGAGAGAGCACGCCCCCATCCACACTGATGGGGCTGCAGTGGAGATGGTGAAAAGCTTAAAAGTTCCTCGGCGTGCACATCACTGATGACCTGAAATGGTCCATTCACACAGACAGTGTGGTGATTAAGGCGCAACAGGGCCTCTTCAACCTCAGGAGGCTGAATAAATTGGTCTTGGCCCTTAAAACCCTTACAAACCTCTACAGATGCACCCCTGAGAGCATCCTGACAGGCTGTGTTGGTCACCCCTGTTTCACATTGTGTATTTAAATACTGTATCCCAAACATAGCTTATGCTAATACTTCTACTGTACATTGTATTTTAGTTACACCGTTTATACACACCACATATTTATTTATATACTGAATTCTTGATATAGCTCATTCTAATATATCTACTGCTGCACGTATTCCCTCAGTGTACATACTGTATGTATAGATTGCATTTTGATACTGCTACAGTGCTATTTGGGTTATTAATTGGATTCATTTTGCCGCTCTTGATTTCTTCACATAATTTTGTTGTATTTTTCTATACATTAGAATTGTTTGACATTTGACTGCATTGTTAGGAACAAGTCACATAAGCATTTCGCTGCACCACTATGACACTTTCTAAACTCTGTACGTGACCAATAAACGTTGATTTTATGTCCTGTATCAGCATTGCGTGTTCGCGCCCAGCTTCATGGTTTGAACGAGGTGCGTAATTCAAGTCCATATAATACAGTACAACAGAATATAGAAATACAGTCCACACTCAAAGACTACTGAAGCTTGTTTCATTCATTTACCCGAGCGAGCATACATCTATGGGCTTTCATGTTTTTCCGCCTTGCATAATGTAGCCTATAACCTATCCTATTGGATAACGGCACAATCCTTTGGCCTTTTTTGGCCTTGAGCTCATAAAATGTCTAATGTAGGGCTCATAAAATGTATTTAATGTAGGGCTCATAAAATGTATTTAATGTAGGGCTCATCTGTCTCAGGAAGCATCAGAATTAACATGCCGATCAAAGCTCGAATAGAATCCAGACACATTTATATGCTTTAGAATGACACTTACGGTTTTGGCGGTAAATACTGTGTTACCTGGGAGAAAAGTGATTTATTCTCGGGATGGAACATATGTAAAATACCATGAAAATATTAAACCGTAGGGCACACTGATGAATTGTGTAATTTTGTCCTTCTGTTTGCAGGCATCATCATGACCTCGCCTTACAAGGTACAGGTCAAACAAATGTAATTACACCGGTTGTGAAGCTTGTGTGCACATGTGAACAGTTAGACCTTTGTGTTTGTGTGTGCGCGCGCACGCATGTGAACAGTAGATCTATGTGTGTAGAGTATTTAGTATTTTTAACAAAAACATCATGGTACTGAGTGCAGGAATATTAGTAGACATATTGATATGGTTGGGTTTGCCAACCCTGAAGGAGACACAAGTGATGCCGAAACATAGTTTTTTTTACCCAATAAATCACTGGGAGGTTATACATATGGCGTGTGTGACTCTGTTTTCATAGCTTACAGTTTGATTCTCCGTTAGTCAGCACCTCTACACTAAATAAATGTTCTCTGGGTGTGTGCCAGCTCATGCTGGGTTTGTGACCCAAAACATATTTTATCAGAGCTAAAAGCATGGTATTGGACCAGGGTCTTCTATATACTAAAAGTTTTCTGCAATTTCCCCAAAATTATAATTGTGTTTGTATCTGATAGAGGGGACGACACCGGCCCTATAAACTGTACACACAAATCTCCTCTTTTCCAGAGCAGGTCACTGCACTGCAAAGGCAAAAGTTACTGGGCTTGTAAATGCACTGAAACAAATGCGGCTGGAATCTTCTCCCAAAAATATGTATGGATCTCAGTGTAATACATAACTAATGCAGAGGCTGACTTATCGAAGGCTTCAAAATGCACATTTTTTTTATCTAAGTATTTTCAAAACATATTTCTGAGATCAATTTCCCGACATTACATTTTGTCTTGAGTGTCTAACCAGGTTTCCATCCAAAGTAAATGTTGGATATAAAAATAAAAAATCTGACAGGCCTGATGGAAACAGCAAATTTGTCGGTAAACTTTCCAAATGTGGACAAAACTAAATCTGCTAGACAGGGTGTGATATTAATGTGTCTGTAAAAATGTATTATGCAAGAAATGGCTGTGGAAACGCTTTTACGCGCAAAAATGTATATAATAACCATCATATCAAAATAAACTTGGGAGTCACGCGATGACATGTGTGGTCCTCCCACTGCGACTCGGGAAAGTATGCAGTTTATGAGGCTACAGATTAAATAAATAATGAAATTCACAGGGTGGTGGATGTGCAAGGTGATGAGCTTGGTACTCCTTTCCAATAAATATCTAGGGTCTAATTCTGGTGACATGATGATCAATGATTGGCTGCCATTTGACCAAAAAAAAAACATGATCTTTTGTCCATAATAATCTCATCATGTAAACCTGGGGTTCTCAACTCTTACCCTACGAGGCCCGGAGCCTGCTGGTTTTCTGTTCTACCTGATAATTAATTGCATAGACCTGGTGTCCCAGGTCTAAATCAGTCCCTGATTAGAGGGGAACAATGAAGAAATGCAGTGGAACTGGCTTCGAGGTCCAGAGTTGAGTTAGATAGTAGGCTGTAACTGCATTGTATCTGTGAGGTGTTGGCTAGAGCGCATGTACCAAAACCAGAGTGGGCACATTCACTATACAGGTCTATCCCTCAGAGCATGCGCAGACCAGCTGGCTGGTGTGTTTACGGACATATTCAATCAATCCCTATACCAGTCTGCTGTTCCCACATGCTTCAAGAGGGCCACCATTGTTCCTGTTCCCAAGAAAGCTAAGGTAACTGAGCTAAACGACTACCGCCCCGTAGCACTCACTTCCGTCATCATGAAGTGCTTTGAGAGACTAGTCAAGGACCATATCACCTCCACCCTAGACCCACTCCAATTTGCTTACCGCCCAAATAGGTCCACAGACGATGCAATCTCAACCACACTGCACACTGCCCTAACCCATCTGGACAAGAGGAATACCTATGTTAGAATGCTGTTCATCGACTACAGCTCGGCATTCAACACCATAGTACCCTCCAAGCTCGTCATCAAGCTCGAGACCCTGGGTCTCGACCCCGCCCTGTGCAACTGGGTACGGGACTTCCTGACGGGCCGCCCCCAGGTGGTGAACCCCCTAACAACATCTCCTCCCCGTTGATCCTCAACACTGGGGCCCCACAAGGGTGCGTTCTGAGCCCTCTCCTGTACTCCCTGTTCACCCACGACTGCGTGGCCACGCATGCCTCCAACTCAATCATCAAGTTTGTGGACGACACAACAGTGGTAGGCTTGATTACCAACAACGACGAGACGGCCTACAGGGAGGAGGTGAGGGCCCTCGGAGTGTGGTGTCAGGAAAATAACCTCACACTCAACGTCAACAAAACTAAGGAGATGATTGTGGACTTCAGGAAACAGCAGAGGGAACACCCCCCTATCCACATCGATGGAACAGTAGTGGAGAGGGTAGCAAGTTTTAAGTTCCTCGGCATACACATCACAGACAAACTGAATTGGTCCACTCACACAGACAGCATCGTGAAGAAGGCGCAGCAGCGCCTCTTCAACCTCAGGAGGCTGAAGAAATTCGGCTTGTCACCAAAAGCACTCAAACTTCTACAGATGCACAATCGAGAGCATCCTGGCGGGCTGTATCACCGCCTGGTACGGCAACTGCTCCGCCCTCAACCGTAAGGCTCTCCAGAGGGTAGTGAGGTCTGCACAACGCATCACCGGGGCAAACTACCTGCCCTCCAGGACACCTACACCACCCGATGTTACAGGAAGGCCATAAAGGTCATCAAGGACATCAACCACCCGAGCCACTGCCTGTTCACCCCGCTATCATCCAGAAGGCGAGGTCAGTACAGGTGCATCAAAGCTGGGACCGAGAGACTGAAAAACAGCTTCTATCTCAAGGCCATCAGACTGTTAAACAGCCACCACTAACATTGAGTGGCTGCTGCCAACACACTGACACTGACTCAACTCCAGCCACTTTAATAATGGGAATTGATGGGAAGTGATGTAAATATATCACTAGCCACTTTAAACAATGCTACCTTATATAATGTTACTTACCCTACATTATTCATCTCATATGCATACGATATACTGTACTCTATATCATCGACTGCATCCTTATGTAATACATGTATCACTAGCCACTTTAACTATGCCACTTTGTTTACATACTCATCTCATATGTATATACTGTACTCGATACCATCTACTGTATCTTGCCTATGCTGCTCTGTACCATCACTCATTCATATATCCTTATGTACATATTCTTTATCCCCTTACACTGTGTATAAGACAGTAGTTTAGGAATTGTTAGTTAGATTACTTGTTGGTTATTACTGCATTGTCGGAACTAGAAGCACAAGCATTTCGCTACACTCGCATTAACATCTGCTAACCATGTGTATGTGACAAATAAAATTTGATTTGATTTGACACAAAACATGTTGTGACAAAACCATCTGTAGAGTTGAAAATGCGATGGAAATCCTTTTAACTTGTATTTTTTATTCGGAACATGGGAATTTAACCGTAAAAGTAAGCATTAAGCACAGCCTTTCATCCGCAACAAGTACATTTGATGGATTTTAGAATATTTGCATTAAAATCTGTTGCCAAATGGATGGAAACATAGATAATGACAGAAATAACAACTTCAATAAATCTGGGCCCAGTTTCCCCGATAGCGATGGAGTTTAGGCTTACCAGTGCTTAAACAATGCATCTTCCCTACAACAGCCGAAGATGTAGCGGACATGCGTTTCCCAAAATAGCACGCAGAAAGAACAGTCGCTAGGTGCGTCAATGAAGCATGTGTCAATACTGATAGGATGGAAAGAAAAACAGCGCTGCTCTCGGATCAGCTTTCTCAATTCAAATCTTACCTGAACATTAGAGTCATTTCACAATACTGACGACGGATCAGCTCCTATAGAGGTATTACCACCTATGGCAGCAAATATTAAGGCGGCTTATTCTAATGCTTACCCAGTAAAAATGAACTAAATCACCGATTTGACACATCATTGCGCAAGTTAGGCTACACATCATGAAATATATTGAGACAAATTGAGACAAAAAGTAGCAAAATATAACTAAATTGTATTAAACATTAAATGTATTTCACTAAGAATGAATTAGGCCTATAGCCTACAGTAGGCTATTTATATTTAATGCAGTCCTCTCGGTTTTCATTTAAAGCATATTTTTAGACGTCACTTGTTAGTATCAATTGCAAATACATTGGCAACTTTGTTCTGAAGTTATCGGAGGTCCATGTTATTCTATGTTTAGTGGACATCTTCCACGTATAAAGTGATGTGGGAGGGCAAAAGGGCATTTAACAGGTGTTAGATTACGAGTGTTTTCAAGTGCAACGTAAATAACAATGGTTTTGGGAAACAGCTCGGAGATTTAACGATGCTCCTACGAAGGTTCTAACCATGAATTTAAGCCCCATTCCCAATAACCATAAGCACTCCGTTACGTTGCGCCGGATGTCATTCATTTGGTGACCGTAGACATCGCCCCCTTGCGGTTAACGGCTCCATCGCGAGACGGACACCGCATAAGTAATACACATTGGCTGTTAAGCCAATTATACTTTATGACTTGCCTCCCGTTTTAGTTTATTGTGATGGATGATAATTATTAGGTGGAGGTTGCTAGTTACAGTATAGCCTAGCTTTCAGCTAGCTAGCGGCTCTGTAAAGCTAGCTTGACTTGCTAGAAAGTAATAGATTGAGGAAAAAGTAGCTAAACTAAACATGTTTTATTATCAACTGAAACAATATCTTTCTCCTGTCTTGAATGAAAAGGTCATATTTTTGCAATCTCCCAAAATAAATGCGATCCCTGACGAGAGACTCTCCTCCATCTTATTTTGCATTGTGAAACCCTCCCTCGCTCTCCATCCAGGAGTGGAATGAGATCGCATGAAGATGATGTACGGCAAAATACATCACGAAGGAAACCGGGCCCTGTTCATGTATCTCACATACGTTTGCTGCACATATGATGAAATCATGGCTGATGAAACCATAGCACTGTTCAAGATTATGTTATTTAAAGATGCACTACGCAGAAATTGCTCTACCATTTCCTGGTTGCTAAAATATTAATAGTTTGCCTAATTTCAGTTTATGCAATAAAATAAGCAGGTATTGTGTAGAGAATCCTAGTACCATCTAAACCATTGTGAAATATATTTTCCATAAGCAAAAATATTAGATTTTCAGCCGTTTGAAGATGGTGTATTTGTTTTATCGTTTTTTTTATCGTTTTTTTTTTTACACCAGATACAAAAGAATAACAATGAGTAAATAATGTATTCTTTCTGGGAATGCTATGAAGTCCAAAAGTTATGGGCAGCTACAAATTGGCTGTCAGAAGTATTACAATGTAACTTACTTTTACATCGGTCAGTCTGCATATTTCAAGACATGGCATATGTGGGTGTAGTGAGACACCCAACGGGCTGGACGATTCTTTTCTCATCACTCATTTTGAAGAAAAAAAACGTACATTAAACACTTGGAAAAAATCAATCAATCCACCATCATTAACACAATAGAATAATCAAATGATCTATTATTGAAATGTTGAAATAGCATGGGCAACCGAGAAAAAAAAATGGTACAATTTAAGGCCATGTGGCAAACAACAGTGCAGTCACAAGAGATGGGAGTGAGAGCATGTGTGTCTGGGCAGATGAGATGTAGTTGTTGTTTGTGCACGTCTGTAAGTTATTGTTCGTATGTGTATGTTTGTATGTGGTGTAAAAACATTTTTTTTATAATCATCCGGAAGAAAAAAAAACACACCATGACTTGTTGCCGGGTGAAGCAGTGTTCAACAATGATATATATTATTTTTTTAAAACCTCATTGGTTTTGCCGTCGTTGGAGGACACCCTCTGAAGTGAGCTTCTGATATAGAATGTCATCATCCCTCTCTCCCCCCTGCAAACAGAGCTCCATTTCCTTTCCCCAGAATCACGAGTGCTCCCTGTGGACTCTCGGCCCTACTCATCACAGCATGGTCTTTTGGCTGATGCAAGCACGACACGGTGCACACTGATAACCCTGCCAGGCCCCCATTTTGCATTCATCACACACTCCTGGGCAGGCTGACGCCTTGGACGTTCCCAAGAAATCAACACCAAAAAGACTTGGCTCAACAAGAGGAGGATGACAAAGCTTTGCTCTCATGTCCATGTCAAATCGAATCAAAGTTTATTTGTCACGTGCACCGAATACAACAGGTGTAGACCTTACAGTGAAATGCTTACTTACAGGCTCTAACAAATAGTGCAAAAAAGGTATTTGGTGAACAATAGGTAAGTGAAGAAATAAAACAACAGTAAAAGACAGACTATATACAGTAGCAAGGCTATAAAAGTAGCGAGGTTACATACAAACACAAGTTAGTCAGGCTGATTGAGGTAGTATGTACATATAGTAGATCTAGTTAAAGTGACTATGCATATATGATGAACAGAGAGTAGCAGTAGCGTAAAAGAGGGGATGGCGGGTGGTGGGTGGCGGGACACAATGCAGATAGCCCAGTTAGCCAATGTGCAGGAGCACTGGTTGGTCTGCCCAATTGAGGTAGTATGTACATGAATGTATAGTTTAAGTAACTATGCATATATGCTAAACAGAGAGTAGCAGCAGCGTAAAAAGAGGGGTTGAGGGGGGGCACATAATACAAATAGTCCGGGTAGCCATTTGAGTACGTTTTCAGGAGTTTTATGGCTTGGGGCTAAAAACTGTTGAGAAGCCTTTTTGTCCTAGACTTGGCACTCCGGTACTGCTTGCCATGCGGTAGCAGAGAGAACAGTTTATGACTGGGGTGGCTGGGGTCTTTGACAATTTTTAGGGCCTTCCTCTGACACCGCCTGGTGTAGAGGTCTTGGATGGCAGGCAGCTTAGCCCCCCGTACACACTACCCTCTGTAGTGCCTTGCAGTCAGAGGCCGAGCAATTGCCGTACCAGGCAGTGATGCAACCAGTCAGGAAGTTCTCGATGTTGCAGCTGTTGAACCTTTTCAGGATCTCAGGACCCATGCCAAATATTTTTAGTTTTCTGAGGGAGAAAAGGCTTTGTCGTGCCCTCTTCACAACTGTCTTGATGTGTTTGGACCATTCTAGTTTGTTGTTGATGTGTACACCAAGGAACTTGAAGCTCTCAACCTGCTCCACTACAGCCCCGTCGATGAGAATTGTGGCATGCTCGGTCCTCCTATAGTCCACAATCATCTCCTTAGTCTTGGTTACGTTGAGGGATAGGTTGTTATTCTGGCACCACCCGGCCAGGTCTCTGACCTCCTCCCTATAGGCTGTCTCGTCGTTGTCTGTTGCTAATGAGATAAATGAGTTTAAAAAAGGTTCAATATATTTGCCTATGGAGACAATGGTGTTGTCCAGGTGACACAAAGGTAAGTTCTAATCTATTACACCAGGCTGACTCACCGGCTAAGAAATCAGCATGTTTACAGCTACGGGTCATAGTCATTTGGCTGGAAAGGTGGGAAAACAAACCCTGGCCTTCATTGAGACAATTAAGAAGGGGGGTTTTAGTTTCATATTTGACAGACCCATCTTGAAGATAGGTATCCTTTTTATGAGTCGTTCTTGGTTATCCTTGTAAGCAGAGCAATTTATGTCAAAGTACCAATATAAAAGTAATCAGGTAACATTGAGTCATAAAATAGAAACAGACAAGACCATAGTACTATAGCTACCAGGTACAGATTTTTCCATGAGCAATTGGACAACTTGATAGGTATTGAGTAAACACTGTAAATGTTGAATGTGGATCTCCGTACAGCTTCAGGGCAGCTCTGCAGTTCTCTCGTCACAAATCTTCAAATCAGATTGTATTTGTCACATGCGCCAAATAGAACAGATGTAGACCTTACAGTGAAATGCTTACTTACAAGCCCTTAACCAATAATGCAGTTTTAAAGAAAAAAAAGTATTTACTAAAATAAACTGAAGTAAAAAATGTATATTGGGGTGAGAATGAAGAGACAGTTTTTTTTGCTATACTATAATACTGGGCTGCCACCCCAGGGAAACAAATAGCCCCAAACAAATCTGAATCACTAGAGGTCCTGGTCATCCATACATAAAGACCATTAAACCTGAACCATTAGTATTTTGATTGCACTGCTTTGTCAATAGCCATCAGAAAGAACATAAGAAAAATAAACAACGCATTGTGTCTCGGAAAGATCTTGATAGAGTAGAACAAATGATGTGCATTAACTCCTAGCCTTCACAAGACAATGGGAGTGATTCTAATCAAATAATTACCTGGAACGTTTCCATGGCCATGAGTAAAGAAGAAGACAAACGGTGCTAATGCTTAAGACCAGGCAAGCCCCTTACAAAACCGCCGATATAAATGCAAACACATATTTTCAAGTGGATTAACTTAGAACCTCATCAAGCTTTGAGAAGGACCATTTTAATGGGCTTAATGTGCAAAGATTAGAACCTAATTTGCACCTCATCAGAAAAAAACTCCCGACCTGCCATGAATGAGAGAATCGGAGAGCAAATGAGAAATCATCTCTCTGATGATGACCACTTCTGAGGAGGGAACAAGGTATGCATGAGACACCTAAGGCCAGTATTTGAAGAGAAACTGCTCTGGCGAGATGGACCATTTTGGGACCCAGCGAGAATATCAGAACGACACTACAACCTCCCATCCTGACCTCGCTCTCTAACAGCGCACTGGACTTCCTTTCGTTCCTACTCATCTGGCTTTTGATCAAGCAGAGGCTTCCTCCTTAATCTCCTAATGCTCGGCTGGCTTCCGTCCGACACAGTGCTTAATTTGTAAATTGGGAGGTGCTGGAACAAAAAGTGCTCAGAGAGGGGGGTGACCTCTGGGGCACCAGAAAGCAAGAAAAAAAAAGATTTATAATAAAGCATTGCATGCATTATCATCGCTATTGCGTATTGGCATTGAGCACTATAGCCGAGGGGCTTGCAGAAGTTGCACACACGGGGAATATTTTTGTTAAGCCTAGGTTCCAGGTAAATGTGGCATTTTATAAAACGCATTTCATGGAATTGTACATCATTTTAGATGACTGGAGACCTTAGCAGAATCTTTTTTAATACCTCACAAATGATTGAAATGACTGAAAGGAAATTACCCTGTCCTGAATCAAATCAATAGCCCAGGCCTAGCTGTGTGGAGACAAACATATTGTACAACGAGGAGGAAGTTATTCCAACAAAAAAAAGCTTTCCAGTTTCACTCAGTCACCCAGTGATGCGCAGTTCCAATCACCGGCGACAGTCGATGCGCAAGGTGACAAAAGCCTATCCCCTCTCTTGTTTTACTTTGTAAAACAATGCTGTTCGCTCAATAGGCCTAATTTGGAAGTTGATAAAAAAATATACATTTTTGCAGCCTACAGACCGATAAGTATTTTCTTTCCAACCTGTGTTTTCCAGCGATTGTATTCAAAATATTGCAAAAGGCCTGTTTTGGCTGCATGCTGTTCACTGACAGACTTGGCGCTTGCTCCTGACTGTAGGCCTGCCTTGTGATTGGGCTACACACAATCCACAGCTACACTACTGTGGGTCAATTATAGGCCTGGTGTAGTATTCGGAATGATTTCATTTTGTTCTGAACAGACTTTGGCAAATGTATTTCATTTTCTCAGGGGTGCTGCGGCACCCTTCCAGCAGCTATGATTCTATAAGAAAATAAATGATGTGCAACGCTGGAGAGATGAGAGTCGCAGTCTCATGTCTATTAGAGTAGAGAGAGGGAGAGAGATCATAGACCTTGAATCTCATTCTAGTTCTGGGTGAGATACAGGCGAGCTTCTCTCTCTCATCACAGCAATGGCCGCAAGTTGGTCTATAGGTAACAATGTCGCGCATTCAATAATGTAGAATAATAATGAAGACATCAAAACTATGAAAATAACACATATGGAATCATTTAGTAACCCCCCCCCCAAAAAAAGTGTTAGTGAATGAGTAGGGGAATGGATGATCTCTGCATGTGTGGTTTCCACCGTGAAGCATGGAGGTGGTGGTGTGATGGTGCTTTTCTGGTTACACTGTCTGTGATTTATTTAGAATTCAAGGAACACTTAACCAGCATGGCTATCCCATCTGGTTTGTGCTTAGTGGGACTATCATTTATTTTTCAACAGGACAATGACCCAAAACACACCTCCAGGCTGTGTAAGGGCTATTTGACCAAGGAGAGTGATGGAGTGCTGCATCAGATGACCTGGGCTCCAAAATCACCCAACCTCAACCCAATTGAGATGGTTTGGGATGAGTTGGACAGCAGAGTGAAGGAAAAGCAGCCACAAAAGCTCAGCATATGTGGGAACTCCTTCAAGACTGTAGAAAAGCATTCCTCATGAAGCTGGTTGAGAGAATGCCAAAAGTGTGCAAAGCAGTCATCAAGGCAAAGAGAAGCTACTTTGAAAAATATCAAATATCAAATATATTTTGATCTGTTTATTAACACTTTTTTGATTACTACATGATTACATATGTGTTATTTCATAGTTGTGATGTCTTCTCTATTATTCTACAATGTAGAAACTAGTAAAACAATTAAGGAACACCCTTGAATCAGTAGGTGCGTCCAAACTTTTGACTGGTACTGTAATGATGATGATTCATGATTTCGACTGGCTGAGAAAAGCTGCCTGCCTGCCCGTCTCGAAGGAGACAGACCGCAAGGTTTATACAAATCTCCACTATTGAAAACCAATTGCTAGTCTAAAAGAAATTGGAGATAATGTCTAGGTTATTTTTACAGCGGAGATCAAGTTTATAAATGATCTGACAGGGCTGATGAGACTGTGGATTGCGCAGTGAGATGGAACAGAGTAAATAGGCATTTCAACATCATAGCTTTAGCCGGTGGTAACTTCTGGAATAGACACTGGCTGGAATGGGGTTTTAACCAATCAGCATCCAGGACTATAATACAAGACTCATGTCAAATACCAGTGCATGTACCAGTAGTGATTGGGGAGAAAAATTGATAGTTACATATCGCAATATTATTTTGGCACAATATTCTATTGATATGAGTCAAAGTATCGATTTGTACTAATAAATAAACTCCATAACAGCAGTAGTTTTTCATCCTATAGCTTGTTCTCCATCTTCTTTGTAAATAGTGAGCCAACATGTTTTCAGCACATTTATTTCTGATCAAAACTAATTTTATCATGCTCTCTCTGGTCTCTCTGCAGCAGACATACAGTATAGTGAGTAATATGTTCGGGAACATCAAATCACAATAAAAGGGTCGCAGGGTCGAATCGCAATATATATATAGAATCATGAGAATCAAAATACATGTTGTGAGGTGACTGGCAATCCCCAGCCCTATGTACCAGGACATCCAAATCAGTAATGCAATGGCTGGCATTTGCAGGTCACCCGATTAGAACATAGCACCCATAAGCTTTTATAAATTCTCGAATATAACACAAATCCTGCACACTGAAACCGTTTCTATGCTCAATGTTAACATTGGCTAGTTTAATCATAAACCAGTAGATTTAAAACTGGGGCTTGATAACCCCTTTCCAACACAGACCTTTAGCCATTATCACTTGAAAACAGATGGGTGCCATGGCAACATCATCCATGGAATGGCTAATCCTTCCACTGTCTCAGTGTTAAAAGTGCTTTAAAAGCAAACAGAGCGTCTGAGTAAAACGGCAGCAGCACTGACCACATATGGGTCTCTCTTCCCAGAAACATGACCTCATACAGCCCAGCTGGGGAGCACTGACAGAGAGGCAGCGTCTGAGGCGGTCCACAGGCCTGGCTCAGCTCAGCAGCACTAACACAGACCTTTATTAAAGGCTCTGTTTCCTCACGGCCAACATGTGAACGGCATGGAGACACCGGTAAGCGGCTTGGGTAGATAGCAAGAAGTAGGCTACATTCAGGAACATTTGAGGATTTGCGCCATTTTGTCAACACACCGCAATCCTCAAACAAATGCTGTTCTTAGGCCCTTATCTAATCAGAACCATAAAAAAACAACACAACACAGTTTCCATCAGCAAAGTCAGGAGCATCCCTCACACCTCAGCCACGGAGCAGTCCGTTCATCTCTCTCTACCTTGCCCATGTGAACTGAGTCATCAGTGTGGGATAAAAATGTCATGAGACAATAGAGGAGAGCTGCATTCATTCATACATAAATACGAGGCACCGGGGAGGCAGAAAGCAGGGAGTGAGTCACGTCTCTACTCCTACCTGAAGCCTGCAGTGATTTCAATGCCATACTATCCTCAATGCCAAACAGCCAGCGGCAGTCAGTAGGCAGCTTTCATGGCAGTGGGCCCCTCCAGAGTGGATAACTGAGGTGAAATGTGACGTGAAACGCTGCAATGCTATAATGGTAGACCCCAGTCATGAACCATTAATGACCCCAGTACAAAATGTTTCCAGCCCAAAAAGCCAGGGTCACAAAGATCACAGGAAATCACAGCTGAATGGGTTGAAGGTGTCACTTCAATCTGATGTAAATTGATGATGGATGATGATGTCAATGATTTGAATGAATGTCTGATCTTATTTTAAAGTGACCATGTAATGTTAGCCTACACGTGGCTTACAGAAGAAAGGGATTCAGCCACAACACAACACCCTCTCACGCTGGTTAGTCCAATATCTACAGACAGTTAATGAAAAGCAACCAAACAACAAGAAACATTTCCCCCAGGATCAAACTTAAGACTGCAGACAGATGACCTCATAGACCACAGAGACGGGGAAGGTCCCTTTGCAATATCCTCTCACTTTAGTAGGCCAACGCTGTTCTAGCACAAACTACCCCTAGCCACACTGTCTTTCCAGGGGAAATGCTCAGCAACCCAGTGTGTGTTTGTGTGCGTGTCTGATTGCAAAATTAAGTTATGTAAAAAATAAAGGCTCTTTTGTTGCACCATAACAACAAAAGATAATTACAGGGGTAGTTTGAATTGACGTTGGTGGTTAGGAGAACTAACAACAAAGGCAAGGAGAATTTATATAAAAGGTTAGGTGAATTTGGTTAAGGCTAGAAAAAGGGTTGGGTTAAGGGGTAGCTAAAATGCTACAGTTGGTCCAGATGCGACTAGAACACACAACCTTTGGATTTGTAGACTGTTAAGCACTGAAGTACATATGAACAGGAGACAGCTTCCAAGATGGCAGACCATTGTTTTTAACATAATCTGCTCACATTCGCATACGCCGTGTCATGCTGGTTGCCATCTGCTTTACAGAGCCGATAACGCCAGCAAACTAGCACTCAGTGCACACTGAAGCAGTGTGAGCAACAACGACGTCATCACGTTACAAACATGACAGACATTGGATGAATATAAAATGTCCATATTTTCCTCTGTGAGAGACGGAATACAAATCGGTATCAAAGAATTACTTGAATAAGTAAATGGATATTTTTTTGCCACAAAAGTGATGGAAAAAAAGTGTATTTTTTTATATTTTTGAATTGGGACTTCTCTATGGGGCTGTCAATGGGAATTGTATTTTCGGCTCGACTAAACTGCAATACCGAAAGTGTCCTCTGAGCACAGTGGAAAGTGTGCTTCTAGACCAGAACCCTGGGGCCTTGGGTACACGCCCACCAGTGGAGGCTGGTGTGAGGAGCTATAGGAGGATGGGCTCATTGTAATGGCCCAAATGGAATCAATGGAATGGAGTCAAACATGTTGTTTCCATATGTTTGATACCGTTCCATTTATTCCATTCCAGCCATTACAATGAGCCCATCCTCCTATAGCTCTCCCCACCAGCCTCCACTGACACCCACCCATCCTCCGCTGACCAACCTCCCTACAATCATTTCTGCCTTCAGTAGCCTTCTGTCTTTGGGTAACCATACCAAAAGTAATATATCACACTTATTGGAGGTGCAATGATTTACGTGAAATACCAAACGTCTGTCCAATGAGCCCAGTCTGGTCAAAGAGGTAGTTCCTTTTATTCTGGAATTATGCACACACTTCATTCAGCATGAGCTCAATATCTTTCTGTGTTAAGAGCTAAATCGGTGCATCCTGACTGACTTTACTTCACACAAAATGGAGAGTGTGGGGAGGATATTGGCATTCTAATTAAGCGGAGTAGCTTGCTGAGACACCGCCATTCAATTGAGCACTTTTTTTTTATCCCTCTCATTTATTATGAACTTTGGAAGTGACAATAAGGCAGTTGCAAAAAGAGATCAAGAGGTTAGTAAGGCTATTTAAAACACCATTAATAATGACGCATTACAATTACCGTTTAAATGCGGATGGCCACGACAATCGTGGCTTTTTCAGCCCAGGGCGATCCTTCTCCATAGTTCTGTTGCGAGTCAGGTAACGCTCTGTGTCGGAGTGAAAACGCTGCTTGATTCGGATGTGAGTTCTTGGTTGTCGCCACAAGTGTTTGGGTGCCTTGGCGGAACCAGCACTTTCTCTACTTAGACCTGTGCACTCCATCTTTTCGGTTGTTCCCTCCAACATCAGTAGGCTACCTCTTCGTATGAAACTTCAATGTGCGCTACAGGCGATGGCACATTGCGCTGTCCACGACACGAGGTGCTGAAACGAGGGAACGTCAGATAGGAAAGTTCTTCTGCGTCAATATCGACATAACCCCAGGGGATATAAAAGCCACAAACAAATAATATTAACTCTTCAAATATTATACAAAACTATTCATTTGATACTCTTTTCTATCGCTGCCTTTCAATCTATGGAGATTCATCAGTTGTCAATAATGTTTTTGCAATCCTCGCTCTCGCAATGTAGCCTACATGTGCGTATAACGAGTAAAAGAAAACAACTTTTTCGCCCATTTCAGAAACCTCTTCAAACGGCAGGATGTCGGAGTAAGAGGAGCATCTATCGATAGGTGAACTCACTCCGCTGCTTGTGTTGTTGGGCTCCCATCTGCGCGCGTTATGAAGCAGTTCAGCCAACCGTTGGGACCGCGCGAGCACGACTGACGCGAGGTATTCATCACATTACATCATCGGGTGAACAACATTGACTAGGAATTCAGGAAACTATTAATCCTTCTGTGAAATAAAACATTGATTTGTTATGTTATCAACTTTGGACACTTTCAAGTTGGCTTCTTCATAGGGTTCAAATCATTAAAGTGAAAATTGCCCCCAGTTTTTATGTTTATTATGTTAAAAAAAAAAAAACATCACTCGAAAATAATTTACGTATTTTGTTCAGTTAAAAACAAACTACAAAAGATATTCAGTCACTCAAGGGGGGCAAGGAAAGTTTAATAAAGTCAGTTCATTCCTATTAAATGTGTTTCTTTATAATGCTGGTAAATGATTTAAATGAAAAGAGAACAGCTTTTATTTAACTTTCATTTCCCTCCAAGATAGAAAGAATATAATTAATTGCACTTGCAGTTCCAGTTCCAGTTTGTTCTCTTTTATTTTCTTCACCATGACACTACCTTTGGACTGTGACATATCAACATTGTTTCTTCATCTCATTATCAGTTTATGGTTACTGCTATGAATAAGATGGTATTCTAGTATTGATAAACTATGACTCAGAGTTGATATAGCCCTCTACAGACTTATATACCATGTGATGCTCAACATTAGAAAGCAATAACACTCTCCATACACTCCACATAGCCCTGACATCCAGTCATTTTTATTTGACAGTAATAGACCTTTGAATACATTCTGTACCAAAAAGCCCTGCATAATTGCACAAAGTTTTCAAATGAATTACCGAGGATTCGGCCATTCATTTTCTCTCTAGATCTGAGCATGTCACTGTGCCCTTTTCCCGGCTTTGCAAACATGATGGGCTCTTATTGGAATAGGAGAGAGAGCGCAAGCAATATGAAGAGAGGGAAAGATGTGAGACAACTAAAAAATGAGAGAAAACAGAGAAGGCAGAGAGGAAGAAAGAAAAAAGGGAGAAAAATGGAGAGAAAGACATGACAAACAGACATGGAGAGCGAGAGAGAGCAAGAGAACCAGGCAAGACTCTCCCCCTCCCCATATCTTCTCTGACCTTTCTCCCACTTGCCTCTTCTGGGCCATTCCAGTAATTACCCATCAATTCATAAGGAGAAAGGAGAATCATTAACACCCGTAACACAGCAACAACCAACAACAAAAGCCCATCATACAGAATCCTGCCTCCTTTCCTGTCATCTTGCCTCTGTGAGGCCTGCGATGCCGAGAAGCAGACGGTAGAGGCGTCAGCTCAGAGAGGATACATGTACCGCCTGGCCATAACGAAATTTATGGATAAACAAACACAGACACAATAAAGCAGGTGACCTCCGTTGACCTGAGGCTGGGAGAGGCGGGAAGCAGCCGTCAGATAGAAGGCTTTTCTTAACCCCCTCTGGGCTTAGAGAGATACAGGATTCAGAGAGATTCCACCTTCATATTATTGACTGAGAGGAATCTGGGCCACAAAGATAAATAGGGGCAGGGAGGCGTGATAGGAAGGCGCTGTGTGAGTGAGTGCATAAACACTGGGACAAACACAGACATACTGATAACTGCCAAAATAAAGGACACAATTTAGTAAATTTGGGACTTTTTATTTTACCTTTATTTTACTAGGCAAGTCAGTTAAGAACAAATTCTTATTTTCAATGACGGCCTAGGAACAGTGGGTCAACTGCCTGTTCAGGGGCAGAACGACAGATTTTGTACCTTGTCAGCTTGGGGATTTGAACTTGCAACCTTTCGGTTACTAGTCCAATGCTCTAACCACTAGGCTACACTGCCGCCCAAAGTATATTTAAAGCAGATACCTCCACACAGGTGTGGTTCCTGAGTTAATTAAGCAATTAACATCACGCTTTTAGGTTCATGTATAAAATGCCCAGTTACCCATTATTTTGGCTACCATGGCTAGAAGAAGATCTCAGTGACTTTGATAGAGAGGTCTCAAAGGAGCATAGGGTTTTAAAAAGGTGTGTGTTTATGTGTGTGTCTCAGTCAGTCACCAGACCTCAACCCAACTGAACACTTATGAGAGATTCTGGAGTGGCGCCTGAAACAGCAACAAGTTATCAACAAAACACCAACTTATGGAATTTCTTGTGGAAGAATGGTGTCGCATAGATAGACATCGATAGACTTCCAATAGAATACCAGACACTTGTAGAATCTAAGCCAAGGTGCACTGAAGCGGTTACGGCGGCTTGTGGCGGCCCAATGCCCTATTAAGACACTTTATATTGGGGTTTCCTTTATTTTGGAAGTTACCTGTACGTCCAAGCACATGCACACACATCCACAGAAGTTATTCAGTCTCCGCTTCCCTCAGCCTTGGCTAGATTAGCTTGATGTGAAAACCAAGTGTCACAGGTGCAGTGCAGTTTCCATCCCAGCTAATTTGACTGCTTTGAAAGAAAGTCCGTTGACAGTCTGTCCTTCTGACATGACATACTGTAACATTCTCCTGAAGTGTGGAGAAAATTCAAATCCTTGCAGCAGACATAAATATCACACAGTAGCCTTCTCAATGAATCACACTGCGGACCTCTCATGGCTTGTTGAGCACATAGAGGGAGAAAAACGAGAGATTGTGCAGGGTCGGGGAGTAACGGAGGGAATCTGACAAGTCGGCGGCCACTATGACACAGCACGTGTTTGATGGATCAAAGGGAAAAAGCAGGAATAGGCTTTTTTAGGCTACAGTTCAAGCTATGTCTTCCAATGGTGCGACAGCTGTCGGCATCCAAAGATTATTCAACTTCAATAAATGCCTGGAGGTAAGGACACCGGCGGTGGTGTAGCCTAAGGGCAATACGGATATCACGTATTATTGATATCTACATAGTGCAATGATGTGAATCACACTGCTTCTCTCTTATTTAGCCATTTGTGCCTTACGGATTGTGGTTGTTGTGGATGGCTGTTCACAAATGTATATGTGTATTTTAACCCAAAAATGGTTGACGTGAACTTAACAATGCCTCACTAATTCAACTGTCACACCACATGAGAATCCAAAATATAAGATTGTTTTTCTCCAATGTTAAAAAAAACATGGTAAATGTAAACAAACAGTATATAGCCTCAAAACATGGTTAAAACAATAATTTTGATATCATGGATGGTCAGTCCTTGCTTCCATAGCTCTGTCTATTACCTTATAACATTTCTCCAGAAACATCCCTCAGCTTTTTACCAAAACAGAGGCGGGTTTCGCTTTGTTGTTGTTTCAACTGTGGATTCGCCCTTTAAACAGCGGCAAATTATCGAGATATCAGTGTCACCAACAGCATATGGCATACTTTTGTCACATGCAAATACCACTTTTCGGTAGTGCTCAAAGCATGCCATTTCATGATAACATAAAAAATGGCGGTGCAATGGATAGCAGCTACTTCACGGGCTATTTTGTGTTTTTTTTGCACTGATCTTAACTTTGTATGGTAGATGATGTCTCCGCCATCGTTTCCTATGACTGAAAAGAGCGTCTGGACATCAGAACAGCGACCAGTCACCTCGATTTGGAAGAAGGTTTTTGCTTCAACGAGTCGGAGGCACAGGACATACTGCTCAGCCCGGACCAGGCCCTAATCCCCGAGACTCGTAAAAAGAAAAAGGTGGAGTAAGAGAGGCCGATCACGGGCATCCTGACGAAAATACGCTAATGAGTACATAAACCGCCTCTACCCTCCATTCTATTGGCGAATATATAATTGGAGAACAATCACTGGAGAACAAACTGAACAAGCTCCGTTTGAGACTATCCTATCAACGGGACCTGAAGAACTGTAATACCCTACGTTTCTCAGAGTCATGGCTGAACAAGGACATGGATAATATACTGAACATCTAACTGTTTTTTCTATGCAACGGCAGTGTCGGGTAATCTCAAGTGGGGAGGTGTGTGTCTCTTTGTTAACAACAGCTGGTGTGCAATCTCTGGTATTAAGGAGGTCTCGAGGTTCTGCTCACCTGTGTTAAAATACCACATGGGCCTCCTGAGTGACACTGCGGTCTAAGGCACTGCATTGCCGTGCTAGAGGTGTCACTACAGACCCGGGTTTGATCCCGGGCTGTGTCGCAGGCGGCCGCGACCGGGAGACCCATGAGGCGGCGCACAATTGACCCAGTGTCGTCCGGGTTGGGGGAAGGTTTGGCCGGCCGGGATGTCCTTGTCCCATCACGTTCTAGTGTCCCCTTGCGGCGGGCCGGGCGCATGCACGCTGACTTCGGTCGACAGTTGTACGGCGTTTCCTCCGACACATTGGTGCGGCTCGCTTCCGGGTTAAGCGAGCAGTGTGTCAAGAAGCAGTGTGGCTTTTGGCAGGGTTGTTTCGGAGGACGCATGGCTCTCGACCTTTGCTTCTCCCAAGTCCGTATGTATGTATGTATGTATGTATGTATGTATGTATGTATGTATGTGTATGTGTGTATGCACGTACACACACACACACACACACACACACACACACACACACACACACACACACACACACACACACACTCATGATAAGCTGTAGACCACAGTATTTATACCAAGAGGAGTTGTCATCTATATTTCTCATAGCTGTCTATTTACCACCACAAACTGATGCTGGCACTTAGACCACACTCAAGGAGCTGTATAGGGCCATAAGCAAACAAGAAAATGGTCATCCATAGGCGGTGCTCCTAGTGGCCAGAAAAACTGAAATCCATTTTACCAAATTTCTACCAGCATGTCACCTGTGCAACCTTTACTCCACACACAGAAATGCATACAAAGCTCTCCCTCGCCCTTCATTTGGCAGATCTGACTATAACTCTACCCTCATGATTCCAAGCAAAAACTCAAACAGGAAGTACCAGTGACCCGCTCAATATAGAAGTGGTCTGATGAAGCGGATGCTAAGCTAGCACAGACTGAAATATGTTCCGGGATTCATCCAATGGCATTGAGGCGTTTACCACATCAGTCACCGACTTCATTAATAAGTGCATTGACGACCTCGTCCCCACAGTGATCGTAAATACATATCCCATCCAGAAGCTAGGGATTACAAGCAACATCCGAACTGAGCTAGAGCTGCCGCTTTCAAGGAGCAGGACACTCATCCGTACGCGTGTAAGAAATCCCGCTACTACCATCAAACAGGCAAAGCGTCAACAGGAGTAAGATAGAATCCTACTACACCGGCTCTGATGCTCGTCGGACGTGTCAGGGCTTACAAACTACCATCGATTACAAACGGAAAGCCAGCCACGAGCTTCCAAGTGATGTGAGCCTGCCAGATGACCTAAATGTCTTCTATTCTCACTTCAAGGCAAGAAATACTGAACCATGCATGAGAGCAAACAGCTGTTCCGGACGACTGTATGATCACGCTCTCCGTAGCCGATGTGAGTATGACCTTTAAACAGGTTAACATTCTGACGGATTAACAGTACACCAAGGTAAAATATCTAAATGACTATCACCCCGTAGCACTCACATCTGTAGCCATGAGATGCTTTAAAAGGCTGGTCATAGCTCACATCAACACCATCATCCAAGAGCCACAGGTGACGCAATCTCTATTGCACTCCACACTGCCCCTAAACCACCTGGACAACTAAATCATAAACAACAGAGTAGGCTAATAGGTCCTTTAGTTGTGGGGTTATGCCCAGGTAGAACAATGTCTAATCTTTACTTCCATATTTCCAATTCCTATTCTTGAAGATCAAGGGGTATTAAATTAATTGGAATGACTGGAAATCTGACAGACTTAGCTTTTAATGTAAATATATAACAATTAATATAATTATCTGTAGTAGAAAGCAATTGGTTAAAAGAAGCCTACATAACCAACCCATAAAGTAAAATGCAACATCAATTTATGGCCAGTAAACTCTAACATCGATTTATCCTGCAATAGATGTCATTCAATTGGTAATATTCATGTTTGTCTTCTTCTAATGACTCTTAATGGGAAAGTAATCTAAAATTAACTGAAAATAAGCAAATTACAATACTGAGTTTGACAATCAAAAAGTTACATTACAATTCTGGACAGGTAACTAGCAACTAACGGATTACATTTATAAAGTTAACTACCCAACCCTGAGATTGTGAGTACCCGAGTGACAGAGTGAGAAATAAAGAGAGGCAGCTCTCGACAGAGCGAGTGTTTCTAATGAAATGAGAGAGAACGAAAAACAAAGAGATGGAAAGAGACAGAGCATTATAGAGACATAGAAACATACAGGAACTCAAATTCTTCTGTTCACCTGATTTAGAATTCCTCACAATCAAATGTAGACCGCATTATCTACCAAGAGAATTCTCTTCGATTATAATCACAGCCGTATATATCCCCCCCCAAGCAGACACATCGATGGCTCTGAACAAACTTTATTTAACTCTTTGCAAACCGGAAACCATTTATCCGGAGGCTGCATTCATTGTTGTTGGGGATTTTAACAAGGCTAATCTGAAAACAAGACTCCCTAAATTTTATCAGCATATCGATTGCGCAACCAGGGGCGGAAAAACCTTGGATCACTGTTACTCTAACTTCCGCGACGCATATAAGGCCCTGCCCCGCCCCCCTTTCGGAAAAGCTGACCACGACTCCATTTTGCTGATACCTGCCTACAGACAAAAGCTAAAAAAAAGAAGCTCCCACGCTGAGGTCTGTCCAACGCTGGTCCGACCAAGCTGACTCCACACTCCAAGACTGCTTCCATCACGTGGACTGGGACATGTTTCGTATTGCGTCAGATAACAACATTGACGAATACGCTGATTCGGTGTGCGAGTTCATTAGAACGTGCGTTGAAGATGTCGTTCCCATAGCAACGATTAAAACATCCCCTAACCAGAAACCTTGGATTGATGGCAGCATTCGCGTGAAACTGAAAGCGCAAACCACTGCTTTCAATCAGGACAAGGTGTCTGGTAACATGACTGAATACAAACAATGCAGCTATTCCCTCCGTAAGGCTATCAAACAAGCTAAGCGTCAGTACAGAGACAAAGTAGAATCCCAATTCAACGGCTCAGACACAAGAGGCATGTGGCAGGGTCTACAGTCAATCACGGACTACAGGAAGAAATCCAGCCCAGTCACGGACCAGGATGTCTTGCTCCCAGGCAGACTAAATAACTTTTTTGCCCGCTTTGAGGACAATACAGTGCCACTGACACTGCCTGCAACGGAAAAATGCGGTCTCTCCTTCACTGCAGCCGAGGTGAGTAAAACATTTAAACGTGTTAACCCTCGCAAGGCTGCAGGCCCAGACGGCATCCCCAGCCGCGCCCTCAGAGCATGCGCAGACCAGCTGGCTGGTGTGTTTACGGACATATTCAATCAATCCCTATACCAGTCTGCTGTTCCCACATGCTTCAAGAGGGCCACCATTGTTCCTGTTCCCAAGAAAGCTAAGGTAACTGAGCTAAACGACTACCGCCCCGTAGCACTCACTTCCGTCATCATGAAGTGCTTTGAGAGACTAGTCAAGGACCATATCACCTCCACCCTACCTGACACCCTAGACCCACTCCAATTTGCTTACCGCTCAAATAGGTCCACAGACGATGCAATCTCAACCACACTGCACACTGCCCTAACCCATCTGGACAAGAGGAATACCTATGTGAGAATGCTGTTCATCGACTACAGCTCGGCATTCAACACCATAGTACCCTCCAAGCTCGTCATCAAGCTCGAGACCCTGGGTCTCGACCCCGCCCTGTGCAACTGGGTACTGGACTTCCTGACGGGCCGCCCCCAGGTGGTGAGGGTAGGTAACAACATCTCCTCCCCGCTGATCCTCAACACTGGGGCCCCACAAGGGTGCGTTCTGAGCCCTCTCCTGTACTCCCTGTTCACCCACGACTGCGTGGCCACGCACGCCTCCAACTCAATCATCAAGTTTGCGGATGACACAACAGTGGTAGGCTTGATTACCAACAACGACGAGACGGCCTACAGGGAGGAGGTGAGGGCCCTCGGAGTGTGGTGTCAGGAAAATAACCTCACACTCAACGTCAACAAAACTAAGGAGATGATTGTGGACTTCAGGAAACAGCAGAGGGGTGTTCCACATCGATGGAACAGTAGTGGAGAGAGTAGCAAGTTTTAAGTTCCTCGGCATACACATCACAGACAAACTGAATTGGTCCACTCACACAGACAGCATCGTGAAGAAGGCGCAGCAGCGCCTCTTCAACCTCAGGAGGCTGAAAATTTTTTGCTTGTCACCAAAAGCACTCACAAACTTCTACAGATGCACAATCGAGAGCATCCTGGCGGGCTGTATCACCGCCTGGTACGGCAACTGCTCCGCCCTCAACCGTAAGGCTCTCCAGAGGGTAGTGAGGTCTGCACAACGCATCACCGGGGGCAAACTACCTGCCCTCCAGGACACCTACACCACCCGATGTTACAGGAAGGCCATAAAGATCATCAAGGACATCAACTACCCGAGCCACTGCCTGTTCACCCCGCTATCATCCAGAAGGCGAGGTCAGTACAGGTGCATCAAAGCTGGGACCGAGAGACTGAAAAACAGCTTCTATCTCAAGGCCATCAGACTGTTAAACATCCACCACTAACATTGAGTGGCTGCTGCCAACACACTGACACTGACTCAACTCCAGCCACTTTAATAATGGGAATTGATGGGAAATGATGTGAATATATCACTAGCCACTTTAAACAATGCTACCTTATATAATGTTACTTACCCTACATTATTCATCTCATATGCATACGTATATACTGTACTCTATATCATCGACTGCATCCTTATGTAATACATGTATCACTAGCCACTTTAACTATGCCACTTTGTTTACATACTCATCTCATATGTATATACTGTACTCGATACCATCTACTGTATCTTGCCTATGCTGCTCTGTACCATCCCTCATTCATATATCCTTATGTACATATTCTTTATCCCCTTACACTGTGTATAAGACAGTAGTTTAGGAATTGTTAGTTAGATTACTTGTTGGTTATTACTGCATTGTCGGAACTAGAAGCACAAGCATTTCGCTACACTCGCATTAACATCTGCTAACCATGTGTATGTGACAAATAGAATTTGATTTGATTTGATGATTTGATTTGATTTAGTTGAAAGAGTAACAAGCTGCTCCACTGACTTGGAGTTGTTGATGGTCTCCAGGCTCGTGGCAGCCACGCTGGCAAGGGTATTCCTGTAGAGGGCCTCCAGGTCCAGCAGCCTGCGGTGGTCCTGGGTGTGGGTGGAGTGGCGCCGAGACAGTGGGGGCAGCAGTATTGTCCCTGAGAAACGCCGCCGCACTGCATAGCTGAGGTTGGCCGTGGGTAGAGAGTCCCTCAGACTCTGTGGAGGAAACAAAATACAATCAGAGGACAGGTATTCTGATCAATTATAAAATCATTTTAGAAAGGATTTTTTTGACATATTTCTATTGACATTTCTGTCCGCAAGGGATATTATTTAGCTAAGTTTCAGGAAAAGCAATCACTTAGATTTTTCTTTTATTGTTGAGTAAAATATGAAGGGAATTTGAGAACTCTATGAACATCTACATGTGGCGGGAAAACTTGAGACAGAAGTAATACCTTGTCCAGGATATCACAATGTTGTTGCATTTATGAGAAGCTAAAACTTATGAAAAGCTCAAATGTAATTTCTTTGGACCACAAAGTAATACAATTCTCAATGTAAGATCTTCCGCAGCTAGGTTACAGCGTCCTGACAAATAGCATGACGACACTCAGACACTAAACAATGGATTCTCACAACAGGGCAATGACTGCAAGGGTTAAATGTATCAACTGGAACCAGTGAATGTAACAGGCCTCTGTGTATACATGTGGGACAACAAGGCTCAGAGAATGAGTTGATGTGATGTGTCAGACCACTTCAAAAGTGTGACATAAGTTCAACACAAAAAGCCTCGCACATGAACACATCTTCACCCAATGCCAAAAACACAATTACCAGAGTGACAAAGTGGACTCAATACATATATTTCCTAATTATTGAGTGCACTAACCCAAACCATGCTTGACTGGTCTCCTTGTGTTCTAAGGAGTGACAATACAGAGACCAGACGAGTATGGATTTCTTCCTTGTTGTTAACACCTGAGGCCTGAGTGGTTAACTGCCTTAAGCCTGGCATTAATCAAGTTTCCCATCAATGAAGGGTTTCAAAGTGAAGTCAAGCCATCTGTGTGAGTTTGTGGTGTACCCATTTAGATAAAAGAAATGTGTCCAAAAAATTACATATTGCAGCTTTAAAGCGGTAATTCATATTTAATATGTGTTTGATGAGTTTGATACAATTCCATTTATTCCGTTCCAGCCAATACTATGAGCCCCTCCTCCCCAATTAAGGTGCCACCAACCTCCTGTGCTAAACAGTGCATGGGTTAAATTGGCTGGTGTGAAGTAGCCTGCCAGAATATACTATTCCATTTCTACTGCGCCATCTGGATATATTTTTACCTGGTGTTATTTTGAGCCTGTGGTTGCAAAAAGGGAACATACGGAGGGGAAATACATAGATATGTCTAATTCAGTATATTCTTGCTTTGAGAAGTTGAGATTGGTTGCAATTAAAATGAATAGAAACGTATCAGTCTATTCTTCTTCTGAGAAATGAAGGCTATTCCATGCGGGAAATTGCCAAGAAACTGAAGATCTCGTACAACGCTGTGTACTACTCCCTTCACAGAACAGCGCAAACTGGCCCTAACCAGACTAGAAAGAGGAATGGGAGGCCCGGGTGCACAACTGAGCAAGAGGACAAGTGACATTAGTGTCTAGTTTGAGAAACAGAAGCCTCAAGTCCTCAACTGGCAGCTTCATGAAATAGGACCCGCAAAACACCAGTCTCAACGTCAACAGTGAAGAGGAGACTCTTGGATGCTGGCCTTCTAGGCAGAGTTCCTCTGTCCAGTGTCTGTTTTTTTGCCCATCTTAATTTTTTATTTTTATTGGCCAGTCTGAGATATGGCTTTTTCTTTGCAACTCTGCAAAACTCGAAAACAAGTTTTAATGACTCCAACCTAAGCGTATGTAAACTTCCGACTTCAACTGTATATTTTTGTCTTCCCTACCATCCCATCCTCTTCCTTTTCCTACACACAATCAAGATAAAATGTTGGATTTCAAATAATTAATTTGTATTGCCTGCATTTCGGAACATACATCACGTCAGACAATTGTCCACAAAGTACAAGAATATATTTTAAAAAATGTAAATAGCACCCGAAACAAATCCATATTGTTTATGTGTTATTTCCTATCTTATGAAATCTTCAAATGGATTTATATTATTTCATGAACCCAACAGTACAAACATCAGACTAAAGCCTCAGCTGAACTTGATGTTCACACTCAGATTGCAATCTGATAAAAACAAAGCATGAGAGCGTGTGACACTGTCGTAAGTTGTATTAACACAGACCCAGCTGAAGTCAGAAGTTTACATACACTTAGGTTGGAGTCATTAAAACTTGTTTTTCAACCACTCCACAAATTTCTTGTTAACAAACTATAGATTTGGAAAGTCGGTTAGGACATCTTCTTTGTGCATGACAGAAGCAATTTGTCAAACAATTTTTTACAGACAGATTATTTCACTTAATCACAATTCCAGTGGGTCAGAAGTTTACATACACTAAATTGACTGTGCCTTTAAACAGCGTGGAAAATTCCAGATAATTAAGTCATGGCTTTAGATGCTCCTGATAGGCTAATTGACATAATTTGAGTCAATTGGAGGTGTACCTGTGGATGTATTTCAAGACCTACCTTCAAACTCAGTGCCTCTTTGCTTGATATCATGAGAAAATCAAAAAACAATCAGCCAAGACTTACATACAGAGGAGGAACTTTTTGAAGCAATTCAATCTT
Organism: Oncorhynchus masou masou; assembly: GCF_036934945.1. Lineage (NCBI taxonomy): Eukaryota > Metazoa > Chordata > Actinopteri > Salmoniformes > Salmonidae > Oncorhynchus > Oncorhynchus masou. Next base: position 75,389,345 of record NC_088235.1, on the reverse strand, counting down.
TTCAGTCTGGAAAAACACCAGGGCTCAATGGTATACCAGTAGAGGTATATCAGACCTTCTTTGATGTACTCAAAGATCCATTATTAGCATGTTGTTATTACTCCTATAAAAGTGGTAGACTTTCAGGTACTCAACAAGAAGGTCTGATTTAAATACTACTGAAACAGGAAGGAGCCAGGTGGTATAAAGTATAAAGATTAATTCATTTAAGGATTCTTATACTTCAATGTTGTGATGCAGAAATCCTGACCAAATGCATAGCACATAGAATAAAAAAAGGTTTTACCAGATGTTGTTTTACATGGAAGATATATTGTAGATAATGTACATTACTTGAAACAATTGAACATTATGAAACATCAAAAGACACCAGGCCTGGTCTTCATAGCAGATTTTGAAAAGGCGTTTGATAAAGTACGACTCTAATTTCTATATAAATGCCTGGATTACTTTAATTTCGGTGAATCTCTTACACAATGGGTTAAAGTTATGTACAGCAACCCCAGGTGTAAAACAGTAAATAATGGTTACTCGTCAGAACGTATTGAGCTTTTACAGAGGAGTAAAACAAGGCTGTCTCCATATCTATTTATTATGGCTATTCAAATGCTAGCTATTAAATAAGACAAATGTTGAGTCATCGGCATACATTGACACTATTGTTTTTATCCCCTGGATTTCTAACCCCTTGATGTTCTTGTTGGATCTAAAGTCTGTAATCTGGATCCCTGCACATCATCATTGAAGATCTTGATCACTTTTCTAGCCTCTCTGGACTAAAACCCAATTATGACAAGTGTACCATATTACGTCTTGGATCATTAAAAGAGTGTTTACACTACCTTGTAGTTTACCAATAAAATGGGCGGATGGTGAAGTAGACATACTTAGTATTCATAGCTCAAAAAAAGATAAATGAACTTACCACAATCAATTTCAATAGAAAGTTTGCAAAAATAGACAAGATTCTGCAACCATGGAGAGGTAAATACTTGTCTATTTGTGGAAACATCACATTTACTTTTTTAAATCATATGAGAGAAAAATGTTATTTTATTTGGAATACTAAGCCAGACAAAATTAAACTTGCTTATTTACAGTTGAAGTCGGAAGTTTACATACACTTAGGTTGGAGTCATTAAAACTTGTTTTTCAACCACTCCACAAATTTCTTGTTAAAAAACTATAGTTTTGGCAAGTCGGTTTGGACATCTAGTAATTTTGCCAACAATTGTTTACAGACAGATTATTTAACTTATAATTCACTGTATCACAATTCCAGTGGGTCAGAAGTTTACATACACTAAGTTGACTGTGCTTTTAAATAGCTTGGAAAATTCCAGATAGTGATGTCATGGATTTAGAAGCTTCTGAAAGGCTAAATGACATCATTTGAGTCAAGAAATCAGCCAAAAATTGTAGACCTCCACAAGTCTGGTTCATCCTTGGGAGCAATTTCTAAACGCCTGAAGGTACCACGTTCATCTGTACAAACAATAGTACGCAAGTATAAATACCATGGAACCATGCAGCCGTCATACCTCTCAGGAAGGAGACACGTCCTGTCTCCTAGAGATTAATGTACTTTGGTGCGAAAAGTGTCAATAAATCCCAAAAACAACAGCAAAGGAACTTGTGAAGATGCTGGAAGAAACAATACAAAAGTATCTATATCCACAGTAAAACAGGTCCTATATCGACATAACCTGAAAGGCCCCTCAGCAAGGATGAAGCCACTGCTCCAAAACCACGATAAAAAAGCCATACTACGGTTTGCAACTGTACATGGGGACAAAGATCATACTTTTTGAGGAAATGTCCTCTGGTCTGATAAAACAAAAATAGAACTGTTTGGCCATAAAAGGGGGAGGCTTGCATACCGAAGAACACCATCTCAACCAGGAAGCACGGGGGTGGCAGCATCATGTTGTGGGGGTGCTTTGCTGCAGGAGGGATTGGTGCACTTCACAAAATAGATGGCATCATGAGGAGGACAATTATGTGGATATATTGAAGCAACATCTCAAGACATCAGTCAGGAAGTTAAAGCTTGGACGCAAATGGGTCTTCCAAATGGACAATGACCCCAAGCATACTTCCAAAGTTGTGGCAAAATGGCTTAAGGACAACAAAGTCAAGGTATTGGAGTGGCCATCACAAAGCCCTGACCTCAATCCTATAGAAAATGTGTGGGTAGATCTGAAAAAGCGTGTGCGAGCAAGGAGGCCTATAAACCTGACTCAGTTACACCAGCTCTGTCTGGAGGAATGGGCCAAAATTCACCCAACTTATTGTGGGATGCTTGTGGAAGGCTACCCAAAACGTTTGACCCAAGTTAAAGAATTTAAAGGCAATTCTACCAAATACTAATTGAGTGTATGTGAACTTCTGACCCACTGGGAATGTGATGAAAGAAATCATTCTCTCTACTATTATTCTGACATTTCACATTCTTAAAATAAAGTGGTGATCCTAACTGACCTAAAACAGGGAATATTTACTAGGAATTGTGAAACTGAGTTTAAATGTATTTGGCTAAGGTGTATGTTAACTTCCGACTTCAAATGTATGTCTCCCAGACAGTGCCAGAGCACTGAACAAAAATATAGATGCAACATGTAAAGTGTCGGTTTCATGAGTCGAAATAAAAGATCTCAGAAATGTTCCATAGACAAAAAAATATTTAGCTAAACAATCCAGTGCCCCAAGCAATGTCCCTTGCTCCAATGCCTGTCCACGTATGGCCGAAAACACCTGTGAGCAGTCCCCAAGAGCCAACATAAATGGATAGGGTTTTGGTCATCGCCATGTTGGTCCCAACCTGTCAGATAGAAATCACTCGATTTTAGAATGAGGATTTTTACAAATCATGGACTATATACCAATTTACACATCAATATAAACACCCGATCCTAGTTTGATGCCTACATTTTCCATTCATTTGGGGCTGAGGCTCATTTACACAATGTCTTGGAGTGTGCAGTTCACCGATTTTGGAATGCTGTTCCTGTCATTCAAGGTTTACAAATGATATCATCTAATTTCTCCAACAATCTCCATATGCCTATCCGCGTACAGGCTGCAAGTCAATTAAGAATTTTCTGGTCTTTTGGAAGCTGGGTCAGAATTCATCCTGCCAATCTTGTAGACTGGTGTTGGGAGGACCATTGTCAAAAGTCTTAAAGCGATGTCACATTGTGTACCTGGAGAGAAGAATGTTTAGTGAATAAATTGATTATTTCAGACAAAACAATGAATGAGCATATGAGGTTCCACCAGCAGGGCTATTTCAAACTATACCTGCAATTCAAAGAGAAAATATTGGGCCTGCTTCTCTCAGCTGTCGAAGCAAAGTTTTTTTGTCCTTTAAGACCGCAATCCAGTTCTCAGCGAGTTTCCCCGAGCAGTTTTGGTTTAAAACGGAAAAGTCCTGGGCAATCTGTAGTAAAGCAGACAAACTATTTCTTTTCCATTGCAGTTAGTCATTAGCTTGGCTAACACTTAACTCTCTAAGTCCTCCTGACCTCAGTCTGGAATGGCTCTTTGATGTTGTCGGCACAATGCGTCAATAATGAAGGGAGTTGTGATTGTACTTATTGGCTCTCCACTGTGTCTTTCTCACACAAACACCAACAGCCACAGTCGGCCCCCGAGCGCTGCCCCATTCTATAACAATGGTTGGATTTTCAAATCCAAACAATGGAGAGGTCTGAGAGATCTCAACCTGAGGAAAAAAAACATTTGAGAGAACCAATCAAATCTTATTGCACAATTAATTTAATTTAGAATTAATTGAATAGTTTGTGCTCAATACACTGTCAAATGTGAGCAGCCCAGATGACCGAGTGAAGATCAACATCCGGCCGGAAAACCAAGCAGCGGAATACATGAAATAGACCGCAATCCAAGAATGGGGACAGTCGAGAGTCCAAGAGTATCCTAGTCTACTGGATAGAACCCCACAGTGGAGGTGTCATAATACCAATAAAACCTAGTGGTCAAACAAGGAAATGGTTCCAATCGTTTTTTCCACCTTTCATTTTTCCCCATAAGGGATTTTAGAAACACTTAAAATAAGGGCGGTGCTTTGTGTAGGCTTACCCTGGCGTGACGTTTTGATAACCATGTAAATCTCTCTAGGACAAGGTGACTATTTACTCCCTAAAAAGGAAACGCTAATTAGCTGCTAATGTGGCTATTATAAAGAGAACTACAATACTGGTTTGCAAATATGTCAGATAGAAATGTGGAGGAGCTTGCAGGGATTTGTAGTCTTGCCTGACATCTACTTTGATGCTAATTAACATTTTAGAATTGGAGTAAATAGAGAAGAATATATTGATAAGTCACTTTGGCCAAGAAAGATTTACATAGTTATCAAAATGTCACGCAAGAGTAAGCCCACACAAAACACAGCGCTTATTTTAGGTGTTTCTAAAATACCCTATCGGAAAATGAAATGGTGGAAAAACGATTGGAACCATTTCCTTGTTTAACCGCTAGATTTTATAGGTATTATGACACCTCCACTGTGGGGCACTATCCAGCAGACGAGGATGCTCTCGGGCTATCTCAACTGTCTTGGCACCATTCTGACTGGTCCTCTGAGCCCTCTGGATTGTGGTCTATTTCAAGTACTCTGCAACTTGGATTGCATTTGACAATGTTTTTCAAAATAAACAACATGTACCTAGCAAGATCTGGCTACTGCTCAAGCTTGATGTGTCACTTTATGTGTCTACAGTCCTATGTATTCACGTGTGTGCCGAGGACCTCCACTTATGTATAAAAAAAGGTGGCGTCTACAGAATACTCACTGCGTTAGTCTTTCATTTTCTGCTTTAACCTTTCTAGGGCAGGCGTTCCGCTAGCAGAACCCCTCGACAACATTCCGCTGAAAAGGCAGCGTGCGAAATTCTAAAATATTTTTTGGGAAATATGTAACTTTCACACATTACAAGTCCAATACAGCAAATTAAAGAAACTTCTTGTTAATCTACCCATCGTGTCTGATTTCAAAAATGCTTTACACACGAAAGCACAACATATGATTGTTAGATCACTGCCAAGTCAAAAAAAACACACAGCCATCTTTCCAGCCAAACATAGGAGAATATAGATACAATTAATCACTAAACTTTGATCTTCATCAGATGACATTCATAGGACATCATGTTACACACTACATGTATGTTTTGTTTGATAATGTGCATATTTATATCCACAAATCTCAGTTTACATTGCCGCGTTACATGCAGTAATGTTTTGATTCCAAAACATCCGGTGATATTGCAGAAATACTCATAATAAACATTGATAAAAGATACAAGTGTTATTCACAGAATTAAAGATAGACTTCTCCTTAATGCAACCGCTGTGTCAGATTTTAAAAAAGCATTACGGAAAAAGCATAATCTGAGAACGGCGCTCAGAGCCCAATTTAGCCAGAGAAATATCCGTCATTTTGGAGTCAACAGAAGTTAAAAATTACACCAGAAATATTCACTTACCTTTGATGATCTTCATCAGAAGCCACTCCCAGGAATCCCAGTTCGACAATAAATTATTGATTTGTTCCATAAAGTCCATCATTTATGCCCAAATAGCCCCTTGTTGTTAGCGTGTTCAGCCCAGTAATCCATCTTCATGAGGTGTGAGCACTTCGTCCAGACAAAAACTCGAAAAGTTCCGTTACAAGTCGTAGAAACAAGTCAAACGATGTATGGAATCAATCTTTAGGATGTTTTTAACATGAATCATCAATAAGGTTCCAACCGGAGAATTCCTATGTCTGAAGAAAAGCACTGGAACGAGAGCTAACTCTCTCGTGACTGCGCGTCATGAGACCAAGGCACTCTGCCAGACCACTGACTCAAACAGGTCTCATGAGCCCCTCCTTTATAGTAGAATTCTAAAGTTTCTAAAGACGGTTGACATCTAGTGGAAGCCGTAGGAAGTGAAACTTGACTCCATAGACAGTGTATTCGGTAGGCCAAGCTTTGAAAAACTACAAACCTCAGATTTTTCTCAGGTTTTCGCCTGCTATATGAGTTCTGTTATACCCACAGACATCATTCAAACAGTTTTAGAAACTTCAGAGTTATCTATCCAATACTACTAATAATATGCATATATTAGCATCTGGGACAGAGTAGGAGGCAGTTCACTTTGGGCACGCTATTCATCCAAAAGTGAAAATGCTGCCCCCTATCCCAAAAAGGATTCATACTAACTTGGCTACATGAAATTTAAGGTCAATTCTAACATTAGATAGCTAAAATAATTTGCACAACTAAAGCTGCCACTGTTAGAAACCATTGAAAACCAGTACAGTAATGCTAGCTAACTCAATCACCATGCAAGCATGAGATAAACCTGCCAAATAGCTTGGTTAAATTAACCCAGACAGAGAATAAGTCATGTCTAGCTATGATAACTTAGCTAGCCAGCCATAATAAGTTAACGTTAGTGAGTGAATCAGTATACGACACAGTCCAGAAACAGTGTCAGACTTAGCTAGCTAAGCTACAATTACTGATATAGTTAGCTAGCTAGCCAAACATCAACAAAAAAAGTACATTTAGTTATATTCTGTGACAACACTCCAGTAACCTAACATCGCGAGCATGGTCGCGGGGTTAAACATTAGCTAGTTAGTAAACGTAACCACAGGCAGCAGAATTAGCATAGATTGAGCACTAACTAGACAATTTCTAACATTAGCTAGCTAAATAATTATGATAGGACAACCTAATTAACCTGACTGACCATCAAATTCAAAATTCGTAACGATTGTTACTTACCGTTTTCAGTCTGTCAGAACACCCTTAGGTTAGTCTAACATGACTCATTTTCCACTCAGTCAGTCATTAAGTCGCACTAGAAGACAGTTGCTCATGTTCTGGTGGACTTCATGCGCTGGTGGTGGGAGAATTAACCCATTAGTTGGGTCAAATAATATAAATAATAATGCATTGTTTAGTGTTGTGTAGTGGCTTTGCTGGGATGCATGTAAAAAAAAAACTCCACCTTAATAACCCAGCACCAACAACCCAACCTTACTGTTTTTACAGAAAACAACCCAACTATTGACCCAATGGCTGCAACCCAGTAATTGGGTCAAATAAGCAACCCAGCATTTTTTTGAGTGTTACTTAAATCTCAAAGCCATGCATACAAGAAGCCTTGACCAGTCTGGTGCACACACATTTCCCTGTCCTCAGTTTGTAAGGCCTCAATCTGTATTTTTCCCTTGTAACTGATTGCTTCGAGAATGAGAGAACAAACAACATGACCAAGATGACTTTGCTAGTACTAGCAATAAAAAGGTTGAATTGTTAAATAATTAATGTATGGTTTACATTTGAGAATACATTAATTTCTTACCTTATCAATCTTGAAGACCACACTTTTTTGGAGCAATAAATGAGCGTATTATGAGTGCACCACAAACTACTTCCAGGGTGTTGATGCATCCTCCTCCCAGCCTCCTCCAACACCACAGGTAGGGGAAGGGCATCCATCTGCAAAAGTGAAGTTTTGCTTTGACCTCATATCAACTCATATTGTTGCTACCTTAGTTGTTGTGCTAGCGAACATTCTACTGAACCATGACACTAGCATTTTGACATGGATATTGGTATTCAGACTGCAATGTATCCACAAATAAATATGTGTTTAGGCAAATCAGTTTGGTAGCTACCTATCACATTAATTGTGCAAAAATATGATAGCTAACATTAGCTAGCTAAACGCTAGCCAGTAAGTGGTGCTGACAGATTGAAATTGGTATCAACAAAAAATGTTTCACTCTATCCCATAAAACATGACATTGCTATCTAGGCATCATTTAGCTAATAAAATGTTAAAGTTTATTAGGACGTTTAATTAATAAGTTAGACACTCACCGGACAGCATTTGTAGGTAGGTACTGTAGCTAGATAGCGTGGTTTCCATTTTTCAAAAGATGTTTCTAATCCCCCGGATTTGTCATCAATGGTTACGGGTTTTGGAACTTGTTGCCACAGATTAAAATTGAATCTTGAAAGAATTCTCTGCCAGGTTTGCTGCATACTCACCATTAGCGTCAAACATTTGCAAACTTACAGTATGGCAACATTTTGTGGCACACTATTTAGTTTGCAGGAAATTTGTCACAAACTAGCAGGAAGTTTCCGCAACAAATTAATTTTTGTAATTTTCTCATAGGAAGTTATTATAGTCCACAAAGTGCTAAAAGTCAGTATTTGGACTATGCGTGTGAAATGTTAATGTTATATCAACAGAAAAGGTATATTTTCTGGGTAACCTAAATATTGACTGCTTGTCATCAAGCTATCCACTCAAAAATAAGCTTTTTTGCATTGTTTGCTGTTTTCTTCTGTCTTTTCCTTTTTTCTCTTTAGTTCATTCTCTTGGTTGTTGGTGCATTGAGGTGGGGGTTCTTGAGGGTGGGGAATAATTGAAATTTTTTATTCTTGTGGGAGAGGTCTTGAATGGTTGAGGGACAGCTATTGGGGAACTTGGAGGGTTCAGGTTCACGTTTTTTGGCCTGGTGGTAGATCGGTCAATGTGCCCTTGACCAGGGCATTGACCCTGGATGCTTCTGTGTATCGCTCTGAATGGGAGTCTGTTGGATGACTGGTATGATGTGGATGTTGAGTGGCTTCACTGCAAGTATATTGTACGTTTCGAATATTCAATAAATGTAAAAATACATTTAATAAAGAAGCTTCAAGCTGTAACCGATACTTGCAATCTGGTTCAGGTTATCAGTCAACCTACCAGGGTATTTACAAACAGAAAAAGAACGAAATCATCCACGTGCATTGATCACATCTTTACTAATGCTGCATAAATCTGCTCTTAAGCAGTATCCAAACCCATTGAATGTAGGGATCATAATAAACAGTGCCTTCGGAAAGTATTCCGACCATTTACTCAGTACTTTGTTGAAGCACCTTTGGCAGTGATTACAGCCTCAAGTCTTCTTGGGTATGATGCTACAAACTTGGCACACCTGTATTTGGGGAGTTTCTCCCATTCTTCTCTACAGATCCTCTCAAGCTCTGTCAGGTTGGATAGGGAGTGTTGCTAAACAGCTATTTTAAGGTCTCTCCAGAGAGGTTACTAGTCCAATGCTCTAACCACTAGGCTACCCTGAAAGTTTCCAGATTGACTGATCTTCCTGTCTTAAGTAATGATGGACTGTTGTTTCTCTTTGCTTATTTGAGCTGTTCTTGCTGTAATATGGACTTGGTTTTTTACCAAATAGGGCTATCTTCTGTATTCCACTCGTAGCTTGTCACAACACAACCGATTGGCTCAAACATAATTTGTGGAATTTCTTTCCTTTTCTATCTTTTAATAGGGCACATCTGTTAATTGAAATGCCTTGCAGGTGACTACCTCATGAAGTTGGTTGATAGAATGCTAAGAGTGCAAAGCTGTCATCAAGGCAAAAGGTGGCTACTTTGAAGAATCTCATATAAAATATCTTTTTTTTTTTTCAATACTTTATGAATCCGTATGTTATTTCATAGTTTTTTTTGTAAAGATAAAGAAAAGAAAAACACTTGAATGAGTAGGTATGTCCAAACTTTTGACTGGTACTGTACATAAATAATTAAAGTGAAAAGCTCTGGCGTACCTGAAATTAAATTCTAGGTTAAAAAAACTCTGCTCCATCCTTCATTAGGGCAAATGGCAAGTCAATAACAAAACCCTTTGATATTGCCAACCACTTTAATACGTTTTTTTTTTGACAAGATTAGCAAATGTATGCATGACAAGCAAACAAACACTGAGCCTTCATATTCATGCATAATGGACCAAAAGAATGAAACAAGAGCTCTGTAGTTTTGAGTTCTACAAAGTGGGTATGGAAGAGGAACAAATTATTGCTATCCATAAATGACATGCCACCTGGTGCCAACAACTTGGATGGTAAATTGCTCAGGCTGGCAGCGGAAAATATTGTGAGTCCTGTTTGCCACATCTTCAATGAGCCTAGAAGACAGTGAGACCCTCAGGCCTGAAGAGGCAAAGGTCATTCTGCTGCCCAAGAATAGCAGAGCACCATTTAATGGTTCAAACAGCTGATCAATCAGCCTGTTACCGGTGCTTAGCAGACCTTTGGAAAAAATAGTGTTTGACCAAATGTATTTTACAGAAAACAATCAAAACAGATTTTCAGCATCCTTACAGTATAGGGAAGGCCACTCAACATGCTCGGCACTGACACAAACGACTGATGATTGGCTGAAAGAAATAGATAGTAAGAAGATTGGGAAGCTGTTTTGTTAGACTTCAGTGCAGCTTTCGAAAGAATTGATCATAACCTATTGCTGAAAAAAACTGTTATGGATTTGCATTCTCTGCCCTAAACCAAATCTAGATCTATTATTAATTAATGTGGCGATTGAGCAAGTGAAGGAGACTAAACTGCTGGGTGCAACCCTAGATAGCAAGCTGTCATAGTCAAACATAGTGGTTGCTAAAATGGGAAGAAGTCTATCCATGATAAGGCGTTGGTCTGCTTTCTTGACAGGTCCTAAAGGCCCCAGTTTTGTCACACCTTTACTACTGCCCAGTTGTGTGGTCATGTTCGGCAAAGAGGGAGATGGGTAAATTGCAGTTGGTCCAGAACAGAGCAGCACGTGTTGCATTTAGATGTACACGGAGGGCGAGTGACAGTCACATGCACGTCAATCTCTCCGGGCTCAAAGTTGAGGAGAGATTGACTGTATCACTATTGGTCTTCGTGCGAGGTGTTGAAGGTACTGAACTGTCTGTTCAAGCAGTTGGCACACTGTTCGGACACTCATCGGTACAACATAAGACATGCAATCATAGGTCTCTCCACTGTCCCCAAGTCCAGAACAGAGGCTGGGAAACGCACAGTATTAAATAGTCATGACTACCGCAGGTAACTCAAGCTGGCAATAAAACCAGATAAAATAAATTAGAAAAGATCACCTCACGGCGCAAAGGGGACTGTGAAGACACAGCCATTTGTATTGTAATTTGCACTGTATTATTTATTGTATAATAAGGTGGGAGGCCTTGAACGAATCTTTGGCTTGTGCGAGCCGAAACAGCTCATAGGGCAGGAGCCATCTCCTGTTTCTGAAGCGTGAGGCAGAAGCAGGAGATCATGTAGTATTATGCAGTGTTATGTAATTATTTTATGCATGTTTGTTTCCTTTTTGCACCACAGGAAGCGTAATTGGGGATCCCAATAAATACTACTACTGTCACGCCTACTCCTGCTCCCTCCCTCCCTCCGGTGCTCGACATTACCGGTCTACGAACTACAGGCCCTGGCAACTATGATTACCACACCTGCTCCCCATCATTATGGACAACTGGTCTTCATTTTCTCTGCGATTATTCCCCCTTTATTTAGCCCTCACTTGACACCAGTCATTAGGTAGTATTGTTTTCTCTCACGTTCAATACGCTTCTCATGTGTGTTCATCTGTTTCTTTTCATTATTACACTCACCTTCTGCACCTGCTTCCTAACTCCCGGCGTATTACGTTTACAACTACTAAAATACTACTTGCGAGTTCAGGGCAATAATAAGTACAAATAAACCATAAATAATATCTTATACGGTTCCCGTTGTAATCGACAGTACACCTGCATACTTCAACCCTCGACTCTTAACAATTCTGATGAGCAGTGGCTGGGTTGTTATAAGATCATGGTTGAGAGTAGAGGACACAAGATGCTTTACAGTATGCCATTCTGCCTGTTCTTGTTACAGTGAATGTTTTGGCTCTGATAGAGACAGTGAGACTTCCCTTAATGCGCCAGCCGTGGCTTTGTGACAGCAGAGAGACTTAAAACCATGCGGGCCTACTGGGAAGAGCTATGCACACATTGGCACCGAGGACTGGCGGTTCTCCCATATGCCCTGTACAAACAATACACACACCCTCTTAAGAATACACAAGCACACACACACACAGTGTATTCGGAAAGTATTCAGACCCCTGGACTTTTCCCACATTTTGTTACTTTACAGCCTTACTCTAAAATGGATTAACTAAATACAAATTATCAATCTACACACAATACCCCATGATGACTAAGTGAAAACAGGTTTTTAGAAATTGTTGCTAATTTATAAAATAAAAAACATACCTTATTTACATAACTATTCAGACCATTTGCTATGAGACTTGAAGTTTAGCTTAAGGTGCATCCTCTTTCCATTGATCATCCTTGAGATGTTTCTACAACTTGGATGGAGTCCACCTGTGGTAAATTCAATTGATTTGACATGATTTGGAAAGGCACACACCTGTCTATAGAAAAGGCCACAGTTGACAGTGCATGTCAAAACAAAACCCAAGTCATGAGGTCGACGAAATTGTCCTAAGAGCTCCGAGACAGGATTATGTCGAAGCACAGGTCAAGGGAAGGGTACCGAAAAAATTATGCAATATTGAAGGTCCCCAAGAACAGTGGCCTACATCATTCTTAAATGAAAAAAGTTTGGTTTCACCAAAATTCTTGGTCTGGGTGGTGACCACAGACCCGATGGTCACTGACAGAGCTCCAGTGTTTGTCTGTGGAGATGGGAGAACCTTCCAGAAGGAAAACCATCTCTGCAGCACTCCACCAATGAGGCCTTCATGGTAGAGTGGCCAGACGGAATCCACTACTCGGTAAAAATTACTTGACAGTCCGCTTGGAATTTGCCAAAAAGCACCTAAACGACTCTCAGACCATGGCAAACAAGATTATCTGGTCTGATGAAACCAAGATTGAACTCTTTGGTGTCACATCTGGAGGAAACCTGGCACAATCCCTACAGTGAAGCATGGTAGTTGTGGCAGCATCATGCTTTGGGGATATTTTTCAGCGGCAGGGACTGAGAGACTAGTCAGGATCGAGGGAGAGATGGATGGAGCAAAGTACAGAGAGATCCTTGATGAAAATCTGCTCCAGAGAGCTCATGACCTCAGACTGGGGTGAATGTTCACCTTCCAACAGGACAACGACCTTAAGCACACAGCCAACACAATGCAGGAGTAGCTTTGGGACAAGTCTCCGAATATCATTAAGTGGCCCAGCCAGAGCCCGACAGACATGGCAGCTTGGCTTCTAGCTCCTAAACAACTTTGCAGAATTTTGTTTTTTTGTATATTATTTCTTACATTATTACCCCAGAACATATTACATATGGTGGTGGTAACTCACCAGCATTACGACCAGGAATATGACTTTCCAAATTGGATCCTTTGTTCACACCCCCCAGGGCAATTGAACATCTCAGAGTGAGGATGAGCTCTGGCATCTCAAGCTCAGGGTGAGGATCTCCTTCCAGAGAGACATCAGGGACTGTAACATACCCTGTTTTACAGAATTGTCTTGTCTTTGGCATCATTAAACTGAAGACTTATCAAATCAATTCTCAAATTATTATTACGTGATTAAACTAATCATGTAAATGTAATTAACTAGGAAGTCGGGGCACCAAGGAAATCTTCAGATTAAAGTTAACGCCTGGGCATGCTCCTGATGAGGTGGCAGATGGTCTCCTGAGGGATCTCCTCCCAGACAGAATAATGTCTCTCTCCGGATATACTGTCCCCGTCCATACAGCCAGCTGGGTTCTTAGTACAGCGCGCGGACAGGAATAAAGAACTCTCCGGGAAGAAGGGCGGTGGTGTATGTTTCATGATTAACCACTGTCTGATTGTGATAACGTACAGAAACGTGTGATAACGTCCTTTTGTTCACCTGACCTAGAATACCTCACAATCAAATGCAGACCGTATTACCTCCCAAGAGAATTCCCTTACATTATAGTCACAGCCATGTGTATTCCTCCTCAAGCCGACACCATGACGGCCCTCAAAGAACTACACTGGACTTTATGCACACTGGAAACCACATATCCTGAGACTGTATTTTTTGTAGCTGGGGATTTTAACAAAGCAAATTTGAAGAAAATGTTAACGAAGTTCTATCAACACATTGGCTGTAGTACTCGCGATGGGAAAACACTAGACCACTGCTTTTCTCTCTTCTGGGCTGCCTACAAGGCCCTCCCCCGCCCTCCATTTGGCAAATCAGATCACAACTCCATTTTGCTTCATCCTATAGGCAGAAACTCAAACAGGAGGTACCCGTGCTAAGATCTAGTCAACACTGGACTGACCAATTGGAATCCACACTTCAAGATTGTTTTGATCACGTGGACTGGGATATGTTCCAGGTTGCTTCTGAGAATAACATTGATGTATACACGGACACTGAGTTCATCAGGAAGTGTATAGGGGATGTTTTTCCCACTGACTATTAAAACCTATCCAAACCAGAAACAGTGGATAGATGGAAGCATTCGCGCTAAACTGAAAGCTGAAAGCATTTAACCGTGACTGGGAATATGGCCGAATACAAAATGTGTAGTTATTCCCTCCGTAAGGCAATCAAACAGGCAAAACATCAATATAGAGACAAAGTGGAGTCGCAATCCAACGGCTCAGACACGAGAAGTAGTGGAGCAAGAAAGTATTTAGTCAGCCACCAATTGTGCAAGTTCTCCCACTTAAAAAGATGAGGCCTGTAATTTTCATCATACGTACACTTCAATTATGACAGACAAAATGAGAAAAAAAATCCAGAAAATCACATTGTAGGATTTTTAATTATTTAATTTGCAAATTATGGTGGAAAATAAGTATTTGATCAATAACAAAAGTTTATCTCAATATTTTGTTATATACCCTTTGTTGGCAATGACAGAGGTCAAACATTTTCTGTAAGTCTTCACAAGGTTTTCACACACTGTTGCTGGTATTTTTGCCCATTCCTCCATGCAGATCTCCTCTAGAGCAGTGATGTTTTGGGGCTGTTGCTGGGCAACACAGACTTTCAACTCCCTCCAAAGATTTTCTATGGGATTGAGATCTGGAGACTGGCTGGCCACTCCAGGACCTTGAAATGCTTCTTACGAAGCCACTCCTTCGTTGCCCGGGCGGTGTGTTTGGGATCATTGTCATGCTGAAAGACCCAGCCATGTTTCATCTTCAATGCCCTTGCTGATGGAAGGAGGTTTTCACTCAAAATCTCACGATACATGGCCCCATTCATTCTTTCCTTTACACGGATCGGTTGTCCTGGTCCCTTTGCAGAAAAACAGCCCCAAAGCATGATGTTTCCACCCCCATGCTTCACAGTAGGTATGGTGTTTTTTGGATGCAACTCAGCATTCTTTGTCATCCAAACACGACGAGTTGAGTTTTTACCAAAAAGTTATATTTTGGTTTCATCCGAACATATGACATTCTCCCAATCTTCTTCTGGATCATCCAAATGCTCTCTAGCAAACTTCAGACGGGCCTGGACATGTACTGGCTTAAGCAGGGGGACACGTCTGGCACTGCAGGATTTGAATCCCTGGCGGCATAGTGTGTTACTGATGGTAGGCCTTGTTACTTTGGTCCCAGCTCTCTGCAGGTCATTCACTAGGTGTACCTATGATAAAAATTACAGGCCTCTCATCTTTTTAAGTGGGAGTACTTGCACAATTGGTGGCTGACTAAATACTTTTTTGCCCCACTGTATGTGGCAGGGTCCACAGACAATCACGGATTACAAAGGGAAAACCAGCCATGTCGCGGATTCCGATGTCTTGCTCCTGGACAAGCTAAACACATTCTTCACCCGCTTTGAGGATAACACAATGCTATCGACGCGGCCCGCTCCCAAGGACTGTGGGTTCTCCTTCTCTGTGGCTGATGTGAGTAAGACCTTTAAGCGTGTTAACCTTTGCAAGGTTTCCGGGATACCTAGCCGCGTCTTCAGAGCATGCGCGGACCAGCTGACAACCCAAAAGATCTACAGACAATGCAATCCCCATTGCAATGCACACTGCCCTATCCCATCTGGACAAGAGGAATACCTATGTAAGAATTCTGTTCATTGACTATAGCTCAGCTTTCAACACCATAGTACCCTCCAAGCTCATCATCATCAAGCTCGTGGCCCTGGGTCTGAATCCCGCCCTGTGCAACTGGGTTCTGGACTTCCTGACAAGCCACTCTATGCTGGTGAAGGTAGGAAACAACACCTCCACTTCACTGATCCTCAACACAGGGGCCTCACAAGGGTGCGTGCTTCAGGAACCTACAGCACCCAATGTCACAGGAAGGCCAAATAGATCAAGGACATCAACCACCTGAGCCATGGGCTGTTCACCCTGCTATCATCCAGAAGGCGAGGTCAGTACAGGTGCATCAAAGCTGGGACTGAACAACAGCTTCTATCTCAAGGCCATCAGGGGTTAAATAGCCATCATTAGCTGGCTACCAACTAGTTACTAAACCCTGCACCTTAAAGGCTGCTGGCATATTAAAGTATTCATCCCCCTTGGCATTTATCCTATTTTGTTGCATTACAACCTGTAATTTAAACAGATTTTTATTTGGATTTCATGTAATGGTCATACACAAAATAGTCCAAATTGGTTAACCTGTTGAAACTCTGGGGGCGCTATATCATTTTTGGATAAAAAGACGTGCCCGTTTTAAGCGCAATATTTTGTCACAAAAAGATGCTCGACTATGCATATAATTGGTAGCTTTGGAAAGAAAACACTCTGACGTGTCCAGAACTGCAAAGATATTCTCTGTGCGTGCCCTAGAACGTGAGCTTCAGGCAAAACCAAGATGAGACGGCATCCAGGAAATTAGCAGGATTTTTGAGGCTCCGTTTTCCATTGTCTCCTTATATGGCTGTGAATGCGAGAGGAACGAGCCTGCCCTTTCTGTCGTTTCTCCAAGGTGTCTGCAGCATTGTGACGTATTTGTAGGCATATCATTGGAAGATTGACCATAAGAGACCACATTTACCAGGTGTCCGCCCGGTGTCCTGCGCCGAAATTGGTGCGCAAAACTCAGCTGCAAGTACTTTTCCATGGAATTTAGAGAAGAAAGCAGGCTTCCACGAACGATATATCAATGAAGAGATATGTGAAAAAAACACCTTGAGGATAAACAACGTTTGCCATGTTTCGGTCGATATTATGGAGTTAATTCGGAAAAAGTTTGAAGTTGTAGGTGACTGAATTTTCGGTTCGTTTCGGTAGCCAAATGTGATGTACAAAACGGAGCGATTTCTCCTACACAAAGACGCTTTCAGGAAAAACTGCACATTTGCTATGTAACTGAGAGTCTACTCATTGAAAACATCCGAAGCTCTTCAAAGGTAAATGATTTTATTTATTTGGTTATCTGTTTTTTGTGAAAATGTTGCGTGCTAAATGCTACTCAAAATGCTAAGCTAGCTTAGCATACTCTTACACAAATTAGTGAATTGCTATGGTTCAAAAGCATATTTTGAAAATCTGAGATGACAGTGTTGTTAAGAAAAGGCTAAGCTTGAGAGTAGGGCGCATTATTTTCATTTTATTTGCGATTTTCAGAAATCGTTAACGTTACATTATGCTAATGAGCTTGAGGCTATAACTGTATACAGGTTTTTTTCATAGCCAAATGTGAACAAAACAGAGCGATTTGTCCTACACAAATAATATTTTTTTGAAAAACTGCACATTTGCTATGTAACTGAGAGTCTCCTCATTGAAAACATCCGAAGCTCTTCAAAGGTAAATGATTTTATTTATTTGGTTATCTGGTTTTTGTGAAAATGTTGCGTGCTAAATGCTGCTCAAAATGCTAAGCTAGCTTAGCATACTCTTACACAAATTAGTGAATTGCTATGGTTCAAAAGCATATTTTGAAAATCTGAGGTGACAGTGTTGTTAAGAAAAGGCTAAGCTTGAGAGTAGGCGCATTATTTTCATTTTATTTGCGATTTTCAGAAATCGTTAACGTTGCGTTATGCTAATGAGCCTGAGGCTTTAGTCACGATCCCGGATCCGGGATGGGGAGTTTCAAGTGAAATGAAAAAAAAAAATAGAAAATGGAAAAGTGGTGCGTGCATATTTATTCACCCCCTTTGCCATAAAGCCCCTAAATAAGATCTGGTGCAACCAATTACCTTCAGAAGTCACATAATTAGCTAGATTGCACACAGGTGGACTTTATTTAAGTGACATGATCTCATTACATACACACACACACACCTGTTCTGAAAGGCCCCAGAGTCTGCAACACCACTAAGCAAGGTGCGGCACCAAGCAAGCGGCACTATGAAGACCAAGGAGAAGTACAGATCAGGGTTGGATTATTTAAAAAAACATCCTAAACCTTTTTTTATTTTAGTTTTTATCCCCTTTTCTCCCCAATTTCGTGGTATCCAATTGTTAGTAGTTACTATTTTGTCTCATTGCTACAACTCCCGTACGGGCTCGGGAGAGATGAAGGTCGAAAGCCATGCATCCTCCGAAACACAACCCAACCAAGCCGCACTGCTTCTTAACACAGCGCGTATCCGCCACAGGAGTTGCTAGTGCGCGATGAGACAAGGATATCACTACCGGCCAAACCCTCCCTAACCCGGACAACGCTAGGCCAATTGTGCGTCGCCCCATGGACCTCCCGGTCGCGGCCGGCTTCGACAGAGCCTGGGCGCGAACCCAGAGTCTCTGGTAGACCACTGCGCCACCCGGGAGGCCCGCTATCCTAAACCTTTAACATCCCACGGAGCACCATTAAATCAATTATTAAAAAATGGAGAGAATATGGCATCACAACAAACCTGCCAAAAGAGGCCCACCCACTAAAACTCCAGGACCGGACAATGAGGGCATGAATCAGAGGCAACAAAGAGACCAAAGATAACCCTGAAGGAGCTGTCCATAGGACCACTTTAAGCAGTACACTCCACAGAGCTGGGCTTTACGGAAGAGTGAATAGAAAAATGCCATTGCTTCAAGAAAAAAATTAGCAAGCACGTTTGCTGTTCGCGAAAAGGCATGTGGGAGACTCCACCACACATATGGAAGAAGGTACTCTGGTCAGATGAGACTAAAGTTGAGCTTTTTGGCCATCAAGGAAAATGCTATGTCTGGTGCAAACCCAACACCTCTCATCACACCGAGAACAGCATCCCCACAGTGAAGCATGGGTGGCAGCATCATGCTGTGGGGGATGTTTTTCATCTGCAGGTACTGGGCAACTTGTCTGAATTGAAGGAATGATGGATGGCGTGGTTTAACCACTTGAGTGGTTTAAGTGGAAACATTTAAATGTCTTGGAATGGCCTTGTTAAAGCCCGGATCTCATTCCAATTGAGAATCTGTCGTATGACTTAAAGATTGCAGTACACCAGATGTACCCATCCAACTTGAAGGAGCTAGGGCAGTTTTTTCTTGAATAATGGGAAAAAAATCCCAGTGGCTAGATGTGCCAAGCCCATAGAGACATACCACAAGAGACTTGCTGCAAAAGGTGGCTCTACAAAGTATCGACTTTGGGGTGGGGGTGAATAGTTATGCACGCTCAAGTTCAGTTTTTTGTTATTATATCTTCTTTGTTTCACACAAAAGAATTGCATCTTCAAAGTGGTAGACATGTTGGGTAAGTCAAAAGATATAAACCCCCGAAAAAAAATCTATTTTAATTCCAGGTTGTAAGGCAACAAAATAGGAAAAATACCAAGTGGAGTGAATACTTTCGCCAGCCACAGTGTGTGTGTGTGTGTGTGTGTGTGTGTGTGTGTGTGTGTGTGTGTGTGTGTGTATGTATGTATGTATGTATGTATGTATGTATGTATGTATGTATGTGTACATATACATATATATATATATATATATATATATATCTCAAAAAAATAAAGGGAACACTTAAACAACACAATGTAACTCCAAGTCAATCACACCTCTGTGAAATCAAACTGTCCACTTAGGAAGCAACACTGAATGACAATAAATTTCACATGCTGTTGTGCAAATGGAATAGACAACAGGTGGAAATTATAGGCAATTCGCAAGACACCCCCAATAAAGGAGTGGTTCTGCAGGTGGAGACCACAGACCACTTCTCAGTAACCTATGCTTCCTGGCTGATGTTTTGGTCACTTTTGAATGCTGGTGGTGCTTTCACTCTAGTGGTAGCATGAGACGGAGTCTACAACCCACACAAGTAGCTCAGGTAGTGCAGCTCATCCAGGATGGCACATCAATGCGAGCTGTGGCAAGAAGGTTTGCTGTGTCTGTCAGCGTAGTGTCCAGAGCATGGAGGTGCTACCAGGAGACAGGCCAGTACATCAGGAGACGTGGAGGAGGCCGTAGGAGGGCAACAACCCGGCAGCAGGACCGCTACCTCCGCCTTTGTGCAAGGAGGAGCAGGAGGAGCACTGCCAGAGCCCTGCAAAATGACCTCCAGCAGGCCACAAATGTGCATGTGTCTGTTCAAACGGTCAGAAACAGACTCTGTGAGGGTGGAATGAGGGCCCGACATCCACAGGTGGGGGTTGTTCTTACAACCCAACACCGTGCAGGACGTTTAGCATTTGCCAGAGAACACCAAGTTTGGCAAATTCGCCACTGGCGCCCTGTGCTCTTCACAGATGAAAGCAGGTTCACACTGAGCACATGTGACAGACGTGGCAGAGTCTGGAGACACCGTGGAGAACGTTCTGCTGCCTGCAACATCCTCCAGCATGACCGGTTTGGCGGTGGGTTGGCCCTGGGTTCCTCCTAACGCAAGACAATGCTAGACCTCATGTGGCTGGAGTGTGTCAGCAGTTCCTGCAAGAGGAAGGCATTGATGCTATGGACTGGCCTGCCCATTCCCCAGACCTGAATCTAATTGAGCACATCTGGGACATCATGTCTCGTTCCATCCACCAACGCCACGTTGCACCACAGACTGTCCAGGAGTAGGCGGATGCTTTAGTCCAGGTCTGGGACGAGATCCCTCAGGAGACCATGCGCCACCTCATCAGGAGCATGCCCAGGCATTGTAGGGAGGTCATACAGGCACGTGGAGGCCACACACACTACTGAGCCTCATTTTGACTTGTTTTAAGGACATTATATCAAAGTTGGATCAGCCTGTAGTGTGGTTTTCCACTTTAATTTTGAGTGACTCCAAATCCAGACCTCCGTGGGTTGAAAAATTTGATTTCCATTGATCATTTTTGTGTGATTTTGTTGTCAGCACATTAAACTATGTAAAGAAAAAAGTATTTAATAAGAATATTTCATTGATTCAGATCTAGGATGTGTTATTTTAGTGTTCCCTTTATTTTTTGAGCAGTATATATATATATATATATATATATATATATAGTTATATATATACTAACTCAGCAAAAAAAAACATCCTCTCACTGTCAACTGTGTTTATTTTCAGCAAACTTCAAGTGTAAATATTTATATTATCATAACAAGACTCAACAACTGAAATATAAACTGAACAAGTTCTACAGACATGTGACTAACAGAAATGGAATAATGTGTCCCTGAACAAAGGGGGGGTCAAAATCAAAAGTAACAGTCAGTATCTGGTGTGGCCACCAGCTGCATTAAATACTGCATCTCCTCTTCATGGACTGCACCAGATTTGCCAGTTCTTGCTGTGAGATGTTACCCCATTCTTCCACCAAGGCACCTGCAAGTTCCCGGACATTTCCGGGGGGAAAGGCCCTATCCCTCACCCTCTGATCCAACAGGTCCCAGACGTGCTCAATGGGATTGCGATCCAGGGTCTTCGCTGGCCATGGCCGAACAATTACATTCTTGTTTTGCAGGAAATCACGCACAGAACGAGCAGTATGGCTGGTGCCATTGTCATGCTGGAGGGTCATGTCAGGATGAGCCTGCAGGAAGGGTAGTACCTGAGGGAGGAGGATGTCTTATTGTATTGAGATTGCCTGCAATGACAACAAGCTCAGTCTGATGATGCTATGAAACATCGCCCCAGACCAAGACGGACCCTCCACCTCAATCCCACTCCAGAGTACAGGCCTCGGTGTAATGCTAATTCCTTTGATGATAATTACGAATCCAATCATCACCCCTGGTGAGACAAAACCGTGACTGGTCAGTGAAGAGCACTTTTTGCCAGTCCTGTCTGGTCCAGTGACGGTGGGTTTGTGCCCAAAGGCGACGTTGTTGCCGGTGATGTCTGGTGAGGACCTGCTTTACAACAGGCCTACAAGCCCCCAGTCCAGCCTCTCTCAGCCTATTGTGGACAGTCTGAGCACTGATGGAGGAATTGTGCGTTCCTGGTGTAACTCGGGCAGTTGTTGTTGCCATAATGTGTCTGTCCCGCAGGTGTGATGTTCGGATGTACCGATCCTGTGCAGGTATTATTACACATGGTCTACCACTGTGAGGACGATCAGCTGTCAGTCCTGTCTCCCTGTAGCACTGTCTTAGGCGTCTCACAATACAGAAATTGCAATTTATTGCCCTGGCCACATCTGCAGTCCTCATGCATCCTTGCAGCATGCTTAAGGCATGTTCACGCAGATGAGCAAGGACCCTGGGCATCTTTTGGTATTTTTCAGAGTCAGTAGAAAGGCCTCTTAAGTTTTCATAACCTTGACTTTAATTGACTACTGTCTGTAAATTGTTAGTGTTTTCACAGCCATTCCACAGGTGCATGTTCATTATTTTTTTATGGTTCATTGAACAAGCATGGGAAACCGTGTTTAAACCCTTTACAATGAAGATCTGTGAAGTTATTTTGATTTTTACGAATTATCTTTGAAGGACAGGGTCCTTAATGGGCCGTCTTGTTTTTTTACTGAGTTTACACACACACACACAGTTGAAGTCAGAAGTTTAAATACACTTAGGTTAGAGTCATTAAAACTAGTTTTCAACCACTATACAAATTTCTTGTTAACGAACTGTAGTTCGGTTAGGTCGGTTAGGACATCTACCTTGTGCATGACACAATTTTTCCAACAATTGTTTACAGACAGAATATTTCACTGTATCACAATTCCAGTGAGTCAGAAGTTCACATACACTAAGTTGACTGTGCCTTCATACAGCTTGGAAAATTCCAGAAAATGATGTCATTGCTTTAGATGCTTCTGGTAGGCTAATTGGCAGCATTTGAGTCAATTGGAGGTGAACCTGTGGATGTATTTCAAGGCCTACCTTCGAATTCAGTGCCTCTTTGCTTGAAATCATGGGAAAATCAGAAGAAATCAGCCAAGAACTCAGAAAAAAATTTGTAGACCTCTACAAGTCTGGATCATCCTTGAAGCAATTTCCAAACGCCTGAAAGTACCACGTTCATCTCTACAAACAATAATACGCGCAAGTATAAACACCATGGGACCACGCAGCCGTCATACCTCGCGTTCGGTCTCCTTGAGATGAACGTACTTTTGTGCGAAAAGTGCAAATCAATGTCAAAACAACAGCAAAGGACCGTGCAAAATTATTCAGCCCCTTTACTTTCAGTGCAGCAAACTCTGTCCAGAAGTTCAGTGAGGATCTCTGAATGATCCAATGTTGACCTAAATGACTAATGATGATAAATACAATCCACCTGTGTGTAATCAAGTCTCCATATAAATGCACCTGCACTGTGATAGTCTCAGAGGTCCGTTAAAAGCACAGAGAGCATCATGAAGAACAAGGAACACACCAGGCAGGTCCGAGATACTGTTGTGAAGAAGTTTAAAGCCGGATTTGGATACAAAAAGATTTCCCAAGCTTTAAACATCCCAAGGAGCACTGTGCAAGCGATAATATTGACATGGAAGGAGTATCAGACCACTGCAAATCTACCAAGACCTGGCCGTCCCTCTAAACTTTCAGCTCATACAAGGAGAAGACTGATCAGAGATGCAGCCAAGAGGCCCATGATCACTCTGGATGAACTGCAGAGATCTACAGCTGAGGTGGGAGACACTGTCCATAGGACAACAATCAGTTGTATATTGCACAAATCTGGCCTTTATGGAAGAGTGGCAAGAAGAAAGCCATTTCTTAAAGATATCCATAAAAAGTGTTGTTTAAAGTTTGCCACAAGCCACCTGGGAGACACACCAAACATGTGGAAGAAGGTGCTCTGTTCAGATGAAACCAAAATTGAACTTTTTGGCAACAATGCAAAACGTTATGTTTGGCGTAAAAGCAACACAGCTCATCACCTTGAACACACCATCCCCACTGTCAAACATGGTGGTGGCAGCATCATGGTTTGGGCCTGCTTTTCTTCAGCAGGGACAGGGAAGATGGTTAAAATTGATGGGAAGATGGATGGAGCCAAATACAGGACCATTCTGGAAGAAAACCTGCAAAAGATGGAGTCTGCAAAAGACCTGAGACTGGGACGGAGATTTGTCTTCCAACAAGACAATGATCCAAAACATAGCAAAATCTACAATGGAATGGTTCAAAAATAAACATATCCAGGTGTTAGAATGGCCAAGTCAAAGTCCAGACCTGAATCCAATCGAGAATCAGTGGAAAGAACTGAAAACTGCTGTTCACAAATGCTCTCCATCCAACCTCACTGAGCTCGAGCTGTTTTGCAAGGAGGAATGGGAAAAAATTTCAGTCTCTCGATGTGCAAAACTGATAGAGACATACCCCAAGCGACTTACAGCTGTAATCGCAGCAAAAGGTGGCGCTACAAAGTATTAACTTAAGGGGGCTGAATAATTTTGCACGCCCAATTTTTCAGTTTTTGATTTGTTAAAAAAGTTTGAAATATCCAATAAATGTCGTTCCACTTCATGATTGTGTCCCACTTGTTGTTGATTCTTCACAAAAAAAATACAGTTTTATATCTTTATGTTTGAAGCCTGAAATGTGGCAAAAGGTCGTAAAGTTCAAGGGGGCCGAATACTTTCGCAAGGCACTGTAGGTACACTTCAACTATGACAGACAAAATGAGAAGAAAAAAATCCAGAAAATCACATTGTAGCATTTTTAATTAATTTATTTGCAAATTATATATGTGTATGTGTATGTGGCCAATAAATTTTGATTTGAACCCGATCGAACATCCCTGGAGAGGCTTGAAAATATATATGTGCAGCGACACTCCCCATCCAACCTGACAGAGCTCGAGTTTCTGCAGAGAAGAATGGGAGAAACCCCCAAATACAGGTGTGTCAATCTTGTAGTGTCATACCCAAGAAGACTCGAGGCTGTCATTGCTGCCAAACGTCCTTCAACAAAGTACTGAGTAAAGTGTCTGAATACATAAATTATTGAAAAACAGTTTTTGCTTTGTCATTATGGGGTATTGTGTGTAGATGGATAAAAAAAATATATAAATGTCATCAATTTTAGAATAAGTTGGTAACGCAACAAAATGTGGAAAAAGTCAGTCTGAATACTTTCCGAATGCACTGCATGTACAAGGACGCACACACACACACTCAAACTCGCATACGCACACACATAAAATAGCTATGATGTTTTAAGACAGAGAGAGACACCGTTTAAAATAAACCACCTAAAACACATTTAACATCAAAACCAAACATTGCACACCTTAAAGCAAAGTAGTTGACTTTATTTGTTTCTCCCAGCTGCATTTCTGATGACTTGATATTACCATTGGGAGCATTAGAGTGTGAAACAGTCTTAATTCAGAAAATAAATATTGATTCTTAAAATCATCACCTTACGAGAGATGAGATAAATAATTTGGAGCACACTGGTTAACTACAGCCACAGGGAGGCTGATACGAACCATTTGCTTTTTGTAATGATTACCCCTCACCTGCATTTGCATCCGGAGGATAAAAGACTTGAACTGGTAGCTATGGATTTAATGGCAACATTTACATAAATCCTCATACAGCTATTTTATGTGTGTGTGTGTGTGTGTGCGCACACGCATATGTGTCTCACGCTCTCTTACAGCTCCACCTCCGGGGGTAATCAGCAGGAGGCCTCTTGACTAAATGCCCAAAGAGAGTTCTGTTCAATCAGTTGGTTTGTTTGTCTCAGTACCATTGTGTATGCATGTGTGTTTGTTTTGAAAAAAAGCTATTTTAGGATTATCAGTTATGATTAGGGTTAGGGCTGTTACGGTGACCGCATTACCACCACACCGGCTGTCAGGAGTCATGACAGCAGTCAAATTCCATGTGACCGTTTAGTCACAGTATGCTCTGATGCTGCTGATGGTCATTAGTAGCCTACTAAACTCGCTAACTGCCTGGTACTCAGCACTGTATTGTTCTCTAATCACTCTGACATCAATGCAAATGTAATCAAAAATCTAATCAAACACTTCATGAGAGCCCAAGAGCTCATGTTCTTTTCTATAGGCTATGCAATTGCATGAGAAAACAGAGTGATGGCTGCTATTAAAAAGAGGATCCCATCAGCTTTCTATAGGCTATGCCTACTATATTTATTTCCCAACTTTCCTAATATTAAGCACAATGCTTCTCTTTAAAACAGGAGAATAGCCTACCTGGCTGGCATGAAAATAAACCATGGGAAAGCGTCCTCCATTCACTATTTAACTGCATAGACGACATGTATCCCCCCCGCTTCGAGATGCATGATAATGGTCCATTATAAATGAATAAAACATTTCACACACATACAGTACCAGTCAAAAGTTTGGACACACCGACTCATTCAAGGGTTTCTCTTTATTTGTTACTATTTTCTACATTGTAGAATAATAGCGTAGACAAAACTCTGAAACAACACATATGGAATCCTGTAGTAACCAAGTGTTAATTAAACAAATAAAAATAGCCATCATTTGCCTTGACAGCTTTGCACACACTTGGCATTCTCTCAACCAACTTCACGAGGAATGCTTTTCCAACAGTCTTGAAGGAGTTCCCATATATGCTGGGCACTTGTTAGCTACTTTTCCTTAACTCTGCGGTCCAACTCATCTCAATTGGGTTGTGGTGATTGTGGAGGCCAGGTCATCTGATGCAGCACTCTCCTTCTTTGTCAAAGAGCCCTTACACAGCCTTGAGGTGTGTTTTGGCAAAACACCCCCACACCATCACACCTCCTCCTCCATGCTTCACAGTGGGAACCACACATGCAGAGATCATCCGTTCACCTACTCTGCGTCTCACAAAGACATGGTGCTTGGAAGCAAAAATATCACATTTGGACTCATCAGACGAAAGGACAGATTTCCACCGGACTAATGTCTGTTTTAGTTCAGAAATATCCTCGAGATGTCTGGTGTGAACCGCTCAAGGTCATGCCACAGCATCTCAAATTGGGTTGAGGTCACGACTCTGACTGGGCCACTCCAGAAGGCATATTGAGCCAACCAGTCTACTGTTGAAGCCATTCTGTTGTTGATTTACTATTGTGTTTTGGGTCGTTGTCTTGTTGCATCACCTATCTTCTGTTGAGCTTCAATTGGCAGACAGATAGCCTTACATTCTCCTGCAAAATGTCTTGATAAACATGGGAATTTATTATTCCATCAATGATAGCAAGCTGTCCAGGCTCTGAGGCAGCAAAGCAGCCCAAACCATGATGCTCCCTTCACCATACTTTACAGTTGGGATGAGGTTGATGTTGGTGTGCTGTGCCTTTTTTTTCTCCACACTGTGTTCCTTCCAAACAACACAACTTTAGTGTAATCTGTCCACAAAATATTTTGCCAGTAGCGCTGTGGAACATCCAGGTGCTCTTTTGCGAACTTCAGACGTGCAGCAAATGTTTTTTTTTGGACAGAAGTTGCTGCTTCCGTGGTGTTCTCCCATGAACACCATTCTTGTTTAGTGTTTTACGTATCGTAGACTCGTCAACAGAGATGTTAGCATGTTCCAGAGATTTCAGTAAGTCTTTAGCTGACACTCTAGGATTCTTATTAACCTCATTGAGCATTCTGCGCTGTGTTCTTGCAGTCATCTTTGCAGGACGGCCACTCCTAGGGAGAGTAGCAACAGAGCTGAACTTTCTCCATTTATAGACAATTTGTCTTACCGTGACCTGATGAACATCAAGGCTTTTTAGATAAACATTTGTAACCCTTTCCAGCTTTACGCAAGGCAACAATTCTTAATATTTGGTCTCCTGAGATCTCTTTTGTTCGAGGCATGGTTTACATCAGGCAATGCTTCATGTGAATAGCAAACTCACATTTTGTGAGTGTTTTTTATATTGCAGGGCAGCTCTAACCAACATCGCCAATCTCGTCTCATTGATTGGACTCCAGGTTAGCTGACTCCTGACTCCAATTATCTTTGGAGAAGTCATTAGCCTAGGGGTTCACATACTTTTTCCAACCTACACTGTGAATGTTTAAATAATTTGTGTGTTATTGCACACTGTGTTTGTCTATTGTTGTGAAATAGTGGAAGATCAGATCACATTTTTTGACCAATTTATGCAGAAATCCAGGTAATTCCAAAGAGTTCATATACTTTTTCTTGCAACTGTAAACAGCCATCACGAGCCAGCTACCACCCGGTTACTCAACCCTGCACCTTAGAGGCTGCTGCCCTATATACATGGAATCACTGGCCACTTTAATAATGGAACACTCGTCACTAATAATGTTTACATACTGCTTTACTCATTTCATATGCATCTACTGTATTCTATTCTACTGTATTTTAGTCAATACCACTCCGAAATTGCTCATAGTAATATTTATATATTTCTTAATTCCATCATTTTACTTTTAGATTTCTGTGTATTGTTGTGAATTATTAGATATTACTTCACTGTTTGAGCTAGGAACATAAGCATTTGACTACACCCACAATAACATCTGCTCAATATGTGTATGTGACCAATACAATTTTATTTTAAATCTTATCTTCTGTATACCACCCCTGTATACCAACACAACTGGTTGGCTCAAATGCATTAAAGTTAAAGTTTAACAAGGTACACCTATATTTTGATTTGTTTAACACTTTTTTTGGTTACTACATGATTCCATGTGTTTTTATGTATTCACCATTGTTCTACAATGTAGAAAATAGTAAAAATAAAGAAAAACACTGGAATGAGTAGGTGTGTTCAAACTTTTGACTGGTACTGTATGATTTAGTATTTGTAAAGACAAGATTAAATCAAGTATAGTCTGATGGGTGACAATATGAGCCTATCTGTCATGTACTTCTAGATGTAGTGGGTAGAGGAGTCAGGCGCAGAGAACAGGGTAGTTGATATGTGGAATGTTTATTCCCAAAACAACAGTGTCGGTCAACGCCACACACACGGGCGCAATAAGACCCAGTCCAAATCAACAGGACGAAACGGTTCGAGAACAAAATACTTCCACAGTAATCACACACATCAAATAACAGAAAACAAGCCCGCACAAAAGCCGGCGGGCCTACCAGGTTTAAAAAGCCCAAAACCAAAACAAGAAACAGGTGCAACTAATCAGACAAAACTAAATGAAACAGAAAAAGGGGATCGGTGGCAGCTAGTAGGCCGGCGACGACGACCGCCGAGCAAACAGGAAGAGGCACCATCTTCGGCGGGATTCGTGACAGTACCCCCCCCCCTGATTCGCAGCTCCCGCAGCGCGCCAGCCTCGAGGGCGACCCGGGGGGCGAGGCGCAGGGCGATCCAGGTTGAGGCGGTGGAAGTCCTTCAAGAGGAAGGGATCCAAAATGTCCCCCACCGGTACCCAGCCCCTCTCCTCCGGACCGTACCCCTCCCAGTCCACGAGGTACTGCAGGCCCCTCACCCGGCGTCTTGAGTCCAGAATAGCTCGTACCGTGTATGCCGGGGACCCCTCGATGTCCAGAGGGGGCGGAGGGTCCTCTGGCACCTCACCTTCTTGTAGGGGACCAGCTACCACCGGCCTGAGGAGAGACACGTGAAACGAGGGGTTAATGCGATAGTAAGAGGGAAGTTGCAATCTATAACACACCTCGTTTATCCTCCTCAGGACTTTAAATGGCCCCACACACTGCAGGCCCAGCTTCCGGCGGAGGGGCAGGCGGAGGGGCAGGTTTCGGGTCGAGAGCTAGACCCTGTCCCCTGGTGCGAACACAGGAGCGTCACTGCGGTGGCCGTCAGCGCTCTTCTTCTGCCGTCCACCGGCCTGCTTGAGAGCATCCTGGACTGCCCGACAGGTCTCCCTAGAGCGCTTTACCCACTCCTCCACCGCAGGAGCATCGGTCTAACTGATGCCACGGAGCCAGGACCGGCTGGTAGCCCAGCACGCATTGGAATGGCGACATGTTCGTGGAGGAGTGAGTTCTGGGCCAACTCCGCCCATGGGACGTACCTCACCTATTCTCCTGGCCGGTCCTGGCAATATGACCGCAGAAACCTACCCATGTCCTGGTTCACTCTATCCATAACCAGAGGTCAGGGGCTGACCGAGACCCCCAGACGTTCCATAAACGCCCTCCAAACACGGGACATGAACTGGGGACCTCGATCAGATACGATGTCCTCCGGCACCCCGTAGTGCCGGAAGACGTGGGTAAATAGAGCCTCCGCAGTCTGTAGGGCCGTAGGGAGACCAGGCAATGGGAGGAGACGGCAGGACTTAGAGAACCGATCCACAACGAACAGAATGGTAGTGTTCCCCTGAGAAGGGGGAAGATCAGTAAGAAAGTCCACTGACAGATGAGACCAGGGCCGTTGTAGAGTTACAGCCTGGGAGGGGCTGTAACTTCCCTCGAGGCAGGTGCTTCAGAGCCTTACTCTGGGCGCACACCGAACAGGAGGAGACATAGAGCCTCACGTCCTTGGCTATGGTAGGCCACCAGTATTTCCCCTTAAGACCCCGTACTGTCCTCGCAATCCCCGGATGACCTGAAGAAGGTAGTGTGTGAGCCCACCGAATCAATTGATCACGGACACCAAGCGGCACGTACCTGAGACCGGTAGGACACTGTGAAGGCACAGGTTCCAACCGCAACGCCCGCTCGATGTCCGCGTCCTCCTCCCATACCACCGGAGCCACCAGCCTAGAAACTGGAAGGATGGGAGTAGGATCGATGGACCGGTCCTCAGTGTCATAGAGACGGGACAGAGTGTCGGCCTAAGTGTTGAGGGAACCTGGTCTATAAGAGAGTGTAAATCTAAATCGGGTAAAGAACATGGCCCACCTAGCCTGATATACTCCAGATTGCGGTGGTCAGTCCAGATGAGGAAAGGGTGCTTAGCCCCCTCAAGCCAGTGTCTCCACACCATCAGGGCTTTTACCATAGCTAGCAACTCCCGGTCCCCCACATCATAGTTCCGCTCCGCCGGACCCAGCTTCTTAGAAAAGATAGCACAGGGGCGG
Organism: Oncorhynchus masou masou; assembly: GCF_036934945.1. Lineage (NCBI taxonomy): Eukaryota > Metazoa > Chordata > Actinopteri > Salmoniformes > Salmonidae > Oncorhynchus > Oncorhynchus masou. The sequence continues at coordinate 75,358,233 of NC_088235.1, read as the reverse complement.
AGCTGTGACAGCACGGCTCCAACCCCAGCCTCGGATGCATCCACCTCCACTATGAACGCTAACGAAGGGTCCGGATGCGCCAACACAGGCGCGTCAGTAAACAGCGCCTTCAACTGGTTGAAAGCTCCATCTGCCTCGGCCGACCACCGTAAACGCACCGGCCCCCCCTTCAGCAGTGAGGTAATAGGCGCCGCCACTTGGCCAAAACCCAGGATAAACCTCCGGTAGTAATTGGCAAACCCTAAAAACCGCTGCACCTCCTTTACTGTGGTCGGAGTCGGCCAATTACGCACGGCGTTAATGCGGTCACACTCCATCACCACCCCCGAGGTGAAAATGCAATAACCCAGGAAGGAAACAGCTCGTTTGGAGAACACACATTTCTCAGCCTTGACATATAGGTCATGCTCCAGCAGTCGCCCAAGTACCTTGCGTACCTCTTCACCCGAGGGAGTCGGACAAACGGTAGCCAGGTAGAGCTCAAGCTGGAGCAAAAAACCCTGGCACCCAGCCGCCGCTCCATCCTACTCCCTCGGGGACGCGAGACGCAACGCGCTGGGACCAGACGATGACGGTGGAGGAGTGGATTGCGTCGTCTGTGGGGGAGCTGGGGTGGATGTCGGGAGACCACTCCTCTCCCATCACTCCAACCTCTCCATCAGATCCATCGTCGAACCGATCCGACACGCTCCTCCATCGATGGAAGAGGAGTGGTCGCTGCTCCTGCTGACTCCATGGGTAAGGTGCGGGCTTCTGTCATGTACTTCTAGAAGTAGTGGGTGGAGGAGTCAGGCGCAGAGAGCAGGGTAGTTGATATGTGGAATGTTTATTCCCAAAACAACAGTGTCAGTCAACGCCACGCACACAGGCGCAATAAGACCCAGTCCAAAACGAAACGGTTCGAGAACAAAATACTTCCACAGAAATCACACACATCAAATAACAGAAAACAAGCCCGGACAAAAGCCAGCGGGCCTACCGGGTTTAAATAGCCCAAAACCAAAACCTAAACAAGAAACAGGTGCAACTAATCAGACAACACTAAATGAAACAGAAAAGGAGATCGGTGGCAGCTAGTAGGCTGGCGACGACGACCGCCGAGCGCCGCCTGAACAGGAAGAGGCACCATCTTCGGCGTGATTCGTGACACTATCACTTGTGAATTATGCCCAGCTTGTGTACAGTAAGGCAATAAACAGCATGCCTTTTTTTGCAACTTCTTCATCATAGTCACACACCTCATGTAGCCGAGCCCATAGGCTTATATGTTTTGATAAGGTTTGTATCACAACTAAAGTGGCTAAAAAACTTCTTAAAATTCAGCACATCAATTCGCTTTACAACGGCATACATACGCAGCATGGATTTCAAGTTTGGGGAAGATTGTTTATCTTAAATTTTCTGATCAACAGCGTCAGCCTTATCACTTCTAAAATATTTTTTGATGCTAGTGATTGTATTAATTTATGATCTATTGCATCCCACAACTGTCCCAGACTATGTTTGGATATTTATTTCTTGCTTAGAATAGGTCAACTTTTGTAATATGGGGCATAGTAGATTGACATAGGCTAGTGCTTTTGCTGTTCGTTTGGCCTACTCATCTTGTTGGCTGATGAAAAGTAAATGTGGACAGTTTTTTCAACATCTTCAATATGCGCCTCAGAATTCGATAAGGACACGCAGTTGCATCCCCAATGTGTCGGTGTTCACTTGTAGCCTGTGAGAAGGACCCAATCACATGACTGGCATTGGCTAATAAGAATTGAAATACCTGAGAGAGCCATGTGAGTGAGAGGTACTTCGGAGCACACAGCCAGGAGAAAGAAATTATCATTATTCTATTCAACCCAAGGGCACAACGGCCACTGGCTGCAAAAAGCATGGATTTTTTTAGAGGGCATTATGGCCACACAAAGGGGATGCCACCGGGATATTCGAGGCGTTATCAAGTTTGTCAAATTGTAAATAGGAGACTGATGAAGGGCGTGTAGCCTGCGCAAAAAAAGAAAGCAGAGCTCATGCCTTTTATGCAACTTTTTTCAAATCATAATTTGAGTCGCATAATGCAGCCTTAGAATGTATTAAAAATCAAAACTTTTATCCCAACATTTGATGGCAACCAATGTTGCATAAATAACTCTAAATTAAGGATATAGGAGGACCTGCTTCTTTGTTAACTCCTCAACACAGAATATCAACATGTGCGCACTCCCTCAAATCGTTTGGAGAAAATATCCATTCTCTTTTAGTCAGCTATGTTCAATTGTATTCTTCCTACTATAAAATAATGCCACGGAATTCTAAGCAAATTTTGTCTGCTAAATGAACTAGTGTAGCCCACAGCCATATGGCATAGCCAGATCAGGGCCTAACATAAGGACAACAGAGTATGCATTTCTGTTCTTCTGAAATAGACTATATCATGTTTCGGTCTAAAATAAATAATGGATTTATATTACATGGATTGAGACTTTTTTAAATGTAGATGTTCCAAAGGTCTAAATCCGTGGCTTGTAGGATATGTGTGGAAACCTGGAGATGCTAAATGTATTCATGTTACTTAATTGTCAACTACCGTGAGACGACCAGTTATTTTCTTGACAATCACCAGCTGACAAAATTTCATGACCGCCACAGCCCTAATTTGGGAAATAGGATTTTGATGTGTGTGTGTGTGTGTGTGTGTGTGTGTGTGTGTGTGTGTGTGTGTGTGTCTCGCTCTCTCTTACAGCTCCACCTCCTGGGGAAATCAGCAGGAGGCCTCTTGACTAAATGTACAAAGAGAGTTCTGTTCAATCAGTGGGTTTGTTTGTCTCAGTACCATTGTGTGTGTATGTATGTGTGTGTGTTGTGGGTTTTACTATCCTTGTGGGTACCAGAAGAGGGACATTTTGCCAGCCCCACAAGGAAAAAAGGCTTAGGGTTAGAATTAGGGGTTATGTTTAGGAGTTCGGGTTAGGTAAAGGGGTTAGGGAAAATAGTGTTTTGAATGTGTTTGTGTGTATCCCTCAATCTTACAGCTCCACTTTCTAGGGAAATCAGCAGGAGGCCTCAACTAAATATCACAATCAAAATAATTTATTTTATAAGTAGGAATGAAAAACACGACTGATAATGAGAACTGGAGCTGTGGCGTCAAGAGGTGGGCACATCAGTGTTACATGTGAAATCACCATTATTTACGAGAATTCAACACATTAATTCACAGCTCTCATCCTCTCCAAATCTGAAATAAATAACTTTTCCCCATTTAATTATGCTAACAAGAACAGAATAATTACATTTTCCTTGATGGAACATGGAGCTGAAAATATTCCGGTACAGAACACAATCCTCCGACACCTCAAAGTTGACATAACAGCCTTTGAGTCAAGTAAAAATCACTACGCCCTGGACCCCAGAGTTTCAGAGCGCTGTGTGTGAGCATGCTTTGGAACAGCAGGGCAGAGCCCCATGTCAAGAATGAGGAATGCCCCAGACGTGCAGATAAGACTATGACGGAAGGGCCTTTCAAGTCTACCCACAATCACACACATACTTAAGCAAGACATTTGACAGAGATAGTAAAGCATTAATAAATTGACAAATTTCATCCAGTGACGCTATAAAGAGCAAGAAGTAGAATCGTCTGAGACTTATGCTTTGTCCTTATGGCCCAAGTTTATCGCAAAAGGAGTCTTTCAGTAGGGCTGGCAGAATTACCATATAACCGTGTAACCGAAGGTTATGGGTGAAGATTGTCATGAAAATAAAATAACCATCATAACCCGTGCTAAATCTATAAATTGAAATATGCCGGAACCAAAAGTGAGCCTGAGAGGGGGTGACCTGGGGGGGCTCTGAGGTACAAGAACTATTTTTTAATAATAAAGCATTGCATGCATTATCTTCGCTTTTGAGTGCTGACATAGAACAGTAGAGTAGAGAGAGGTGCTTGCAGAAGTTGCACACATGGGGAAAATAAATTGTAGCCTAGGGTCCGGGAAAAATATGGCCTTTATAAATACATTTTATGCAATTCTACACCTTTTTTTATTACCTCACAAATTATTGAAATGACAGGCAACAGTGCATGTTCAGACGCCCTTAACTTTTTCCACATTTCGTGATGTTACAGCCTTATTCTAAAATGGATTCAATAGTTTGTTCCCTCATCAATCTACACACAATACCCGATAATAACAATGCAAAAACAGATATCACATTTATATAGTATTTATACCCTTACTCAGTACTTTGTTGAAACACCTCTGGCAGCGATTACAGCCTCGAATCTTCTTGGGTATGATGCTACAAGCTTGTGTCATGACGTGCCCCTGAGGGGAAGATCAAAGCCCTCCCCCCTTCTCTCTCTCTCCACAGTTTTATGATGGTCCTAAATACTCTGCTTCTGGGTCTGTAGTATGGGATTGGAATGTCTGACTGTGGGACACAGAGAGAGACTTAGCCAAACTTTAACATAAAAAAAAGTTGAATGATGAAACAGTATTTCTGTATTTCCGGACAGTTCGAATGGTCGGTGGGAAATCAAGGAATGACCTTGCCCGAATATGTTTCATTTGGTGACCTCATGAAAGACAGGAGACCCACATTACTGTGTCTTTGTTTGTATACACTTCTAAATTATGGGGTTTGCAAATGAATGTTGTATAAAATAAATGATTAAGTATAAGAATACTTTTGGAAAGATAATGTGATTTCAGTCTTCTAAATGAGAATTGTTTTTCATAGTAACTTATGGTCATTCAGTGGCCACGCCCCCGTGAGCACAGACATTTACATCGGCGTCATGGAACGCCCCTTCTCTACTCCAGTATAAAACCCACTTTCGGCAAAACGTACATTAGACCAAAACATGCCGGGTTGCTGCCGTTGTGTAAAGTGGTTATAGCTATGACCTGAATAATCAACCATACAGACCAGACGACGTATGGACGCAGTACGTTACAAATGGTTAAGAAGAAAATCTCTACAACTGAAGACTACGCATTCAGTCTGCAGCTGTTGGAGTACTTTAGTCTGGTAAACGCGAGTGATCGAACGACCGAATGGTACTCTGAAAGATCCATTCTAAAAGAACATTTCACTATCAAACTACCATTAGTACGCCTGACGTATTCATTATAACAAGCTACGACTACGAAAGACCTTGATCGCTGGTGGACGAACCTGAGACTTTCTGTCGACTGATTATCCAGAAGACGGACCGGCGATCACAGAAAGGGACAAAGGCATACACTCGTAAATATGTAAATTGCTATTTATTTTTGAACGAACGGCAGTTCATGTGCAAAAGGGTTAGCATTTCCATGAGCGTGGTTATCAACTGTATGTACGTGTCCACTCTGCCTTTCCCGCTCTTGAGCTGTCCCCACCCCTTTCCTTTGTCTACCAAGCAGTCATATCGGTTTCATCCACTAGGGACTTTTCTTTGTATCATGTTAGTAACCAATATATGACCTATTGTGTGTGTGTTTGTGTTTATGTAATTGTGTGTGTGATTATTTAGTTAGTTAAGCCAATTTGTATATCGCTGATTCATAATTTATGCGAGGGTTCGTGCCGATATCCACGGGTTTGCGACATTAATAAGTGACTGTAACCGATAAGATATGAAAATATCTGAATAGAGTTAAATTCTGGAAATAGTAACTGTTTAAACATTTTCCCGTGGTGCCCTGATTTCCTAGTTAATTACTATTCCATGATTTGTTTAAATCACAGAATAATTACACAGAGAATTGATTTGATAATATAACACTCTTCACATTTATTGACAGCCAACACTACGACACTTGGCACACCTTTATTTGGGGAGTTTCTCCCATTATTCTCTGCAGATCTTCTCCGTCAGGTTGGGTGGGAAGCGTCGCTGCATGGCTATTTTCAGGTCTCTCCAGAGACTCCTGCACTGTCTTGGCTGTGCGCTTAGGGTCGTTGTCCTGTTAGAAGGTGAACCGTCGCCCCAGTTTGAGCTTGGATCAGGTTTTCATCAAGGATCTGTTTGTACTTTGTTCATCTTTCTCTCGATTCTGACTAGTCTTCCAGTCCTTGCTGCTGAAAAACATCCCCACAGCATGATGCTGCCACCACCATGCTTCACCATAGCGATGGTGCCAGGTTTCCTCCAGACGTGACGCTTGGCATTCAGGCCAACGAGTTCAATATTGGTTTCATCAGACAAGAGAATCTTGTTTGTCATGGTCTGGGAGTTCTTTAGCAAACTCCAAGCAGGCTGTCAAGTGCCTTTTACTGAAGAGTGGCTTACATTGGCCACTACCATAAATGCCTGATTAGTGGAGTGCTGATTCTTCTCACTTTGCTTGGTGCGGTAGATTGCTGCTTTAACTTGATGACCCTTCACATACCTAACCATTTCATTGGCTCCCTTGTAGAGTGTATTCATTGTTTTCAGTGCCATGATGTCATTGAAGAGCAGATTCAATGCATGAGCAACACAGCCAATGGGTGTGATGTGAGGGTAGGACTCCTCCACTTTAGACCAAGCAGCCTTCATGTTCTAAAGTCTTGTCTGTCACCAGTGCAAATACCTTCTGAGGTTCAAGGTCATTGGCGACTGCCAATTATTTACTAAATAACAAAAAAAATCACGTATGTCATATACAATATATTCACCCCACCCAGTATTGTAATCAAAACTTACCAGAAAGCATGTAGTCCTTGGCTCAGACAGTGTAGTAGTTTGGGCTCAAAAGTATCTCAGTGTGCAAGATCTTGAGTCTCAGCTGTTCATGTGATGGAAGAATGCACCTTGCATGCAATTGGGGATAGTTTAACCAAAATATGCCACAAGACCTAGAATTGCCTTATGTGTATCCCACAAAAAAAGGTTCACTGTTATTAGCTTATTTTTTTAAACGAATTTAAGCAAAATTCCCTGGCTTAATTTCCCATGGAAAATATCCGGAACAATTCCGTAAATTTACCGGAAAGATTCCGACCCTTTGCAACACTAGTCATACCAAAGAAGAATCAAGGCTGTAATTGCTGCCTAGTGTGCTTCAACAAAGTACTGAGTAAAGGGTCTACACTACATAGTGTGGGGCAAAAAAGTATTTAGTCAGCCACCAATTGTGCAAGGTCTCCCACTTAAAATGATGAGGTCTGTAATTTTCATCATACGTACACTTCAACTATGACAGACAAAATGAGGAAAAAAATCCAGAAAATCACATTGTAGGATTTTTAATTAATTAATTTGCCAATTATGGTGGAAAATAAGTATTTGGTCAATAACAAAAGTTTATCTCAATACTTTGTTATATACCCTTTGTTGGCAATGACAGAGGTCAAGCGTTTTCTGTAAGTCTTCACAAGGTTTTCACACACTGTTGCTGGTATTTTTGCCCATTCCTCCATGCAGATATCCTTTAGAGCAGTGATGTTTTGGGGCTGTTGCTGGGCAACACGGACTTCCAACTCCCTCCAAAGATTTTCTATGGGGTTGAGATCTGGAGACTGGCTAGGCCACTCCAGGACCTTGAAATGCTTCTTACGAAGCCACTCCTTCATTGCCCGGGCGGTGTGTTTGGGATCATTGTCATGCTGAAAGACCCAGCCACGTTTCATATTCAATGCCCTTGCTGGTGGAAGAAGGTTTTCACACAAAATCTCACGATACATGGCCCCATTCATTCTTTCCTTTACACGGATCGGTTGTCCTGGTCCCTTTGCAGAAAAACAGCCCCAAAGCATGATGTTTCTACCCCCATGCTTCACAGTGGGTATGGTGTTCTTTGGAGTTGAGTTTTTACCAAAAAGTTATATTTTGGTTTCATCTGACAATTTGACATTCTCCCAATCTTCTTCTGGATCATCCAAATGCTCTCTAGCAAACTTCAGATGGGCCTGGACATGTACTGGCTTAAGCAAGGGGACACGTCTGGCACTGCAGGATTTGAGTCCCTGGTGGCGTAGTGTGTTACTGATGGTAGGCTTTGTTAATTTGGTCCCAGCTCTCTGCAGGTCATTCACTAGGTCCCCCCGTGTGGTTCTGGGATTTTTGCTCACCGTTCTTGTGATCATTTTGACCCCACGGGGTGAGATCTTGCATGGAGCCACAGATCGAGGGAGATTATCAGTGGTCTTGCGTGTCTTCCATTTCCTAATAATTGCTCCCACAGTTGATTTCTTCAAACCAAGCTGCTTACCTATTGCAGATTCAGTCTTCCCAGCCTGGTGCAGGTCTACAATTTTGTTTCTGGTGTCCTTTGACAGCTCTTTGGTCTTGGCCATAGTGGAGTTTGGAGTGTGACTGTTTGAGGTTGTGGACAGGTGTCTTTTATACTGATAACAAGTTCAAACAGGTGCCATTAATACAGGTAACGAGTGGAGGACAGAGAAGCCTCTTAAAGAGGAAGTTACAGGTCTGTGAGAGCCAGACATCTTGCTTGTTTGTAGGTGACCAAATACTTATTTTCCACCATAATTTGCAAATAAATTCATTAAAAATCCTACAATGTGATTTTCTGGATTTTTTTTCTCATTTTGTCTGTCATAGTTGAAGTGTACCTATGATGAAAATTACAGGCCTCATCCTTTTAAGTGGGAGAACTTGCACAATTGGTGGCTGACTAAATACTTTTTTGCCCCACTGTATGTAAATGTGATATTTACTTTATCATTATGGGGTATTGTGTATAGATTGATGAGGGGGAAAAACAATTGAATCCATTTTAGAATAAGGCTATAACATAACAAAAAAAATGTAAAAGTCAAGGGGTCCGAATAAATTCCAAATGCACTGTAACCCATTTGGGTAAACCACTAGGGCAACTTATGAAGCCCAACATGGGAACCACGTGGGGCAAATGTGGATACTTAGGACAAAACCTTGTGGGTCCCAGTTGTGTTTCCCTCATGGGGCCCGTGAAACATCCCTCCATTAACCATATAGGCCACACATGGAAATGTTAGCTGGGTTATTTTGGTGAGTTGGTCATTTGGCTGACCAATAAGCATCCTCCAAAATTCCATGACCGTCACAGCCATACCTCTTGGGGCGATAAGGTAAGGAAGTGGTGAGGCTGTGGTGGGAGGGAGGGAACACAGCTTTGAATCTTAATTACCTCAGCCAACAGCCAAGACATTGACACAGAAGCTCTGGGACGCCTTCACCTGGTGTGGCAAGACTGCAGCTGAGGGAGGCAAACAGAGAGTTGTGTTGAGATACCTTGTCATCACTTTTCTACCCTAATTTATTCAGATCTTACTTATACAGCTGAAGAAAATACATATTTTACCAGTGCAGAATATATCATTATTCCACAAGAACCTCAAAATAGCTCAGGATGAGCTACTCTGTTCAACAAACTTTCACAATGGATTCTAGGGAATAAGTAGACTAGTGAATAGTGGGCCTATTTCTCACTGGGGTCTTTTTCTCCAAGAAAAAGTGGTTAATGAACCAGAACGGACAGTTATTACATACATCTGTGTCACTTCAGTGAGGCTCATAATATAGTTAAGTGCAGAGTCATAAAAATACACACATGACCTCTTGAAGTTCTCTGCATAGTGACGCACACTACAGTTTCATAGCAGTAATGCTCGTTGAATCCTAAGAGTGCTAACTTTAGCATGTAAATTAGAAAACCTTTGGAAGGTGATAAGAACAGAAAAATATGCCCAAATGTCTTGAATTATAAGCAGGACAAGCATTCACACTTGTTGGATACTGTATGACTCCTGAGGATAGATTCAAATGTTTGTTAAATTAAGTTAACTTAGCCAAGACAATTCCATTATTAATAAGGTTTAAAGTCAAATAGAATTAGCCTTTAGCAACAGACGCATGTGTATCAAAGTTTGGGCTGAGAAAGATAGAGTGATAAGAACAGATAAGCACAACACCCTAAGATTGGCACTGAAATGACAATGATCAAATCTTATTGGTCACATGCACTGAATACAACAGGTTCAACAGGTACAACAGGTACAACAGACCTTAGTGAAATGCTTACTTACGAGCACCTAACCAACAATGCAGTTAAAAAAGTAATAAATGAATAAGAAATAAAAGTAACAAGTAATTAAAGAGCAGCAGTAAAATAACAATAGTGAGACTATACACAGGGGGGTACCAGTAAAGAGTCAATGTGCGGGGGCACCGGTTAGTTGAGGTGATTAAGGTAATATGTACATGTAGGTAGGGTTATTAAACTGATGATAACAACAGAGAGTAGCAGCGGTGTAAAAGAGGGGGGGGGTCTGGGCAGCCATTTGGGTAACCATTTGATTAGATGTTCAGGAGTCCTATAGCTTAGGGGTAGAAGTTGTTTAGAAGCCTCTTGGACCTAAACAGTGCCCTCTGCACTATCCCACCGTAAGTAACCCAAGTTACGTAAAATGCAGTTGTCATACCGTGCATTTATATTGTGGTTTATTTTCCCACATTAGATCTCTGTATCAAATTAAAGCCTGCTGTTGTGATTGACATCAATTGCCAAGTAGTGTATACAAACTGAATCTGACATATCCAATGATGGTGAAACCAAATAAATGTTTATCTTCATTATACAGCTTGTCACACAGGCTGCCAAACTACAAACACTGCATATTTGGGCATCAGTTTTGTAAATATTTTCTAAGCGTCAGTCAAGCTCAGATTGCATATTTTGTTCCATGGCAATTGGAAAAATCTGTTGAAAAGCAGTAGTACCCCATCTACAGGACACAAAAAGTAATCTTTATCAGAAGACTACCATACACTGTGCATTCTAGTTACTGCCCCTCACAATCATTAAGTACTGCGTATAGGCTACTACTGTAAAAATAATCTACTTTATTTGTAAAGCGCTTGTCAACATTGTGCTCAAAGATCCAAATAATAAACTGCCATCTAAGCTATTAAATGTTTCACCATTCAAAAGGTACTACAATAACATACAGACAGTATACGGACCAGACAGGGGGATTATGTCTGTGAAACAGTAAATTTTTGTTAACTACATATGTATGTGACCCCATGTGAAATGTTTGTACAGAATGCGAAGGGACACATTTTTGTCATACCACAGACCATGCTGTCCCACACTGCCTACCCATGACTGACTGAGCAGAAGAGCTACTATGAATGTCTGAATGGGATACAGATTTACAATTGTTAGCTTAGTTCCTTGGCACTGCATGCAAACTCCAGCAGAGGCTGAGGACCTTCTATTTATACTCAATCAGCAGTACGTTTGATAGCGTGAGTGAGTGAGTGAGTGAGTGAGTGAGTGAGTGAGTGAGTGAGTGAGTGAGAGTGAGAGAGTGAGAGAGTGAGAGAGTGACGGAGAGATAAATTAGTTGAACAGGAAGAGGAGAAGATAAAGAGAGGAGGGCAAGATTGTATAAATATTTTCTGGGAAATTCATTCTAAATTTATATGGTAATGATGGCCTTCCAAACAGCCATTAAGCGCTGTTCATAAAAACGTCTGAATGTTCAGTATCAGTACTCATAATGTAAACAGTCTTCTTTGCCAAATATAATAATCATGCTTGCACAATCTAAAGTCTCTGAACTTCTTAGCAAAATCTGTAAATTGGAATAGCCTGAACAATAAATGTGGCCCAAGTTACAATGAAGGAACAGATACGAAAGGATATTTCAGAAAAAATCTTCAGAAGTTTCTTGAACAACTCGTTTCGAAATGTGTTAATTTCGCGAGTTACTGTTACACTGATGCCTAATTCATTTCTAGCTAGGCCTACACCATGTAGGCTACATACATAATAGAACAAGATGACCTAGAAATAAAAATACAATTATTGGACCAATAGAAAGGTCTATATTACAACCCTATTAAAATACAGAGAGAATATTGACAAACAAGTTTGGGGAGTATTCTGATTACATAAAAATGAACTGTAAATCAGTTAAATTACCTGCGAAAATATTGTAATCAGATTACAGATACTTTGACAAACTAGATGATTATGTTTAAATTCAGAAAGGATGTTTGCTAAAAAAACTCATTATGACACCTTTCAGTTCTCTCAATGATATTCAATTAGACACTGAAAAAAAGCACAAGTTTAAGTATGGTCCACCTGAGCGAGTCTGACCACAAGTCAGGGACCACTATGATGACACACCAAATGTGTCTGATGGATCCTTTGTCTTCTTCTAATGCCTTAAGAATAAATTAATCCATAAGTAACTGAAAGTAATCTGATTACGTTACTGAGTTTGGGTAATCCAACATTTACTTCACTGATTACCAGTGGCGCAAAATACTTAAGTAAACATACTTTAAAGTATTACTTAAGTAGTTTTTGGGGTATCTGTACTTTACTATTTATATTGTTGACAACATTCACTTTTACTCCACTACATTCCTAAAGAAAATAATGTACTTTTTACTCCTAACATTTTCTCTGCCACCCAAAAGTACTTGTTACAATTGTAATGCTTAGCAGGACAGAAATTGTGAAATTCACACACTTATCAAAATGTCATCCCTACTGCCTCTGATCTCCCGGACTCAATAAACACAAATGCTTCATTTGTAAATTATGTCTGAGTGTTGGAGTGTGCCCCAGGCTATCCATAAATAAATAAAAACAAGACAACTGTGCCATCTGGTTTGCTTAATTTAAGGAATATGAAATAATAATACTTTTACATTTTATACTTCAGTATTTCTTAGCAATTACATTTACTTTTGATACTTAAGTATATTTAACACCAAATACTTTTAGACATTTACTCAAGTAGTATTTTACTGGGTGAATTTCACTTTTACTTGAGTCATTTTCTAATAAGGTATCTTTACTTTTACTAAAGTATGACATTTGGGGACTTTTTCCACAAGGGATTACAATTTTGGACAGGTAACTAGTAACAAATGCATTGCGTTCAGAAAGTAACCTTCCCAACCCTGTATAAACTGGATAAAGACAAGACACAAATTACACACCTGCCAGAATTGAGTAAGGCACGTAGGCTAAACTTTAAGATTTCCAGTTAGTGGAAGACACATTTTGGAAATTAAAAGAGTTTAAGAGAGCCATTATTGAGTTATTCCCCCTGCATTTGTAGGCTATTGCCAATTACAATCAAAACATACTTTATTTAATTCCTTGACAAATGTAAATCCCACATTTCACTGTCTGTTCCTTTTTAAGTCTCCTGCCGTCAACATGTAACGTTATTTGAAAAGTTTCACTTTCCTACCTTTGGTCGACTTTAGTATTTCAGAGAAGAAAGACACCACAACTGCAGCTTATGAAGGAAAATGTAGTTCTGTTTCTTCATTGAAGTTCGTTGTCTTTATCACCGTACTTTTTTTATTATTACTTTTTAGACTTGAAACTCTGTCCGTGCAGCTTTCGTTGCGAATGGCGTTCAGTCACATGCCAGGAAATGTTTGTGGCTGTAAACAATGTTCGCGTGCAACCGAGCAGTACACGCAGTTTAGTCAAATTATGGGAGGCTGGAAGCTGAACAGTGAGCAGCTAAATCGTCTTTTTCGCTCTAACTTCACCGTCTTGTCAATGACAACAAGCCTGGAGTTTATTGAGAAAGTGCCCTATTATTGTCAATTTTCCCGGTTGTTGTCATAGCATTACTTTAGTTAACACAGGTAAACAAACAAAAAATAGTGCTATTGACTAGCTGTTTGTGGGTCACTTTAAAAAATGTGTCTTAGGATAACAATTTATATAACCCTACCCCTAAAAAATATATATATATATATATATATATAACACGTCTGGAGAACAGAAAACATAATTCAAACCATACAAAAATTAGGCAATTGAGTATTTTCAATAAGCAGAGAATTTGAAGCAGCTTTATTTCTAATGATACCTGACACATTGGCTGCATTTACACGGGGGCGTATTCATTATAGAAACCGTTTGCCATTTAAAACAAAACGGAAGCAAACCGTGCAAAAGGAACGAAACGAATACCCGAATTGTCCAATAGAAACTATCGTTTGCGTATTCTGTTTGGAGGAAACGGTTTATTTTAAAATACTTTACCGGTTGTCCATGCGGGTGTTTTTTTTGCAGGTAGGACTGTGAGACATCCACAGTAAAGTATAATTAAATAAACGTTTCAAAGCGCTGGTAGAGCGTTAAATATTCTATAATCACTTGAAGCATGCCACAAAATGCAAATACAGGCATGATACTTGCCAAGCTCATGCACGCGTTTACATAGTTCGGTGCATGCTTCAGGTGATAGAAATCGGAACGCACTACCAGTGCTTTGGTAACTTTATTGGATTCTACTTTCCTGCGGATATATTGTCTGGCATTCCTAAGGTCAAAAGAACCAACAGCGGGTAGAGTATGGTTTCCCAAACTTTTTAGGCTGCTAACCCCATTAGATCAAATAAAAAATGTTTACAATGTTTACTTTTTAAATTGGAGCTATGACAGTCTATTACAAATCAGTTGGACAGTACTTTTGACATAATTCAAATCTGATGGAAGTATGGTTTGAAGTGACTGAAATGCATCAAAAAGGTATTGGGAAGTTCAGAAGATCATCTGGCAATAAGCAATAAACAATATGCAATAAACATTTTGGAGTTTCTCTCAGGACCCCATTTTCTAATCTGGCCATGACCCCTAGTTTGAGTAAATTTAAATGTTGTTTTATTTAACATGCTGTCTTGTAGAGGTTATGAGAGGAAACTTTCCTTACCCAAACACATTTCTACCAGACGTAGAATTCCAGATAACTAAATTCTGTACATGTGCCAATAATTGGGCTTTTGACAAATCAGATCAGATCTTTTTGCAATAATTGGACAAAAGAGCAGAATTGAGCTGCCTGTGAAGCGCAGCCATTGTCTGTGCATCTTCTACATTATGGTTCTTGACGCATCCATCCATCTTTGAATGAATAGTACTTCACCTTGGGCCAATGATCAACTTTAGTATGCTGCTGACCAACCTCAGAGTAGATATTCCGTACTACATCACAGGGTTGATTGTAGCCCTTGGGCTATACTGGTTTCTTTCAAACATATGTCACTTTCCAGCAGCCAGACAAAACAAACAAAGACAGGAAAAAAACATGATGGTGGATGGATGACATGTCATGAACGGCACCATCTGAACCCAAACAAAAGACTGATTTACATTCTATCAGTTCTGGGTCAATGGCTTTGTCTCATGATGTGTTATCTTTCAGAATTGTTTTGTTGGATAACGGGCAAATGGAGACTCTTCATTCATCTTGCCCTGAAAACAGGAATAAAAAGGAGTTCGAATTAATTTGGATTCAAAGATTTCTACCTTTTGAACACATTGTATGAGAGAGAAAAAGGACTGGAGCATAAAAAGTGCTTAAAGCACAACATATAGAAAAGGAAACCATCTTTGCATAGAATTAATAGTCAATTTAATTTATCTGATAAATTCTCCTAATTCTCATATGTTAACATCCAGTTTGGTTTGGTTTCCTGTGCGTTACACAGCACAGTGTGTCCTAGTGGTTAGAGTGTTGGACTAGTAACTGGAAGGTTGAGAGTTCAAACCCCCAGGCTGACAAGGTACAAATCTGTCGTTCTGCCCCTGAACAGGCAGTTAACCCACTGTTCCCAGGCCGTCATTGAAAATAAGAATTTGTTCTTAACTGACTTGCCTGGTTAAATAAAGTTAAAATAAATAAAATTTCTTCTATATCACTTCCATATCTGAATTTCCTGTACATTCAACGGAAAGCTCTTTTGCATGCAATATCTGTCATATGCTATCCTCACAGAAAAATGTACTCACCATTGGCACATCTTCGAGCCTCTCAAACTTTGAACCTCTGGAATTAATGAACTTTGCAATCCCAACAGCCAGTAGAAGACCCAGACAGATGCAAAATATGCATAGGACTGCTACAAGACCCGGACTCCTTGATAAGTCATGGCTCCCATCACTTTGTGAAGCTAAAGAATAAATTACAGTGAAAAATAATAGTTACGCAAATATATGAATCAGTTGTCTTAAATTTGTCAACTGAATTGATTAATTCTGTGGCATTTACAAAAACATGAAAATGCTGTTATCTTGAAAACTTAATTATAATAGAACCTAGGTGCCCATTGGTAACAGCTTTAACGCTAAGACTCACTGTCTGCAGGGATTCATTTGATGAATTCAATTATATATTATTTGAATCTGAAACACACACCTGTGCTTGAGCTCATGTTCCCTGTGGTAAAATCAGAGTTTGGTGACAAAGTTGACGAGAAGTTTGAGGATGTGGAGTCATGAGAAGTTGTTCCAGTTAGGGTCTGATTTGTAGAAGTGTCCGCTGTAAAACCTGTAGAGGTGGTGCTACCATCGGATGCTTGTGATGGAGTCAGTGTCTGGGAGGATTGGGAAGGCAAAGTTGTCGGTGATGATTCCAATGGGACTCCAGTGTTACCAGTAGGAGCTGAATCAGGTGTTTCATTGAAAATGAGACTTGTTATATTGGCTTTTGAGGCAGGGGCCACTGTGGTGATGACAGGCGATGTTGGGGTAGTCTTTTTGGTAGCCTTCGATGAAGACAAGTTTGGGGCTCCAGTGGACCCTGCATTAAAAGATTGTTTTTATTGAATCATTTCACATTTACAAACTAGGCATGCATACATATATTTATCATATTTAGTTATGCTCTGTAACTGGCTCATCCCTGTTAACAAATCTGTATCGGAGTTCAATGTTTTGAGACAATTTTTTTGTTGTTAAACACATTGAGACAAAACCTGGTAGTCTCTCGTGATAGACTGTTACTGGCCAGTGCACAAGCAACATTTGGTTCTGTACTTGGTCGATCTGGGGTGTCAAAAATAAATGTAATGTGGAAAAGTCTAGTTCCCTTCTGTTTTTCTAATGAAAAACAACACTTCACATTTGCATATAATGAAAGTAATATCCCCGTCATTTGCATTGAAGAAGAGACGGAGATGTCGGGGTGCCTTGTAAGGATCCGACGGCGAGTGAGTAATCCGACTCTACCATCAGTCCTATTAGCCAACATGCAATCATTGGATAATAAAATGGATGAGGTCCGATCAAGACTATCCTACCAACGGGACATTAAATACTGTAATATCTTATGTTTCACTGAGTCATGGCTGAACGACAACATGTATAACATACAGCTGGCTAGGTTTTTGGTGCATCGGCAAGATAGAACAGCTGCCTCCAGTAAGACAAAGGGTGGCGGTCTATGTCTATTTATAAATAACAGGTGTTCCATGAAATCTAGTATTAAGGAGCTCTTAAGGTTTTGCTCACCTGAGGTAGAGTATCTCATGATAAGCTGTAGACCACACTATTTACCAAGGAATTCTTCGGCAATATTTTTCGTAGCTGTCTATTTACCACCACAAACCGATGCTGGCACTAAGACCGCACTCAATAAGCGGAATAAGCAAACAAGAAAATGCTCATCCAAAGGTGGCACTCCTAGTGGCCCGGGGACTTTGATGCAGGGAAACGTAAATCATTTATACCAGCATGTTACATGTGCAACCAGAGGAGAAAAAAAAACCTCCAGACCACCTTTATTCCACTCACAGAGAAGCGACAAAGCTCGCCCTCCATTTGGCAAATCTAATCATAACTCTATCCTCCTGATTCCTGCTTACAAGCAAAAACTAAAACTAAATTACTATGGCATTGAGGAGTACACCACATCAGTCACTGGCTTCATCAATAAGTGCATCGGTGACATCATCCCCAGAGTAACCGTACGTACATACCCCAACCAGAAGCCATGGATTACAGGCAACATCCGCACGGAGCTAAAGGGTAGAGTTGACGCTTTCAAGGAGCGGGACTCTAACCCGGACGCTTATAAGAAATCCCGCTATGTCCTCCGACAGGCAAAGCGTCAATACAAGACTAAGATCGAATTGTACTACACCGGCTCCGACGCTCGTCGGATGTGGCGCGGCTTGCAAACTATTACGGACTACAAAGGGAAGCACATCCGCGAGCTGCCCAGTGACACAAGCCTACAAGATGAGTGAAATTACTTCTATGCTCGCTTCAAGGCAAGCAACACTGAAGCATGCATGAGCGCATCAGCTGTTCCAGACGACTGTGTGATCACACTTTCCGTAGCCAATGTGAGTAAGACCTTTAAACTGGTCAACATTCACAAGGCCGCAGGGCCAGACATATTACCAGGATGTGTACTCCGATCATGTGCTGACCAACTGGCAAGTGTCTTCACTGACATTTTCAACCTGTCCCTGACCAAGTCTGTAATACCAACATGTTTCAAGCAGACCACCATAGTACCAATGCCCAAGAACACCAAGGTAACCTGCCTAAATTACTATTGACCCATAGCACTCACGTCTGTAGGCTGGTCATGGATCACATCACCACCATTATCCCAAAAACCATAGACTCACTTTCCGTAGCCAATGTGAGTAAGACCTTTAAACAGGTCAACATTCACAAGGCCGCAGGGCCAGACATATTTTTTGCATACCGCCCCAACAGGTTCACAGATAATGCAATCTCTATTGCCCTCCACACTGCCCTTTCCCACCTGGACCAAAGGAATACCTATGTGAGAATGCTATTCATTGACTACAGCTCAGCGTTCAACACCATAGTGCCCTCAAAGCTCATCACTAAGCTAAGGATCCTGAGACGAAACACCTCCCTCTGCAACTAGATCCTTGGACTTGCTGGCGAGCCGCCCCCCAGGTGGTAAGGGAAGGTAACAACACATCTGCCACACTGATTCTCAACACGGGGCCCCTCAGGGGTGCATGCTCAGTCCACTCATGTACTTCTTGTTCACCCATGACTGCATGGCCAAGCACAACTCCAACACCATCATTAAGTTTGCAGAAAACACAACAGTGGTAGGCCTGATTACCGACAACGATGAGACAGACTTTAGGGAGGAGGTCAGAGACCTGTGGTGCCAGGATAACAACCTCTCTCAACGTGATCAAGACAAAGGAGATGATTGTGGACTACAGGAAAAGGAGGACCGAGCACGCACCCATTCTCATCGACGGGGTTGTAGTGGAGAAGGTTGAGAGGTTCAAGTTCCTTGGTGTCCACATGACCAACGAACTATCGTGGTCGAAACACACCAAGACAGTCGTAAAGAGGGCACAAAAATGCCTTTTCCCCCTCAGGAGACCCCCCCACCCCCCCACCCCCATTTTTACGCTGCTGCTACTCTCTGTTTATTGTCTATGCATAGTTACTTTACCTCTATCTACGTGTACATATTTCCTCAATTACCTTGACTAGCCTGTGCCCCTGCACCTTGACTCTGTACCGGTACCCCCTGTATATAGCCTCACTACTGTTATTATTATATGTTATAAGTTATTTTATTGTTCCTCTTTAATTATTTATTTTTCAATTTTGTATTGTTTTTTACTTCAGTTTATTTGAGTAAATACTTTAACACTTTCATTATAATGTCTACACCTGTTGTTATCGGCGCATGTGACAAATTACATTTGATTTGATTTAAAATGGTAAGATGTTTAAAAAAATACTTAGTGTTTACCAAGTTCTAGAGCAGGACTTTAACAGACAACCATCGATTCAACTCATCCCAAACTCATATTTGCTTGGACACACACCACTGGCCCTTTAGTTTTTGCTGCAACTTTCTTCATTAGTGACCTAATGTTCTATGGCGTAAGAAAATCCATTGGTTAAATTCAGATCTTTTATATAATACTTTGTAGCTGCTTGTATGTGCAATATACAGAAATAAATATATTTCACTTGACTTGAAACCACAATTTCCTGTATACATATTTCCTGGTCATGGTTGTTTTACGGTGTGACCATAATCTCCCTGTTTTGCATAATTTTGCAGGCACAACGGAGCTCTTCGTTGTGGTAAATTATTCTCTAAGGGAATAGGTTTTACGAAGAAGATTTTAAATATTGACTTACCTAGAGTGACGGCTACCGAAACAAAAGATAGAAATATAGTGACACTCATTGCTCCCGCCATGTTTCCCTAGAGGTATAGACGTGATGGTCAACTTGACAGCATGCCCACATTAATACATCCTTGAAAGCAGGATGTTGGTGAATGGCCAGGGAGATCTGCATCTTTTATTCAGTGCATATTCAATGCCTGGAGCTGGCGAGTCACTGTTTGAACAAGTATGTTTGCTCAATAATGAAACTAACCACCCTTAGAGCTGAGGGAGTTGAATGGCAGTCTACAGTCAAGAGGCATTAAAGTGGGATACATTTTTCCACAAAACAATTCATACCCTTCAAACACCCATTCACAGGATAACTTTCTTAATGCATATTTAGTTCCATCACCTATTATTTAATATCTACTGTTTTAAAATGATTAGATAAAATATAAAGCCACTTGATTTCCTAAAAATACAAGTAAAACACAAAAATAAAGTAGCATTGCATTGTCTGAGAAGATAATCACAGTTGAACATGAGGACCCTTGAAACATAATTTGCTGTCCCTTCTTTACTGATTACATTTATTCTGCCCATCCCACAACAGTGTACGTAGATTAGTAGAACATTGACAAAAGTAAATGATTGAGTAATCAGAGAAACTACTTGCATAGGATTTCACAGGCTTCTTAGGTCCTTCCTGTTTGAAATACACTAGTTTAGTGGATAAGGAAGTTGAACGTTGTCTTAGGATTCTTAGTCAACAGGCGGAGGAATTCCTCACTACACAAGGGTGTTTATGGGTTAAATGTTATAATACCTGAGTCTATAACCCCCGGTCATACCAAAAATGTGGGTTTTTAAATCTGTGCCACATCGACCCTTTGATCCCTTTCATACAAATTCATATAAGTAGAAGTGCAATGTATTATGAAGGTACGACAACTTAACATATATTTTTTACATTTTGTATTTTCTCCCAAAAATAACATGACATGTTATTCATGTTTCAAATGTTAATTACAGCATTTAACTTGAACTTTTTCCATGTGCCTACGCTAATACAAGATCATCAAATTATATGTATTATAGACGGACTGTGCATAATCTATCATTTCCATTCTTCAACCCATTTGCCATAAATGAACAACTATGTATTAACTACATCACATTCCTCCATTAACTTTTGATTCTGTAAATCCTTTTCAGTGTCGATTTTAACATGTAAATCTTGGTGGGGGGAAAAAAAGTGTAATGCATGCCAGCAAAGCCACTACACAACACTAAACAATACATGAATTGCACAATAATGGTGACAAACGGTGCACACAAACTGTCTCAACGGCAGTCCCAACATCTTACCACTGCTACACCTGGTTATCAGCGGAGCCTTGTCTGGCAGCGAAACAGTTCATTCAGCCTGATTTACTGTCTTTAAAAAAACATAGCTGATATTGTTGACTTGCTTAAACAAATGTGGTTTTTAATGACAATTGAGATGTACAAACTATGGCATAAGGGGACGACAAGTGGATAAGAGGCAATCCGTAATTCGATTTAAGACATTAATGAGCGAGCTAGGACGGACGTAGTCTATATGACTATTTGTTTAGCAGTTTTGAAATGTACAGTGACAGAATTCAGAACATGGGCCGTTTTCCCTGTACACCAAGTTAGAACCATAGGATAAATAAATGGGGCATATAAGCAGACAATGAAAGCTCTTACAATATTCAATGATTACATTTCTCTAAAACCGGTTATAGGCTACATGTGCACCACCAAGTCAGAACAATAGGTGAAATTAAGAGGGGTAAATATATCAAATTATTAGGGTGAGGCACATAGGCTACTAACATCTTACTGCACAACATACACTTTCTTAGCTACAGTATTCATATCTCCCTGGCATATTAAATCAGTTGTTTTGAGCGTGGCACAAATCATGCTTCATTGCATGGCCAATGTTGATTGTTTATCATTTTAAACTTGGAAAAGAGCCCCTTAATCCCAGATTTTGGACCACACAGCCACTATCACTGATTCCTTCCAAGCCACTCATTGTTGAATTTGCAATTTCCAAATTGTTGTGTAATATCCAATGGCCGATGAGCACTGATATGTTTTATCTTCATTATTTCTCTTCATATGACAAGGATTAACAAGGATTTGCCAGTAGATTGTCGACTTGATTCATGATGATGACTGCTAGCTAATATTTTGAAAGTATGATGTTGACATGATCAGTCCAATCAAAGCTACTGTACATATAACGTGATTTGACGTCATATTATCTGTGGCCAATGACCTTGAGCCTTCTTGGATGGGCACTTCTAATTTAACTCTATGACAGCACCCAAGGGGCTAGAATTTTTTAGGTCTAACCTAAGACTTGGCGGTGACGTAGTGTCCCTATGAGCGACAGAACACTGAGCCAATCACGGCGCAGTGCTCTATATTTTCTGTTGGCTTACCCCAACACCACAGAAAGCATTGAGCTAGGCTGAAACAACTGCATTTTGGAGTTGCGTTACTCAAGAAAACAAAGAGACCATCTTGTATTCTTTATTAACTCAACGATATATATATATTTTTTTTTACATGGTTTGCAAACTGATATGTGGCATATTAATGCCAAAATAACATGAAAATCAGGCAAGTCAAAAATGTGGGGCTTAAAACAGCTGGGGCTCTAATGACGGGTCAAGGGCATGATTGATATCTTAACCAGTAGGATAACATTATGTGAATATTACACCAGAAAAGTTCTGCAATACATAAAAATGCACATATAATCATACACACAATTAAATTATACACACTGCAGTGTGCAAGAGACAACTGTTCCAAGAATGAAACATTGATATTCAACTCTTTGGAGTTCAGTACTAGGGCAATCAGACCACACCAATCAGCCTATAGTTAGACATAACAAACAAACGGTTTCAATCAGAACCTAGGATTCCAAATGTCACAATCTCAGTCAAATCAACCCTCTACATTCTCTGTCATCAGATACAATATAACATATAAAGTGGAATAATTTGTAATGTAGTGAACTTTATGCCATAATCCAGTCCATGTATTTGTACTGTGGGATTCCAGTTCCATGTTTTACAGCAGCCAGACGGTGGGAGGGATATGATATGTGAACTATGTAATGCCAGCATACTTCTGAGTAAAGTTAAACTAAAGTATACAAACGCCCCGACCTCAGTTCTTATAAACATAAGCAATCTAAATAACTGGATGTTACATAATTAAACAACAAACACATTCTACACATCATACAAGACTGTAGTACTTAGCTTATAGAACTCCCAGAACTTGTCTTTGAATTCCTGTGTGCCTTTGGATAGACTGTGTCCTTCCATTACTCCCATGCCTGCAATCAGCAAAGGGGTGCATTTGCTGTGTAAAAGTCTGGGATGTCTACTAAAATACTAAACAGTACATAGTAAGTATAACAATGGAACACATACAGAGGACATACTATCACCATAGTATGCCATTTGTCATAAAGCCAAGGTAACCTTTGACTGAATCTTTAATGTCTAGTTTTGACGTACACAAACCCTTTTCTTACTTCACTAGTGTCTTGAAGGAATTGAACTTTGACTCCACACACACACACACACACACTTAAGGTAAACATGCACAAGGCGTTTTCACATTCAGTGCCAGGTTTCCCGATAGCGATGGAACTTAGGCTTATGAGTGTTTAAAGGAGTCATCTTCCCTACAATGGCCGAAGATGTAACATGTGTTTCCCAAAACACCAGTCGCTAAGCTTTCTCAATTCCAATCTTACCTTAACATTATAATTATTTCACAATAATAACATCAGCTCCGAGAGAGATTCCTTACAAAACAGTTTACCAGAAGTTGTTTTTGGTGAACACGAGTTCCAAGACCAGTAACAGTTGATGACCAATCATGGGGATTAGAAAAATGGAAACCAAGCCATCTAGCTAGCTACCTACAAAAGTTGTTCAGTGAGTGTCTAACTTATTAATTAAACATGCTAATAAACTTGAACATTGTATTAGCTAAATTATGCCTAGTTAGCAATGTCATGTTTTATGAGAGAGTGAAACATTTTGTTGATACCAATTTCAATCTGTCAGTGCCACTGACTGGCTAGCGCTTAGCTAGCTCATGTTAGCAATCATATTTTTGCACACACTTGAAATATATTTGCGGTGCACTCACTCATAACACTTTTTTTGTGTGATAAATTAGTTTATCGTCTTCAACATTGATAAGGTAAGCAAATGCATGTAGCCCATACATTCATTCTTTAACAATTAGATCTTTCATGTATTTAAACTAGTAGCTAGCCCATTTTGATCATGTATTGTTCCTTATCGCTTTTTAGAATCAAATCAGTTACGAGGCAAAAATACAGATTGAGGCCTCAAATCTAACTGAGGACAGAGAAATATGTATGCATGGCTTTAAAATTGAAGTTACATTAAAAAAAATGCTTGGTTGTTTGGATGACCCAATTACTGAGTTGCAGGCATTGGGCCAATAGTTTGGTTGTTTTCTGTAAAAACAGCAAGTTTGGGTTGTTGGTGCTGGGTTATTAAAGTTGTGTTCCTGATATTTAACCGAGCCAATGGGTAAATTCTCCCGCCACCAGCGCGTGAAGTCCTCCAGAATGTGAGCAAGTGTGAAGACGTGGCAACTTTCTATTTTTGTATTTATTTTTTAATAATCCATCTATCACCCCCCTTCTTTGAAGGACACATATTTTTTATATATATTTTTTTTACAGCTTTTCTGCGACATACATATACATTTTACATACACATTTTACATACATGGTACTTTTACAGTGCCTTGCGAAAGTATTCGGCCCCCTTGAACTTTACGACCTTTTGCCACGTTTCAGGCTTCAAACATAAAGATATAAAACTGTATTTTTTTTGTGAAGAATCAACAACAAGTGGGACACAATCATGAAGTGGAATGACATTTATTGGATATTTCAAACTTTTTCAACAAATCAAAAACTGAAAAATTGGGCGTGCAAAATTATTCAGCCCCTTTACTTTCAGTGCAGCAAACTCTCTCCAGAAGTTCAGTGAGGATCTCTGAATGATCCAATGTTGACCTAAATGACTAATGATGATAAATACAATCCACCTGTGTGTAATCAAGTCTCCGTATAAATGCACCTGCACTGTGATAGTCTCAGAGGTCCGTTAAAAGCGCAGAGAGCATCATGAAGAACAAGGAACACACCAGGCAGGTCCGAGATACTTTTGTGAAGACGTTTAAAGCCGGATTTGGATACAAAAAGATTTCCCAAGCTTTAAACATCCCAAGGAGCACTGTGCAAGCGATAATATTGAAATGGAAGGAGTATCAGACCGCTGCAAATCTACCAAGACCTGGCCGTCCCTCTAAACTTTCAGCTCATACAAGGAGAAGACTGATCAGAGATGCAGCCAAGAGGCCCATGATCACTCTGGATAAACTGCAGAGATCTACAGCTGAGGTGGGAGACTCTGTCCATAGGACAACAATCAGTCGTATATTGCACAAATCTGGCCTTTATGGAAGTGGCAAGAAGAAAGCCATTTCTTAAAGATATCCATAAAAAGTGTTGTTTAAAGTTTGCCACAAGCCACCTGGGAGACACACCAAACATGTGGAAGAAGGTGCTCTGTTCAGATGAAACCAAAATTGAACTTTTTGGCAACAATGCAGAACGTTATGTTTGGCGTAAAAGCAACACAGCTCATCAACCACAACACACCATCCCCACTGTCAAACATGGTGGTGGCAGCATCATGGTTTGGGCCTGCTTTTCTTCAGCAGGGACAGGGAAGATGGTTAAAATTGATGGGAAGATGGATGGAGCCAAATACAGGACCATTCTGGAAGAAAACCTGATGGAGTCTACAAAAGACCTGAGACTGGGATGGAGATTTGTCTTCCAACAAGACAATGATCCAAAACATAAAGCAAAATCTACAATGGAATGGTTCAAATATAAACATATCCAGATGTTAGAATGGCTAAGTCAAAGTCCAGACCTGAATCCAATCGAGAATCTGTGGAAAGAACTGAAAACTGCTGTTCACAAATGCTTTCCATCCAACCTCACTGAGCTCGAGCTGTTTTGCAAGGAGGAATGGGAAAAAAATTCAGGCTCTTGATGTGCAAAACTGATAGAGACATACCCCAAGCGACTTACAGCTGTAATCGCAGCAAAAGGTGGCGCTACAAAGTATTAACTTAAGGGGGCTGAATAATTTTGCACGCCCAATTTTTCAGTTTTTGATTTGTTAAAAAAGTTTGAAATATCCAATAAATGTCGTTCCACTTCATGATTGTGTCCCACTTGTTGTTGATTCTTCACAAAAAAATACAGTTTTATATCTTTATGTTTGAAGCCTGAAATGTGGCAAAAGGTCGCAAAGTTCAAGGGGGCCGAATACTTTCGCAAGGTACTGTATATACCACAATCACATAACAATAATACATTACTGAACATAAGCTCCTTCATCTCACCCCTCAGCCACTCTCAGCCCATCCCACCTATCACCATAGACCACCCTCGTTTGGTTTCCATGTGCCATATATTTTTCAATTGTGCTGTGATGTTTTACATACATTTGAACCTTCCTAATCGTATAGTAGCCATATATGAAAGATGAAAACCTTTCCTATTAGTATTATTTATTGACTGACTATGGCTTTCCAAATTGCCCAACACTGCTATTTGTAAGGTTCATTTTAAGTGAATGTTGTGATGTTTTATCTATTCCTGAACCTGTGACCAGAAACAAGCTACATAGAGGAAGTACCATAATTGTCACACCCTGACCATAGTTTGCTTTGTATGTTTCTATGTTTTGTTTGGTCAGGGTGTGATATGAGTGGGCATTCTATGTTACATGTCTAGTTTGTCTAGTTCTATGTTTGGCCTGATATGGTTCTCAATCAGAGGCAGGTGTTAGTCATTGTTTCTGATTGGGAACCATATTTAGGTAGCCTGTTGGGTTTTGTGGGTGATTGTTCATGTTCCTGTCTTGTGTTAGTTTGCACCAGTTTAGGCTGTTTCGGTTTTCACGGTATGTTTATTGTTTTTGGATTGATTCGTGTTTCCTTTGTTTCATTAAACATGAATCTCAATAGCCACGCCGCATTTTGGTCAGACTCTCTTTCACATAAAGAAAACCGTTATAATAAATTATGTAGTGATCCTGTTTCTTCATAGCAAAATCTACAGAGCTGAGATTGTTGTATGTAGCATTCTGTTGGTGGCAAGAATTTTGTATAATTTAAATGGAAAAACTCGAAGTGTTGAATCGAAGTGTTGTTTTTTTGTATCAGTTCATAAACCATGTGCCATGGAATTGGTATTCATTTATTTTACAATCTGTATGGCGCAGCAGTCAACACTTTTGTCCTCAAAAAACCTGGTATATTTTTCTATATGCCAATTATTTTCGGCCAATTTCTATCTTAAAAAATGGCATACAAACAAGTTCCCTACCTTCTTCCTCTTCCCATTGCCTCCTCCATTTTTGTGGTTTGCGCTTAACCATAATATTTTTTTATATATTTTCTGGAGGATTTAAAAACAATTGTGAACAGCTTTGTATGGCTTGTTTAAAAAGGGTGATACTTTAAACAAAATTTCAGTTTCAATTCATCAGAAATTAGAAGTTGTAATCTGTATAAAGGCAAAAAGTGTAACGGCCGTTGGTGGAAGGTGAAGACCAAGGTGCAGCGTGATACGTGTTCGTCATTTATTTATTTAACTGAACACTGAATAACCAAAAGAACAACCGAAACAGCTCCGTCAGGTGCAAAACACACTAAACAGAAAATAACTGCTCACAAAACCCATGTGGGTAACAGCTACCTAAGTATGGTTCTCAATCAGAGACAACGACAGACAGCTGTCCCTGATTGAGAACCATACCTGGCCAAAAACAAAGAAATACAAAAACATAGAAAAAATAATATAGAATGCCCACCCTAGTCACACCATGGCCTAACCAAAATAGAGAATAAAAAGCCTCTATGGCCAGGGCGTGACAGTACCCCCCCCCCCCCCCCAAAGGTGCGGACCTGACTCTAAAGGGGAGGGTCCAGGTGGGCCTTCTTTATGGCGGCGGCTCGGCAGCGGGCCCTGGACTGAAGACCCTCAGAGGGCGCCACTGGACTGAGGGGCGCCTCTGGACTTCGGGGCGGCGATTCCGGCAGCTCCGGAGTGACGGGCGACTCTGGCAGCTCCGGACTGACGGGCGGCTCTGGCAGCTCCAGACAGGAGGGCGGCTCTGGTAGCTCCGGACAGGAGGGCGGCTCTGGTAGCTCCGGACAGGAGGGCGACTCCGGTAGCTCCGGACAGGAGGGTGGTTCCGGCAGGTCCGGACTGGAGAGAGACTCTGGCAGATCTGGACTGGAGGGAGACTTGGTTCTGGGAGCAGGCACAAGACTCACCAGGCTGGGGAGACATACAGGCGGCCTCTTCCTTGGCCGAGGCACCGGATACACAGGGCCGTGGAGGCGCACTGGTGGTCTCGACCGCATAGCTGGCCCCCCGTTCTGGCTGGATGCCAGCTTCCACCCGGCAAATGCGGGACTCTGGCACCGAGCACACCGGCCTGTGACTAATCGGCCGAGACACAGTGCACATGACCCCATAGCACGGGGCCTGACCGGTCACCTGTTCGCCCTGGAAAACGATGCATAATTATGTAATCACCAATTGTGAATGAAGAAAGGGGCGAGCCTAGGGCTGTGGTTGTCACGAAATTTCGTCAGACGGTGATTGTCAACCAAATACAGTAACTGTCGGACTCACAGTAATTTACCGTTAATTAACAAACACATTTAGCATCTCCTGGTTTCCACACACGCTACTAGCCACTGATGCAGACCTTTGGAACATCTACATTTTAAAAAGTCTCCTATATCCATGTAATATAATCTACACCTTCCCAATAAATCCATTATTTATTTTAGGCTGGTCTAAAGAAGCATGAAATGAGGAAAATGTAGTCTATTTCAGAAGAACAGAATAGCATACTCTGTTGTCCTTATGTTAGGTCCTGATCTGGCTTTGCTAAATGGCTGCGGGCTACATTAGTTAATTTAGCAGACAAGATTTACTTAGAATCCCATGGCATTATTTAAAGTATGAAGAATATAGCATAAATATTTTCTCCAAAGGATTTGAGGGAGTGCGCACATGCAGCTATTCTGTGTTGAGAGGTTAACAAATAAATAGCTAATCCTATTTGCTTAATTTAGAGTTATTCATGTAACTTTAGTTGTTCTACAAACCTTGGGCTATATGTTTTGATTTGTAATACATTGTAAGGCTGTATGATGCAACTGTAATGATGATTTGAAAAACGCTGTGTCACGTTCTGACCATCGTTCGTGTGTGTTTTCCTTGTTTTGGTGTTGGTCAGGACATGAGCTGGGTGGGCATTCTATGTTGTGTGTCTGGTTTGTCCATTTCTATGTTAGGCCTGATATGGTTCTCAATCAGAGGCAGGTGTTAGTCATTGTCTCTGATTGGGAACCATATTTAGGTAGCCTGTGTTGGGTTTTGTGGGTGATTGTTCCTGTGTTTGTGGAACCAGATAGGACTGGTTTGGTTTTAGCATGTTTCTTGTTTTGTATTTTGTAGTACTTTCATCTTTATTAAAGATGCACAAAACTAACCACGCTGCATTTTGGTCCGCCTCTCTTTCCCCACAAGAAAACCATTACACGCTGCTTGAAAGGTATGAGCTCAGCTTTTCTTTTTTTCCCAGGCTGTACACACTCCATTAGTCTCTCATTCACAATTTGACAAGCACTTGATAATGCCTCGAATTTCCCGACTGCATCCCCTTTGTCACTGTAATGCACCCTAAAAAAAAATCCATGCCTTTTGCAGCCAGTGGCCGTTGTGCTCCTGGCCCGGATTGTTGTGTTATGCCCTTCTCCCTGAGTGCTGCCTCACTCACATGGCTCTCCATCACGTGATCGGGTCTTTCTCACAGGCTACAAGTGAAGACTATGCGCGTCCTTATCCAATACCTAGGTGGATATTGAAGAATGGTCCACTTTTACTTTTGACAGCCAACAAGATGAGTAGGCCTAACAGCAGAAGCACTAGCCTATGTCAATACGATCCCCCATTGTACAAAAGTCAACCTATTCTGTACGAGAAATAAATTATCCCCAAACTTGAAACTAATGCGCTACTTATGTATGCCAGTTAGGCTCTAAACCCAGTGTAAAGTGGATTAATGTGCTTAATTCTAAGAATTTATTTTGCAACTTTAGTTGTGATACAAACCTTATCAAAACATATAGGCCTATGGGCTAGGCTACATAAGGTGTGCGACTATGAGATTTTTGAAAAACTTTTGTCCATTAAAATAACATAAAATTAATCAGAAATACAGTGTAGACATTGTTAATGTTGTAAATTACTACTGTAGCTGGAAATGGCAGATTTTTTATGGAATATCTACATAGCCGTACAGAGGCCCATTATCAGCAACCATCACTCCTGTGTTCCAATGGCACATTGTGTTAGCTAATCCAAGTTTATCATTTTAAAAGGCTAATTTATCATTAGAAAACCCTTTTGCAATTATGTTAGCACAGCTGAAAACTGTTCTGAATAAAGAAGCAAAAAAATAGACCTTTAGACCAGTTGAGTATCTGGAGCATCAGCATTTGTGGGTTCGATTACAGCCTCAAAATGGACAGAAACAGACTTTCTTCTGAAACTCTTCAGTCTATTCTTGTTCTGAGAAATGAAGGCTATTCCATGCGAGAAATTGCCAAGAAACTGAAGATCTCATACAATGCTGTGTACTACTCCCTTCACTGAACAACGCAAATTGGCTCTAAGCAGAATAGAAAGGAGTGGGAGGCCCCGCTACCACTTAAGACAGTTCAGCTGAGGCTTTAGTCTGTTTGGACTGTTTGGTTCATTAAATAATATAAATGAATTTTAATAATCAATCCTATCTTATGAAATAACATACTAGGCCAATAGGGCTTTGTTTCAATTTGTTATACATGTTTTAATTTCTATGTACAATTCTCTGACGTGATGTATGTTATGAAATTCAGGCAATACAAATTAAGTATTTGAAATTCAACATTGTATCTTGATTGTGTGTAGGAAAAGGAACAGGGTGGGATGGTAGAGAAATCAAAAATATATAAGCAAAATTGAAATTAGGATTACACTGAAAATAACCCAGCTGGGTTGATTTAACCCAATTCTTTGTTTTGCCAATCTTGACCCAGTGCTGGTTTGGCAAAATTGCCCAAAATGTTATCAGTATCCAAATTTTGTGTTTTCTGATTGTTTCAGGCAATTGTTCTGAACTGGGTTTGATTGAGGTTTTTGTTTTAATTATTACACATTTGTTAGTTATCTTTTAAACTTCCATTGGTTGAAATATATTGCTCAGTTATCACTCGTCTCATGTAAATAACTCTGTAGTTGTCCCTCTAAACATCCAAAGGTCAACATCCCCATAGTGTTCACATTTCTTTCATGTAAAATGGTGTAGCTTCATAAAGATTAAATCATTTATTTGGGAAATATCCAGTCTTTGCTATTTTCTTACTTACCATGATGATGATTTCAAGTTGTCTTGGATTTATTTGATCTGTTAAGACATTGAATACGTGTTTAATATATTTACAACATTTTGTGCGTATTGTTTTTTCTCTGAAAGTTAATTTAAAGTCATATGTGATCTGGTTTATGTATATAACATAATTGAAATGTTTTAACACACATTAACCACAAACATGATCTAATTTGCATATTGATAGTTAGTTTGCGGCAAATTTGCATCAAACAGTAGATATGCAAATATTGAGGCGGCTTATTCTAATGCTTACCTTAAGACTACACATCATTAAATATATTGAAACAAATTAGACAGTAGCCTACAAGTAGCAAAATATAACTCAATTTATTGAACATGAAAGGTATTTCAATATGATTGAAATAGGCCTATAGAGCCTACTGTATTTATATTTGAATGCAGTCCTCTTGGTTTTAATTTGGATCCTCATTAGCTTCTGCCGAGGCAGTAGCTACTCTTCCTGGGTCTACAAAAAACACAAAACAAGTACCAAAACACTGATAGACAAGGAAAGTCACAACTTGCTTGCATCTAGCCACAACAGCATTAGAGAGGTTGGACACTGATGCTGGGCAATTAGGCCTGGCTCGCAGTCGGCGTTCCAAATCATCCCAAAGGTGTTCGATGGGGTTGAGGTCAGTGCTCTGTGCAGGCCAATCAAGTTCTTTCTCACCGATCTCGACAAACCATTTCTGTATGTACCTCGCTTTGTGCAAGGGGGCATTGACATGCTGAACCAGGAAAGGGCTTTCCCCAAACTGTTGCCACAAAGTTGGAAGCACAGAATTGTCTGGAACGTCATTGTATGCTTTAGCATTAAGATTTCCCTTCACTGAAACTAAGGGGCCTAACCCAAACCATGAAAAATAGCCCCAACCATTATTCCTCCTCTGCCAAACTTAACAGTTGGTACTATGCATTTGTGCAGATAGCATTCTCCTGGCATCTGCCAACCCCACATTCGTCTGTCAGACTGACAGATGGTGAAGCGTGATTCATCACTCCAGAGAACGTGTTTCCACTGCTTCAGAGTCCAATGGCAGCGAGCTTTACACCCCTCCAGCCGACATTTGCCATTGCGCATGGTGATCTTAGGCTTGTGTACGGCTGCTTGGTCATGGAATTGACTTGTTGGAAAGGTGGCATCCTATGATGGTTCCATGTTGAAAGTCACTGAGCTCTTCAGTAAGGTCATTCTGTCAATGTTTGTCTATTGAGATTATATGGCTGTGTGCTCGATTGTATACACCTGCCAGCAATGGGTGTGGCTTTACTAGCCGAATCCACTAATTTGAAGGTGTCCACATACTTTTGTATATATTTATGTATTTCACTGCATCAATTTGCCATTGGATATTCTCACCTCTGCGACTCCAGTCACAAATTATATCATGATTTTCTTTTTTTTCCTTTTCTCCCTGATTTGCTGTATGATATCTCCCAGAGACAACATACACTCTCAGCGGAGGTCTTATGTTAATATGAGCAATCATCAAGCTTGATTTGCAGAGGACAAGTCATCTACAAAGCATTAGCTAGCTAGCTAACTAATGCTCATGCCTGACTGATATAAAGAGTCCAGAAATCACACAAAAGCCACAGCTACTGCCACCTAGTGCTGGCTGTAAAATGTTTAGTTAGACCCTGCAGCACTTGCAGCTAGTGCAAGTGATCAGCTCAACGATACAATATTATGGAGTATATTTTACATCTGTGAATTATCTTTACTTACTGTACAGTACACTAAGGTCTACTGAATGCACAGTAACCATCTTATAAAGGAGATAGTGTTCTCTCTGCATGTCATCCTGGGGAAGCTACAAATCAACAATTATACTGCTGCTGTAGGCTGTGGCAACCAATGGCTGTCACTAGTAATGTCATTATGTCTGAAATGTAACAGGCCCTCTTGTTCTCCATATGGGGTATCTTATTGAAAAAATGGGGTCACGAGAAAATCGTATGAACCGATTCTATTTCATTAGATGTAGTGCTCGTGCCTATAGGGGTTCACATTCTCATTTAGTGTGTTCTATTTGACGTGAGCCCAGAGGGTTGTAATAGTAAAGGGCAACATTCTGCAATGTAAATTCCATTACCTGCTATCCTTGGGGTTTATCCTATGGTTTAACCCCAGTCTGGAAGGGTTTGGGGTCTATTGCATTTCTACAATTCAGCGATTCCATTTTTTATTTGCTCCCAGATGTGTGAGTTTAAATCAATTGAATCCAGCCCTGCTGGCTGAAGTATAAGAGGATCTTACAAGATAGAAGCAGTCAGGAGACAAAGCTGGGTGGCCAAGGGTGGCTGTCCTTCCCTCTGCTCCTCATCCATTCAAAATGGCAGACACTCTCCGAATGCTTGCTATCATTGTTCAGAAGAGTTATGGGACCAGAAATACTGCACCGCCAGTCTCTACTTATCACTGCACCTATCCTCCTCCCCCTTATCACCATATCCATTCAAATGAAATAAACAGTGTAGGCTACAATCAATTATTGCAATCTGTGGTAGACTCAACATGATTCAAGTAAATGATAAGTAATAATAAGTCCCAAACTAGATCTAATAATTATTTACACCAGGGACATCATTATTTAAAGAAATTGAAAGATAAGATTACTATTATTATTATCAACTGATGTTGAAGAGCAGGGCTATGTATGGTCATTCGATTAATAATTTCCTGACACTCTTTTGTAATAAATTATAAAGAAGCACAAGCTGGGAGGATAAATAATAAATAGGGATAGGTTTAACGTATCTTGAATATTTTAGGACGTTTCAGTGTACGTGGTCCAGGATTAGTGGCTTGAAATATCAATCAAACCCCACCAACATTGAGGGCCCGCCCACCTCAGTCGTCAACTGTCAGTCATATGACGTTAGTGTTTCTGCAGGTGCTTGACGCGGTGGTGTATTGCGTAATAGGAGCAGAAAATACACTTAAAGGTAAGGATATAATTATTATATTCTTCATTTACACTATACCATAGCTGGTGTAGAGTTACATTTGTTTAGAAGTCTCTATGGAAATGCGCCAACAAAATAGAATAAAGGAGAAACAATAACCATCATTTGACATTCGATGCTTGCTTTATACAGATAAATATAAGTGCAGTAGCTCGTAAATATAGTATTTCATATGGGGTTGGTTACAATTATGCCGTAATGTATGACATGTCAAGCCTCGAATAACCACAGCATCAGCGGGAGAAGAATGACCTGTCGAAATTCCTAAAATAGCTAATCGATTACAGTAGCCTATCTGGTTCGCGATACCGCATGTGTATCCTTCATTTGTAGTGCGAGATAATTCTTACATCAATTAAGCAATGTATAATTTACGTGAATTAATATCAGGCCTGTCATATGGAAATCCAATGCGCTGTAGATGGGTGCACGGGTCGCTCTGTGCTCTCAAAGACAAGGGAACGAACATGCTCGTATAGGATGATTGACTTTACACTGTTCTGTAGGCTATTTAAAACCTTGATGTCTTCATAAAACCACTGCTTTGACAGCACAAAACCTATCACAGAGAATCATAATGCTGTGTGTCTGAATGGGACCACATCAGCAAGCAGGGGTAGGGGACTCTAGTTACCTACTGATTGTAATCTCAGGATAGTTTACACCGCACAGTTTTAGGACACTCACCCAGGTCACGGTCTATGAGCTTTGGGATGATGCATTGTACATTTTCTCATTTTAAGTAGTTATACATCGTTATATTAATGGTCAAAATAGCAAAGCAGGCTATGTTAAATTGGACAACTAATAATAAATACTCATTTAAAAAAGCTACTTGAGCATTTTTGCATGTTAGATTGGGACCATTTGAAATAATCATAATTTGAATGCAAGAAAGTAGATATTCTATACTATAAAGGAAATTGTAGGCAGTTAGGACAGTTCGAAATTTACTGGGGTGGGGGGTGGTCCAAAATAGGCTGGATCAATTTTCAATATGAATCCACAAGAACAAATAGGAATAGCTGATAGGCAGTGGAGAGGCCAGTTGCGTCATTGCGCATGAATGAACACTGAAGACACCGAGACACTCAAAAAGCTCCCCTATTGACCATGTTTAGGGAAAAAACTATTATCCTACCTAGACTAGCCAACAACACCACAACGCAATGAATCATTTCATTGTTTTCAAATGAGTACTAAATTCTACTCTAGGCTGCAGTGAAAATCTCATTTGAATAACAGCGCAAAAGCCCTGTGATTTGAATGTTTCATTCCATTTGGATCAGTTGTGGGTCCACTCTAGATATTTTATAAAGTCTAGAAAGGCACAGTAGCAGGCCATTCTGGCTGTCTTTTTACCTATACTGAGATGCGCTGTCTGTTGCAGATCATCATTCTCCCAAATCGTACTATAATAATGTGCCCACATATGCTTCCGGCAGGCCTAGTTATTCAGGAAAGCTTAGTGCCTCCTCTCTAATCCAAGTGGCTATTCCTCACACACCTAGAACCTCAATATAGCCTAAATATTTGTTATTTAACATTTAAAGTGTATTACCTTTTATATGTGACATAAACACAACCATTCACAATGTTTAAATCTTATTAGGCTTCTTCAAAAATCTCCCGTAGGCATGCACACTTCTGTTCAAAATCTAATTCCAGCATCATGAAAATGGCTTGACATTAACCAGGTTTCCACCCAACCTTTTCATGCGAGTAAAGTACATGTCGGATAAAAAATGTCACATCATGGGAAAGCATGCAGTTTATTAGGCTACAGAGTAAATAAATTACGATGAACTTCACAGGGTGGTGAAAGTGCGGAGTGAGGAGCTCGATACTCCTTTCAATAGAGATCGAGGGTCTTGTTCTGGTGACATGATGATCGATGCTTGGCTGCTGTTTGACAAATAACAATAATCTCTCACTTTTGTCCATAATAATCTCATCATGTAGGCTATATCCACACTGTGTCTGCGAGCTGCTGGCTAGAGTGCACGTGCCAATACCAGAGTGGGTATATTCACAATACCTATGCAATATTTCTTTGTGACAAAACCAGCAGTAGGCCTTGACTGCAATGGAAACCCATTCAACTTGTATTTTTTATTTGGTACATTATTTTTATGTGCACTAAGTATTTACGCAAACTTTTATCCGCAACAAGTACATTTGATTGAAACACAACTCTGATGGGAAAATGTGCATATTGTTTTTATGCAGATTTTAGAATATTTACATGAAAATCTGTCGCCAATTGGATGGAAACCTAGCTATTGACACCCTAAAGAGTCTGGCAAGTGCGCTAGTCTGGTGTCACTTTGATTATGCCTGCACTACATGGTTCACCAGCAGCCCGAAATGTCTAAAGAATAAGGTACAGACCAGCCAAAACAAGCTTGTAAGAATTATACTTAAACTCCTCCCTCCTACTCATCTGGAGGTCGAGCATTTTAAGCAGCTAAGTTAGCTATCTGTGGAAAAAAGAGTTATATTAATTAAACTTGGTCTGGGTGACAGAATTCTCACGGA
Source organism: Oncorhynchus masou masou (assembly GCF_036934945.1). Lineage (NCBI taxonomy): Eukaryota > Metazoa > Chordata > Actinopteri > Salmoniformes > Salmonidae > Oncorhynchus > Oncorhynchus masou. Next base: position 75,321,204 of record NC_088235.1, on the reverse strand, counting down.
CTCAGCCCCCAGGTACAGTTGAAGTCGGAAGTTTACATACACTTAGGTTGAAGTCATTAAAAGTTGTTTTTCAATCACTCCACAAATTTGTTGTTAACAAACTATAGTTTTGGAAAGTCGGTTGGGACATCTATTTTGTGCATGACACAAGTCATTTTTCCAACAATTGTTTACAGACAGATTATTTCACTTATAATTAACTGTATCACAATTCCAGTGGGTCAGAAGTTTACATACACTAAGTTCAGTGTGCCTTTAAACAGCTGGTAAAATTCCAGAAAATTATGTCATGGCTTGAGAAGCTTCTGATATTCCATCATTTGAGTCAATTGGAGGTGTACCTATGGATGTATTTCAAGGGCTACCTTCAAACCCAGTGACACTTTTCTTGACATCATGGGAAAATCAAATGAAATCAGCCAAGACCTCAGACTTGTATATCCTTGGGAGGAATTTCCAAACGCCTGAAGGTACCACGTTCATCTGTACAGACAATAGTACGCAAGTATAAACACCATGGGACCACGCAGCCGTCATACCGCTCATGAAGGAGACGCATTCTGTCTCCTAGAGATGAACGTACTTTTGTGCGAAAAGTGCAAATCAATCTCAGAACAACAGCAACGGACCTTGTGAAGATGCTGGAGGAAACAGGCACAAAAATATCTATATCCACAGTAAAATGAGTCCAATATCGACATAACCCAAAAGGCCGCTCAGCAAGGAATAAGCCACTGCTCCAAAACTGCCATAAAGAAGCCAGAATTTGCAACTGCACATGGGGACAAAGTTCGTACTTTTTGGAGAAATGTCCTCTGGTCTGATGAAACAAAAACAAAACTGTTTGGCCATAATGACCATCGTTAAGTTTGGCGGTGCTTTGCTGCAGGAGGGACTAGTGCACTTCACAAAATAGATGGCCTCATGAGGAAGGAAAATTATGTGGATATATTGAAGCAACATCTCCAGACACCATTTGAGGTTAAAGCTTGGTCCAAAATGGGTCTTCCAAATGGACAATGACCCCAAGTGTACTTACACTGTTGTGGCAAAATGGCTTAAGGACAACAAAGTCAAGGTATTGGAGTGGCCATCACAAAGCCCTGACCTCAATCCTATAGAACATTTGTAGACAGAACTGAAAAAGTGTGTGCGAGCAAGGAGGCCTACAAACCTGACTCAGTTACACCAGCTCTGTCAGGAGGAATGAGCCAATTAAACAATTTAAAGGCAATGCTCCCAAATACGAATTGAGTGTTTGTAAACTTCTGACCCACTAGGAATGTGATGAAAGAAATAAAAGCTGAAATAAATCATTCTCTCTACTATTATTCTGATATTTCACATTCTTAAAAATAAAGTGGTGATCTTAACTGACCTATAACGGGGAATTCTGACTAGGATTAAATGTCAGGAATTGTGAAAAACTGAGTTTAAATGTATTTGGCTAGGTGTATGTAAACTTCCGACTTCAACTGTACCTATCCAACCATTTTTAATTTGTTTGAAATGTACACCAGCATAATTTTTTAAACCTTTATTTAACTAGGCAAGTCAGTTGAGAACAAATTCTTATTTTCAATGACAGCCTAGGAACAGTGGGTTAACTGCCTGTACAGGTCCAGAATGACAGATTGGTACCTTGTCAGCTCAGGGATTTGAACTTGCAACCTTTCGGTTTACAAGTCCAACGTTCTAACCACTAGGCTACTCTGCTGCCGCAGCACTAGAGACTAATCTTCACTGTTTTAAATATAAAGCATTCCACAAGGATGCTGGCCCATGTTGACTCCAATGCTTCCCATAGTTGTGTCAAGTTGGCTGGATGTCCTTGGGAAGTGGACCATTCTTGAAACACATTGGAAATTGTTGAGGATAAAAACAAAACAGCAGCCTTGCAATTCTTGACACAAACTGGTGCGCCTGGCACCTACTACCATACCCTGTTCAAAGGCACTTAAATATCTTGTTTTGCCCATTCACCTTCTGAATGTCACACATACACAATCCATGTCTCAAGGCTTAAAAATCTTTCTTTAACCTCCCCTTTATCTACACTGATTTAAATGGATTTAACAAGTGACATCAATAAGGGATCATAGCTTCTACCTGGATTCACCTGGTCAGTCTGTCATGGAAAGAGCAGGTGTCCTTAATGTTTTGTATACTCAGTGTATTTAATTGTATGTATTTATAAAAGAAATAGGGACCACAATGAAAATAAGTCCCCGACTATATTGTGCAATCCTCGTCACTTGTAAAAAATCTTTGTGCTCTGTATATATGTATTTTTTTCTATTGACATAAAATCAATTTATCCGTACTGTGCAGCTGCCATTTAATGAATGGAAAGAGACATCTGTTAAAAAACACCAAAAAGTTTAATGACATTCAGGGATGGCCAAGCCTTCAATACTCGGTATCCTTTGTTAATTGGTTGTGCGGTGTATTGGCACAGAAACCTGTTGGCGGAAAAGCTTTTACATACAGTGCCTTTGGAAGTATTCAGAACCCTTGACTTTTTCCACATTTTGTTATGTTACAGCCTTATTCTAAAATTGATTAAATAGTATTTCCCTTATCAATCTACACACAATACTCCATAATGACAAAGCAAAAACTGTTTTTTAGACATTTTAGCAAATGTAAAAAATATTCAGACCCTTAACTGAGTACTTTGTTGAAGCACCTTTGGCAGCTATTACAGCCTTGAGTCTTCTTGGGTATGAAACTACAATCTTGGTACACCTGTATTTGGGGAGTTTCTCCCATTCTTCTCTACAGATCCTCTCAAGCTCTATAAGGTTGGATGGGAAGCATGGCTGCACGGCTTTTTCAGGTCTCTCCTGGTCTCTCTTCGATCGGGTTCAAGTCCGGGCTCTGGCAGGGCCACTCAAGGACATTGCGAGACTTGTCCCAAAGCCACTACTGCATGTCCTGGCTGTGTGCTTAGGGTCGTTGTCCTGTTGGAAGGTGAACATTCGCCCGAGTCTGAGGTCCTGAGCGCTTTGGAGCAGGTTTTCATCAAGCATCTCTCTGTACTTTGCTCCATTCATCTTTGCCTCTCGTGACTATTCTCCCAGTCCCTGCTGCTGAAAAGCATCCCCACAGTATGATGCTGCCACCACCATGCTTCACCGTAGGGATGGTGTCAGGTTTTCTCTAGACGTGACACTTGGCATTCAGGGCATAGTTTAATCTTGGTTTCATCAGACCAGAGAATCTTGTTTCTCATGGTCTGAGAGTCATTCTGTGCCTTTTGGCAAACTCCAAGTGGACTGTCATGTGCCTCTTCCTGAGGTGTGGTTTCTGTCTGGCCACTCTACCATAATGCCTGATTGATGGTTGTCCTTCTGGAATGTTCTCCCATCTCCACAGAGGAACTCTAGAGCTCTGTCAGAATGACCATCGGGTTGTTGGTCACCTCCCTGACCAATACACTTCTCCCCCGATTGTTCAGTTTGGCTGGGCGGCCAGCTCTAGGAAGAGTCTTGGTGGTTCCAAAATTCTTACATTTTAAGAATGATTTAATGAATGACCTTCAATGCTGCAAATAATTTTTTGTTACCCTTCCCCAGATCTGTGCCTCGTCACAATCCTTTCGCGGAGCTCTTCAAACAATTCCTTCGACCTCATGGCTTGGTTTTTGCTGTGACATGCACTGTCAACTGTGGGACATTATATAGACAGATGTGTGCCTTTCCAAATTATGTCCAATCAATTTCATTTACCACAGATGGACTCCAGTCAAGTTGTAGAAACATCTCAAGGATGATTTCACTTTGTCATTATGGGGTAGATTGCTGAGGATGTTAATGCATTTTAGAATAATGCGGTAACTTAACAAAATGTGGAAAAAGTCAAACGGTCTGAATACTTTCCGAAGGCACATTTGATATAATTATAAATATGGCATCAAAATGTTGAAAATCAGACTTCCTCCTAGCTGATCATTGTCTGCAGCCAACTCTGATCATAGTGTAGGACCAATGAAACAGGCAGTGAAAGTGAGCTCATTCATGGTGGTCGGTCGAATGCTCAACCTTCTGGTCCGTAGCCCAGCATGGCAACAACTGTGCCACAAAAGAATGCTGAAGTGGCAAAGTAGATATCCACGTTTACAAACACAGGGTTGCTACATTTGTTATTTGTGGTCAATACATTTCAAACTGTCCCTTAAGCTACTTGGCCTACTAAACTAATTTAATCAAAGATAGGATGTGGCTGGCCTATTCAACGTTTCAGAAGGACTATATTGTTGCAAATATGATCTATTGAGTCCCATGGCAATATTATATACAGACATCGTCTAAATGTGTGTGTGTGCATTTACCTTAAATATACTTGAAAGAGATCATACTCCAATGTTATTGCTGGATTCTCTGGGGGAAATGCATCACAGAAAAAGTATTAAGGCACCTTCAATGTTTAATGGTTAAATAAGGGCTGCTATTGCCTGCCCTACAATATTATATTAGATTACAGGGCACTTTTTGTTTCCCCCCATACTACGAAAACAAAAACTCCACTCTCTTAATTGCAGGCTTCCATTGTGATACTAGCAGGTTCATAGCATCTTCTGCTCTATAAAGAGGGAGGAAATGCTATATTTAGCTCCTTATGATCTGCATTTGTCTTCTTAGAAAATGGAAAATGTGATTGGATGGGGGGAAAATGCCATATTAGGCAACCTTCTGGATGTTTTGGTACCGTACAGTTCTTTGGTCAATGTCTCACTATGAATTTTAATGTGATTTGATTCAGTCCAATTCGGTGCACTGTCAATTGAACGTTTATTTCCCTTTTATGTTTTGCCACTACCCAAGTAATGAATCACCACTTTTTGTTAAATGAATTCAACCCATCCTTGAAAGAGAATGCAGGGAGTTGTCTTGGAAATGGGTGTGTCTGCTGTGGAGTATAATTTCTCCGTTTTAGCAATGTGTTGCCAGATGTTTATTTTACTGGGCAAAGTTACTTTTCTGTAGAGGGCCTTTTAGTGCCTCAGTACATTCAGTTCTGTGATGTCTAGACGAGAAATTCATATTCGCTAAGTAAATTTAATCTTTGCTCTTGAATTAATACTGTCGGCCACTTCATTTGACGAAAGAGGATAGCTACAATGTGTCCCTAATTAGATCACCCAAGCAACTCTTTATATCTTTCATGAACTTGGGTCACCTGGGGTTGGCATGTAGCCTAGTGGTTCAGAGCGTTGGGCAAGTAAGTGAAAGGTTGCTGGTTTGAATCCCTGAGCCAATGAGGTGAAACATACGCTAATGTAACCTTGAGCAAGGCACTTAACCCTAATTGCTCCTGTAACTCCATCTGGATAAGAGCGTCTGCTTAAATGTAAATGTTTGATATGGGTTTGGAAAATCAAATGTTTTATGAAGAAGCACAATGGTTTCTTCAGACTGCTTAGCTGGGAATATAAATTCAAGTATCTCACTTCAATAAATAACCGTAGTAATTACGTAGTAATATGCTATTAAGTTATGGCACATTTCAATAGCATTTTTGTATTGTCTTGTAAGATAATAATTACTAGCTAGGTAACAGCCTGGACTTAACTTGACTAACTGACTAAAGTTATTCCCTTGTAGTTACCCTGGAATAATGGCTATGTAAGGTATAGCGCTGCCCAATTTGCTTTAACAAAATGTTGGTTTTGTTTTATATGAGCCAGATTAAGCTGAGGTATACTTCAGCTCCTTTGGCAGACTGTCTTTCTCATTAGCTTGCCTAATGCCAGGGTGTTTGGATCAGGTCTGACTCTCAGGCTTTCTGGGATCATCCTGGACTAAAACAGGATTAACAAGATGCCAGTGGGAACCCATTCAAAAGACCAAAACTGTCTGACTCATAGTGCACCAGCACAGTTTAGGACCGGCTGACATCACACACCTGTTGTTAAGGTGTCAATCCCTTTAGGCTGAAAAGAAGAGCCAACACATGTTTATGCCACAGGTTCACAGGTTGGTGCCACAGATTCACAGGTTGGTGCGACAGTTTCACATGTTGGTGCCACAGTTTCACATGTTGGTGCCACAGTTTCACATGTTGGTGCCACAGTTTCACATGTTGGTGCCACAGATTCACAGGTTGGTGCCACAGATTCACAGGTTGGTGCCACAGATTCACAGGTTGGTGCCACAGATTCACAGGTTGGTGCCACAGATTCACAGGTTGAGGCCACAGATTCACAGGTTGAGGCCACAGATACTTTCCTCAGTTGGGAGAGGTTGAAACATTTACAGTAAATCACATTGATTGGAATTATTTTGAGTCTTCGTCTCTCGTTTAACATATGTTCAAGACTAGAGGTCGACCGATTAATCGAAATGGCCGATTAATTTGGGCCGATTTCAAGTTTTCATAACAATCGGTAATCGGCATTTTTGGACACCGATCATGGCCAATTACATTGCACTCCACAAGGAGACTGCATGGCAGGCTGACTACCTGTTATGCGAGTGCAGCAAGGAGCCAAAGTAAGGTGCTAGCTAGCATTAAATGTATCTTTAAAAAAAATCAATCTTAACATAATCACTAGTTAAACAACACATGGTTGATGATATTAGTAGTTTATCTAGCTTGTCCTGCGTTGCATATAATCGATGCGGTGCCTGTTAATTTATCATTGAATCATAGCCTACTTCGCCAAACGGTTATTTAACAAGCGCATTCGTGGAAAAAAGCACTGTCGTTGCACCAATGTGTACCTAACCAAAAGCATCAACGCCTTTCTTAAATTCAATACACAAGTATATCTTTTTAAACCTGCATATTTAGTTACTGTAATATTGCCTGCTAACATTAATCTCTTTTAACTAGGGAAATTGTGTCACTTCTCTTGCGTTCTGTGAAACAGAGTCCGGCTATATGCAGCAGTTTGGGCCGTCTGGCTTGTTGCGAACTGTGTGAAGACCAACTTCGCCAAACAGAGGATAACTTAACAAAGGTGCATTTGCGGGAAAAAAAGCACAATTGTTGTGTACCTAACCATACACATCAATGCCTTTCTTAAAATCAAAAAACAGAAGTATATTTATTAAAACCTGCATATTTAGTTAAAATATATCCAGGTTAGCAGGCAATATTAAGCTAGGGAAATTGTGTCACTTCTCTTGCGTCATTGCACGCAGAGTCAGGGTATATGCAACAGTTTGGGCCGCCTGGCTCGTTGCGAACTAATTTGCCAGAATTTTACGTAATTATGACAACATTGAAGGCTGTGCAATGTAACAGGAATATTTAGACTTATTGACGCCACCTACTCGATAAAATACGGAACGGTTCGGTATTTCACTGAAAGAATAAACGTTTTGTTTTCGAAATGACAGTTTCCGGATTTGACCATATTAATGACCTAAGGCTCGTATTTCTGTGTGTTATCATGTTATAATTAAGTCTATGATTTGATTTTTGATAGAGCAGTCTGACTGAGCAGTGATAGGCAGCAGCAGGCTCGTAAGTATTCATTCAAACATCACTTTCGTGCGTTTGCCAGCTTTCACTGTGCTTCAAGCATTGAGCTCTTTATGACTTCAAGCTTTCCCGAGATTAGGCTGGGGTTACCGATGTGAAATGGCTAGCTAGTTAGCGGGGTGCACGCTAATAGCGTTTCAATCGGTGACGTAACTCGCTCTGAGACATTGAAGTAGTTGTTCCCCTTGCTCTGCAAGGGCCGCGGCTTTTGTGGAGCGATGGGTATCGATGCTTCGAGGGTGGCTGTTGTCGATGTGTTCCTAGTTCAAGCCCAGGTAGGGAGAGGAACGGAAGCTATACTGTTACACTGGCAATACTAAAGTGCCTATAAGAACATCCAATAGTCAAAAGTATATGAAATACAAATGGTATAGAGATAAATAGTCCTATAATTCCTATAATAACTGCAACCTAAAACTTCTTACCTGGGAATATTGAAGACTCATGTTAAAAGGAACCACCAGCTTTCATATGTTCTCATGTTCTGAGCAAGGAACATAAACAGCTTTTTTTTTACATGGCACATACTGCACTTTTACTTTCTTCTCCAACACTTTGTTTTTGCATTATTTAAACCAAATTGAACATGTTTCATAATTTATTTGAGGCATTATATTAAATAAAAATTAAAGTGTTCATTCAGTATTGTTGTTAATTGTCATTATTACAAAAAAAAAAAATGTCCGATCAATCGTATCGGCTTTTTTTGGTCCTCCAATAATCGGTATCGGCGTTGAAAAATCATAATCGATAGACCTCTAGTCAAGACTCATGTCATCTTTTTTTGCCCAAGTTGTGGGATTAGTTCTCCTGGCCAGCCAGACTTGTGTCCTTAGAAAGACATAAGGAGTCTAGGGACCATCAAGTCCTGTCATGACATTGCAAGAAGCATATTTCGGTCAATAGTCGAATAGAATGCATTTTTTATAAGATTTAGATAAATTGCACAAATCTCTTGAAAGGGAGGTGTCAATAACGATGATTGGGTTTCCAATAGTAAGTGGGAGGAGGAGCTCTGCGGACCCTTAAGTGTCTGGAAGCAATTTAGCCATTCATTGTATCATATTTTCTTGAGTTGCTATTTTGTGTACATATCCAGCTGTATTGGCAAAATAACTACATATTCCATCGAGGTTGCCCGTTGTCACAGTTCTAAGAGCAGTTGAAACATCCAGCTATAACTCTACGCTAATGACTCCAGTGGATCTCAAAACTGAAGTTGGATCCCCATTTAGTAGCAATGATATCCTACACCACTGATATCTCGAACCAGTCATGACCATTCAACAAAATAATAAAACAAAATGGAAGTTTCTTTCCAGAAAATGTCTTAGTTACATGATTGCATAACTAGCAAAGGAGTTTTGAAGTTGAGGGTGCAGTATTTATGAAGTTTGGCAATGAGGACGGAAACTAGCTTAGTTCAGTTAGCCATCTAAACTCAGCAAAAAAAAGAAGCGTCCTCTCACTGTCAACTGCGTTTATTTTCAGCAAACTTCACGTGTAAATATTTGTATGAACACAAGATTCAACAAATGAGACAAAAACTAACAGAACTGGAATAATGTGTCCCTGAACAACAAAGGGGGGGGGGGGGGTCAAAATCAAAAGTAACAGTTAGTATCTGGTGTGGCCACCAGCTACATTAAGTACTGCAGTACATCTCCTCCTCATGGACTGCACCAGATTTGCCAGTTATTGCTGTGAGATGTTACGCCACTCTTCCACCAAGGCACCTGCAAGTTCCTGGACATTTCTGGGGGGAATGGCTCTAGCCCTCACTCTCCGATCCAACAGGTCCCAGACGTGCTCAATGGGATTGAGATCCGGGCTCTTCGATGGCCATGGTAGAACACTGACATTCTTGTCTTGCAGGAAATCACGCACAGAACGAGCAGTATGGCTGGTGGCATTGTCATGCTGGAGGATCATGTCAGGATGAGCCTGAAGGAAGGGTACCACATGAGGGAGGAGGATGTCTTCCCTGTAACACACAGCGTTGAGATTGCCTGCAATGACAACAAGCTCAGTCCGATGATGCTGTGACACACCGCCCCAGACCATAACAGACACTCCACCTCCAAATCGATCCCACTCCAGAGTACAGGCCTTGGTGTGACACTCATTCCTTCAACGATAAATGCGAATCCGACTGTCACCCCTGGTGAGACAAAACCGCGACTCGTCAGTGAAGAGCACTTTTTGCCAGCCCTGTCTGGTCCAGCAACGGTGGGTTTGTGCCAGTGATGTCTGGTGAGGACCTGCCTTACAACAGGCCTACAAGCCCTCAGTCCAGCCTCTCTCAGCCTATTGCGGACAGTCTGAGCACTGATGGAGGGATTGTGCGTTCCTGGTGTAACTCGGGCAGGTGTTGTTGCCATCCTGTACCTGTCCCGCAGGTGTGATGTTTGGATGTACCGATCCCATGCAGGTGTTGTTAAACGTGGTCTGCCACTGCGAGGACGATCAGCTGTCCGTCCTGTCACCCTGTAGCGCTGTCTTAGGCATCTCACAGTACGGACATTGTAATTTATTGTCCTAGCTAGATCTGCAGTCCTCATGCCTCCTTGCAGCATGCCTAAGGCACGTTCACGCAGATGAGCAGGGACCCTGGGCATCTTTCTTTTGGTGTTTTCAGAGTCAGTAGAAAGGCCTCTTTAGTGTCCTAAGTTTTGATAACTGTGACCTTAATTGTCTACCTTCTCTAAGCTGTTAGTGTCTTAACGACCGTTCCACAGGTGCATGTTCAGTAATTGTTTATGGTTCATTGAACAAGCATGGGAAACAGTGTTTAAACCCTTTACAATGATCTGTGGCCAACTTCTGTGAAGTTATTTGGATTTTTATGAATTATCTTTGAAAGTCAGGGTCCTGTAAAAGGGACGTTTCTTTTTTACTGAATTTAGTTTAGCCAGGGAAAATCGGGGGGAAATGAGCTTGGGCCTTGTGCGCATGTGCGCCAGCTGGGCACACTAGGCTAATGCAGGAGACAGATTAGAGTTCTTATGCCCTGATATTATCAGGAGCTGTTTGCGAAAGGTTAAACAATTCAAAGACTGAAACAAATAAATCAGATGGTTTATATTTAAGGAGAGAGAATCGATATACAATCCCAAAATCAGCTGTAACTTTTCACTGTAAAGCAAAGATTAAAATGATGTTTGAGTGAACCCAGAATACAGAGAATGAATGGTGAATTCGCTTCCGGGCACAGGAAACTCCTTCTCACCACTCTATAAGCTCTTTGTGAGGTCCAGCAATTATGTACTGGTAGGTCTAGGCCGATCATCTAAATGATGTTCTTCAGAAACAATAGCCAAAATAACATGGCTTTGAATGTTGGGGACATTAATTATCAGGCCCACAAGCAAGCTTATTTCACTCATAACCTGAGTGTTCAAAGCTAAGAGTGTTCTTTGAGACAAACTATTTTTCTAGTAGCACTGGACAGCAAGTAAGGCAGAGTCATATGACTATCTATCATCAGAGGAAGCTTAGAGAAATCTTAGTCATTATGACTAGAAGCAGACACGTTAGAAAATACTTTGAATTTCACTGATATTTTGACAAGTCATGGATACACGTAAACCAGAACCTGTATGATTCAGGTTCCGGACATTTGTGATGTATTATATTGAAGGATGCATAGTCTGTTTTGTCAGTTTATTTTGTCAAGACTTATTTAGAATGCATTTAGAGTTTGCAGTATTGATCCGGTTGCATATCAATTTCTGGCGTGCTTTTTCTATTGACCTTATTTGCACTTCCTTCTCTACTCTTTACAAGAGTCCTGTGTTGAAAAGCTATGAACAGCGCCACAGTAAATCTTAAAATAGCACTATGGGTACAGTTGCACGAAGGTCAAAGATGCACTATGTACTCCACACAGGTTAGCGTTTTTCATCATGAATCTAGTTCTGGAGGCAGCTCTGCAGAGTGGTGGCACAGCCAGAGTGGTGGCACAGCCACAAAGTCATAAAATCTGATTTTAAACCTAACCTTAACCCTAGCCTTAACAATAATGCTGAATTCTAACATTAAATTAAGACCAAAAAGCACATGTTTGTGCTATAGATGGAGCCTAAAGAGACCTTGAATCCAGATGGGCTGAAGTGAAGTCACTGTTGCCCTAAAGAGTAGATACGATTCCCGCCACAAGTTCAATATGAGCCCTGCCAATGTGATCAATCACTTTACAACACAACTATACTGTCCTATCACGTGGGCAGATGTCCTGAGAGGACGAGCAGTCAATCCACTTGAAGTCCTTTTTGTGGCATGTGGTGTAGGCTGCTCTATCTTTCAAGAATGCACTGTTGAGAGCTGACTAAATATGTACACAATGGCTCACATCGTTTGAGAGACAGAATGATTGGTCTGTAAAACCAGCAACCCATAATTAAAGAGGTGTTGTAAGTATCAGGCGGTTCAGAATGTTCCACTTTGTGCGAAAAGCTTTGATTCCTGTCAGGTGCAAGAGAAGCTGTCAGGGGACTATTTCCTCGCCCACTGATATCTTGTCACGCTGAAGGGAACCGATTTTAAATGTCTCTTGATGCAATGCCTTGTCTTGTGCCTCTGGTATATCGATGTTTCAGAACTTTGTCTTATTGAGTACTACCACTACTTGGCCTTGGTGAACACTGATGAACTGCACTGTGATGGATGAGGTTGCTCACTTTTTGTACGAGGTGTGTTTGACAAGGGGTTAAGCAGGCCCTGTGTGGATATTTGGCACATTGGATTCTGTATCGTTTTGTCTGTACTTAGAACACGGCCTACACTGCTTATCCTAGGCTTTACCTTTTGAAGTAGGTATTTCTGAAGTGTTGGAGGCCATTTTATAGAAACACAATGTAATAATAGTACTGCCCTGTGATCCGCCAAGAATCAGTATTGGAACTCTTTCCATGATACTTCCAAATACAAGGGATATTTTCAGTCGGTTGACAAAATCTCTCTCTCTCTCTCTCTAATCTTTCAGATGGCTTCAGCTACAGCTACCTATGGACAGAAGGAGTCCTCAGACCAGAACTTTGACTACATGTTCAAGATCCTCATCATTGGAAACAGCAGCGTGGGCAAGACCAGCTTCCTGTTCCGCTACGCAGACGACTCTTTTACGCCAGCCTTCGTCAGCACGGTGGGCATTGACTTCAAGGTGAAGACCATCTACAGGAACGACAAGAGGATCAAGTTACAGATCTGGGTGAGATTTGGAGACCCTTTCATACGGTTGATATGTCCCTGTAATGAAGAATTCTGTCCCTGTATTCACTCGCTCAAAAACACAGCCTAAAGTTAGTTGAACTTCCAATGTGTTATCACTACACTTTCAACCATCTAAAAAAACAAATTCCAATTGGAAAACAATTTCAGATTTTTGGTTTAGTTGTCACCCAAATCACTGGGCTTTCAACCATTTAAAAGCACAGCAAAGTTCAAATGGGAATACAATGTCAGATATTTTGTTTATTTATACAACAGATTATTGTGCTTCATCTAATAGCAGAACCAAATGACCTGGACTGCAGTTGAGATTACATTAAATGTACATAGTGCAAGTGATTAATGCCGTTCGAGATTCTGCGTCGATTATTGTAGCAATAGGTAGACCTGTGATAACCTATGCATGCTATCTTGAACAAGCACGCTTTATATGATTACATAAGAAGGAATGCATAGTTACAGTAACCTCAATGTGTCCATGGATATGTTAGTCAATTTAGGTTGAATGTAACATTAGTTTGTGTGATAGCCTTAAAGGTGCTACGTACACACGTGGAAGCTAGGTGAATTGCAACAACACTTAGGTTGAATACAAAGAACTCTACTTCCTCCTCTACATCCCATTTCCCTGCAACATGTTGGAGACTTTGTGTCTGTGGAATCTAGTGGAAACCACTCGCGCTTGAGCATTTTACTTTCAGTTTTGTCCACCAGCTTTAAACAGCTGAAAACAAGTTATTTCACAGCGATTTAGATGGTGCAATGATTCTGTTTACTATGAATTGCTTGTATTGTCACATAAAATGAAATTAGGCAAACAATTTAATTTTAGCAACCAGGTAATGGCATGGTGGTTTCTGTGGCTGTATGGCATTAGTGGAAACTAAGACTATTCTCATGGCAGCTCTGCCAGTTTTGACTAGCAGAAGCAACTTTTTGTAGCAGGTTAGGATCATTAACGTGGTATGTTAGGATAATTAACATGGCAGGTTAGGAAAAGGTTTAGGGTTAGCTAAAATGCAAAAATTAACCCAGATGTGACTTGAACATACAGTATCTAGATAAAACCAGGCCTGCCCTGAGAACAGTCTTGGTTTCCACGAATGTGATGCTGCATTTCTGTGTCTTTTTACTTTCGGTTTTGTACATCACTTTCAAACAGCTGAAAGTACGATATTTTTTGTAATTCAAATTATATTTCACAACGCTTTAGATGGTGAAATGATTCTTTACACTATAAATTGCTTGTTTTGTCACATGAACAGAATCTTTAAATGTAATTATTATTTTTGTACTTTTTACCCCTTTTTCGTGATATTCAATTGGTAGTTACAGTTTTGTCCCATCGCTGCAACACCCGTACGGACTCAGGAGCGGCGAAGGTCAAGAGCCATGCGTCCTCTGAAACACAACCCGTCCAGCTGCACTGCTTCTTAACACACTGCCCACTTAACCCGGAAGCCAGCCGCACCAATGTGTCGGAGGAAACGCCGTACAGCTGGCAACCAAAGTCAGTGTGCATGCGCCAGACCGCCACAAGGAGTCGCGAGAGAGCGATGGGACAAGGACATCCCAGCCGGCCAAAATAAATGTAGTTCTGTCCTTGAGCTGTTCTTGTCTATTAACCTGTTGAAACTCCCCATCCCGGATCCGGGATCGTGACTAAAGCCTCAGGCTCATTAGCATAACGCAACGTTAACGATTTCTGAAAATCGCAAATAAAATGAAAATAATGCGCCTGCTCTCAAGCGTAGCCTTTTCTTAACAACACTGTCATCTCAGATTTTCAAAATATGCTTTTGAACCATAGCAATTGACTAATTTGTGTAAGAGTATGCTAAGCTAGCTTAGCATTTTGAGTAGCATTTAGCACGCAACATTTTCACAAAAACCAGATAACCAAATAAATAAAATCATTTACCTTTGAAGAGCTTCGGATGTTTTCAATGAGGAGACTCTCAGTTACATACCAAATGCGCAGTTTTTCCTGAAAGCGTCTGTGTGTAGGATAAATTGTTCCGTTTTGAACATCACATTTGGCTACCGAAACGAACCGAAAATTCAGTCACCTACAACGTAAAACTTTTTCCGAATTAACTCCATAATATCGACCGAAACATGGCAAACGTCGTTTGGAATCAATCCTCAAGGTGTTTTTTCACATATCTCTTCATTGATATATCGTTCGTGGAAGCCTGCATTCTCCTCTGAATTCTGTGGAAAAATACTTGCAGCTGACTTTTGCGCACCAATTTTGGCGCAGGACACCGGGCGGACACCTGGTAAATGTGGTCTCTTATAGTCAATGTTCCAATGATATGCCTACAAATACGTCACAATGCTGCAGACACCTTGGGGAAACGACAGAAAGGGCAGACTTACTCCTCTCGCATTCACAGCCATATAAGGAGACAATGGAAGACAGAGCCTCAAAAATCCTGCTCATTTCCTGGATGCCGTCATCTTGGTTTTGCCTGAAACTCACGTTCTAGGGCACGCACAGAAAATATCTTTGCAGTTCTGGACACGTCAGAGTGTTTTCTTTCGAAAGCTATCAATTATATGCATAGTTGAGCATCTTTTTGTGACAAAATATCTTGTTTAAAACGGGAACGTTTTTCATCCAAAAATTAAATTGCGCCCCTAGAGTTTCAACAGGTTAATGTTATGTATTATGTCATGTTTTGTGTGGACCCCAGGAATAGTAGCTGCTACTTTTGCAACAGCTAATGGGGATCCTGATAAAATACCAAACCCTCCCCTAACCCAGACGATGCTGGGCCAGTTGTGCACCGCCTCATGTGTCTCCTGGGATCAAACCCGAATCTGTAGTGACGCCTCTAGCACTTCAGCATTGCAGTGCCTTAGACCTCTGCACCTCTCGGGAGGCCAACATTCTAGAATTTTATCAACCAGGTAATGGCAAGGCGATTTCTGCCATTGATGATTCTGCTTGTGAGATGATAACCACGTCTCTGAGAGATGTTGATGGAAGAGAGGGGGGTGCAGCCTGCCAATTTGACATAGAGCCAGTCTGGCTTTTGTTGACCAATAGGAAGGCTGAACAAGCTGTATGTCATTTCGTGTGGGCCCAAAATCGTTATTTTTAAAAAAAAACATTGAAACACTATGATTCCAATGAAATTAAAATTCACAAATATTTAATATATCTCCTTTAACTTTAGGCTATTTACTGTATTACAAAGTAGTGTTGAATTGTGTTTGGTTGACAATGCAACCAAATATCAACATATAAAAGAGATGTATCTACTTTTTTTTGGTTAACTTGTAGACATGTTAATAAGCTATTTATTGTATTTCAAAAGTAATATTGAGTTACATTTAGCGGACACCCTTATCCAGAGTGACGGCATACATTTTAATACTAGTCCCACATGGGATTCAAACCCATAACCCTTGCATTACAATTGCAATGCTCCACCAGCTGGGCCACATAGGAATTGTGTTTAGTTATCAACATTTTAAGAATATTTATCTTCTGTTTGGATAGTTCCATCTGTAACACTGACTTAGTCTGGCTTTAATTCCAGTTTGTCTACAAATTAATAATTGATGTCTTAAAAATCAAATCAAACTTTAAATAAAGTTTGATTTGATTGATTAATTTTATTTAACTATGATTTTTGTTTGAGATGGAGATGTGAATTAAAGCCAGACTAAGTCAGTGGCAAAGGTGGAACTATCCAAGTAGATAATACTTATTCTTCAAATGTTGATATTTGGCCTATTCTATTTTTAGTTGAATTCTGAGTTGAACTCAAACAGTTGCTGTTGATGACTTTGCAAATGCTATATAGGCCTAAATAGCATCATTGATGATTGATAAAGTATGGTCACGTTTAATTTGCTAAGTTAAACCTACCCTTTGGAATGACTTTAATAGTGAATCTATTTCATTTTTAAGTGGGGCCCTCTCAACAATCATTCTCATGATAGCACATTGTTAATAATCAATGACAAATATCATAGCTAAGCAGGGCTGGGCCTTGGTTAAAACCTTGGATGGAAGACCAAAGGGTAGCTGTAGATAGATCAATTCTCCAGTAGGAGGTGATGCCCAGACTATTCTGATAGTGGATATAATGTTGAAAAGCTGACATTTTTAAAGGTACAAATTCAACATATTTTCTAGAAGGTTTATGTTGAAATTTGGTTACCATGGTGACATAGCTGTGGTTGAAATTTCACACTCAAAACAACAGTTTATGTTGATCCCTTTTTTTCAAATCCAATCTATTTCCCACATAGATTCCACATCACAATACGTTGACAAAGTATGTTGAATCAATGTTGATTCAACCAGTTTGTGCAGTGGGGCACTGCAGTCTCTACTGGACATCCATATTGTGCATCAAACACTGGGGGCTGGTGAAAGAGGATACGTGTATGTGTGTTGAGGAAAGGCTTGGTCTGTGGTCAGCCTTTTCCCAGGGCAATGACTCTGAAGTTTGCACCCTCCCCCATTACTACACACTTCTCTTGAGTAAATAACCCCCCCGACCACCACCACCACCTATACACACACTGCTCCCCATCCCCCACCTCCCAGTACAGCATACAGTCAGCTTCGCATGCACTCAAGTGTAGTAAAATTGAAAAGGCTGTGAATGCTGATAATTCAAATATGACCTAAAACATAAACAAGCACATTTGTTACACACCATATAATGTACATATTTCACCCAATTTACATGTTTACATGTGTATTTTGATTCAATATGCATGCTAGACATCATACAAAAAGCAACAATTTGACTACCCTAAAATAAAGCCTAACCAGCATAGTGTTGTGTGCAATGGGGATTGGGGCTGATGTTGCTCCACAGTTTAGAGAGATGCAGTATTGGGTTGTCAGGGAGGCCTCATTCCCTGAGCATTCATTAGAGCTTAGGCCGTAACTCAATCTGCCCCCTCCACCCCCCGGCTTGCCAACCAAGGAAGGGAGGCGAAATTTGGCAAGTCACAGTGGAAATGCGTCAGGAGCTGTAAAAGCTACTGATACCCCATCATCATCATGTTGGCAGCAAAAGCAGTCTGCGGGTAGACTGTTTGAAATCACCGGAGGGTTTTAATGTTCTGTCGTTATTGGTGTGCGTGGGACGTTCGCTGTCAATGTCAATTTGACTGTGGTGCATGTCAACTTGGCTGTGGTGCTCATTTTCATGCAACCTCCGTGTATGTGTATGTGTGTGTGTCATATTTCTAGGATACGGCAGGGCAGGAGAGGTACAGGACTATCACCACGGCTTACTACCGCGGTGCCATGGGCTTCATCCTCATGTATGACATCACCAATGAGGAGTCCTTTAATGCTGTGCAGGACTGGTAAGTGATTGCTCAGGAATGTGGTGTGGTCATGTGACCATATGGTAAAACAGAGGACAAACACAGACCAGCGTTCCTTGATACAGTACAGGCCGGACTGGAGGAGGTCCAATTGGCACCAAAGGTTTGTTGACCTTTTCTTCAGAAAGGCATGCGAAGTGATAAGAATTTGTTGACCTTTTCTAAATAAAGACCATTGGACTTGAGACACAAACTATATATACAGGTAACTACCAAAATAAAGGAAACACTTGAGTAAATGGGGGATACAAAGTATATTGAAAGCCAGGGGCTCCACACAGGTGTGGTTCGTGAGTTAATAAAGCAGCTAACCTCCCATCATGCTTAGGGTCATTTATAAAAATGCTGGGCAGGCCATTATTTTGGTCATTGTTTTGGCTACCATGGCTATGCCCTCATAGGATGACAATGCTCCCACCCACAGGGCACGAGTGGTCACTGAACAGTTTGATGACCATGAAAACAATATGTAAGCCATATGTCTAGGCCGTCTCAGTCACCAGATCTCAACCCAACTGAACACTTATGGGAGAGTTTTGAGTGGCTCTTGAGACAGCATTATCAACCACCAAGTGATGGAATTTCTTGTGGAAGAATGGTGTCACTTCCCTCCAATAGAGTTCCAGACACTTGTAGAATCTATGCCAAGGTGTATTGAAGCTGTTCTGGCTTGTGGTTGCCCAATGCCCAATTAAGACTCTATGTCGGTGTTTCCTTAATTTTGGCAGTTATAGTTGTATAGTTGTGCAAGTATAGTTGTGCAAGTAGAGATACTGGGGTGCAAAGGAGCAAAATAAATAAATACAATATGGGGATGAGGTAGGTAGATAGATGGGCTGTTTACAGATGGGCTATGTACAGGTGCGGTGATCTGTGAGCTGCTCTGACAGCTGGTGCTTAAAGCTAGTGAGGGAGATATGAGTCTCCAGCTTCAGAGATGAATGCAGTTCGTTCCAGTCATTGGCAGCAGAGAACTGGAAGGAAAGATGACCAAAGGAGGAATTGGCTTTGGGGGTGACCAGTGAGATATACCTGCTGGAGTGCATGCTACAAGTGGATGCTGCTATGGTGACCAGTGAGCTGAGATAAGGCGGGGCTTTACCTAGCAGAGACTTGTAGATAACCTGTAGCCAGTGGGTTTGGCGATGAGTATGAAGCAAGGGCAGTTGTATAGTTGACATCACCTGGTTCATCTGGTAAAATAGCCTCCAACACTCTACTCAACAAACTGGATGCAGTCTATCACAGTGCCATCCGTTTTGTCACCAAAGCCCCATACACTACCCACCATTGCGATCTGTATGCTCTCGTTGGTTGGACCTCGCTTCTACCAAATTCTCTAAAACAACGTGGGAGGTGGCTTATGGTAGTGACATGAACATTCAATGTTCTGACAACAACTCTGGTGGACTTTCCTGCAATCAACATGCCAATTGCACGTTCCCTCAACCTGAGACATCTGTGGTATTATGTTGTGACATTGTTGTGCATATTTTAGAGTGGCATTTTATTGTCCCTAGCTCAAGGTGTACCTATGTAATGATCATGCCGTTAAATCAGCTTCTTGATATGCCACACCTGTCAGGTGGATGGATGCTCACTAACAGGGATGTAAACAAATGTGTGCACAAAAGTAGAAGTAAATAAGCTTTTTGTGAGTATGGTACATTTCTGGGATGTTATATTTCAGTTAATGAAATGAAGGTTCAACACTTTACATGTTTAGTTTTATATTTTTGTTCAGTATATAATTTTGAACCGGAGTCAGACAAAATTGTGTGTTTCTCTAATTACAATGATTAATCCCCAGACAAAAAACATCCACTTGGGTTTGTATCTTCCTGCTATCCAATAAGGAGGGGACTTGGGTTTGTATCTTCCTGATATCCAATAAGGAGGGGACGTGGGTTTGTATCTTCCTGATATCCAATAAGGAGGGGACTTGGGTGTGTATCTTCCTGATATCCAATAAGGAGGGGACTTGGGTTTGTATCTTCCTGATATCCAATAAGGAGGGGACTTGGGTTTGTATCTTCCTGATATCCAATAAGGAGGACGTGGGGACAGATATGGGACTTTTGTATCTTCCTGATATCCAATAAGGAGGGGACTTGGGTTTGTATCTTCCTGATATCCAATAAGGAGGGGACGTGGGTTTGTATCTTCCTGATATCCAATAAGGAGGGGACGTGGGTTTGTATCTTCCTGATATTAAGGAGCGGACGTGGGTTTGTATCTTCCTGATATCCAATACGGGTTTGTATCTTCCTGATATCCAATAAAGGAGGGGACTGATATTGGGTTTGTATCTTCCAGATATCCAATAAGGAGGGGACTTGGGTTTGTATCTTCCTGATATCCAATAAGGAGGGGACTTGGGTTTGTATCTTCCTGATATCCAATAAGGAGGGGACTTGGGTGTGTATCTTCCTGATATCCAATAAGGAGGGGACGTGGGTTTGTATCTTCCTGATATCCAATAAGGAGGGGACGTGGGTTTGTATCTTCCTGATATCCAATAAGGAGGGGACGTGGGTTTGTATCTTCCTGATATCCAATAAGGAGGGGACGTGGGTTTGTATCTTCCTGATATCCAATAAGGAGCGGACGTGGGTTTGTATCTTCCTGATATCCAATAAGGAGATATCCAATAAGGAGGGGGCGTGGGTTTGTATCTTCCTGATATCCAATAAGGAGCGGACGTGGGTTTGTATCTTCCTGATATCCAATAATGAGCGTCTCAAATAAAACTAAGTTCTATTTGAACTTTTGGCTAAGCAGGTGCTTGTTCACGTGGGTAAAATGATTGAATAACATGCATGTGTAAATTTATTTTCAACGCTTGCTTACATAATGTGGCCGGTGAAGTTTGCATGAAACCAAATACTATTACTCACAATAACCCCAAATAAACGTTAATCGTATCGCAAGCTGCATTATTCCAAACTCATTTTAGCTGACCCTTGAGTGTTGGATAAGTGCAGTGAAAATGTCACCTAAGCTTTCAATGGCTCTGCAGTGGACCATGTCTCTGCAGACTGCACACTACAATCTATGTTCTTAGTAAGAGTGGTTTATTGAAACAATGTTTCGATCCTCAGATCATCATTGTGTCTCTTTGACCTCAAGCACCTGCTCAAAACCACGGGGTGTGTGTGTAATCTTTTCCAATTCTGAACCTTTCTGTATGGCTGCCATAGGTCGACCCAGATTAAGACGTACTCGTGGGACAACGCCCAGGTCCTGCTAGTAGGCAACAAGTGTGACATGGAGGACGAGAGGGTGGTGGCAGGAGACAGGGGCAGGCAGCTTTCTGAACACATGGGTGAGTTCAAGTCACACAACACCAGCTCACAGTGCCCACCATAACTACATGAGCTATACAATTCAATGATACTGCTGATGTTAATGGTACTTCTTATCTGATGATTTGATTTTCTCATCTGAGTTGTCAGCCACAATTACATGTATAATTTGATTGCAATCGCTTGGTAGAAGTTCTTATCCAGAGTAAATGTGATTAGGAGGTGGAACAGCATCATAAGCAAACATAAAAAGAATTGTGCCGAATTGGCTGTTGAACACAGATCTCCCAGCTACCACCAAATATCATGTCATACAGGAATGACAAAACACGGAGTTTGCTCACAATAGCTTCAGAAACCAATGGGCAAGATTACTGATCACGTATGGCTAGTTTGGTAAACATTTAAATCCAACACCATTATAACACCATTATAACACAATGTTCCAGGGTTCGAGTTCTTTGAGGCCAGTGCCAAAGATAACATCAATGTGAAACAGACGTTCGAGCGGCTGGTGGACATAATTTGCGAAAAGATGTCTGAGAGCTTGGATGCCGCTGACCCGGCAGTTACAGGGGCTAAACAGGGGCCCCAGCTCACCGAGCAGCCCGCACCCCCCCAACAGGACTGTGCATGCTAAAGCTCAGCGACCCACCACACACACCAACTCATCCTCAGGTCCCCTCACACCTCCCTCTTCCCCACAAATCAATGAATCGCTCCATATGGGTGAATAGGTGATGTTCACTCTGTTTCTCACATGATTCTCGTGTCCTCTGCTTCCTTTACTCGGGTCCTCACTGGTCTTAAATTCTCTATCCAGAGTCTGCCCCAAAACTTCATCATTGTTTACCTTATTTTCTCAGACTAATGGTTTTCTGATAAAAGCCTTTGTTAGAGATGGATGGAATTCCATATTAAAGTATGTGTTGTCATAAAGAGGTCAATACTAACAGAGATATTGAAGCCGAGTGCATATATACTGTCTAAGTCCCATGTCTGTGTGAAATACAAGAAAACATATATTGGATTGCATCAGTCACTGGTATAACATTTCCTGTCTCAAATTTTTGTCCAATCAGCCTTTTTTTTTTATTTAAATGTACCTTATGTTTTGTATACTGGTACCGCTTTCCTTTGTAAAGCTTTTCGCGTATAAAAAAACAGTAAGGAAAATACAAACAA
Organism: Oncorhynchus masou masou; assembly: GCF_036934945.1. NCBI lineage: Eukaryota > Metazoa > Chordata > Actinopteri > Salmoniformes > Salmonidae > Oncorhynchus > Oncorhynchus masou. The sequence goes on along the minus strand of NC_088235.1, from coordinate 75,298,627 downwards.
ATTATAGATAGGTAAAAAGAAACAGAGACATTCTTTATACAGTACCAGTCAAAGGTTTGGACACACCTACTCATTCCAGGGTTTTTCTTTATTTTTACTATTTTCTACATTGTAGAATAATAGTGAAGACTTCAAAACTATGAAATAACAACTATGGAATCATGTAGTAACCAAAAAAAGTGTTAAACAAATCCAAATATATTTTATATTTGAGATTCTTAAAAGTAGCCACCTTTTACCTTGATGACAGCTTTGCACACTCTTGGCATTTTTGACTGGTATTGTATATGTTTGGTTTAAATGTGTATGTAAATAATGTGCATAATATAATATCTAAGGGATCCATTAGAAAAATTTAAAAAAAAAAGAAAGAAAAAAGCATAAAGAAACTATCTATGAAGATATGAGAGGTCAATGCTGTAGATTTTCTCTGACTCAATTTATTTATGGTTGAATTAATCCCATTGTCATCCCCCTATGCCCATTTACACAAAACATCTTTGCTCCTACTACCGCTCTCAGGTACTTGCAAATACACTCACTAAGAGCTGTTAAGATTAATGCTAGTTTGCATGGAAAGAGGCTGAAGCCACGGAACCAGAGCATAGCTGAAGTATATCAGCATTGCTCACCTTTTACATCCATTTCAATGATCTTATTTTGTATTTTTGTGAGAAATAATGAATTACAATGTGCATGTTATATCAGAGGCAATACTTGGCTCCTTATGACTTGAAATAGGATACAAGAGACTGCACAAGTGAGGTTAAATAATATAGAAATCATACTGTGTCCTGTACAATAACAGGTTAAAAAAAATATGTTTTGCTCAGTTTTGGCAACGGCTGTTTTTGTCCCACAGCTTGTAAGTACTTAAAGGTAGATATGACGTAGGTGCACAAGTAAACCAGGGCCAATATCCACAATAACTAAGAGCATTAAAGAGCGACGGTAAACTTCTACTGTTTTGGTCCCGTACCTACCATGCTCAAACAGCTTGACCCGAACCCATGCGCAGATACTGTGTGGGGGTGAAGTCTTGCATCTCACTCATCGCAATATCTGCGATGCTGCTCGTGGCAATGCCATTTTGCTGAGTCTGCCTTTAATGCACACAAGCGTAGGCTTATGCAACAAAGAGTTTATGGGTTTGTAGTGTGTGTGTGATTGGAACAATTTGCAGTAAAATATGTGTACAATTAAACACTAACCCTTGAGACTGTTTGAGCGCAATTTAGTCAACCGTTTAATTTAGGAAAGAAAAACCTGAATGGCCTTTTGCCTCTGGTCTTTGAATTGATATTCAGTCCAAGGTCTCAATCCAGGCAAGTTTCCATTGAAATTAGAGAATATATTATTACTCATTGTAAGCGATCGAAACCACCCTTAAGACCTTTGTGATGTTTACGAGTGAACTTTTCTATGTTGTTGACAAATGGCTGTCTTTACTAGAGTGAATGAGTGCGAAATAATCATACAAATAGATCAGTCATTCAAGCATCCTCAAATGTATACTTCACTGAGTCATACCAAAGTTTTGATGTGGGACAATAATGACAATGTGTAACAATAATATTAAAATAATACTACTGTAGATACAATAACAACAATATTTGATCATCTTGCAATCCAGCATACATTTTCAACATAATTTTGCTCTACTATATAATGGCTGTGAGTCTGCCATCTCAGTAGTATCCAGAGACACCCCCACCCCCCTCTGTAAACTCTCCTCCTCCTCGCCGATGCTGTCTTCATTTCTATGAAACAAACTGGAAATGCATTTTAGTCATATGTTTCATGTGTGGATTGTGTGTTGTATTGACTCCAGGCTTGCAAAAAAAAGACAAAATCTGAAACTCGTATTTTATCTGCATTAGTTCTAGGCCTGCTTGTGAATGAATGTGTGACTTTCTTTAATAAAAAGCAATATGCAGTACCAGTGAACAGCATTTCAAACAGTAGAGCTTGCTGACAGTAGATCTACTATATAAAGTGTGTCGGGTACACCCCCCCCCAAAAAAAACCCAACAACAAACAAACAAACAAGGGTGTCGGGTAAGTTTTACCTTGCTGCTATTCCTGGGTAGTATAGAACTGAATCTGGAAAGATGTAAAAAGAGGGAATAACCATGTTCAACTGATTTGTTAGGTTACATAAACCCAAGCTGTTACTGTCAAAAAAAAACATTTACACAAATATACTAGTGGTTTTAAAACCTCTTGTAAAATTAGTGGATTTATAGTGAGAGATGTTGTTAGGATCTTGGATGTCACCAAAGCTTGTGAGAAAAAGAAACATTTGACATGTGTAAATTTAGAAGAGTACAATAAGAGTATTTCAGATCATGTTTTTATTCCATTGCTTTGCTACGAAGGCAACCTTCAAGGCATCCAATAAGGTTTGCGCTGTCAGGAAGGTATTGCAATTTTTCAAAAGATCCCAAGTGTTGCTTGTTTTTGGAATTTATTTCATAGTTTATTTGTGTTTTTATTTTTATTGTGCATCCACCGAATACTGTTCTGCAAAGTACTGTTGACTTGGTTTACATAGATTTTTACTTTGTACTTCTATTGTGGGAATACAACAACTAATGTTATAACAATAAGGGAATATGGTGTCAAAATGTGAACATTACCAAATCTGCTGTACATGTTGTGGAACTCAATGACAAAAAAATAAAAGTTTGGCCTGTTGCAATATTGCAGTTTTCCTCATTGATGCATGTTCACCACTATCATTATCTAGTGTGCATCTCACATAGAAATACAGAAGACTCACAAACACAGCAGTTGCACCATCTCATTTGGCTTTGCTTCCAGGAGCCTGCCAGCCCCTGCAACATCACATCTTTTATAGCCCTGGTACTGATGCTGCAAATTCAAAGCAAGCTGGGACCATCTGTTAATCACTGTCTCATAGGTGTCTGGCTACGGTATCTATAGAGTGGTCTCTGAGGCTGCGTTCAAAGCAAGCTGGGACCATCTGTTTCATAGGTGTCAGGCTGTCTACACTAAGGTGTTTATACCAGAGATGACCTTGTCATAACATTAACCATGAAGCATTAATACAGGTTTGACTTACAAAAACAACACCAACAGTCAACTGTGCTACCACAACTTGGTCATGTGCAAACATGTTCATACTGTATAAAGTAACTAAAAGTAGTCTTCATTTTTGCTTTGGACTAAATGACAATACATAGACCTACCAGCATAACCGGCACTCAATTGAACAAAAAAATTGTGTTGATACAACTAATTAGATGACATTTCGTATACTTAATCAATACATGAACTCATCTACAGCACAATTTCTTATCCTACCTCATTTGCACATGCTGTAAATAGATTTTCCCACTGTGTTATTGATTGTATATGTTTGTTTATTCCACGTGTAACTCTGTGTTGTTGTATGTGTCCAACTGCGTTGCTTTATCTTGGCCAGGTCGCAGTTGTAAATGAGAACTTGTTGTCAACTAGCCTAACTGGTTAAATAGGTGAAATAAAAATAAATAAAAAAACTGTCTAATTTCTGCAATAGGCCTATCGTATTACACCAGCAGAGGGCACAACACACCATGTTGATACACAATTCACGGACATATCACAGCAAACGGACTTCCTGCGAGGAATGGATACTGTATCCAATATGCTAAATGCTACAATGTCACGATGGAATCCATTCTCCGGACGTGAATCCAGAGTTAGGAGTCAATTTGGGCCTAATAAAGTTGGCTAATATGCAAACTTGTAAAATTCACATAAGTGGAAAAGTGTCCCATGGGAATATTGTACTAAAAAGTGTATTTATATCAAATACATTGTAATGGTGGGTTGGACCCGAGTCATCATTTATTGGACTTTCCAAATATGTATTGAGCAATATCCTTGTGTGCCCCACCCAATCATTTATCCTATTGTGAAAACGCAACTAGTATAGTAAAGGCTTACTGTCGCTTGTGAAGACATTGGTGTGTAGGATCTTGTTTTGTTGCTTCTAAATTAATCAGAAAACTGAACCAACAGACAGCAAAACACGTGCCTTGAATTACCAAGCAAGGTTTATTTGATAACTGAATCCAAGTAAAATAGGAATGTGAAGGGAAATATTCAGTGCAACAAAAAGGTGACAACAGTTTCACATTAAGATAACACTGAAATAAGACACTGGAGCATTGAATATAACATGTACAAGTGCTTGCTTGTAAACGTTAAAAGGGGGAGAAAAAAATAAAATAACTTGCACCCAATGACACCCTCTTAGGTAACATTCGAGTTTGTCAATAAACATGCAAATATGTATTTATTCAGTATAAGGCTATGATATAGTAATACAATAATGATGAACTGGTTTGATCCAGTCATACACACATGATAAAGAATGTGTAAACAGAAAATGTACATTAGTGAAGTCCTTTTAGTCTGTAAAGTCGATGGCTCTACGTGCATAATTGAGATATTTGAGAGCCAACAAGAGAACAGATATTGAGCTTATTTATGCTGGTTGACCAATGTTGTCCTGCGATTAGTACACTTGAACTTGATGTGGCAACAATTGGCATCCGCTGTTCACATGATTCAAAACATTTTGTTTTAGCTGAGCCACTTGATCCCGGAGTACACTTGCCGTTGAGGCCAGGTCAGTGTTTTGAGTTTTTAGGTTATTGACTTTGTCTTCGAGTCTGGATATCCTCTCCAGTTTCCTCTTTCGGCACTTGGACGCAGCAATTCTATTCCGCAGCTTTTTCCTCTCGGCTTTAATGCGCTCCTGTGTGTCCATGTTGATAGGTGACAGTGGTGGACTGTCGCCGAAGCTGTGCAAGTCAGGGACGGTCTGCGGCTCATCCTTCAAGGATTGCAACCGGGAATGTGCTTGTTGCTGCTGTGTGCCACCTAAATGGTGAGAGGGAGGAGGTGGGAAGGGTACAGTGTCTGTGGAGTAATTGACAGTGGTGCCCAAAGGCCCATTACCATAACTGTTCAAGTTCGTATAGACGGGTAAGTCCATGTGTACAGTGACGGGAGCCACGTTGGTACTTAGGTCGAGACTGTTCATTTGAGCGCAAGTCCCCCCGTTCAGCTGGTTCTGTTTGTGTAAGTCCTCCAGAGCCTTGACGAATCCCTCGGCAAACTCCTGTTCGTCAGTTACTGACTTGGGGTAGAGGAACTGAGAGGTCGGTGTTGTTACGACCATTCCGTTGGACTGAATGAGGAGTCTCTCCAGCTCCGGGGAAGCCAGTTTCAGCAGCCCAAGGTCCGGGGAGTTGAGAATGCTCTCGGCGTCGGCGTCGCGGAGATGGGGCTTTAGATTAGTGGCATCTACAAGGTTTAAATGAATGTCATTCTTCATCATATTTTGGTAAAAGACAAAATCTAAGATGACAGCAGCTGTAAAAATTCAGCAGAGCCTTACGACAGAAAGAGGGGTTCCCATAACCTCTCAGTTGCTGTCGAGGAAACGATGCGTAAATTTGCATAACATTAAATCAAATGCTCTTTTAAAGTTGCCCTACCCCTTCTCCAAGTTCAGGGTACAAATCACCTTTTGCCTCAAATGTTGTCGTTTTTTCCCTTGTTAATAAACCATTGATAAGAAACAGTCGATGGTTAATCTCCCGACTAGAGGGGTAGAAGTTCCAATGTGTGCGCTCGCATGCTGCCGCTACCTTTTCTATCCTCGTAAATTCCATTATGTCACTTCAGAGCGCGCAGATTGGACAGAAATCAGGTTTTTTTCGTATTTTATTTGAATAAGGGGACGTACTAGCCCCATTGCCATGGAGAAGGCGGGTAAACTGCAAACACTGCGGTGCATTGTGGTTTGATGTCATAGCAAATCTTGGATGGAGGCGTGGGGGTTGGTCAAGGCTTGTTTTCTTCCCTGTTCTATTGCTTTGCACAGTAAAACAAGTCATTGAGTTCTGTTTGACAAATGTTTTTGCACTAAATACCTTATAACATTATTTTTTACCTTGTCCAAAAGTGTGGTGTAAGAAGAAAATAGCAAATTGAGAAGATACTAGGACTAAGAGTGTGGTTTTTAGAATGAGCTTTATAAAAACACATGATATATAATGACTATCAGTGTATTGAAGGTCACACTATTTTCACTAACTGATTGACACAGTAAAGGCATATACAATGTTATAAGTTAAGAGTGACCTAGTCTTATTTTCAAGATTCAAAGTTTATTCACCACAGGGCTGATTCTGACCCAAGTTAAGTGCAAGTAAATGAAACGGAATTCCCATTTTCATGCACTTTTCTCTCTAGGTGTATTCTGACCTTTAACGTAAACATGAGAATAGCATGCTATTCAACCACTATTCGTTTGGGGTGGAGATCTAATAAATGAAGGTGTGGCGGAGGTGTGTCTACAGATACTTTGTATTCTGATCTTGACTTAATTCCCTATTTATTCCACCACCTCTACGCACAAAGAAAACATTAATAAGGTCTAGCGAACTTACCGGTTCCAAGTGGAAAAAGCATATACTTAATTTTTTTAGATTGAAATAACACCGTTCTCCGTGCACTGTAATTTACAACTTAATGAGAGCTATTGATAAGAGCTCGGTAAATGAGTAATCCGTTTGGATAAGGGGATTGTAAATATACATTGTTTTAGATCTATTTTACCTTATAATCACTGGAAACTAATGTGAAACCAGTCAAATGGCAGCATTTCATGAACAGTAAAGTTTATGAAATGCTGTGCCATTATGCAGAATTTAAATTGTACTGCCTTTTTACTTGCAGGGATGGGCACCCTCGAATGTCTTAGTTATAGGCTACACAGACTTTCTCTGTTTCCTATTTCTATCAAGGTAAATATTAGCCACAATCAGTATCGACCGTAGGGAGTCCTAACAACCACACATATTCAACTGCCTATTTACTGTTAGTTCCCTTCAGTTGTTACAGCCTACATTATTATTCCATTTAATTATATTGTTTTGTTGACCTGTATTTGCTTACCTCTGTAAATGCTGCCACGGCCGTGTGGTTGCTGCTGAGGATTATTATTAGTAACAGTTGATTGATATATATATATATATAAATAAATAAATACATGTAGGCTAATTAAATCGTTATGGAGTGGAGCGCAGACTCAACGAGCTACACAAAATATTCTGTCAGAGGAAGAAAAACTATAATTTGTAAAAAAATATATATAATAAATGAAAAATAAAACAGTAATATATTTTGATTAGATAAAGACTCAATCCACCTGATTTAATACATGTTAGAATCACCTTTGGCAGTGATTACACCTGTAAGTCTATCTAGGTCTCGAAGAGCTTTCCACACCTGGATTGTGCAACATTTTCCCATTATTAATTTTAAAATTCTTCAAGCTCTGTCAAATTGGTTGTTAATCATTCCCAAACAACAATGTTCAGTTCTTGCCATAGAATGTCAAGCAAATTTAAGTGTAAACTGTAACTCGACCACTCAGGAACATTCACTGACTTCTGGGTAAGCAGTGTGGTGCCAGGACAACAACCTCTCCCTCAACATCAGCAAGACAATGGAGCTGATCGAGGAATACATGAAAACGTAGGGCTAAGCACAACCCCATTCACATCGACGGGACTGTGGCGGAGATGGTTGAGAGCTTCAAGTTTCTCGGTGTCCACATCCCTAAGGACCTATCATGGTTTCAAACACACCAACACAGTCATGAAGAGGGCACGACAACGCCTCTACCCCTTCGGGAGGCTGAAAAGTTTTGGCATGGGCCCACAGATCCTCAAAACGTTTTACAGCTGCACCATTGAGAGCTCTGCATCTGACCGCAAGGCTCTACAGAGGGTAGTCTGTACGAACCAGTACATCACTGGGGCCGAGCTCCCAGCCATCCAGGACCTCTATACCAGGCGGTGTCAGAGGAAGGCCCTAAAAATTGTCAAAGACTCCAGCCACGCAAGTCACAGTCTGTTCTCTCTGCTGCCACACAGCAAACGGTACCGGAACGCCATGTCTGGGACAAAAAGGCTCCTGAACAGCTTCTACCCCAAAAGCGATAATACTGCTGAACAGTTAATTAAACGGCTACCCAGACTTTGTGTTTCCCTCTCTACCTACATGTACAGTTGAAGTCAGAAGTTTACATACATTTAGGTTGGAGTCATTAAAACGTGTTTTTCAACCACTCCACAAAATTCTTGTTAACAAACTATAGTTTTGGCAAGTCGGTTAGGACATCTACATTGTGCATGACACAAGTCATTTTCCCAACAAATGTTGTTTACAGACAGATTATTTCACTTATAATTCACTGTATCTCAATTCCAGTGGGTCAGAAGTTTAGATACAGTATGTTGACTGTGCCTTTAAACAGCTTGAAAAATTCATCACCAGAAAATGATGTCATGGTTTTAGAACCCTCTGATAAGCTAATTGACAGCATTTGAGTCAATTTGAGGTGTACCTGTGGATATATTTCAAGGCCTATCTTCAAAGTCAGTGCCTTTTTGCATGACATCATGGGAAAATCTAAAGAAATCAGTCAAGACCTCAGACAAAAAAATTGTAGACTTCCACAAGTCTGGTTCATCCTTGGGAGCAATTTCCAAACGCCTGAAGGGACCACGTTCATCTGTACAAACAATAGTACGCAAGTATAAACACCCTGGGACCACGCAGCCGTCATACCGCTCAGGAAGGAGATGCATTCTGTCTCCAAGAGATGAACGTACTTTGGTGCGAAAAGTGCAAGTCGATCCCAGAACATCAGCAAAGGACCTTGTGAAGATGCTGGAGGAAACAAGTACAAAAGTATCTATACAGTGCCTTGCGAAAGTATTCGGCCCCCTTGAACTTTGCGACCTTTTGCCACATTTCAGGCTTCAAACATAAAGATATAAAACTGTATTTTTTTGTGAAGAATCAACAACAAGTGGGACACAATCATGAAGTGGAACGACATTTATTGGATATTTCAAACTTTTTTTAACAAATCAAAAACTGAAAAATTGGGCGTGCAAAATTATTCAGCCCCCTTAAGTTAATACTTTGTAGCGCCACCTTTTGCTGCGATTACAGCTGTAAGTTGCTTGGGGTATGTCTCTATCAGTTTTGCACATCGAGAGACTGAAATTTTTTCCCATTCCTCCTTGCAAAACAGCTCGAGCTCAGTGAGGTTGGATGGAGAGCATTTGTGAACAGCAGTTTTCAGTTCTTTCCACAGATTCTCGATTGGATTCAGGTCTGGACTTTGACTTGGCCATTCTAACACCTGGATATGTTTATTTTTGAACCATTCCATTGTAGATTTTGCTTTATGTTTTGGATCATTGTCTTGTTGGAAGACAAATCTCCGTCCCAGTCTCAGGTCTTTTGCAGACTTTTGCAGTCTTTTGCAGGTTTTCTTCCAGAAAGGTCCTGTATTTGGCTCCATCCATCTTCCCATCAATTTTAACCATCTTCCCTGTCCCTGCTGAAGAAAAGCAGGCCCAAACCATGATGCTGCCACCACCATGTTTGACAGTGGGGATGGTTTGTTCAGGGTTATGAGCTGTGTTGCTTTTACGCCAAACATAACGTTTTGCATTGTTGCCAAAAAGTTCAATTTTGGTTTCATCTGACCAGAGCACCTTCTTCCACATGTTTGGTTTGTCTCCCAGGTGGCTTGTGGCAAACTTTAAACGACACTTTTTATGGATATCTTTAAGAAATGGCTTTCTTCTTGCCACTCTTCCATAAAGGCCAGATTTGTACAATATATCACTGAGGTGGGAGACTCTGTGGACAGAGTCTCCCACCTCAGCTGTAGATCTCTGCAGTTCATCCAGAGTGATCATGGGCCTCTTGGCTGCATCTCTGATCAGTCTTCTCCTTGTATGAGCTGAAAGTTTAGAGGGACGGCCAGGTCTTGGTAGATTTGCAGTGGTCTGATACTCCTTCCATTTCAATATTATCGCTTGCACAGTGCTCCTTGGGATGTTTAAAGCTTGGGAAATCTTTTTGTTTCCAAATCCGGCTTTAAACTTCTTCACAACAGTATCTCGGACCTGCCTGGTGTGTTCCTTGTTCTTCATGATGCTCTCTGCGCTTTTAACAGACCTCTGAGACTATCACAGTGCAGGTGCATTTATACGGAGACTTGATTTACACACAGCTGGATTGTATTTATCATCATTAGTCATTTAGGTCAACATTGGATCATTCAGAGATCCTCACTGAACTTCTGGAGAGAGTTTGCTGCACTGAAAGTAAAGGGGCTGAATAATTTTGCACGCCCAATTTTTCAGTTTTTGATTTGTTAAAAAAGTTTGAAATATCCAATAAATGTCGTTCCACTTCATGATTGTGTCCCACTTGTTGTTGATTCTGCACAAAAAATACAGTTTTATATTTATGTTTGAAGCCTGAAATGTGGCAAAAGGTCGCAAAGTTCAAGGGGGCCGAATACTTTCGCAAGGCACTGTACTTCCAAAATTGGGGCAAAATGGGTTAAAGACAACAAAGTCAAGGTATTGGAGTGGCCATCACAAAGCCCTGACCTCAATCCTATAGAAAATGTGTAGGCAGAACTGAAAAAGCATGTGTGAGCAAGGAGGCCTAGAAACCTGACTCAGTTACACCAGCTCTGTCAGGAGGAATGGACCAAAATTCACCCAACTTATTGTGGGAAGCTTGTGAAAGGCTACCCAAAACATTTGCTCTGTCGGAGGAATGAGCCAATTAAACAATTTAAAGGCAATGCTACCAAATACTAATTGTGTGTATGTAAACTCCTGACCCACTGAGAATGTGATGAAAGAAATAAAAGCTGAAATAAATCACTCTCTACTATTATTCTGACATTTCACATTCTTAAAATAAAGTGGTATTCCTAATTGACCTAAAACAGGGAATTTTAAATGGATTAAATGTCAGGAATTGTGAAAAATTGAGTTTAAATGTATTTGGCTAAGGTGTATGTAAACTTCCGACTTCAACTGTGTGTGTATATATATATTTGATTAGTTCAAAAATGGATTTAGCAACTACAAACCCTTTAAGTTTATCAAAAGTGTGTGAGATTGAGCATGTATCCATTAGGCCTATGGGTTTCTTTTTTTATCCTTTATGAATTACATTAAGCACTAAAAGCCTCACTTTTATTCCATAGGCTGGGATCTGCACTATGCAGCTGTTGCAAGAGCGCATTTTTCACTGGCTGTCCAATGGTTTAAAAAACAGTGATTGGTAGGCAACTTAAACTTCAACCATTATTGGATTGAAATACACATAGAATTGTGAACAGCCATCGACAACAACCACAGTCCGTAAGGTGCAAATAGCTAAACGAGAGAGCAGCAGTGTGATTCACATCAACGCGCTATGTAGATATCAATAATAAGTGATATCCGTATTGCCGTAGACTACACCCCTGCTGTCATCCTTACCTCCAAGCGTTTATTTTAGTTGGATAATCTTTGGATGCCAACAGCAGTCACATCATTGGAAGATATAGCTTGGATTGTAGCCTACAAAAGCCTATTCCAAAAGCCTATTTCCCACGATCCATCAAACACATTTGGTGTGTCATCATAGTGGTCTCAGACCTATGGACAGACTCGCTCACGTTGTACACATTTAAAAGTGTTCCTTTATTCAATACTGATTTGAATGCATTGAAAAAACAGAAGTGTCAGATTTATTTTCCGCAAACATCCTTTCTGAATTTAAAAGTAATCCTCAAAGTAATCATCTAGTTTTTTTAAAAGTATCTGTAATCTGATTCCAATATTTTTGCTGGTAACAGATTACAGTTACATTTTTATTATAATCCCTTACATGTAACGGATTACGTCATCCGTTACTCCCCAACCCTGGTGACAAGGTAGGGGTGGTATACAGTAGATGGTATTTTACCAAACAGGGATAAATCCATATTATGGCAACAATAGCTTAAATAAGCAAAGAGAAACGACAGTCCATCATTACTTTAAGACATGAAGGTCAGTCAATTCAGAAAATTTCAAGACCATTGAAAGTTTCTTCAAGTGCAGTCGCAAAACCCATCAGGTGCTATGATGAAACTGGCTCTCATGAGGACCACCACAGGAAACGCAGACCCAGAATTACCTCTGCTTCAGAGGATTAGTTCCTTAGAGTTAACCACACCTTAGACTGCAGCCCAAATAAATGCTTCACCAGAGTTCAAGTAACAGACACATCTCAACATCAACTGTTCAGAGAAGAATGAACTAATCAGGCCTTTATGGTTGAATTGCTGCAAAGAAACACACTACTAAAGGACACCAATTAGAAGAGACTTGCTTGGGGCAAGAAACACGAGCAATGGACATTGGTGGAAATCTGTTCTTTGATCTGATGAGTCCAAATTTGAGATTTTTGGTTCAACACACCTCCAGACTGTGTAAGGGCTATTTGACCAAGAAAGAGAGTGATGGAGTGCTGCATCAAATCACCTGACCCCAAGCCAATTGAGATGGTTTGGGATGAGTTTGACCACAGAGTGAAGGAAAAGCAGCCAACAAGTGCTAAGCATATGTGCAAACTCAAAGACTGTTGAAAAAGCATTCAAGGTGAAGCTGATTGAGATAATGCCAAGAGTGTGCAAAGCTGCCATCAAGGCAAAGGGTGGCTACATTGAATAATCTAAAATCAAAAACATATATTTATTCGTTTAAAAATGTTTTGGTTACTACATGGTTTCATATGTGTTATTTCATAGTTTTTATTCTACAATGTAGAAATTAGTAAAAAGAAATAAAGAAAAATCCGTGAATGAGTAGTTGTGTCTGTATACTTCTGGCCCTTCTTTGGACACAGTGTTAACAAACCTCCAGACGAGCTTCAATGCCATACAACACTCCTTCTGTGGCCTCCAACTGCTCTTAAATGTAAGTAAAACTAAATGCATGCTCTTCAACCGATCGTTGCCCGCACCAGCCCACCCGTCTAGCATCACTACCCTGGACGATTCTGACTTAGAATACGTGAACAACTACAAATACCTAGGTGTCTGGTTAGACTGTAAACTCTCCTTCCAGACTCACATTAAGCATCTCCAATCTAAAATTAAATCTAGAATCGGCTTCCTATTTCACAACAAAGCATCCTTCACTCATGCTGCCGAACATACCCTCGTAAAGCTGACTATCCTACCAATCCTCGACTTCGGCAATGTCATTTACAAAATAGCCTCCAACACTCTACTCAGAACATTGGATGTAGTCTATCCGTTTTGTCACCAAAACCCCATATACTATCAAATCAATCAATAAAATGTATTTATAAAGCCCTTCTTACATTTGCTGATGTCACAAAGTGCTGTACAGAAACCCAGCCTAAAACCCCAAGTAGCAAGCAATACAGGTGTACAAGCACGGTGGCTAGGAAAAACTCCCTACCCACCACTGCGACCTGTATGCTCTCGTTGACTGGCTCTCGCGTCATATTCGTCGCCAAACCCACTGGCACCAGGTCACCTATAAGTATTTGCTAGGTAAAGCCCCACATTATCTCAGCTCACTGGTCACCATAGCAGCACCCACCCGTAGCACTCGCTCCAGCAGGTATATTTCACTGGTCATCCCCAAAGCCAACTTCTCCTTTGGCTGCCTTTCCTTCCAGTTCTCTGCTGCCAATGACTGGATCGAATTGAAAACCCCCCCCACTGAAGCTGGAGTCTTATCTCGCTCTCTAACTTTAAGCATCAGCTGTCAGAGCAGCTTACCGATCATTGCACCTACACACAGCCCATCTGTCAATAGCCCACCCGTCAATAGCCCACCCAACTACCTCATCCCCCATACTGTTTTTTTCTTCTTCTGCTTTGCACCCCAGTATCTCTACTTCCACATTCATCTTCTGCACATCTATCACTCCAGTGTTAATTGCTAAATTGTAATTATGTCGCCACTATGGCCTATTTATTGCCTTACCTCCCTAATCTTACTATATTTGCACACACTGTATATATATTTTTCTATTGTGTTATTGACTGTATGTTTGTTTATCCCATGTGTAACTGTGTTTTTGTGTTGCACTGCTTTGCTTTATCTTGGCCAGGTCGCAGTTGTAAATGAGAACTTGTTCTCAACTGGCCTACCTGGTTAAGTAAAGGTGATTTTGTTTGATTTTGTCCAAACTTTTGACTGGTACTGTATATACATGTAAACAAGAGTTATAGTGATCAGTAGCAGGATACATAGATCAATACCAATGTAATGGCAATCAATAATCAATGGACAGTAGTGTAATGGGGTAAGACAGAAAATCAATCATTTTAGCAGCAGTCTGAGTTGTCTGAGTGGGTAGAAACTTGTAAATGGGCATATAGTCAGTGTGGATAGTCTGTGGGAGAGGGAGAACAGTAGTTGTTAGTCTTATGGCCAGGGGATAGAAGCTGTCTCTTTGTCTGAACCTTGATGCACTGGTACTGCTTGTTGGACGGCAGCATTGAAAACAGTCCATGTCTCAGGTGGCTGGAGTCTTTGTCAATTTTGGGGGGCTTTTTCAGATACCGCCTGGCATCTATTCTAAAATGTATTAGCTCTTTATTTGTCCTCATCAATCTACACACGATACCCCATGATGACAAAGCAAAAACAGCTCATAGAAATTTTAGCAAATTTATAAAAAATGTAAACTGAAATATCACATTTATATAAGTATTCAGAACCTTTACTCGGTACTTTGTTGAAGCACCTTTGGCAGCGATTACAGTATCAGGTCTTCTTGGGTATGACACTACAAGTTTGGCACACCTGTATTGGGGAGTTTCCCCCATTCTTCTCTGCAAATCATGTCAAGCTCTGTCAGGTAGGATGGGGAACGTTGCTGCACAGCTATTTTCATGTCTCTCCAGAGATGTTCAGTCTGGGCTCTGGCTGGGCCACTCAAGGATATTCAAAGACTTGTCGCAAAGCCACTCCTGTGTTGTCTTGGCTGTGTGCTTAGTGTTGTTGTCCTGTTGGAAGGTGAACCTTCGCCTCAGTCTGAGGTCCTGAACGCTCTGGAGCTGGTTTTCATCAAGGATCTCACTGTTGCTCTGTTCATCTTTTCCTCGATCCTGATTAGTCTCCCAGTCCTTGCCGCTGAAAAACATCCCCACAGCATGATGCTGCCACCACCATACTTCACCGTAGGGATGGTGCCAGTTTTCCTCCAGACGTGACACTTGGCATTCTTGGTTTCATCAGACCAGAGAATCTTTTTCTCATGGTCTGAGTCCTTTAGGTGCCTTTTGGCAAACTCCAAGCAAGCTGTCATGCACCTTTTACATTTTGTAGGGCCTTCCGGTCGCGGGCGGTGCAGTTGCCATACCAGACGTAATACAACCAGTCAGGATGCTCTCAATGGTGCCGCTGTAAAAGTTCCTGAGGATCTGAGGGGCCATGCCAAATCGTTTCAACCTCCTGAGGGAGAAGAGGCATTGCCTACCTTCTTCACAACAGTTCTGGTTTGAGAGGACCATGTTAAGTCCTCAGTGATATGACAGAGGAATTTGAAACTTTGGCCATCTCAACTGCGACCCGTCGATGTGGATGGGGGTGTGTACTAATCCCTGTTTCCTTTAGTCCACGATCAGGTCCTTGGTTTTGCTGACGTTGAGGGACAGGTCGTTGTCCTGGAACCACACTGACAGTTCTCCAACCTCCTCCCTGTAGGCTGTCTCACCGTTGTTGGTGATCAGGCCTACCACCGTCATGTGATCAGCAAACTTGATGATGGAGTTGGAGTCGTGCGTGTCCACACAGTCGTGGGTAAACAGGGAGTACATGAGGGGGCTAAGCACACACCCCCGGGGGTCCCCTATGTTGAGGGTCAGCGTGGCAGAGGTGTTGTTGGCTACTCTCACAACCTGGGGTCAGCCCTTCAGGAAGTCCAGGATCCAGTTGCAGAGGGAGGTGTTCAGTTCCAGGCTCCCGGGCTTGGTGACGAGCTTGGAGGACATTATGGTATTGAACGCTGAGCTGTAGTCGATGAACAGCATTCTTACATAGGTATTCCTCTTGCCCAGGTGGGAGAGGGCAATGTGGAGTGCAATTGAGATTTCATCGTCTATAGATCTGTTGGGGCAGTATGCAAATTGGTGTGGGTCTAGGGTGTCTAGGATAATGGAGGGGATGTGTGCCATGACCAGTCTTTCAAAGCACTTCATGGATTACAGATGTTAGTGCAACAGGGCACTAGTTATTGTGGCAGGTAGCCTTAGAGTTCTCAGGAACAGGAATGATGGAGTCAGTTTGAGATTTGGGGATTACAGACTGACAGTTTGAGAATTACCGTGAAGATGTCTGCCAGCTGGTCTGCGCATGCTCTGAGAATGTGCCCTGGAATACCGTACGGGTGTGCGGACTTGCGAGTGTTGACCAGATTAAAAACCATACTCATCGGCCTCAGATCGAGATCACCCAGTCATCTGGTACGGTGGGGGCCCTCGTGCATGGCTCGGTGTAGTTTTTGTTGAAAGGTGCATAAAATGCACTGAGTTCGTTTGGTAGAGAGGCATCGAAAGATCACGGCTAGGTCTAACTTGGTCATCTGTAATGGACTATAGCCCCTGCCAGATGCTTCGAACGTCGGAGCCGGCATAATAATATTCCACCTTGTTCCTGTATTGTCCTCTTGCCTGTTTCATGGCTCTGCAGAGGTCGCAGCAGGACTTCTTGTACACATTTGTGTCCTCGGCCGTAGCTTTGGGGTTGGCTGTGATAGCACTGTGTGCGTTAGCTGTGTCCTTTAGTTTAGCGCATACCTCAGTGTTAATACAGGGCTTTTGATTGGGGAAGCAGCAAACCTTCACTGTGGGGACAACGTCGGCAATGCATTTCCTGACGAAGCTCGAGGTGGTTAGCTCGTTGGTGCTATCGGCGGATTCCCAAATATTCTAGTTGGCTCTAGCAAAGCAGTCCTGTAACATGGCCCTCAGAATCGGAGGCTATCTCTCTATGGAGCGTGTCACAGGTACTTTCTGATTGAGCTTGTTTGTAAATCGGAAGTAGGAGTATAGAGACATGATCTGATATGCCGAAAGGGGGACGAGGAAGGACTTTATCGCCCTAGCGGTGAAGGAGACGTGTTGATAGAAGTTGGGCATCACGTATCTCTGGCAACAAGTAAAGCAGCGTCCGGGTGCATGGTTTCCTGCTTGTTTATAGCCTCAGAGTTTGTTAAGTGCCAGCTTGTTGTTGTCCTGAGGTGGAATATATACCACAGTCACGATAACAGATAAACTCTCTCGGGAGGTAGAAGGGTCGGCATTTGACCGTCAGGTATTCCAAGACGGGTGAACAATAGGTTGAGACTTCCACTGTGCTAGAGTCTGCACACCATCTGTTATTGATGAAGAGACATACCCCTCTGAATCTAATGACCTGTCCGCTTGTAGAATGGAGAATCCATCAAGTTGGATAGACATGGGGGGGGTACCTTGTCAACCACTAGTATTGCTCTCTGTTACAAAGTGTCAATAATCCAGTTACAAATTCATGTAAAACTGCATTACACAATAGCAACAATGTAGCTATTATGTGACAGTGTAATAAGGAGATACAAGGAGGGGAGACATCTACCACTTATAGCCTGATATAGGGGTCCCCAGACACCACACACTCACATTTCAGCCGCTCAATATACTAAAATCCCATTACTACTAACAGAAACATTTTATATCCAATACCCCTCGATCAGCCTCACTTGTGTCATGTCTATGTGTTGTCGCCATTTCATGTTCCATGAGTATAAGGGAGGATACAGTTCCTGCTTGGATAAGGAAAGTCCACTACAATTCCCTGAGCCAAATATCCTGCGGGTACACCCATTTCACTGCTACTTACTCCATCTACATTTATCCCCACTCAATTCAACCATAAGGCTGACCTGACTTTAATAGAAGAGCCTTGGTTGATTGAAGCACAGTGCCAAGGCTGCGTATTCAGTTCCCATGCTGCCTATTCTTCACCATCTAATACGAACTATACTTCACATCTTGAATAAAACTGACCACAAACTAGCTAGAAATGTATAAAAGGATTCAGTGAATATTTGCTGAAAGTCACCAGAGGAAGTCTTCCCTTAGTCTTCCTGCAAAGTATTTCTTAACATTAAAGACCTGTCCCAAAGGTCATACTACATCAACATATTATTTCTACACACAAATGTCATAGAAGAGCCAATAAAGCATTTCGGACATTTACTTGTTTGTTTTATTAGACACACGTCACACAACCCAATTTTCCCCCCTGTGAATGGAGCTGCTCCACCTCTACAACAAACCACTGCAGTGCATGCACTTCTAATCTTATTTTTAAAGATGATCCCAATCCGGTTCTCCCAGTGTTCATACAAGCCTCTGGCATGGTAAGGGTTACATCGAGGAGGAGTGTGTGCGTCACAGGTAGGCCCATCTCTGCAAGACAACGTGGGGGCGGACCACGTCTGCCTGTGATGTCAGAGAGAGCAGCGACAGCGCTCTCTGTGGCGGAAGGGGTAGGAAAAAAAAAGGGAGGGGGTGAACGCTGCTCACTGAACAGGCAATATTTCTCTGTAAGAAAAGGCTGAATACAACAGTGCAAAGCGTGCGGGGGCGGTCCAGTGAAAAAAACAACCAGTAGAGGATTAAAAAAAAGGCAGTAACATCTAGTATTTTTTTGTTGCAATGTGAACAGGGCTGCTGTAGCATGCTCATACTATAATATACATGCTGTTACTAGAAATGTTTTTTGGGGCAAGAAAAAGACCACGAAGAAGTATGTAATCACATAATTTACATTCATGTTATTACATTTGAAGGCTCAATGCTCTAATGATGATTTATTTTCAATGAATAACCCAAAAGGTAATAGATTAAATGAATGTCATGGTGGGTATATCAGCTGCTGGGAAAGTATATTATAGGGCAAGACACTATATTTGGTACTGTCAAGGAATGACAATGTACAAAAGGAATAATCTTATTCTCTCTGCGATTGAGCTATTCACCAGCTCTACATCAACTCCTATGTAAGAGCATTCCACCTGCAGATTAACCTGGTTCTTTAATGTATCTAACATTTGGAGGCAATGTAATACATTTCTTAGGAGCAGATACACATGGTGCAATGATCTTAACCTGAAAACATAATCAATTCATATTCATTGGAAACAACCCTGTTGCTTTGGTCTCTATTCCTGGTCATAGTGGGCTGCAGTGTGCAAAGGCTTTAGTTGAAACCCAGGACTAACACATTTGATTCAGCAAGTCGTGGTCTTGTTGATTAGCTGAATCAGGTATTGTATTGCTAGGCTGGTACAAAAGCCTGCACACACGGCAGCCCTCGGAGAATGAAGAATACTGCAATGGGGCTGCTTCCAATGAACTTGTTTCCACGATGAGTCTTGATCTCACAATTAGCTAAGGAAATCCCGAGATATTGTCTAATGTCATCTGCTGACGCTATCCTGCTTCACTAACACCAGGAACCTGGGTCATGTTTCGTAAGCATGAAATCAGAAAAAAACTGCCCGAAACGGGGACATATCTGATCTTGTGCAAAAATAAATGTTCGTTTTCTGTTTCAAACTGTTTTGCTACAGTGTACCCCAATGAACACAAACCTATACTATAACTGATACTGCAACAACAGGTTAATAATTATACAAATAAATCAGGAGAAGAGAATCAAACCTGTATAGACAGACGGTGGATATAGACTACACATCTTTCAATGCTACAAGTCAAGGCACAGTGAGATAACACATCAGGAATGTTTGGCATCACTAATGCACGCTGGGAATGGAACACCTTTAAGCCGTGGCCAGGCCTAGGTAATGAATAGGTAGTGTGTGTTTATGTTGAGCAACATGTCATTTGCTGAGCTGTTGTATGCGAGGCATCGCCCAGGATTTATGTCCCTGATTGGAGTGGTTTAGCGCTGTTAAAAAGGTATTTGGCGAGAGCATCTGTCTTCATCTAATTAAATAGTACCAGTTAAAAGTTTGGACACAACTACTCATTCAAGGGTTTTACAATATTTTTTACTATTTTCTAAATTGTAGAATAATAGTGAAGACATCAAAACTATGAATTAGCACATATGGAATCATGTAGTAACCAAAAAAGTGTTAAACAAATCAGAATATATTTAATATTTGAGATTCTTCAATGGAGCCACCCTTTGCCTTGATGGCATCTTTGCACACTCTTGGCATTCTCTCAACCAGCTTAACCTGGAATGCTTTTCCAACAGTCTTGAAGAAGTTCCGACATACGCTGAGCACTTGTTGGCTGCTTTTCCTTCACTCTGCGGTCCAACTCATCCCAAACCATCTCAATTGGGTTGAGGTGGGGTGATTGTGGAGGCCAGGTCATCTGATGCAGCACTCCATCGCTCTCCTTCTTTGTCAAATAGCCCTTACACAGTCTGGGGGTGTGTTTTGGGTCAATGTCTGTTGAAAAACAAATGATAGTCGGGGTGGCCTAGTGGTTAGAGCGTTGGACTAGTAACCGAAAGGTTGTGAGTTCAAACCCCCGAGCTGACAAGGTACAAATCTGTCGTTCTGCCCCTGAACAGGCAGTTAACCCACTGTTCCCAGGCCGTCATTGAAAATAAGAATTTGTTCTTAACTGACTTGCCTGGTTAAATAAAGGTAAAATTAAAATTTAAAAAAAGTCCCACTAAGCCCAAACCAGATGGGATGGCATATCGCTGCAGAATGCTGGTTAAGTGTGCCTTGAATTCTAAATGAATAACCGACAGTGTCATGAGCAAAGCACCCCCACACCTCCTCCTCCATGCTTCATGGTGGGAACCACACATCCAGAGATAATCTGTTCAACTACTCTACATCTAACAAAGACACGACAGTTGGAACCAAAAATCTGACATTTTGACATGAAGGCGTGATTCAAGTAGTCTCCTCTGAACAGTTGATGTTGAGATGTGTCTGTTACTTGAACTCTGTGAAACATTTACTTGGGCAGCTATCTGAGGTGCAGTTAATTGCCCGATTTCTGAGGCTGGTGACTCTAATGAACATATCCTCTGCAACAGAGGTAACTCTGGGTCTTCCTTTCCTGTCTTCCTTTCCTGTGGCAGTCCTCATGAGAGCCAGTTCCATCATAGCGCTTGATGGCTTTTGTGACTGCACTTGAAAAAAAATTCACCGTTTTTGGCATTTTCCGGATTGACTGACCTTCATGTCTTAAAGTAATGATGGATTGTCATTTCTCTTTGCTTATTTGAACAGTTCTTGACGTAATATGGACTTAAAAACGCATTAAGGAAAGAAATTCCACAAATGAACTTAAGGCACACCTGTTAATTGAAAATGCATTCCAGGTGACTACCTCAAGAAGCTGGTTGAGAGAATGCCAAGAGTGTGCAAAGATGCCATCAAGGCAAAGGGTGGCTATTTTAAAGAATCTCAAATATAAAATATATTTTGATTTATTAATACTTTCTTGGTTACTACATGATTCCATATGTGTTATTTCATCGTTTTGATGCCTACACTATTATTCTACAATGTAGAAAATAGTAAAAATAAAGAAAAATCTTGGAATGAGTAAGCGTGTCCAAACTTTTGACTGGTTGTATCCCCTGATACAGAACGCGTTATATCCCCTCCAATGGCAAGTCTGGGATGGCAGTAACAAGCACAAGGATGTTAATGATTACTATCTCAGAAAATATAAATCACCTAATTAGTTTATACCTGATGCCATGTATTACAGCATGACTGCTTCGATATGTGTTTTCTACCTTAACCAAAATGTGGTTCTGCAGTGTTTTTACCGTTAGAATGAGCAAGGGCAGCAGTTTCACAGTACGTAGTCTGTCTTCACCTCTGTTCCCACAGACGTGCACACTACTTGGCCCATGACGCAGTTTCTACATGTAGGTGACGTTCCACACTCACGGCTATGGGGGAATCCCTGTGTGCGAGGGGGTAGAGTAGTTTCACATGTGAGGTTAGAGGGAGCCTACGGTGGCCTGTCACACACTCCCACACACAGACATGCACTCAAAGCCACAAACCCACAGCCACGCATTACAGCAGTGGTTTTGTGTTATGGCTTTGATACTGCTGTGTTGACTGTTATACAACTTGCAATGGACAGGACAGGTGGACAATTAGCATTTAGTTAATCATCATTATGTCCTTCTGAACAAGAAAAAAACAACAACCTCAAAATACTATTACAAAATGTCAAGATTTTTTCCATTCATTCTCATCTCACTTTCTAAAAGGAAATAGAGGCATGCAAATTAGTGACGTTTGAGGGAAAAACTTGATGGAAAGTAATATGCGGCCAACAACACAGCAATAATTGAAGAATATTTTTTATGGAAACCATGTTACTAAGATTCATATTGATGTATGAGGGGAAAACAGTGAAACAATCCATAATTTGTTTAGTGGGATCAAATGTTCTGGGTGTGTTGACTCCTACAGAAAAGGAATGACATATTAAACAATATTTTCTCTGTAGATTTTTTCCTGAAAGTCAAAGGAACCCTACATCACTGAACTAAGCCCAGAAGGAATTCTGTGATTCAGACAAAAAGTTGACCTGCCCTCAGTGCCCAAAAATGTTTAACATGCCTCTCTGATACCCAGTCACAACGAATAAGTCATCACTTGACACTCTCTTGATAAGATCAAAGATATGGGGTCATTTCACAATGGCAAAAAACAACAATAAATTACACTTATAGCCACACAAATATGCAAAGGTGTTTAAGCACTAACAGTGAGCTCCAAAAGTATTGGGACAGTGACACATTTTGTTGTTGTTTTGGCTCTGTACTCCAATACTTTTGGTCCCCTAAAATAGGGGGGACAATGTACAATGTTGTAATTTCTAAATGGTACCCTCAAATTAAAGCTGACATTCTGCACTTTAACCTCGTAGTCACTGTAATTTCAAATCCAAAGTGCTGGAGCACAGAGCCAAAACAACAACATAATGTGTCACCGTCCCAATACTTTTGGAGCTCACTGTATGTTTGGTTAAAAAAAAGTCAGTGGTGCAATAAAGCGGAATAAAAAGGGAATCAAAACAGTCTTTCTCGTGGGGCTTGAAATTTTGACAGATGTCCTTACAAGAGAACATTCTGTAGGCCTGCGATGTCTCAGATCAGTCAGTCCATCCAGGTACTTAGTATTAGGAAAAGACCCTGTAACACCATGTCTCACAGTGAGTGTTAAATCCATTCACAGGATGATAAACAAACTCAGACAACTGCTCAGGAGACATTATCCAAAGTAATAGAATGCCTTTCAAAACAGCAGCACTGGAATAATCTTATTTCACCACTTACACTGAAATCAAATAGACCAAAATTACAGGAAAAGAAAAGCTTCTCTTTAACATGATCGGTGAGAGAAACTAAAAATGTTTCCTGGCAGGCTGCATTAGATGCAAGTTTCCATAAATACATGGGCAGGCTGGTATATCTGTGCCCTGCAGTAAAAATAGCCCCGATTCCGAAGGGAAGTGATGACGTCTACAGCCTGCCTGCATCAGCAGTCGTCATCATCATCATCCTCGGGTAGCAGGGGGGAGGCATTGTCGACCATCGCCATGGCAACACCTACATGTAGCATGACGCAGGAGAGTGTGGCAGAGGAGAGTGTGGCTGCGATTGGATGGGCTGGTGCAGTGTTGTGTGGGCAAACAATGCGTGGGAGGATGGGAGCAAGGATGTGAGGAGAGGGAGAGGAGGATATAAAGACCATCTCTGAGATGACTTCCACCCTCCAGGTCAAAGCCAGTTATCACAGCTAAAATTTCAGCGAAGCAATTACCGAAGATCTGATCCGCACGCCCCTTGAGCAATGTCTGAGAAGCAGAACAAATGTTTTTCCTCCCTTAGCAATTGATTTAAAAAAATAAATATTGTTCTGCATTTGTGGTGAAATTCTGTCTCTCAGAATGAAAAGGAAACTGGACAGTGAATGAATTCCAATGCGGCAAGAAAAAAGCATTTGGCAACACACAACACTGGTGATTCAGAGATGCCGAATCCTTTCGGTTTTATGAGAGGTTTCCTTTGATTTAGTACACCCACAGATATGGTATTGTAGGGATAGTGGGAAACTGTATTCCAACGCATATGGCATGACACAGATTGATCCATCACATGAAAGCTGGTGGTAAAATTAATATCCTTCCAATCTTCAACTCCTTGGGCACCCTGTACTTCCCTTGTTCTAGCATGATTTGATTAATTCGAATACCATAATTGATCCCTTCAGGGACAATTTGTAAAGCATAATCCACCCACATACAGTTATGATACATACAACGCATGATACAGTGGCAGACAAATATATTGGCACCCTTGCACATTTCTTAAAGGTCCAATGCAGCCATTTGTATCTCAATAGCAAATAATTTCTGGGTAACAAAGTACCTTACTGTTATTTTAAATTAAAACTGTAAAAAATAAACAAATTGCTTCTTCGTAAAGAGCAATTTCTCAAGCAAGAATTTTGCTAAGACTGTCTGGGAGTGGTCTGAGCGGGAGGGGGAAACTGAAAACTAGCCTATCATAATAATCATAGCATTATCAGAATTTCACAGTATTATTCCAACCTCTGTGAAGAAATACATATATATAACAGGATTATCACATTTTTGACTGCACTGGACCATTAAATAATTATTTATTTCTTCTAAAATAAATTGAAATTTTATTGAAAAAAAAGTGTCATTTCTGTCAGGGTGTTCTTTGAATGCTTAATTTAGTCATTGGTAACTATAGCACTGATTTGAATTGCCAAAGAATTCCAATTTAGTTTCATTGGTCAACAGAACATTTCTTCCAGGATTTGGGCTTGTTTAGGTGGATTTTTGCAAATTTCAAATCTGAGTTTCTGGTGTCTCTTTCAGCAGTGGGGGTCTTCCTATGTTTATCAACGACCAAATTAAGCATTCAAAGAACACAACATCCTCTCTACAAACAAATATCAGGGAGGTTTGATAATGCTGTGGTGTTGCTTTGCTGCCTCTGGTAATGGGGGCCTTATACGTGTACAAGACATCATGAAATCAGCAGATTATCAAGGTGTTTTGGAGTGAAATGTATAACCCAGTGTACAAAAGTATAGTCTCTGTTGAGGGTCTTCCAGCAGGACAACATAAATACACATTAAAAAAAGCACCCAGGAATGGTTCAAGAATAAACACTGGACTGATCTGGAGTGGCCAGCGATAAGTCAAGATCTGAATTCCATCAGAAAATCTATGGAAAGATCATTTGAAAACAGCCGTCTGTGGAACGCACCACTCAAACATTGAAGAATTTGAGCAGTTTGCAGCTGAAGAGTGGGCCAAACTGCCAGTAGAAAGCTGCAGCAAGCTCATCAATGCAGTTATCTTCACCAAAGGCTGTTTAAACAAGTATTAGCTCCTGGGTGCCAATAATTTTGTCCATGCTACCATTTGTTTTAATTTTCTTAATTAACATTGTAAACTTAAAAAGTTCCAATGCAGACTTTAATTATGTATTTTTTTTAATCTCAATATCAAATCATTTCTGTGTAACAATGAAGTACCATACTGTGATTATTAATTTAAATGGTCAAAGAGAAACAAAAATCGATTATTTTCAAAGAGCAATTTCTCAAACAACTTTTTTGCCAGGACTGTCTGGGAGTGGTCTGACTGGGGAGGGGAAAACTGAAATATAGCTGTTATTGGCAGAGAGGTTAGAAACTCTTTCTTATTGGTCTATTAACACATTTACAGCCTGGTGATGTCCCCAGGCAGGTCAATACTCCATTCCACCAAAACAGACTGAAATTTCAGACAGCCTTTTCAAACATCACTTACACTAAAAGACCATTATCATAATTGTCACAGTATTATTCCAGAGGTGGCAGAATGAAGCGCTTGAGTTGGGGTGTAGAGTTTGAGCATAGCCTGAAGGTAGGGAACTGCCCCTACAACCCAACCACTCCGTTCTGCCACCTCTGGTCACTTGCTCCTCCCAACTCTATAAGAGGGCAGCTCACACTCAGCCCAGTCCAAGCTCTTCTCTGTCCTAGCGCCCCCAATCAACTTCCCCCTGAAGTTCGGCCAGCAGAGTCCCTGCCCATCTTCCGAAAACATCTGAAACCCTACCTCTTCAAATAGTATTTTAAATAATCCCACAGCATCCTGACACCCCTAAAAAAAGAAAAAAGCATTTTGTGAACTAACTCGCACTTGACTTTATTTTCCCCTTTTACTAGCTCTGACCTTGCTGATAGCTACTTTAAGAAAAATGTAGTCAATATTACTCTGATATGTCGCTGGCCCCCCTAGCTATTTTAAGATTAATGAACTAAGTCACTCTGGATAAGAGCATCTTCTAAATAACTAAATTGTAAATGTATTCCATCCTCGGTGTGGAAATATATGAAAAATCACATTGACTGAAGATAGCCTTTAAGTTCACCCCAAATATGTATTTCTGCAATGATGACAATCCAATAACAACGTGTGGACAGTGGAGACCAAAAGTTTGTTTTAGAATAAACAATTATTTCTGAAAAGTGCAAGGGTGCTAATACAGTTGAAGTCGGAAGTTTACATACACCTTAGCCAAATACATTTAAACTCAGTTTTCACAATCCCTGACACTTAATCCTCGTAAAAATTCCCTGTCTTAGGTCAGTTAGGATCACCACTTTATTTTAAGAATGTGAAATGTCAGAATAATTGTACAGGAAAAATGTATTTCAGCTTTGATTTCTTTCATCACATTCCCAGTGGGTCAGAAGTTTACATACACGTGGTAGCATTGCCTTTAAATTGCTTAACTTGGGTCAAACTTTTCGGGTAGCCTTCCACAAGCTTCCCACAATAAGTTGGGTGAATTTTGGCCCATTCCTCCTGACAACGCTGGTGTAACTGAGTCAGGTTTGTAGACCTCTTTGCCCACACACGCCTTTTCAGTTCTGCCCACACATTTTCTATGGGATTGAGGTCAGGGCTTTGTGATGGCCACTCCAATACCTTGACTTGGTTGTCCTTAAGCCATTTTGCCACAACTTTGGAAGCATGCTTGGGATCATTGTCCATTTAGAAGACCCATTTGCAACCAAAGTTTAACTTCCTGACTGATGACTTGAGATATGAGATATTGCTTCAATATATCCACATAATTCCTCATGATGACATCTATTTTTTGAAGTGCACCAGTTCCTCCTGCAGCAGAGCACCCCCACAACATGATGCTGCCAGCCCCGTTCTTCACGGTTGGGATGGTGTTCTTCAGCTTGCAAGCATCCCCCTTTATCTTCCAAACATAACGATGGTCATTATGGCCAAACAGTTTCATTTTTGTTTCAGGCATTTGGTACCTGGTACCTTCAGGCATTTGGTACCTGGTAGCTTCAGGCATTTGGAATTTGCTCCCAAGGATGAACCAGACTTGTGGAGGTCTATAACTTTTTTTCTGATGTCTTGGCTGATTCCTTTTGATTTTCCCATTATGTCAAGCAAAGAAGCACTGAGTTTGAAGGTAGGCCTTGAAATACATCCACAGGTACACCTCCAATTGACTCAAATTATGTCAATTAGCCCATCAGAAGCTTCTAAAGCCATGACATAATTTCCTGGAATTTTCCAAGCTGTTTAAAAGCACAGTCAACTTAGTGTATGTAAACTTCTGACCCACTGGAATTGTGATACAGTGAGATAATCTGTCTGTTAACAATTGTTGGAAAAAATACTTGTGTCATGCACAAAGTAGATATCCTAACCAAATTGTCAAAACTATAGTTTGTTAACTTCTCTAGGGTAGGGGGCAGCAGTCGGAACTTTGGATGAAAAGCGTTCCCAAATTAAACTGCCTGCTACTCCGGCCCAGAAGATATGATATGCATATAATTGGTAGATTTGAACAGAAAACACTAAAGTTTCCAAAACTGTTAAAATAGTGTCTGTGAGTATAACAGATCTGATTTAGCAGACGAAAACCTGAGAAAAAACCTGAGAAAAAGCCATTTAGGAAGTAGGATTTTTTTGGTTTTCTATTCAATGCCATTACAGTATCCATTGACTTAGGACTCAAAGGACTCATAGGACTGCAGTTCCTATGCCTTCCACTAGATGTCAAGTGTTTAGAAATTGTTTCAGGCTTGTATTCTGAAAAATGAGGGAGTAAGAGCAGTCGGAATGAGTGGACCCTGCCAGTGTCACAGAGCTTTATCATGCGCGCGACCGAGAGAGTGCCTTTCTTGTTTACCTTGACGACGTTTGAAATATTAATCGATTATTTAGGCTAAAAACAACCTGAGGATTGAATAAAAACATCGTTTGACATGTTTCTATGAACTTTACGGATACAATTTGGATTTTTTGTCTGCCTGTTGTGACTGCGTTTGAGCCTGTGGATTACTGAAGAAAATGTGAAGAAAACTGAGGTTTTTGGATATAAAGAGAGACTTTATCAAACATTTATTGAATAAATTAATGTTGGATTTAAAAGAAGTTCATCTTTAAACCTATGTAAAATAGTGAATTTTTACAAGTATTTCTGTATTTGAATTTGGTGCTCTGCAATCTCACTGGATGTTGGCCAGTACCCTAGAGGTTATTAATAAGAAATTTGTGGAGTGTTTGAAAAACTAGTTTTAATGACTCCAACCTAAATGTATGTAAACTTCCGACTTCAACTGTATATCTGCCTGCCAATGTATGTACACCTACATTCCTACTAGGGTTGGGCAATATGGGCAAAAAATCATATCAAGGTATAAAAAAGGATGGTATTTTATGTTTTTTAATAATAGAAGTTCTTACATTTGCTTTATGAGTAGTGCGTGACCCTAGGGTGGCAACAAATACATTCTAAGTCATTTCAATGGGTCTTTCTCCATTCTGATTGTTTTACACTGTTCAATTCAACCAAAAACTATTTAAGACTCATCAATTTCTGCATTTCCCGCACTCCTTTGAGATCCTTTCCACACTGCCATGTAGGGCTGCACGATATGGGCAAACAACCTAAGCCTTATTTTTAACCAAATGTTGCAATTCCAATTTGACTTGCGATTTAGTGAAAATGCCAGGGAGGAGTTATTCTGACAGGGTAGGAACCAAAGTGTTGACAAGTCTTTGGCTACATTTAATGTTTTCTTTTAGCTACTTTATGTAGCTAACATATTCATGCTTTGCGTATTCCTCTTTGATTTAGAATATACTATTGCACAAATAGCATGTTGATTTAGGTCTACACCATCACTGGTATTATCAGGCTGTATAGCTAATTACGTTTGCTTTGACTCAGTACATTTGTTAGCTAGCTAGCCAGCTAACTAGCAGGTAACAAGATTTAGAACCAACTTGCTAAGAAAAGACAAAGTATATGTTTGCAGATGTAAGACACACAAACTGTGTGTAATTATAGAGCGGTAGTGGATTTATGTTAAAGAAGCAAAGTGAAAACAGCAACCTTGTCATCAACATTGTTGCATGTGCTGCATTGACCATGCAGACTGAATGCAAATGTCTCATGGTCTAGGAACAACAAATGCGCTCTTTGAGTGACAGGGGGTGGGGCTAGGTCTGTGTGGAAAGTGGCATGGAGAGAGAGCAGAGAGATGACTCGAGTAGCAAAGTAAACTATAAAAATGGACTTCACACGCGGCTTGTCCCATTTAACAAACATTCCAATACAGTTATAGAAGGTAAAGTTATAAACCAAAACCGCGCTGTGCATCAATACCCATATATCGTAAAATATGATATACCGCCCTACCCTAATTCATACATGGCCATTATCATCAGGCATGAGTCACAGGCCTTCTGGCTGACTGTCCATTGTCTACCAGCTAGATGTACTAGTTCCAGTTAGCTGGTATGGGGATAAAATAATTGCAACCTGTAGTAATTTTTGTTTGACATGTTTTGCTGTCTGTTAGGTTTTAAACTATGAGCAAAGAAATAGGCTAGTTCTAAGGTTGTAATTAACTCTAAGGGTATCATTTGGAAACTGAAAGACAGCAAATGTAGGCCTGTATTAGTCAAGCTTGTAAGTTTTGTCTTGGCCCTTTTGAGAAGGCAGATGATAGGGCATTGGGCTCTAATTGAAGAGAACCATGTATCTTTATCTCAGGGCTTAGCAGTACTGTGGCATAACCTGTCAGAGGAAAATATCTTCCAAACAGAGGACATTAGCTCAAACATCTTAACACAATATCTTTCTCCCTCATACATTGCTACACAAACACTCACCTACCCACACACGCATTCTCTTAAGTAGTTCCCCAAAATGGTGTGAAATTGTAGTTTACAGGGACATATAATCCATAGGAGTAATGCTATACCCATGGATTTGGGTACAGGGTAACTTCAACCTTCATTAAAGTATCTCACAATCGTGGCCTCCAAAAACTAAAAGTCGGAAAATGAAAGCCCATTAGCATGAAACTTCTGTTAATGTTATATTTCACGACATCGCGAAAGTGCTGTTAAAAAAACACACACACATTCCCCACAGGCAGGAAAAAGGCGAGCAAGCGTTTTTCATGACTGAGCGCCAAGTATGGAGAACAACATTCTGCTAATTTGATAATATAAGTGCAACATAACTTTTATATCCTGGATCGTATTCTTCAAGAGAGCTGTGGTACATTGGTCTCATAACATTTATGGGACACAAAACCAGTGCCTAGGGATTTTGGTATTGACACAAGAAATAAACACTTGCCATACAAATACAGTGCATTCGGAAAGTATTCAGACCCTTTAACATTTTCCACATTTTGTGTGGTTACAGCCGTATTCTAAAATTGATTAAATTGTTTTCAATCTACACACAATGCCCACAAATGAACTTTAATGCAGGGTAACTTAAATCAGTTTGACCAAACTCAGGACCACCTGAGAGAGACGCATACAAAGCTCTCCCTCGTCCTCCATTTGGCAAATCTGACCATAATTAAATCTTCCTGATTCCTGCTTACAAGCCAAATTAAAGCAGGAAGCACCAGTGACGAGATCAATAAAAAAAAGAGGTCAGACGAAGCAGATGCTAAGCTACGGGACTGTTTTGCTAGCACAGACTGGAATATGTTCCGGGATTCCTCCAATGGCATTGAGGAGTACACCACATCAGTCATTGGCTTCAGCAGTCAGTGCATCGATGATGTCGTCCCCACAGTGACCGCATGTACATACCCCAACCAGAAGCCATGGATTACACGCAACATCCGCACTGAGCTAAAGGCTAGAGCTACCGCTTTCAAGGGGCGGGACTCTAACCCCGAAGCTTATAAGAAATCCCGCTATGGCTTCCGATGAACCACCATACAGGCAAAGCGTCAATACAGGACGAAGATCAAATGTACTACATCAGCTCCGACGCGTGACGGTTGTAGCAGGGCTTGCAAACCATTACAGACTACAAAGGGAAGCACAGCCTGGAGCTGCCCAGTGACGCGAGCCTACCAGACGAGCTAAACAGCTTCTATGCACGCTTTGAGGCAAATAACACTGAAACATGCATTAGAGCACCAGCTGTTCCGGAAGACTGTGATCACGCTCTCCGCAGCCGATGTAAAACCTTTAAACAGGTCAAAATTCACAAGGCTGCAGGGCCCGATAGATTACCAGGACGTGCACTGCGAGCATGCACTGACCAACTGTCAAGTGTCTTCACTGACATTTTCAACCTCCGAGTCTGTAATACCAACAAGTTTCAAGCAGACCACCATAGTGCCTGTGCCCAAGAACACCAAGGTAACTCGTAACACTCATGTCTGTATCCATGAAGTGCTTTGAAAGGCTGGTCATGACTCACATCAACACCATTATCCCAGAAACCCTAGACCCACTCCAATTTGCATACCGCCCCAACAGATCCACAGATGATGCAATCTCTTTTGCACTCCATACTGCCCTTTCCCACCTGGACAAAAGGAACACCTATGTGAGAATGCTATTCATTGACTACAGCTCAGCGTTCAACACCATAGTGCACTCAAAGCTCATAAATAAGCTAAGGACCCTGGGACTAAACACCTCCCTCTACAACTGGATCCTGGACTTCCTGACGGGTCACCCCTAGGTGGTAAGGGTAGGGAAAAACACATCCGCCACGTTGATCCTCAACACAGGGGCCTCTTAGGGGTGCGTGCTCAGTCCCCTCCTGTACTTCCTGTTCACTCATGACTGCACGACCAGGCACGACTCCAAAACCATCATTAAGTTTGCCGATGACACAACACTGGTAGGCCTGATCACTGACAAGACAGCCTATAGGGAGGAGATCAGAGACCTGGCCATGTGGTGCCAGGACAACAATCTCTCCCTCAATGTGATCAAGACAAAGGAGATGATTGTGGACTACAGGAAAAAGAGGACCGAGCACACCCCCATTCTCATCGACAGGGCTGCAGTGAAGCAGGTTGAGAGCTTCAAGTTACTTGGTGTCCACGTCACCAACAAACTAA
This sequence comes from Oncorhynchus masou masou, assembly GCF_036934945.1. Taxonomy (NCBI): domain Eukaryota; kingdom Metazoa; phylum Chordata; class Actinopteri; order Salmoniformes; family Salmonidae; genus Oncorhynchus; species Oncorhynchus masou. The sequence continues at coordinate 75,266,224 of NC_088235.1, read as the reverse complement.
CATTGGCCAAACACACCAAGACAGTTGTGAAGAGGGCAAGACAAAACCTATTCCCCCTCAGGAGACTGAAAAGATTTGGCATGGGTGGGTCCTCAGATCCTCAAAAAGGTTCTACAGCTGCACCATCAAGAGCATCCTGACTGGTTGCATCACTGCCTGGTATGGCAACTGCTCGGCCTCCGACCGCAAGGCACTACAGAGGGTGGTGCGATTGGCCCAGGAAATCACTGGGGCTAAGCTTCCTGCAATCCAGGACCTCTATACCAGGCGGCGTCAGAAGAAGGCCATAAAAATTGTCAGACTCCAGCCACCCTTGTCATAGACTGTTCTCTCTGCTACTGCACGGCAAGTGGTACCGAAGCGCCAAGTCTAGGCTTCTAAACAGCTTCTACCCCCAAGCCATAAGACTCCTGAACACCTAATCAAATGGCTACCCAGACTATTTGCACCCCCCCCCCTCCCTTCCTCTCTTTTACACCGCTGATACTCTGTTATCATCTATGCATAGTCACTTTAATAACTCTACCTTCATGTGCATATTACCTCAACTAACCGGTACCCACGAAAATTGACTCTGTACCGGTATCCCCCTGTAAATAGTCTCGCTCGTTATTTTACTGCTGCTCTTTAATTACTTGCTACTTTTATTTCTTATTCTTATCCGTATTTTTTCAACTGCATTGTTTGTTAGGGGCTCGTAAGTAAGCATTTCACTGTAAGGTACCTGTTGTATTTGGCGCATGTGACTAATACAATTTGATTTGATTTGACTAGGGCTGTGGCGGTCACAAAATTGAGTCGGCTGGTGATTGTCAAGCAAATAACTGGTCGGTCTCATGGTAACTTACCGTTAATTAACAAACACATTTAGCTTCTCCTGGCTCCACTGATGCAGAACATCTACATTTAAAAAAAGTCTAATAAATCCATGTAATAGATCATACACCTTAGCAATAAATCCATTATTATTTTAGACAGGTCTAAAGAAGTAATGATATGAAGAAAATCAAATTCAGAAGAACAGAATAGTATACTTTTGAGTTGTCCTTATGTTAGGCTCTGATCTGGCTATGCCAAATGGCTGTGGGCTACATTAGTTAATCTAGCAGACTAGATTTGCTTCGAATTCCTTAGGATTATTTTATAGAATATTTTTTGTATGAATAATACAATTGAACAATGCTGAATAAAATAGAAAGGAGATTTACTCCAAACAATTTGAGAGTGCGCAATTCTGTGTTGAGCGGTTAACAAAGAAATAGGTATTCCTATATGCTTAATTTAGAGTTATTATTGTAACTTTAGTTGTTCTACAAACATTGATCTATATGCTTAGATTTTTAATACATTGTAAGGCTGCATGACGTGACTAAAGATGATTTGAAAAAAGTTGCTTTAAAAAGGCTTTGTTTGTGCTTTGTTTGTTGCGCAGGACGTACACTCTACATCAGTCATTCATTGACTATTTCACGGCAGCATCCCCTTTGTGTGGCTGTAATGCACCCTAAAAAAAGATCCATGCCTTTTGCGGCCAGTGGCCTATGCAGAACTTTTTTGCAAAACCTTTCACAGATCTGTGGCTCGGTTTTTGCTCTGACATGCACTGTCAGCTGTGGAACCTTATATAGACAGGTGTGCCTTTCCAAAACATGTCCAATAAATTGAATATACAACAGGTGAACTCCAGTCAAGTTGTAGAAACATCTCAAGGATGATCAATGGAAACCGGATGCACCGGAGCTCAATTTCGAGTCGCATTGCAAAGGGTCTGAATACTTATGTAAATAAGTTTTTTTTAAAGATATAAATGTATTACATTTGGAAAATGTTATTAAAAACCTGTTTTCGCTTTGTCACTATGGGGTATTGTGTGTGTATATTGATAAGAGTTCAAATGTTCCTCATCAGTTTTAGAATAAGGCTGTATTGTAACAAAATGTGGAAAAAGTGAACAGGTCTGAATACTTTCCGAAGGCACCTTATTTCAGAGGTAGGGAAACCATCTCATAATTTCCATCAACCCCTTGTCAAAAAACACTTATGCATTTTACATTTTCAATTGAAGCTGGCTTTTCATGCAAATGGAGTTGAGGTTTGAGTTCTTTTTTGGGGGTTTCATGTTACAGGTTACTGAAACTAATACAGATGTTCCATTTCAATTCATTAGAAACAGCCACAATACTTGCAACACTACAGTAATAAAACTCATGGAACAGCATCCTAAATCAGTCAGCATCTCATGTGATATTTAACTTCATGAATTATAACTATGTTAAATCAGGGCTGGTGATGATTTCTAGATGATTTCTAGAACGCAAACACATTCTAACCATTCTGATTGGTAACAGAAACCGGTTTGGCCAGAGCCAGAACACGTGGGTATAGCGTCGTTTTGAAAATCAGTCATTTGCATTGATACTCTGATTGGTTAGAGATAATCCAATCGCTAAGGACTTTGTTTTGTACAATTACCCCTCATTTTGAAGTCACCACAAAGACTTCAACGATGGCAGTCTCAGATTGACGTATGCAACGAACATAGAGCAGTGGAAGAATTCAGTTTAAGTCGTCACACAAAATCCTGGCTGCATTATTGCACATTCAGCAGCTCTGTGATTGAGGTTGTGCTTTAGGGTGTTAGAGGGTTACACCAGCTTTGTTATATGCACCCCTTATTGTTTGTTGACTACGGACTGTTTATTTTACAGCTAGTTATACAAGAACATAAACCTAATATGCAAATTGTGTTTTTGTCACTGTATGAGATAAGCGAGCATGAGTGTTACAAAAGGCCTTTTAATTCTGTATGTAGACCAATTCAAATCGTTTTTTCTTCTTTCATACATAAAGTACAGTGTATAACATAAATTTGTTTATTCTCATGTAAGTAAATTACAAAGTTATTTTCTTGGGTTACAAAATACAAATAAAATTCCAAAAGTAGAACATTTAGAAACTCTTTAACCAACTAGGTATTTTTCACTCATATACCCCAATCAACATAAGTTTTCAAATTCCAAGGGCATAAAATGTCGAAAACAATTGGATATACATAAAAAACAATTGGGTACAATCAGTTGTATGTATCTCTAGCCACAATAAAAACAAACTTCTGGATGATATTTATAGGTTTTTGACGGTGGTCCAAATTGATAACTTAACAAAAACTGTAAGTAGGGGGGGGGGGAGAAATGTGTAGATAATACAAAACCCTGCATTTTCTGACCTGAACGGACTATTCATAGTTCTCACAGTGGAGTTCAAACTCACACAACACACAACTAGAAACAAAGCACAAAGGGCGTGGTAATGGCCATTATACAAGACATTGTGTGAGATGATCTCCACTGAGTTGTTATTCTGTGAAAACTACACTCTCTCTTACGTCTGACCTGTCTGCCTGGCCCTCTCAGTGCTGGTTCTTGACTCCCTGAGGTTTGCCACCACCAGGCTTCTTCTCCTGCTGCTGCTGGCCTCTGCCCACTCCTGGCATACCCCGGCCACGGCCTCCAAATACACCTAAACATTGAGCAGGGACATACAGCAAGACCAAAGTTATGCCACATCAGGAGCACCAGAAAATAATGATTGACACAGCTTATATTGGGCAAATATGATTTCTAGCTACTTCTGAAGCACACACTGTGCTCTAGAAACATATATTTTTTTAAACTAGGCAAGTCAGTTAAGAACAAATTCTTATTTTCAATGACGGCCTAGGAACAGTGGGTTAACTGCCTTGTTCAGGGGCAGAGCGACAGATTTTTACCTTGTCAGCTCGGAGACTCGATCTATCGACCTTTCGGTTACTGGCCCAACGTTCTAACCACTAGGCCACCTGCCACCCAAACTAATATTTAACAATGTAAAGACAGTTTATTATAAAAGCTCAAATGTGGATGCATTTGCCTGTCATTGAAATTACAGATCTGCAACACACACTGCCTAAATCATAGGCAAATGCACTTTTTTTGTGTGTCTAATAATGATTTTAGCCGAAGACTGCCTCAGTAAGAATGGGAGGCCAATGTTGGTCTAAGGTTGGGTAGGGGTGAGGTCCGGAAGGGGTCAGTCAACTTCCCCAACTGACATTTCCTGAAACCTAAGCTGTGTTCAAATACTCATACTAACCGCCCCATTCTTATTTTTTCCAAAAAAAAAAAATGTTTTCCTTTTCCCCCCCCCACCTTTATTTAACCAGGTAGGCTAGTTGAGAACAAGTTCTCATTTACAACTGCGACCTGGCCAAGATAAAGCATAGCAGTGTGAACAGACAGAGTTACACATGGAGTAAACAATTAACAAGTCAATAACACAGTAGAATTTGTGTAGTATTTGTGACGTAAATTGAGTATGTAGTACGCTAATTCGGGTTAGTGGTTAGAGCGTTGAACCAGTAACCGAAAGGTTGCTAAATCGAATCCCCGAGCTGACAAGGTAAAAGTCTGTCGTTCTTTCCCTGAACAAGGCAGTTAACTCACGGTTCCTATGCCGTCATTGTAAATAAGAATTTGTTCTTAACTGACTTGCCTAGTTAAATAAAATTGTTCCCAGATATCGTACTAAATTTGCCAAAATACGAAGTATGCAAGCAGTGGACACTATTTATGTGCTTTTAGGGCCTAAAAAGCAAATTCTTCAGAAAATGCTCATGGCTTCACATTTTCAGATTTGAAGAAAATGGCAGCCCAAGTTCGACGGGGGCGGATACAAATTCATTGCTTTAACTAATGACAAATATTAAGAACATGTTGAACAATGTAATAAAGTAATGACTTATCAAATAAGTTACACGTTATGTTGGCTTACAATGTTAGCCACGCTATCTTTACAAACCGCATACCGGTACATACTGCTGTAATGCTATGTTAGCTAGTTACCTAACGAGTAATGTTAACATTAGTTGGCTCCTAATACGTCAAACTTGCCAGGCAGTATAAACTATAATCTAACTAACTACCCAATGTTTATTGACGTCATTCTTAGCTAAGTGGTATAGTCATTGTGCGTTCTCAATGGACATTGTTAATTTCTGGCCATCTACTCCGATTTCAGAGCACACTCGTCTGAGTGTGCCAGAGCGCAGAATAACTGATGAATTTACACATTTTCAACACCCGTTGAATATATGGCCAATGTCAGTAAATGTTGGCCAAAAAAAGCGTAATTAAATTGTTGCCAGCATCATAGTTAGTCACAAATGCTCTAGATAACACGAACCAGCCTAACCAGCTCTGCTAAGGCGAGTAAAACAGTCAGAGTAAGGTGTTCTCTCATTTGTGTCTGGAAATAGTTAGCAAGCTAGCCAACGTTATCCAGTTAGCTTGGGTGCTTTACTGTGGTTGTAAGGTCAGAACGATCGGATCAACCCTATTCCTCAGCCAGAGCGCGCTCCAAGAGTGAACCACTCTGAAATGGACATTCTGACAACGATCTGGATTTACGAACACCCAGAGCGCACTCTGGCACTCCAGATTGAATTTCCGAACACACCCAAAATCGTAAAATGTCTAGCTAGTAATTTATTATGCTAACAAGCTAGCAATAGGTTGCACAGCAACAACATCAACTTCCAATAGACAGGCGAAGCTCTAGTACGCTCAACTGAAAGGATACAGTTTGTTTACAGTATACTAAAATTAACTAATAGTATATACTCAAACAATGTATCCAACAAAAGAAGTCTTGTTTGATCCTACATTAAATTGAGGTGGCCTCAATGACACCTTCACATATTTCTGGGTAAAATTTAGGGGTAATGATTATTAGATTTCATAGGTGTCTTTGTGGACAGTCTAGTGAAAATGTGAACTGGCTTCGTAATTTTGTTTGGGGAGAAAATTCTCAATTCAATTACTAGATGCAATGTAGTCTACTTTATTGTAGACTATTTGAAATATGAAACAACTGAACTAGGCCTATATGAGCTGGTTTCAGATCTCCATCCCTGACCTAATTCATCAAGGTCTGACTACTAGTCTACCATTCACTCAACATGCCTCGTCATTGGTGGACTGACTATTATCACATCATTAGAAGCCTACTGTTGACATACAGATATATCAAGAGGACAGATCAATAACTGATTAATTAACATTGGCCTACTAATCTTTAAACCGTCTAAAATAACTTTCTGTGAAGGACGGTATTAGCGGAACAGCTCTCTGCCAAGTCTGTTTCCATCCACACAGGAACATGCTCTAAACTACCGCAACACCCGCACGTTTCCTTGCTCGGCAATGCGCTCGTGACTACTACGGTTGGGGAGAACAAAGCATGTATGTGCAAGCAAGAAAGTGTTCACTGACTTGACAATGTTGTAGCCAACTATCTTCATTGTAATGACACCTTAGCTAAGGAGCTAACTACGAAAGAATAGTGATTATGTGCTTGACTAACATACATACCATTTTGGAAAATATATTTGGCAAACAGTTCATTTTCTGTACCCTTTTCCACCCCACACATTAGTGGTATCAACGGACGATGTGGAGATCTGCCATCCAGCTCGAGGGTGGAAAATAGTACTATGACTACAGGGGCTGGCCGGAGCGTACAGTTTGAAAAATGTTCTCCTCACCCAAGTCCTCAGATTGGCTCAGCTCCAAATTCCGACCGTTGAATCAAAAACCACAACGTGCCAACTAGAAGCCTATTTTTCTGTGTATTTTAGGGTTGTTTTAAAGTCATGTACTTTGACCTCAAATTGCGTGCATGGTACGCAAAATACATGCAGGTTGGCAGGCCTGAAATTACAAAGTAATTTGTGGGAAATTTGGTTTATTTAATTTTGCTATTGTGATGCATTGTACACCGTCTCTTGATTGACAGCCTATATTAGGCCTATATGAATTCTAGCTACTTTTGAAGCACATGCTGTCCGCTAGAAATTATTATGTAACACTGTAAAGACAGCTTTTATAATAAACTAACATGTTGATAAAATACCAGTCACTGAAATTAGAAAGTCATTTGGGTTATATTAGGTTTCTACATTGAGTAAATGCAGTATTTTCCTATTGAGATCCATAACATTGAACACTAAGAACGGCAGGTTTGTGGTGATGAATCCAGGAGATCAGTCATTTATTCATTGCTATGATCATTGATCTCCTGAAGAAGCTATATTTTTTCCTTTCTTTCTGTGCCCCCAAATGTTTGGATATACTGGTAAAGTTACCAGAGTAGTATACTACAAAGCAGAATCAAATGAGTTAGCCAGCTGACTTGCCTACGTGTTGTTTTTTAAAAGATGAGCTTTAAAAAAGTGGGCATGGTCTCATTGACTAAACAACCAAAAACAGAAACATAAGTTTAGCTTTCTTAAATTAATCAGAAAATCTATAGTTATTTCTGGTTGTTCATCAAAGCTAGCTGGCTAACCCATTGATCCTGCTTTGTAGTATACCCCTCAGGTTGTTAGCTAGCTAGCCAATGTAGTAACATGACTGAACAAAGTGTAAACAAATGGTTCAAGGCCTATGAGTAGTTTTATAACGGCCAACTGTTTAATAAATATAAAATTCTGTCACGTCTATCAGCTATAGGAGGCCAAAAATGTTGCGCCAAGCCAGATCTTTAAAATTTTTTGTAGCCGTTTTTGCTGAAGCAATTGTGCAACCATGACGCTAACGGATCAGCGCTCACTTTTTTTTCTAGGGCACTCGGAAACAAATGGTACAGCGAAGCCTAATCATTACAATAATTATCTGGGAGAAATGTTTAAATATATTTTTTCATAGGCGCACTGGTGCTCCCAAATTAAAATTCCAGGTTGCACAGCAAAATATTTGGGAGCATATGCGAGAGCATGACAAACTATTTCACATAAGAGGAGTGATTTCATACAAAACCAGATTTTTGTTTAAAAGACAAATGATTTCGGGGATTTTCACAAAATGCAACTCATAGAACGAGATCCCGCTCAGAAACTTTGATATGCCCATTGAGCAGTGGTAATCTAAATGTATTTGGCACATGCTTCGTAAACAACAGGCGTAGAACAGTGAAATGATTACATACAGCCCTTAACAATGCAGAGTCAAAAAAAGAGCCTTTATAGACAAATGACACAAGGAATAAATACAAAATGATTAACGACATCTTGGCGACACACACGTACGTACGTACGTACCTACGTACCTACATACCTACATACCTACATACCTACATACATACACAGCACCAGTCAAAAGCTTGGACAAACCTACTCATTCATGGGTTTTTCTTTATTTTTACTATTTGCTAATAGTGAAGACATCAAAAATATAACACATATGGAACCCTGTAGTAACCAAAAAAGTGTTAAACAAATCAAAATATATATTGATTTTAGATTCTTAAAAGTAGCCACCCTTTGCCTTAACAACTTTGCACACTCTTGGCATTCTCTCAACCAGCTTCACCTGGAATGCTTTTCCAACACTCTTGACGGAGTTCCCACATATGCTGAGCACTTGTTGGCTGCTTTTCCTTCACTCTGTGGTCCAACTCATCCCAAACCATCTCAGTTGGGTTGAGGTCAGGTGATTGAGAGGCCAGATCTGATGCAGCACTCTATCACTCTCCTTCTTGGACAAATAGCCCTTACAGACTGGATGTGTGTTTTGGGTCATTGTCCTGTTGGAAAAACAAATAGTAGTCCCACTAAGCGCAAACCAGATGGGAGGGCCTATCGCTGCAGAATGCCGTGGTAGCCATACTGGTTAAATGTGCCTTGAATTCTAAATAAATCACAGACAGTGTCACAAGCAAAGCACCTCCACACCACCTCCTCCATGCTTCACGGTGGGAACCACACGTGGAGATCCGTTCACCTACTCTGCATCTCATGGCTGGAACCAAAGTCTCTTCTCATTGGTATCCTTTAGTAGTGGTTTCCTTTCAGCAATTCGACCATGAAGGCCTGATTGACGCAGTCTCCTCTGAACAGTTGATGTTGAGATGTGTCTGTCAAATATATTTAGATTTGTTTCAACACTTCTTTTTGCGTACTACATGATTCCATAGTTTTTTTACAATGTAGAAAATAGTCCAAAGAAAAAACCCTGGAATGAGTTGGTGTCCAAACTTTTGACTGGTACACTAATATACACTGCTCAAAAAAATAAAGGGAACACTTAAACAACACAATGTAACTCCAAGTCAATCACACTTCTGTGAAATCAAACTGTCCACTTAGGAAGCAACACTGATTGACAATAAATTTCACATGCTGTTGTGCAAATGGAATAGACAACAGGTGGAAATTATAGGCAATTAGCAAGACACCCCCAATAAAAGAGTTGTTCTGCAGGTGGGTACCACAGACCACTTCTCAGTTCCTATGCTTCCTGGCTGATGTTTTGGTCACTTTTGAATGCTGGTGGTGCTTTCACTCTAGTGGCAGCATGAGACGGAGTCTACAACCCACACAAGTGGCTCAGGTAGTGCAGCTCATCCAGGATGGCACATCAATGCGCGCTGTGGCAGGAAGGTTTGCTGTGTCGGTAAGCGTAGTGTCCAGAGCATGGAGGCGCTACCAGGAGACAGGCCAGTACATCAGGAGACGTGGAGGAGGACGTAGGAGGGCAACAACCCAGCAGCAGGACCGCTACCTCCACCTTTGTGCAAGGAGGAGCACTGCCAGAGCCCTGCAAAATGACCTCCAGCAGGCCACAAATGTGCATGTGTCTGCTCAAACGGTCAGAAACAGACTCCATGAGGGTGGTATGAGGGCCTGACGTCCACAGGTGGGGGTTGTGCTTATACAGCCCAACACCGTGCAGGACGTTTGGCATTTGCCAGAGAACACCAAGATGGGCAAATTCGCCACTGGCGCCCTGTGCTCTTCACAGATGAAAGCAGGTTCACACTGAGCACATGTGACAGACGTGACAGAGTCTGGAGACGCCATGGAGAACGTTCTGTTGCCTGCAACATCCTCCAGCATGACCGGTTTGGCGGTGGGTCAGTCATGGTGTAGGGGTGGCATTTCTTTGGGGGGCCGCACAGCCCTCCATGTGCTCGTCAGAGGTAGCCTGACTGCCATTAGGTACCGAGATGAGATCCTCAGACCCCTTGTGAGACCATATGCTGGTGCGGTTGGCACTGGGTTCCTCCTAATGCAATGCTAGACCTCACGTAGGTGGAGTGTGTCAGCAGTTCCTGCAAGAGGAAGGCATTGATGCTATGGACTGGCCCGCCCGTTCCCCAGACCTGAATCCAATTGAGCACATCTGGGACATCATGTCTCGCTCCATCCACCAACGCCACGTTGCACCACAGACTGTCCAGGAATTGGCGGATGCTTTAGTCCAGGTCTGGGAGGAGATCCCTCAGGAGACCATCCGCCACCTCACCAGGAGCATGCCCAAGCGTTGTAGGGAGGTCATACAGGCACGTGGAGGCCACACACACTACTGAGCCTCATTTTGACTTGTTTTAAGGACATTAAATCAAAGTTGGATCAGCCTGTAGTGTTTTTCCACTTTAATTTTGAGTGTGACTCCAAATCCAGACCTCCATGGGTTGATAAAATTGATTTCCATTGATCATTTTTGTGTGATTATGTTGTCAGCACATTCAACATGTAAAGAAAAAAAGTATTTAATAAGAATATTTCATTCATTCAGATCTAGGATGTGTTATTTTAGTGTTCGCTTCATTTTTTTGAGTACACACACAACCGTTCAAAAGTTTGGGGTCACTTACAGTGCAGACATCGTTAATATTGTAAATGACTATTGTAGCTGGAAACAGCTGATTTTTAATGGAATATCTACATAGGTGTACAGAGGGCCATCATCATCAACCAACTTTTATTCATTTTTTCTCACTTATGAGTTTCGATACATATGTTAACAATCCTTCTGCCAAAGGACCATTCTATGGATTACATTTAACATTTTTGAAAATCCCCAATATCAAAGCCTTTTTTTGTCCTGGTTTCGTATGGAATCACTCAATAATGAAATGAAAAAAAAAAAAATATATATATATATATTATGTTTACTTAGCTCATAAATATAAGTCCCAATTGCATCACACTACCAGCACCTCAACCAAATGTTACCCATTTTCCTCCCCAGAAAGAGTGGTTCCATCTTACCTCTACCTGCTCCTGCTCCTCCCCCTCGGCCCTTGCCCTGCTGTTTGTTCTGCTGCATGCCTCCTCGCCCGCGGCCCTTGGACACCACCTCCTCCTTTACCATGTCGATGATTTCATCAGGGATACGCAGGTACTTTATGGTGCTTCCTCTGATGTAACACTCTGGCATCCTCCAAAACTTATCTCCATCCTAAACGATAGGAGTGAATGGGATTAGGGGAGAATTTCAGCATTAGTCTTGTTAGAAGCACTCTTAAAAGCCGAATCTTTTGACTGTCAATAGTGCCATCTTGTGGCTAGACATGGACCTTTTTCTGATAGTTGATTTGTGAAAAAGACAGCAATGTAGCCTCTTCATTCACGGCTGTCACGTAAGCAACCATAAACATATTTCAGATCAGTGGTCACAACTCGAGTGTCGACAAGTACTTAGACAAACCCTTTACCCTCGAGGTGCAGATGACTTCTCGTAAGTTGATATTCATCCAGTTGTCACAACTGACCAAGTGTCCGTTATACGTCTCTCCATTCTTCAACTCCACCAGCTGAGGAGCATAGGGAAGAAGTATGAGTAAGAAGTCAAAGTGATGTGGTTTCATGTTTGTGCCACAAAAACCAATGACCACATTTACATGAACAACCGTGAGAAACTCACATGACTCAAGAAACAAAGTAAGAGTAAAATATCACAAAAACTTAAGACTAGTTGAATTCATCCTTACCATAGGGTGGTTCTGTGCAGTCTTCAGCAGAGATAAAGGTAGCTGTGAATTTCAATGTTTTTTTAAAGTCATTGCGCATGTTGTCTTGCTTGCTAGCTAACACATGATTAAATTAGCTAGCTAGCTTTGAAAAGGTTTGCTAACTAGTTGGTATGATAGCCAACTATGCTAAACAAAAATATAAACGTAACAATTTCAAAGAATTTCCTGAGTTAGTTCATTTAAGGAAATCAGTCAATTAAAAAAAAGTCATTAGGCCCTAATCTATGGATTTCACATGACTGGAAATACAGATATGCATCTGTTGGTCCCAGACACCTTTATAAAAAAGGGAGTGACAACCGCCATTTGCCTCATGCAGCGCGGCGGCTCCTTCACAGAGTTGATCAGGCTGTTGATTGTGGCCTATGGAATGTTGTCCCACTCCTCTTCAATGGCTGTAAAAAGTCGCGGGAACTGGAACACGCTATTGTACATGTCGAACCAGAGCATCCCAAACATGCTCAATAGGCCATGAAAGAACTGGGACATTCAGCTTCCAGGAATTGTGTACAGTCCTTGTGACATGGGGATGTGCACTATTATGCTGAAACATTAGGTGATGGCGGCGGATGAATGGCACAACAATGGGCCTCGGGATCTAGTCAAGGCATCTCTGTGCATTCAAATTGCCATAGATAAAATGCAATTGTGTTCTTTGTCCATAGCTTATGCCTGCCTATACCATAACCCCACCACCACAGGGCACTCTGTTCACAACGTTGACATCAGTAAACAGCTCGCTTACACGATGCTATATACGTGGTCAGCAGTTGTGTGGCTGGTTGGACGACCTGCCAAATTCTCTAAAATTACATTTGAGGCAGCTTATAGCAAGGGTTCCCAAACTCGGTCCTGGGGCCCCCCCTGGATGCATGTTTAGTTTTGCTGTAGCACTACACTGCTGATTCACATAATCAAAGCTTGATGATGAGATGGTTATTTGAATCAGTTGTGTAGTGCTAGGGCCAAAACCAAAACGTGCACCGGGGGGTGGGGAGAAGAGGCACCCCAGGACTACGTTTGGTGGACATTCCTGCAGTCAGCATGCCAATTGCACACTCCCTCAAAGACATCTGTGGCATTGTGTTGTGACAAAACTGCACATTTTAGAGTCGCCTTTTTTTGTCCCTAGCACAAGGTACACCTGTCTAGTGATCATGCTGTTTTATCAGTTTCTTCATATGCCACACCTGTCAAGTGGATGGATTATCTTGGCAAATGAAAAATGCACACTAACAGGGATGTAAACAAATTTGTGCACAACATTTGAGAGAAATAAGCTTTTTGTACTTATTGAACATTTCTGGGATACTTTATTTCAGCTAATGGAACCAACACTTTACATGATGCGTTTATATTGTTTGTTTAGTGTAGTTAACTAGTTAGATCAAATTTGACTTGAAATGCAAACCATGTGTTTAGACACTATAACAAACATATGTCAATGTTTTAACTAGATTACGATTATATTTTTAGTTAGCTATTAGCTAGCATTAACACAATGAGTTAACAATTTAGCTACGTTCATGTTACGTTACAGTAGCTAACTATCCAAACTGCATGGTAAACAAAACAACCACGCTTTTGTGCTCGAGCTATTCTACGGTCCCACACATAATAGTCCTCATATTACTGTAACCCGATAAAACATATACTTACCATTATAACAGATTATATTACAAACTATCCGGTCAACTGAACGTATTTTATTTTGTTTGCTAATGCTAACGACGTTGGACGGAAGTTGTCGCCAAAATGTGTTTCTACCGTGCGTCCTTACGTCAGACTCGCCGAGAAAAAAAATGCAAAAAGCACAGAAACAGATGACTGATCAACTGTGAAAGGACAGCAAACTCCCAGACAGCTGAATCCCTGGTAAAATTTAGAATAACAAACGAAAACATTCACTACAGCTAAGAAAAATATGGACAATAGTAAGCAAACTGTTGTTGTAACAGGTTAGTGGGCTTTCCTCTACTTGCTCGACTGTACGTAGTTTCTAGCTCGACAAAGCCAACTAGGGCGTGCATGTCAAGAATGTTACTCTGTTGAAAAGTTGTGTGAAGGACATGCAGCTGAGTTGTCCAAATAGTTGCAGTTTGTTATTTGTAAAACGGCATACATTCCTTCAAAGTGTTTGTCAAATTGGCAATCATTTGTTTCTTGTATTCCAAAATAATATGCCTATGGATAACTACCTATGGACATAATTGCATAACTTTAGGAACGTGTCATGGTATGACCTACTTGACCCTGTATGTGGCTTAATCAAATTGAAGTTGTAATATTTCAGGCCTCCAGACATGCACTTGTTAGGCAATTTAGCTAATTTTTAATGTCTTCCTTGTGTTTAGCAAAATTCTTGTTTCAATAAACATTTGCTTTACATACTAGCATTAAACAGAATTGTGAAACTTTTAGGGTCTTTTCACATATTCCTCTTTTTAAAAGACATCTCAGTCCTCTTTAAAGTAAATTGGGGTAAAACATTTCAATGAAATAAAAATAACTCAGTTCTCTTTGTAGTCACACTACCCTTGCCTTTGAATGAGGACTCAATTATTTTTTTCCAGTACACTTCACCTCTTTGCACTCACATTGCTATGTTTAGAAAGGAACCAAGATATTTTTTCCAACATGCACTCTGTGTTTCTACAAAGTGCAGGACAAGCCATTCAATCAGAATTGTGTTATTGGAAAACTGGATATACATACATACATACATTTTGGAAGCTAATAATTGCATTTAATTAAAATGAGACATAATAATTGTAATTAGATGATACTATTAACATGTACATTTATTGCTAACATAATATATAGCAGAATAATAACTGCAGATTTAAATAATGCTGTAATTGAAAATTGTACACCCAATATAGGTGACTTCCCCTTTATTAGCTAGAATTGATTTTGTACCCTACAGTATGTTATTCTCACACATGTTGTGAGAATATGTTGTCTTCTCACACTTTTCAAAATGTACAATCAAATCAGCATTTTATGAAGCTCTCAGCCTATAGATAGCATATTGCAAACAAATAATCTTGAACTAAAAACACACATTTTGGGATTTCTGTGTCCGCTAATCAGTAACCCAAAAATTTTTTTTCTGCGAACCTGCATATAATCTTCTCTCTTTTGTGGCACCAATGTGATGGATTATGGCAGGGGAATCTGTGTTGCACTATTCAAGTGTGTGGTGTGGGAATAATGACAGACGAACCTGGGGAGCTTTGTGTTCACATTTCCCAAAAAGAGGAAACCGGACCACGGAATTCAAGCGAACCGCTTCAGGGGCTCTTTTGAGGTGTCTGACTTCCTTTGGAGTGTTCACAGTGCACAACAAATGTTGCAAACCGTGCTGAGTTCACAAAAATTGTCCGAAAGGGACCAAGTGTGAAAACACCCGAATTCTCCTGTCTCCCAGACACAAAGGCCAGTTGAACACGGGATGGCCTGATAAAAGATGTTAGATTGCCTGGGAACAGAGGGCCTCACAAAAGAGCTGGCCAGCAGCTGCCGACCCCACGCTCTCTCCTTTTCACCTTCCTGCCAGACAGACAGATCCCTGTGTCCCCAAGGGAACACACCAGCCCATTAATTTCACAGGGATTCAGAGTGACGTCTCAATGTTACTGCAGCTACACTCACACATTTATAAGCACATCATATAAAGTGAGCTTTTTATTGGATTGTGCATATTTCTTTAGTGTCCCTTCGAGCGTGGGTTCTTAGGACAGTTATTTCCCTTCAAGGAAATGTATTGCCAAGCAATATATAAGTAAGCTTCAATCTCAAGTTAATTGAGTCTGCTATTTGAGTTTAATTACTTTTAATTTGATAAATGCTGCCATATTTTGCAGGGTTTGAGCCATTTGGAGAGCACACTATTAATGCCAGTTGGGTAGCAGTCCAGGTATGTATATTTTGCATATTTCACATAGGCTATATAGAATTAATTTGTCTTCATAACTATGAGGATGAGTTTATTTCCCTGACAATAACACAAAACTGCCTACCTTGTTCATGCTCAGCCTGTTTTGGTAGAACACATTAGTTGTCATGGGATCTCCATTCAGAAAATGTTTTCTTACACGTTCTGTAATGTGAGAGAATCATTATAGGGCCAACGTGGTGGTGTGGGGCTGTATTGGGAAATGTGATGGGGACAATGGTTGTCAGGGTGTCTAGACAGACTTGATAAGGATATTCAAATCAAACAAAGGGCTACTTTGTGGCTGTGGTCAATCACGCCACTTTTAAATGTTTATGGGAACTGGCCTGGTAGCCATGGCCAGTTGTCCTGTAGCAAATTATAGAGCCAGCTGTGAACATTACACTTTAGAAATGTTGTCTCCTCCAGAAATGTTCAATCTTTTCCTATTTGTGCTTTCCCAATTTGTATTTTTAGGATATCATCCAATCATATTTCTGTTGTGCATATTTTTTTATGGACTGAATAGACAAAGTAAAGATGACCACAAGGAAATGTCTAACATGTTACAAAATGTCTACTTATTTTAAAAGCAATGAGTTTCAAAATAATGTGAAGACATTTCTACTATCTTTTATGAATATTAATCACCTGTCAACTCTTCTCTTTGTTTTAAGGAACTGAAGAAGCTGGGCCTGGGAAAGGACATAGACCTGCATGTGTATGAGGTGCCTGTCGACTACCAGGCAGTCCAGAGTTTGATTCCATCACTATGGAAGCAGTATCATCCCCAGGTAAGAGGAGCCCATTCCCTTATCTCCTTTCCTGCTGGTCAATTATGCACCTTAATATGCACCATATTTGAATTTGTTTGTTTTGTATCCTTCTCTGCACGGGGAATCAGTTAGTGGTCCATGTTGGAGTCTCAGGTATGGCCACCACCGTTACCTTAGAGAAATGTGGCCGTAACCATGGCTACAAGGGTCTGGACAACAGCCGCTTCTGTCCCCATTCTCAGTGTTGCATTGAGGGGGGCCCAGACTGCATTGACTCTGTTATTGACATGGAATCGGTCTGCAAAAGAGTGACAGCCTCTGGACTAGGAGTAGCAGTCTCCGTCTCAAAAGATGCTGGCAGGTAAGCATCCTCCTCCTGTGTGCTTTTGTGTTTGTGACATTGCTAATAAAATCAATATGCATGCATACACCTGTATTTCAAAGAAAGTTGTAGGCCTATTTCCCCCCACCCACCCACATATCTTACTGTAGAACCACCATTTAGAACCATTATATTAATTCCTGTGTCTTTCCTGACAGATACCTCTGTGACTTCACCTACTACACCTCTCTGTACCTGAGCCATGGGCACTCAGCATTCATCCATGTGCCTCCCATAGAGAAGCCTTATAGTGGAGTGGACTTGGGTAGGGCCCTCCAAGCCATCATACAAGAGATGTTGGACATGCTCGACCAAACCGAAGAGAAGATCCACTGCCAGCGTGTGCACTAATTTACCTGTGAAAGCCAACTGCCTTTAACCCCTTACACACGAGAGATTATGCACTTAACCACAACTAGCCAAACAACGTTTTTGTTTCATTACCTCTTCTGGTGCAAATTCAAAGATGGCAACCATACAGACACTTCCAGTTGACTTATTTCACAGCCATTTCGTCACATTCTTCATTGCTGTTTCCTCAAGCTCTTGACCTGGCCCATTTTTTAAAATCGTAATGGTTATGATGAGGTGAGTAAAGCTGGTTCGGTGTTTTGGTGTAACAAGCTTTCCCCACATTCTGTTGACACAGAAGAGATTGAGCAAGACGATTTGAACTGGAATAACAGGAATTGACAGAAGTGAGCCACATGCTTGTTCTAAGAGCGCTACTCTTTTTGTTGAGAAGCTTCCATGGTTTTGACTCTTTATCCATACTTACACTGCTATCTCAGAAACAGGGTTAGTGTATGGAATAGCCCTTTTTGCATCAACTCAATGTACAAGTTCCACATTATTTATTGTTATCTATCTAGTTATTTAAGGGGAATTTCTGTCTTTGGTTGTTATTCATCATCTTGAAGAGTTATTTTTGTAACCAGCTTTTTCATTAAAGTCTTAGGCGTCCACTTGTTGGTGCTACTTAAGTCATGCTAGTACTTCCTGGATTTGATGTATATGAAATGCCCAGCCTTTTCCTCTCCACTCACCAACAAAACCAGCGAACTACAACTTCTGATAAGGATAAAAAAGGACTTCTCACCTGATCGCGTCCCGAAGCAGTGCAATAAATCCAAAGGAGGTGGTTTGTGTTTCTACGTCACCCAATGCTGGTGCAATGATGACACTTCTAAGTCTCCAGATCTGGAATCTATTTTCATCCACTGCAAACCTTTTTATTCACCCCGTGAATTTTCCTCAGTCATTCTGGCCGGAGTCTATATCGCTCCGAGCACCTGTGCACACACAGAGCAACATCTACTGGCTGATCAGATCACAGAGGTGGAAAGAGAATACCCAGATTCTACTTTGACCATCAAGGGTGGATTTTAACCATACCAGCCTACAACAGGAACTTCCCAGATACAAACACTTGGTGAAATGTTCAACAAGTCAAGAAAATAATTCTGGACCATGTTTACAGCACTTTTAAAGGGACATACCATGCTGTCTCCCATGCTCCCTAAGGGAACTCAGACCATGTGATGCTACACCTTATCCCTGCATACAGACATAAACTAAAAACTGCCAAGCCTGTCAAACATGCGGAAATAGACTGACGAGGCCATTGGGAAGTGAAAGCACTGCCTAGACACCACAAATTGGAACATATTCAAGGACAGCAAAGCCAACATACACGACTACACAGACAGATTCACATCCTACATCAGTGTATGTGAGGAGAACTACATACCATCCAAATACTTTTTCTATCACACCTCAACGACAAGCCATGGGTCACTGGTGAGCTTAGGGCTCTCCACAGTGCCGAAGAGCAAGACCAGGGTACTCTATAGAGGTCAAGAAAAAGCTACTCTCAGGAATGAAGGCAGCCAAACAGCAGTACAAAGACAGGCTAGAGCAACTGCTCGTCTGTCTGGAAAGGACTGAAAGAAATTTCCAACTAGAAACCTAAGGCTACAAACCCTAACCCCCTCACTGCTGAATAAACTAAACTAGTTCTACTGCAGATTTGACACACCCTCCACCTACCCCTCCTTGCCACTTCCCCCTCTCACCCATCTACCCCATCCCACCCCTCCCTTCCCCATTTCTCTCCAGGCTCCTCTCTCCTCTCCTTAATACTTAAGTGTATTGACGCACACCTGCATCAATCTAAGTAATACAATTTTAAAAATCATCATCCCCAATTTTTTACATGGGTTACGTCTCAATCCACCGCATCCGCCTATGGCGGCCTTTCCGTATCTGCGGTGGAAGGTAACAGAGCTAGAGCTGTCAGACCATGAGACATCCCGAAAAATCTAGCTTCTCACAAAAACGTCTGTAGCTTCCGAACGGTTTGGCCTACAAACTATAATAACCACTCAATGGAAAGGGGAGACTCTCACAAACACAATGGTATTCTCCTGTGTCACGGGACCTATCTTAAGATACTTCCATTCATTTGTATTGGTTATGAGAGTAGTTTTGTGACAACAGAAATAAGAGGTTACATGTGTATCCAACCTTCAAAACCTTATTCCTTTATGATTTTTTTTTTTTTTTGCCATTTATGAATGTTTATTCAATGCGTTTCTATGGGATATAATAATGGCCAAGTTCAATATTTTATCAACACATTTATTTTTGTTTTTTTAATGTTTACATGTAAAGGTGTGCTAAAATTCAAAATCAAATAGCTAAATGATCCATGGTATGACCATCTTAAAACAATTCCACGTGTTATGTCAGCTTAGTAACCCTCCCCTCAAATGGCTTAGATATTTAGAGGTTTAAAGCACTGCGCGGACCAGCTCTCCCGTTTTCACTGACCATATTCAACCAGTCATTAGAGCAATGCACTGTTCCTGCCTGTTTCAAATCTTCCATCATTGTTACAGTCCCCAAAAAACCTAAAGGTGTCCTGCCTGAACTTTTACAGACCTGCAGTGCTCACCTCGGTAATCATGAAAACCTTTCAGCGCCTGGTACTGTCCCATCTCAAAACCATCACTGACGCCTCCCTCAACCCACTACAGTTTGCCTACAGAGCTGACAGGTCTGTGGACGACACTGTCTAAATGGGCCAACACTACATCCTCAAACACATTGATAACCCATAGACATATACAAGGACATAGTTTGTGGACTTTAGCTCTGCTTTCATTACATTATCTCAGAACTGCTACAAGACAAACTGTCCTAGACGGAGCTGGACACGTTCAGCTATCAGTGGATTACTGACTTCCTAACCAACAGGACGCAACATGTGAAGCTGGGAAAACACCTCTCGGACTCTTTATCCCTCAGCACCAGAGTGCCGCAAGGATGCGTGCTCTCACCTGTACTCTACTCACTCTGCACCTCTAACAACGCATCTGTCAAACTACTCAAGTTTGAAGATGACGCCACTCTGGTCGATCTCATCACCGACGGCGATGAGTACATATACCGTAGAGAGGTCAACCAACAAGTGGCCTGGTGCAGTCAAAATAACCTGGAACTCAACACAGACAAAACCGTGGAAATGGTGGTTGACTTAAGAAAAAGCCCCCCACCATCTCTCCCACTCGAGATTGTTGGCTCAGCTGTTAGCATGGCTGAATCATTCAAATTCCTGGGGACCATCATCTCCCCCAACCTCAAATTGGAGGACAACATCACAGAGGTCACCAAGAAGGCACACCAGTGGATGTACTACTTGCAGCAGCAAAACACAATCTCCCAGCCAAACATTATCTGGTTTTAAGCATCAATCGTGGAGTCCATCCTTCATCTCCTCCATCACTGTCTGGTTTGGGTCTGCCCACTGCAAGGGCAAACTGCAACACATACCCAAAACGTCTTGCCACCTGAATAGTTTCTTCCCCCAGGCTGTGGCCCTCACCAACCGGCTATCTGGCCCATAGAGTCTAAAGCACTATGCACTCTATGCTGCACACCGCATCAGGCCATATCTGAACTGTATACAAAATAACTGCATTTCACTCTGTCCAGCTCTCTGCATTTAGATAGATTCATACTGTAAATGTGTACATCCACTATATATCAATAATATACCCACTGTACATTTGTATATCTGCTCATTCTCTATGTTCACTTTACCTAGTTGTATATAATGTGTGTAAACTTCGTTGTCTGTATTCTGTCTCTAAATGTTGTCTATCACAAGCAGCTGGCACCATATCACCAAGTACAACTCTGAGTATTTGTAAATGTACTTAGTGAATAAAGGTGATTCTGATGGTGCTTTCATAAGGTGTTTTGCTGGATTAATATGTTGTATAGACATTTTTAATGTACCTGAAAAATGTTCTGTAGAGTGGACTTTTTAAAATTTAAAGTGAACTGCATATTGTGTTTTCATGTCCCCCCCCCCCAACGTTATCTAAACTTTTGTTTGTTGTTTTTCTTGGGGGGAAAAAACAGCAATTTCAGATAGTTTCTCTTACTTGCAAAAGCCAAATGCTGCTCGTTTACATGGATTTCTTATTGTTTCTTGAGTATTTTTATAAGAAGTTGTAGTTGTGCCTTTTACAACGGTTATTTATATCAGGGAACGGTTTGGTTCTATCTCATATTTTCAAGTCTGTGAGCCCAACTTTGATTGATAGCTGTATGGTGATGTTTGAAGTTCAATGAACTTCATCAGATCAGTATGCTTATCTCAGCTGAGGATTTCATTTGATGAAGTGGGCAGGTAGGCAGCCAGGTGAGAATTGGACCCAGTTCTTGCATTTCTGTAGCACTTTCTTTTTTACTTTATTGACTGAATTGTTTTGGATGTTTCAGCTTTATGAACATCATTGAGCTGGTTTAGTTTTGTTCTTGTATTTTTGTCATAACACAGAATTTGTTTTCAGTTGTCTCCCATTACGGATTCTTCCCGTGTTGTATCTATATTTTAAAAGACATGTCATACCTCTCGTGGTACAACCACATAATAACATACAGTAACTGATCCAGATGAATTGTATATTCTTCCCAGAACAACTGTCATAAGCAATTTTGTTGTCTAAAATATGTTTTGTGTTTACTGGGTATTTGAGTGTTCATGGACTGTATCCATGGAGATTTGTCTTTGTGTTGTTTATGTGTTCCTTCACACTGACACATACTGGTTATTACATATGTGATTAAATTGTGACTACACTCAAGGATGTGAAAGCCTATGTCCCCAAATGCTTGTTGCGGTGACCAATTTCCTTTGAGGATACTCTTCTGACCTGTGCCATATGTAATAATGGAAAGGGCTGTAGAATATTCACTAGGTTACTATTTAGAAATAAACTTCCTACATACATTGATCCCAGTATGCCTAACATCTATACCAACCTATAAATGCTCCTCTGTCTCAATGTGTAGGCCTATTGTTCTTAGATGTATATCATATTTTATGACATCTAGATGTATATCAAATTCCTCTGTATTTCCTGTATTTCTATTTAGTGGTTGGTTTTGTAAACAAAAATAAACATTGAAAAAGATGACCCTCATTAACGTTTGAATAAATAAATTAACATAATTTTGGTTTTCCATGTGCCTCGAGACTAACCCACACACAATACAGACTTGTTAATTCTCTTCCAATCATAAGTATATTCATAGTGAACACTTCTAGTTGACAGCTACTGATTTTTTTTGACATTATAAAAAATAGATTTTTGTCACCAATATCACTCAATCCATCAATAATAGTTTCATCCTCCTTCATTTGCATTTCTGTGCTCTATGCACGTTGTGTGGCTAGGAAGTTCGTCACTGTTTGGTGTTGGAGTTCAGGCGCCTCGAGTTGTTTTCGGTTTAATTTCTGGTGCGGTTAGAATTTTGTTTAGGTTCAAATCAGACTCGAAGCAGAAGCAGTGATCAAAGATATCAGCATTGATAAACATATCACTGAAGATCTTGATCATATTCATCGCCGCATCGGAGTCCGTTTAGTCAGCGCAACTTGTGTCGAGATGAGTGTGGAAGCGTACGGGCCGAGTTCTCAAACGCTCACCTTCCTGGACACCGAAGAAGCGGAGCTACTTGGAGCAGATACCCAGGGATCGGAGTACGAGTTTACCGATTTTACCCTACCTAGCCAGACACAAACTCAAGGCCACACCCAGAGTCAGCTGGACAATCAGGTTTCTATTCTTCATGTCAACAGTTAACGTTAGCTAGCCAAACACGCTAGCTAACAAGTAACGTTAAGGCGTTAGTTTGCTTGCTCGCCACCACCAACAATGTTGACTGTTTGCTTACGCTATCAACAGTTAGCTAGCCAGCTAATATTTTAAAGCGTTGTTAGACAGTGATCGTACTAGCTAGCTGACTAGCTAACTTGTTTGCTAACTAGCTAGCGTTATATGTATCAATCACTTTTTACACGTCACTGGGCTGACTATATTACAAAGTTAGTTAGTGATAGCTAACAGTATAAGGTAGCTTTAGTTAGCTAACTTAGCTTCTTGTCTAACACCGTATCGCCACCCATTGACTTCCTCCTCTCCAAAATGAAAGGCCAAAAACATGTGCTAAATGTTGGTCATGCTAAAATTGCTAACTAACAACAACACTACCGATGTGGGTAACGACGTTCTGCAGCAGTTCCAAGTATTCATCAAGTGGTTTGACTACAAATAAAAAAATTCGTCCATAAATTTGAAGTTTGCTTGTGTTGTTTTACCTTTTTTAAAGTTGTATGTGTTCATAGTAGTGGCAAGTTAAATATGTTTCTAACGTTACCTAGTGCCATAGCAATAGTTTAATCTTAATTCAACCATACTCTATCTGTAGGTGAATGGTCCTAATGAAGGGCTTCACAATGGAGGGGTTGATGATGTTGCCAAGGCGAGCCAAATTCTCTCTGAGTTGAACTTTGAGGAGGATGAAGAGGACACCTATTACACTAAAGACCTCCCACTGCATGCCTGCAGGTAGTTTGTAAATAAAGTAAAATAATAACTGTTGTAATATAAATGTATTATAACTCTGTTATTGCTTTCAGTGCTGCTTCACCCGATTATGAGTAAATACGTATGACCGAGAAGTCATAAAAGGGCCTGTTGCTATGTTTCTTTTTTCAGTTACTGTGGCATCCATGATCCTGCGTGTGTGGTGTACTGCAACACAAGCAAGAAGTGGTTCTGCAATGGACGTGGCAATACATCTGGCAGGTATGCATCACGACAGCATCATATCCACACCAAAAAATGCATTGATAACATGCGTGTGCATGTAAGTTGATCGTCTTCCATGCTCTCGTTCAGCCACATCGTAAACCACTTGGTGAGAGCCAAATGCAAAGAGGTGACTCTGCACAAAGACGGGCCGCTGGGCGAGACGGTGCTGGAGTGCTACAACTGTGGCTGTCGCAACGTCTTCCTCCTGGGCTTCATACCTGCCAAGGCCGACTCTGTGGTGGTGCTGCTGTGCAGGTGTGTATAATGTGCTGAAAAAGAGGGAATGATGGCCAACGCTGTGTGTGTGGTGTGATAGAGAGACTGATTGTGTGTGTGTGTTATTACCATAGATTTGACAGTATACACACGTGTTGCCATAGAGGCCGTGATGTAAACGTAAGTATCAAATCAACGCTTATTTGTCACTTACACCGTTTACAGCAGGTTGAAAAGGTGCAGCGAATAGCTTGCAAGTTAGCATTTCGCTGCACCGTTTATACCTGCTATAAACTGTGTATATGACTTATAAACTTGATTTGAGAATGTCCTATTATGGCAAGAGATCAGCACAATCTTCTGTCGAACAGACTTTCGATAATGCAAGTGTATGTTGACTATATCCAAATGTTTGTGCTCTTAGGCAGCCATGTGCCAGTCAGAGCAGCCTGAAAGACATAAACTGGGACAGCTCCCAGTGGCAGCCGCTGATCCAGGACCGTTGCTTCCTGTCCTGGCTGGTAAAGATCCCCTCGGAGCAGGAGCAACTCCGGGCCCGCCAGATAACCGCCCAACAGATCAACAAGCTAGAGGAGCTCTGGAAGGTACTGGGCTGACTCAACCCATCCAGGGCCATGAAGTAGACAATGCACTGTACACGTATCTTAACTTCAGAAATAACCATGAAACACCACAGCATCAAACATACTGGGGGGGTTTCATTCAACAAATCAAGGCCTCTTTTGGGGCAGAAGGGCAACAAAACTAGGCAGGGACAGTCCCTACCAACACCTATCAGTAGCTGTAGGAGAAATCAGTCAGTGTTACCATATATGGACGTGCATGAAAGCTTGAACCTGTGCATCATCTCACCTCAGGACAATCCAACAGCCACTCTGGAGGATCTGGAGAAGCCCGGTGTAGACGAGGAGCCTCAACATGTGCTGCTGCGCTATGAGGATGCCTATCAGTACCAGAACATCTTTGGCCCCCTTGTCAAACTGGAGGCCGACTACGACAAAAAGCTTAAAGAGTCCCAGGTATAGCCTCCACATCCCCTTTAGATAATTAGGTCCCTTTAAAAATCTGCGATGTGGAGAATCCGGATGGAGTCACGGAATGCAGACATTAAACAATATTCAAAAATGTATTGAACATATTAGGAAACCGACTAAATGTATTGAACTTTGGTAATGCGTTGATTCAGTTTTTACCTTCAACATCCTGAAGAGGCAGTATGGGAATGTCCCTGTCTGTGTGTGCGCGTTTGTCTACTACTTTGTGTGGCTGATAGTGATGATGCTAATGATAACTATCGTTTGGTAGATGGAAAGGCTTTCCCAAAAACCTTTTCAATTAAATATCAATTGCAAAGTAGTCTATGCCTACCTGGCAGAATGATATCATGATTTTTTGCATCAATCCAGTGGTGATTTGTAAAGCAAACTCTGCACTCACATGTGTACTACAGAAAAAACAGTCTCTTGCTGGTGCACACTTGAATTAAGGGTATCTATACCCAAAAATGTAAAATTCTTAGATTTTTTCTTTTTTCTCCCCCAGACCTCAAATGGGGTCCTCTGATGCAGTTTAAGCGTTATTGTAGATTTGGAACATCCAATTTTGTAGTTTTTTAAATATATATTTTTTACGTGTGTTTTAGTGAGTGAAAAACAGAAAAACGGCAGGAAATCTGAAACATGGAAAAACAGAATTAATCAAAAATTAAATCTGATTTTATAGGGCCCAAGATCATCCACAAGCTCCCCTTTAAGTCTACAAAGCGTCAGTCACACATGAGTCTACTGTGCAACTGCCTACTACAACATACCCACTCTATTAAATGTTTACATGCAGTACTTTATCTGTCTTGTGTGAGGTAAAATCATAATGGTGTAAACCTTGCCTATAACCCGGACAAATTTGTCAAATCAGTGAACATGTGCAGGGAACGATGCATGTTCAAAGAAAAGGACATTGTACTTGAACATAGCAAGGGGGCTGTGATTACTTTTATGTAGCTAATAACAGTATGATGACTAACTTGTCCTATTTATTGTTTCCCTTGTTCTCATCTGGAACTCTTCATAGACCCAAGATGATATAACGGTCAGGTGGGACCTGGGGCTGAATAAAAAGCGGATTGCCTATTTCTCCTTGCCCAAGACGGATTCAGGTGGTAATTCTTTCAATTGACTTTTCTCTGTCTACCGGTTGTTCTGCTGTGCATAGAGAACCCTTGCATCCCATACCTGCATCCCCGGTGGTGTGTTCGTTTTGTGTCGTGCCGTGTGTGTACGGTATTGTATTCTGTCCGCCTCATTGGAACCATTATTCGTATATTTTGTGTTGTAGTTTTGAGCAAAGTGTTTCTAATGTGTCTCTGTTTGTGGTGGTTTGTACAGACATGCGGCTGATGCAGGGAGATGAGATTTGTCTGCGCTACAAAGGAGACCTGGCCCCACTTTGGAAAGGCATCGGCCATGTCATCAAAGTCCCAGACAGTATCCTTTAACAAAAAGACCATTTCTGAAGAAAAACTTTAATTCTTCAATGGTTGCTCATCTCTACCTTCTGACCACCTTTTCAAAGTGGTCCCTTTTTAACAAATAGGATCCACCTCTTCATCTTTATTTTTCCATGATGGGGATCAGAAAAAAAAAAAGCAATTTTGTGTCTCATCTTATCAGCCAATCTGAACATTCTCAATGTCTCAAATGCAGAGTAGTTCTTGGTAACCAATGCAAAACGTGAGGTAATCAGTCTAATGATACTAGCCATGTTATTGGGTTGCAATGTTCAAAGGCTTGCAGAAATAAATAATATTTTATTGGGAGATAATTACCTAATTTAAACCAAATTTATTAAGGGTTCAATACCCTATAGAACCCCCTTAGGAGAAGCTCACCCATTAGTTAATGCCCCTCTAGTTTGCACCTGGCTAGTGCATCTGATATATGCTAATGTAGGGGAAAATCTACAGTTTTGTAGACCTTGCTTTTCTTCCCTACTATTAGCCCCGTTCAAGTGGGGAGGGGATGGGGACACGTCTTTTTCTTTCTAACATTCCACAAGGAGGAAAGGCTATTTTGCTGTACTTATTTCCTTAGCACCCTTTGTGAAAGACTATGGAGATGAGATTGCTATAGAATTGCGCAGCAGTGTCGGAGCACCTGTGGAAACAACCCACGACTACCAGGTGGATTTCGTGTGGAAGTCCACTTCCTTTGACAGGTGTGACAAGCCGATCGGAATATTTAAGCAGTTCTACTTTGGTTGTTGACGCTCTGGTGTTCTTAACGTGACTTCCATAGTACTGATGCCTTAGCTTCGGCAGCGTTTCACATGATTTATCCTGAACATAACTCCTGACGTATATTGAATGAATAAGACATGATATGAAGGTACTAGCTGGTATTATTGCTATTAATCACGTCACTCTCTATCGCCACCATAACCCATTGGTTTCCACTGGGTTCCAGAATGCAGAGTGCCCTGAAGACCTTTGCTGTGGACGAGACGTCCGTGTCAGGCTACATCTACCACAAACTGCTGGGCCACGAAGTGGAGGATGTCATCATCAAGTGTCAGCTGCCCAAACGCTTCACTGCCCAGGGCCTGCCCGATCTCAACCACTCTCAGGTCTGACCCACACACATGCTCTTAACACCTCACTGACCTGACACAACCGGACTGCCGGAAACTGAACTTGTTTGCATTTTTAACCATTCGTTTTAGTGGATGAATGATCACAGAAAATTAGACATTTCCTCTTATAATGGGGAAACCTTATTATAGTAACGTCGTCTTATAATCACGAAGAACTTCATTTGGAGTTAGACGTTAATTCCCCGTACTACCATGTGCTCTTTGCGCAGCTTTCATAAATGTTTTGATTTGTGTGTGTAAATTAGGTGTATGCTGTGAAGACTGTGCTGCAAAGACCCCTCAGTCTTATCCAAGGCCCCCCCGGCACTGGGAAAACTGTCACCTCTGCCACCATAGTGTACCAGCTCGCCAGGCAGGGCAACGGGTAAGATGGGTTACACTCACTATGCATATGTGTCTTTTTAAAGCATTTTCGTGTGCAGTTTACATTCAAGTCGTTAAGCGGGAGCTCTCATCTAGAACGACTTACAGCAAGTGTATCGTACTTAACGAGAATGTGAAGCGACGCACATCAAAAGCATCTCCACGTTGCCCTATCTTTCTGCGTTCATCTATTGTGTTTGGTTCCTGCAGACCCGTGCTGGTGTGTGCTCCCAGTAACATCGCGGTGGACCAGCTGACTGAGAAGATCCACATGTCAGGTCTGAAGGTGGTCCGGCTGTGTGCTAAGAGCAGAGAGGCCATCGACTCCCCCGTCTCATTCCTGGCGCTGCACAACCAGATCCGCAACATGGACAGGTGGGGCATGCTGGGAAATGAAGTCTTTGTTAGCACAGTCTGAAATACAATTTTACACGTAGTAGTGCTCTCGTAATCACTCATGTTAATGCTTGTAGTAGTGTATTATCCCTGTTTTGAATATCAAAGAATTACGGAAAGGGAAGGATGGATTTTTTTAAGCACTTACAACAGAACCTTTTATAGATATAATAATTCTAATTCTGTGTGTTTCTAATGGGGGTGTTCCTCTGCTCAGGCTTTGCTAACTCATGCCAAATCTTAAAACGCCTGGATAAGTATTTTAATTATCCGCTAACCACATTGTCATAGAAATCTGTAAGTCGATGCCACAGTCGATGACGTGGCATGTAAACATTGGTTAACCTCTTGAAACTCCCCATCCCGGATCCGGGATTGTGACTAAGCCTCAGGCTCATTAGCATAACGCAACGTTAACGATTTCTGAAAATCGCAAATAAAATTAAAATAATGCGTTTGCTCTCAAGCTTAGCCTTTTCTTAACAACACTGCCATCTCAGATTTTCAAAATATGCTTTTGAACCATAGAAATTGACTAATTTGTGTAAGAGTATGCTAAGCTAGCATAGCATTTTGTGTAGCATGTAGCACGCAACATTTTCACAAAAGCCAGATAACCAAATAAATAAAATCATTTACCTTTGAAGAGCTTCTGATGTTTTCAATGAGGAGACTCCCAGCCACATACCAGATGCGCAGTGTTTCCTGAAAGCGTCTGTGTGTAGGAGAAATCGTTCCGTTTTCTACATTGCGCCTGGCTACCGAAACGAACCGAAAATGCAGTCACCTACAACGTGAAACTTTTTCCGGATTAACTACATAATATCGATCGAAACATGGCAAACGTTGTTTGGAATCAATCCTCAAGGTGTTTTTTCACATATCTCTTCATTGACATGCAGTTCGTGGAAGCTTGCTTCTCTCTCTGTGCCCCATGGAAAAATACTGGCAGGTGACTTTTGCGCACCAATTTCGGCGCAGGACACCGGGCGGACACGTGGTAAATGTGGTCTCTTATGGTCAATCTTCCAACGATCTGCCTACAAATACGTCACAATGCTGCAGACACCTTGGGAAACGACAGAAAGGGCAGACTCATTCCTCTTGCGTTCACAGCCATATAAGGAGATCATGAAAGACAGAGCCTCAAAAATCCTTGTCATTTCCTGGATGCCAAGTCATCTTGGTTTTGCCTGAAGCTCACGTTAAAGGGCACGCACAGAGAAGATATTTGTATTTCTGGACACGTCAGAGTGTTTTCTTTCGAACAGTAGCAATTATATGCATAGTCGAGCATCTTTTTGTGACAAAATATCTTGTTTAAAACGGGAACGTTTTTCTTCCAAAAATGAAATAGCGCCACCATAGGTGTAAGAGGTTAATGGATGCAACTTCTGAGCAGGGGAATGCAACCACAGACTTAGTTTCGCATAGCCATACCTCCAAATCACATTGTTGTCACACCTCATTTGGAGGTCTGGAGAATTTTATATCATCCGAAATGGCTTGATTGGTCTGATGGCTTCCAGCGGCTACATTTTATTGGATGTTCAATTTCAAGAACCGTAACTCTCACATGTGACCGGGGCCACACTTGCAGAGAGTTGTTGCGTATGCTAGTTTGCAACATCGCAGAAAATAGAAGAGAACCTGGAGAAAAAACAGAATTCTGTTTTGGCAGAAATGTGCTCTACACAAATCGAGTCGAAGGCATTACAAATTCTCTGCACCCTACAAAAAAAAGAGAAGTTATGGCGTGTCTACCTACAGGCCGTGGTAATAGTTTAGAGTGGCAGTCTGATTTATTGAAAGTGGACAAACCGATGGTAATAGTAGTTTCTCATCTGATGTCAATAATCAAGTATCGGGTTTGTGTCCTTAACTCTCAAGGAATCGCCGCCGCATACGCGGTTTGAAATGAGATGGAGAACCGTTGCTCCTACGACACTATTCTAGTGGGCACTTTCAGAGCTCCGCCCAAACAAGGCATTTAATTGGTTTGAGGTGTTGCGAGGCGTCACTGATTCACTCCAGCTTTATACCCCTTTGGAACTACTTTCTGCCATTAACTTCACCAGGTTTTCCGATTAGGGAAGCTAGGTTCTCGACAAGGCTACTAATGACTCAACCCACTTTGCCTGCTCTGTGTCTGGTGTGACCCTCAGTATGCCAGAGCTGCAGAAGCTGCAGCAGCTGAAGGATGAGACCGGGGAGCTGTCGTCTGCTGATGAGAAGCGTTACCGGGCCCTGAAGCGCACCGCTGAGCGAGAGCTGCTCACGGTGAGGAGGACTTTTACAACACTCACACCTTTGTCACCCGCAGCAGTCAGCTTTGTCACAGCAGTATTATGAGAAGAGTATGGCAGGTGCTGTCAAGTAGAATGTTTTTTTTTTTTGACCTATTGAAGATGATATGGGTTCCCCGTTCCTTCAATTTCAAACCAACTGTTAACCCGTTAACCACTGTTCCTCTTCTGTCCCTCGGCAGAATGCGGATGTGATCTGCTGTACCTGTGTGGGGGCAGGAGATCCACGTCTGGCCAAGATGCAGTTCCGCTCCATCTTGATTGATGAGAGCACCCAGGCCACCGAGCCAGAGTGCATGGTGCCTGTGGTCCTGGGTGCCAAGCAGGTACAACCACACACACCAATTTATGTTCAAGATAAACAGCTCAACTAGGTCAATTGTCCGTGACTTACTCAATCCAGAAGAAAACAATGTAAAAGCCCATGAGAATATTTGGTTAATTGATTGTCATTTCATTATTAATTACCCCCTTCACAGCTCATTCTGGTGGGAGACCACTGCCAGCTGGGCCCAGTAGTGATGTGTAAGAAGGCAGCCAAAGCAGGCCTGTCCCAGTCTCTATTTGAGCGTTTGGTGGTGCTGGGCATCAGGCCCATTCGTCTGCAGGTGCAGTACCGTATGCACCCGGCCCTCAGCTCTTTCCCCTCCAACATCTTCTATGAGGGCTCCCTGCAGAATGGAGTCACCGCTGGTGAGTAAGACATTTTCACCAGGCTTCTCGGTCATATTATAGCTTTTGAATTGTCATGTGTTAAAAATAAAATGTAAAAAAAAATGTTTTTATTTCAAAATAATTCACACTTATCAGCAATATACTGGTGCCTTGCATCTAGAACATGTGACGTTTTTGTAGAAAGTGTGTTTGTTCACCCCTAGAAGATCTGGAAGTAGCAGTGTAGATCTGCTTTGGATTCAAGTGGTGTTTGTGTTCATACACTGAGTATAAAGCATTTACTCTATTGTGGAAGTTTGTTAGGCCATTCTGAAATCGACTGCAACTCAAAGCATATTGCTTTTGGGCACGTATTTGCTGTTGAATAAAATGGCCAATTTTAGGTTTGTTCACAATCTCGCTGAATTATTGAAGACCAATTCCCATACTAACCATGTTGACAAATTCTCTGTTTATCCTGGGAAGCTGACCGCATCAAGAAAGGCTTTGACTTCCAGTGGCCGCAGCCAGACAAGCCCATGTTCTTCTATGTAACTCAAGGCCAGGAGGAAATAGCCAGCTCTGGAACGTCCTACCTGAACAGGTACGGCTAACAGTCCTGTCAAGGTTCATCTCAAAGTATCAACAGAATTGATTGCTATTTTGAAATGCACATAGAGTGCGTCTCTTCGTTTAGTTTGACTGGAATCATTTTAAACACTGTCTTCTCCCCAGAACTGAGGCGGCCAACGTGGAGAAGATCACAACCAGGCTGCTGAAGGCTGGGGCCAAGCCTGACCAGATAGGCATCATCACCCCCTACGAGGGCCAGAGGTCCTACCTGGTGCAGTACATGCAGTTCAGTGGTTCCCTCCATACAAAACTCTACCAGGTACGGCAGTATAGCTGAACTTGCACTTGTCTTGGGAAAAAAAACAATTCAATATATTTTTGTTGTCGCAGTCTTCTCAAGAACATGATTTGTGATATCGATTTGCTTTGTTATTGTTCTGCAGATGGTAGCAGACTTATAAAATCTTCAAATAATATTGCGCTGCTAGTTCTGTCGATCCCTGTTGCCATTTGACCAATGCCAAATGCAACAGGTCTCGATGACCAATGTTACAACACGGTTCTATCCTCTTGTCTTGCTATCAGGAGGTTGAGATCGCCAGCGTGGACGCGTTCCAGGGCAGGGAGAAGGACTTTATCATCCTGTCGTGCGTACGAGCCAACGAGCACCAGGGCATCGGCTTCCTCAATGACCCGCGCCGTCTCAACGTGGCCCTCACCAGAGCCAAGTAAGCATCTGGGCCATTAGTCTTCATTCTCACCACAGCTTCTCTGGATGGACAGTTTCAAATCTGTATGGACAAAGTCATAGAATTACATATAAAAGAACTAGAATGGACAATGGGATCCTAGCAATAGTTACATCATAGGATGTCTGTGTTCAAAGTCATGGTAGTTTAGAAGCCTTGATGATGAATCGTGATGAGCCTCAGTGGAACAGTATAGAATGCATCATCAAAAAATCTATGTGAATCCCTGTCCACATTCATCCTTGACACCGTAGACAAAATGGTGCAGTTTGAGACTGCCTTGTCCTTCGATAGATTTCTCCCACTGTGTGTGTGTGTGTGTGTGTGTGTGTGTGTGTGTGTGTGTGTGTGTGTGTGTGTGTGTGTGACGTATATTTTCAGGTATGGGGTGATCATTGTGGGCAACCCAAAGGCCCTGTCCAAGCAGCCTCTGTGGAACCACCTTCTCAACTACTACAAGGAGCAGAAGGTTCTGGTGGAGGGACCCCTCAACAACCTGAGAGAGAGCCTGATGCAGTTCAGCAGGCCCCGCAAGCTGGTCAATGCCATCAACCCTGTGAGTTATCACACTTGCATGAACACGCATTATATGTTGGAGTGTACAGTTGGCACATGTTTTCAGTGTGGGTATTGAACCCATGATGAGTCTATTTCCCTCATATCCTTTTTTAAATTGGTACTTAACACTTTTACCTCAGTAACACTTTGGCCAATATGTAATGCCATTTACAGCAATGTTATGACAACAGTACAGCAGTGCCACTGTGTTTTTGAGGGTATTGAACCCTTGTCTGTGTTCCAGGGAGCCCGGTTCATGAGCACTGCCATGTATGATGCCCGTGAGGCCCTCATCCCTGGGTCTGCCTACGATCGCAGCAGCGCAGGTTAGTGGGAAAGTGTTTAATATAAGGCCGTGGCTACGGATACAGAGTTTTTGCCCAAGCCTTCCGGAAACCTCTTTCTCAAAGCTAACATTCCGGATCACGTTCGGCTTGTGTTATTTTACACACATTTGTTTTTCTAACGTATTTGCTGCTCACACTCCTCTCTTCACGTTTTGCTCTTTACTCACCCTCTTCTGAACCATGATGATGTCTCTGACTCCTATTTTTAAACAGCTAAATTAAAAACCCTGCACCGATTTGAACGAACATTCCAAAACATATATATTATTAGGGCTGTCCCCCACAAAATAAATCTTGCTCGACCGAGAGTCATCTGTCAAGTTTTTAAACGTGTATTTCCCCATATACAGTATAGACACATCCTATGTGTTTTTAATGAAATCAACTAAATGCACAGAGTTGGTCTGATGCTTTAAGCACACTGTTTGATTAAATAATTAAGACACACGAATGACTCAAGCGGGGCCCGATGACCACGCTGTGTAATATTTTAATATATTTTTTTACAGCGAGTACCTGTGTGAATGTCGCACGTTGTCTCTCTCCTCCATGTTGCAGCGAAAAGGCACCACAGCACAGCAAGCGTTTATTGCGCTGTCTGTGCTGAAGCTGCAACATAATTAGTCATTTAGGTTCTTAAACTCTAACCGAAAAGTTCTGTTACCGAGGTCCCTCATTTGTTTAGGAAAATAATTTCCTATTCCCTCAACCCTTTGAGAGTCCTTTAGGTGCCTTTTGGCAAACTCCAAGCAAGATGTCATGTACCTTTTTACTGAGGAGTGGCTTCTGTCTGGCCAGAGGAACTCTGGAGCTCTGTCAGTGACCATCTGGTTCTTGGTCAACTCTCTAACCAAGGCCCTTCTCCCGATTGCTCAGTTTGGCCGAATCAGACAGGTGTAACACATACAATTTCAGTAGCACATGTCTTGGAGCGATAGACTGTGCCATCCCCACGGCCTTCACAATGGATTAATCCACTGAGACAGGCGCGAATCAGACAGGTGTCTTGTACTCCATATTAAAATTTTTATATTTGCTTCTGCTTGACTAAAGAAATCTCGGTCGACCAACGACCATCGACAAAACAATTGACCAGTCGACTAAATGGGGTCAGCCCTATATATTATGAAGGCTACAACCTTCTGTCTGTTGTAACGGATATTGCAGGTGCACAAGCAGGATGCAGGCCCTACACTTTTGGAGCAAAGAACAATCAGCGTGTTGTGAGATGTAGGCTAATCTTTATAGGTGCTGCCATATCGTGCACGTCTGCCTCCTGTGCGACTTAGTCAGTGTTTGGGTTGATGATGGAAAAAATTGAATTCAATCTCTAATTACACTGCGTATCTGTCTTGCTGCGTTCCACCTCTGGGCAGCCGAGCATGTATCCAGACCGGTAAAAAGAGTCTGACAATGGGCAAGTTTGTTTTGCATCGCCCAGTGCCACAGTTATGCCATATATGCTGCTGTACCGAGAGTAAATGGCTGCATGTAAACTCCGCAGCTAAGAACATGATATTGCTAGACTGCCTGTTTGTGTCATGCTTATGTTTGCAATACTGGCAACAAAGTTTGTACTAACATGTCTAATGTATTTTGTATCAAACATGTACATAGCTGTAGCCTACTTCTTTCCTGAAAAAAAAGAACTTGAAGATGTGTGCTTATGCTTATTGCGGCATGGAATGCAATACTTAGATCAGTTTAGTGTACAACATGACGTTTTGTAGGCTATACCAGTGACCAGACGAAGGCGACCGAGTAGGGGAAGCGGAGCACTGAGCGCAGCAGTACGTAGGCAGGAGAGTGGTCACTCTGCTACGTAAAAAAAAATATCCTGCACATCCGCAGATATATCTGTATTTTTAGCCTGGGCAAATTGGGATACAGAATCCATAGCTACTTCGTTTTCATTGTTTTATAATGCGTTAACTTGTTCTTTAACCTCTTCAATAGCCCACTAACATTTACAGTGCCTTCAAAGTATTCATACCCCTTGACTTATTCCACATTTTGTTGTTAGTCTGAATTCACAACTGAATTAAATATTTGTTTTCAGCCATTTACCCATACCCCATCATGACCAAGTGAGCACATGTTTTTAGAAATTTTTGCACATTTTATTGAAAATGAAACATCTCATTTAATTTAAGTATTCACACCCCTGACTCCATACAGCTGTGAGTCTTTCTGGGGAAGTCTCTAAGAGCTTTCCACACCTGAATTGTTCAACATATGCCCTTTTTATTCTTTTCACAGTTCTTCATGTTCTGTCAGATTGGTTGTTGATCATTGCTAGACAACCATTTTCAGGTCTTGCCATAGATTTTCAAGTAGATTCAAGTCAAAACTGTAACTTGGCCACTCAGGATGATTCACTGTCTTCTTGGTAAGCGACTCCAGTGTAGATTTGGCCTTGTGTTTTAGGTTATTGCCCTGGTGGAAAGCAGACTGAATCAGGTTTTCCTCTCGGATTTCGCCTGTCTAAGCTCTGTTTCTGTTTTCATACTGAAAAACTTTCCAGTCCGTAACGATTACAAACATACCCATAACATATTGCAACCACAATGCTTGAAAATATGGAGTGTGGTGCTCCGTAATGTGTTGTATTGCATTTGCCCCAAAGATAACTTTGGGGCAAATAACTATTCAAGACAAAAAAAAGTTACTTGCTTTGCCACAGTTTTTGCAGTTTTACTTTAGTGCCTTGTTGCAAACAGGATGCATGTTTTGGGAAAAAATGTATTCTGTTCAGGCTTCCTTTCCCTCTGTCAATTAGGTTAGTATTGTGGAGTAACTACAATATTGTTGATCCATCCTTTCGGAGAAAACTATCACCGCCATTACGATCTGTAACTGTTTCACATGCCCTCATGGTGAAATCCTTGAGTGGTTCCTTCCTCTCCTGCAACTGAGTTAGGAAGGACGCCTGTATCTTTGTAGTGACTGGGTGTATGGATACACCATCCAAAGTGTAATTAATAACTTTACCATGCTCAAAGGGATATTCAATGTCTGCTTTTTTTACCCAGCTACCAATACATGCCCTTCATTACGAGGCATTGGAAAACCTCCCAGGTCTTTGTGGTTGAATCTTTGTTTGAAATTCACTGCTCGACTGAGGGACCTTACAATTATCTGTATGTGTGGGGTACAGAGATGAGGTAGTCATGTTAAACATTATTATTGCACACAGTTCATGCAACTTACACTAAACCATAATATAATCTAAAGTGTTGGTCCCATGTTCCATGAGCTGAAATAAAAGATCCCAACAACTTTCCACATGCACAAAAAGCTTATCCATCCCTGTTAGTGAACATTTTCTCCTTTACCAAGAGACTCCATTCACCTGACAGGTGTGGCATATCAAGAAGCTGATTAAACAGCATCATCATTACACAGATCATTGCACCTTGCGCTGAGGACAATAAAAGGCTACTCTAAAATGTGGACTTTTGTCACACAACACAATGCCACAGATGTTTTGAGGGAGTGTGCAATTGGCATGCTGACTGCAGGAATGTCCACCCAGAGCTGTTGCCAGATAATATAATGTTAATTTCTCTACCATCAGCTGCCTCCAATGTCATTTTAGAGAATTTGGCAGTACGTCCAACCGGCCTAACAACCGCAGACCATGTGTATGTGTTGTGTTGTTGTGTGGGCGAGCGGTTTGCTGATGTCAATGTTGTGAACCGAGTGCCCCATGGTGGGGTTGTGATATGGGCAGGCATAAGCTACGGACAACAAACACAATTGAATTTAATTTTGGGCAATTTGAATGCACAGAGATACCGTGACAAGATCCTGAGTCCCATCGTCGGCCATTCATCCACTACCGTCACCTCCTGTTTCAGCAGGATAATGTACGGCCCCATGTCGCAAGGATCTCTATGCAATTCCTGGAAGTTGAAAATGTCCCAGTTCTTCCATGGCCTGCATACTCACCAGACATGTCACCCATTTGAGCATGTATGGGATGCTCTGGGTCGACGTGTACGATAGCGAGTTCCAGTTCCCGCCTATATTTTTGGGGGCTCCCGGTGGCGCAGCGGTCTAAGGCACTGCTTCTCAGTGCTAGAGGCATCACTACAGACCATGGTTCGATCCTGGGCTGAATACTTTCTGAAGGTACTGTAGGCTAATGTCTTGCTAGAACTGTAAGGTGGCACCAGACTTTATTGCATTGCTAGATGCAACAAACGCGTCCTACAGCAATGAGACCGCTCACACACTACTGTGCCATGTTTTCTGTGTGTTTCTATCTACAGGGCGTCCATCCAACATGTATTTCCAAACCCACGATCAGATCGGCATGATTGGGACCGGGCCAGCCCACATGGCGGCCATGAACATGCCTATTCCCTTCAACTTAGTGGTGCCCCCCATGCCTCCGCCAGGCTACCTGGCCCAGGCCAACGGCCCTGCTGCAGGTGAGCAGGAAGCGAAAGAGTATTCTTCATGTGGTACTGTTGTTGGTGATATTATGTTATGGGGGTTTGGAGATGTCCTTGTACCCCTACTATTTCTCGTCTGTAATGCATGTTCATTGTTTGTTCGTGTGTTTGATAAGTGAGCGGGAACATACTCTCTCTGTGCCACCCAGGTCGTGGTGGGGTGCTGAAAGGCAAAGCGGGGCGTGGCGGGCGCCAGAGGACCCGCGGTATGGGGAACCACGGTAGCAGCGGGCAGGCCAACGGGCACAACAGCCAGGCTAGCCAGGACGTATCTTCCCAGCCCTTCTCCCAGGGGCCACTCACCCAGGGCTACATCACCATGAGTCAGCCCTCCCAGATGAGCCAGCCTGGCCTCTCCCAGCCTGAACTTTCCCAGGTAACAAGACCGGCCTAAACTCCACTCTTTACTACCTAATACCAAATCAGAATCTGGCCTTGTCGTACCTTACTCTT
The DNA here is from genome assembly GCF_036934945.1 of Oncorhynchus masou masou. Lineage (NCBI taxonomy): Eukaryota > Metazoa > Chordata > Actinopteri > Salmoniformes > Salmonidae > Oncorhynchus > Oncorhynchus masou. Next base: position 75,227,363 of record NC_088235.1, on the reverse strand, counting down.
TATGTGATTGTGGAGATCTGAGAGGATTAGATGGGTATAAGTAAAAGATTACAACAGCTTCACCTTGCCCATTGGTTAGATGTAATGTTTTTGGCATATTGCTTGAACCAAGCAAAAAGCAGTATGGTAATAATAATGTAAGCCATATGATAATAATGGCACCTCTGATTTGCTCGGTGGAGGTTCATATTGCTGACATCATCTGATACTCTTAGGGAAATGTGTTGGAAGCAATGTCCCCTTTAAGCTGCGTGCGGGCGCGCAGTAGCCTCGAGGTTGCCGCGCCGCTCCCCTGGGACTGCGCAGAAGAAATACAGTATTGTCCCACGGAGGGAAGCACGAGATTGAACTTCACTCAACTTTTTAGAGTTTTCCCTGTTAACACTATCAACATTTCCCTTTAATGTGGCAATTGTGATCGAATCAGCACAATATTAGCCACTTTCAATGCAACATACCAAAACAAAAATAACTATGCAAGACTTCGAATGCAAAACTAACTACACAAGAGATTTTGTTGTAGCGTGCGGCATTACCAATCAGAGCTGCAGTAGGCCTATATGCAAATAGACCATTGCCATATATGGATCTGTGCCATTTACTTTGAGGCAGGCTTGAATAAGCAGCCAATAAATAGGCAGAGGGTAGCATAATTTGTCTGATTCTCTGTAATAATGGTATGGAAATAATAATGCATTTTATTTTGTCAAGTGGTTTCTTGCATCAAACAACACAACATGCATGTTATTTTCTAAAGTTTCATGGAATGTAGGCCTACATTGAACACCACACACTGGCTGCTACTGTAGGCTGAATGAGAGAACAGCTATTTCCATGTTAAAATGTTATGGGATGCATTTCCTCCATTGTTTTTGATGGTAGACCACTCTGATAGGCCTACATTATGATCAAATAGCCACAGTAGCCTATTTGGCCACTGTTAAAACTAACTTAAACCGGGTACAGCCTCAGTGTTCACAGTAAACGCGCGCTGGAAGTTGTACAGAGTTTTCACAACATTCAAGTTTGCGCTCAGCAGACCTGAAATTTGCTCAGTGCTGAAAAAATGTAGGAAACATTGGTTGGACGAATTATGTTTTGGATGTAATTGGGTGTTTCTCCTTCTGTTTTAACAGGACAGTTATTTAGGTGACGAGTTCAAGTCCCAGATCGACGTGGCTCTGTCGCAGGATTCGACTTACCAGGGTGAACGTGCATACCAACATGGTGGAGTGACTGGACTGTCACAGTACTAGAGTGTAAGATAACTATTCCCATTCCCACGGTACTAGAGTCATCAAGAAGTGTTATTGATTTGACCTCCACTGTACAGACCAATAATCGTGTTGGCGGAAGCCATTTTGAATATCCTTATTGTTTCCTTTTCTCAGGTTGTTGGAAGAGGAGCTAGGCTTGAGCTGAGCTTAGTTCATCAGCATTTTAATCTGGGTAATAATAAAAACAAAAAATGGATACCTGTTTTCCTCTACAACTGAAGCACCACCGTGTGAAATCAACGGGAGAGAGAAAACAACCAATCGCGAGAGAGAAAGTGGTAGAAAAAATGGACGGCCAGGAAGAGGGAACGTGTGGGAGTGAGGGACCACTGCCGGCACATGGGAACGAAAGCGAGAGGAAGACGGTGGCCAGCGGTCGAGCTGTCGTGAGGAAGACGAAACGAGGAACTCCCTCCCTCTACAACCCTTTTCCCACCTCCCATTCTAACCTCACACCTCTGTCTGAGAGAATGACCAGTTATCCAGAGGACCTTGCTCTTTGATCAGCTAACAGAGAAAGAAAGACAAGTTCTCAAGCAACTTGGCTGGGGGAGCACTTTCCACTAACTCTCGAAGCGGATAACAAGAAAGTAGAGGGGGGAGGGTGTGGAACACTTCAAGCAGGCAACATAGGAAATCGTCACCTCAATGTTGATCACTTGCGGTGTTGATCTCAACTCTCAGACCTGAAATCTCATCAAATGACCGCAAGAGGAACCGTCTCCAAGAGGAACCGTCTCCAAGAGGAACAGTGGCAGTTCACATCGTCGTTCAACTTTGAGTTGAAAAGTTTTCTCCACTAAAGTCTGATAATAAAGAACTTTGAATTGAAATGCCTTTGATGGCCTTCGGAACCATTTGGCTTTTTCAACAGGTCTTTTCAGAAACAGGTGGTTAACTAGAAGTCTGGTGGAGTTGAGTGGCACGGGGATATCAGAGGAATGTTTCTGAAGTGGTGAGCTCTGGATCCAAGAGATCTTTAATCATGAGACTATTTGTTTTTGAAGTACCTTATTGCAGAGCGCAAAATATTTAATAGAAAAATGACCAGCATTGAAGAATATTGACTCAATATTATTTGAAGTTGCAGCAAAGGCTTTTTTGATCTTTTGAAAGGGGGGTTACATGAGATGACGCCCGCTGTGCTTGTTCAGCGGATAATATTCTATGTTTTAAATGTTTTTATGTTTAGATTGGCAGCGGCTTTGAATGAATGCTTTTCTTGGGCGAATTCCTTGTGGATGTAAGAGCCATCAGCATGAACACTGAGCTATTAATGGAAACTGATTTCCACTATAGTCTACACACTTTTGTGTTACTATTGAAGTTGCAGGTGGCTAGGTGTGAAATGCGCTACATGGACGAAGGTATGTGGACACACCTTCAAATGAGTGAATTCAGGTATTTCAGATGTATACAGTCGAGCACACAGCCATGAAATCTCCATAGACAAACATTGGCAGTAGAATGGCCCGTACTGAAGAGCTCTGACTTTCAAAGTGGCGACATCATAGGATGTCACTTTTCCAACAAGTCGGTTGCTGCCCTGCTAGAGCTGCCCGGGTCAACTTCAAGTGCTGGTATTGTGAAGTGGAAATGTCTAGGAGCAACAATGGCTCACCCGCGATGTGGTAGGCCACACAAGCTCACAGAATGGGACCGTAGCACGTAATAATCGCCTGTCCTCAGTTGCAACACTCACTATCGAGTTTCAAACTGCCTCTGGAAGCAACGTCAACACAATAACTGTTCATCGGGAGCTTCATGAAATGGCTTTCCTTGGCCGAGTAGCTACACAAGCCGAAGATCACCATGCGCAATGTTAAGCTTCGGTTGGAGTGGTGTAAAGCTCGCCACCATTGGACTCTGGAGCAGTGGAAATGCGTTTTCTGCAGTGATAAATCACGCTTCATCATCTGGCAGTCGGACGGATGAATCTGGGTTTGGTGGATGCCAGGAGAACACTACCTGCCCGAATGAATAGTGCCAACTGTAAAGTTTGGTGAAGGAGGAATAATTGTCTGGAGCTATTTTTCATGGTTCGTGCTAGGCCCCTTAGTTCCAATGAACGGAAATATTAACACCACAGCATACATTGACATTCTAGACGATTCTGTGCTTCCAACTTTGTGGCAAAAGTTTTGGAAAAGATCTTTCCTGTTTCAGCCTGCCAATGCCCCCGTGCACAAAGTGAGGTCCATACAGAAATGGTTTGTCTTTTGGGATGAATTAGAACGCCAACTGCGAGCCAGGCCTAGTTGCCCAACCTCACTAATGCTCTTGTGGCTGAATGGAAGCAAGTACCCGCAGCAATGTTCCAACATCTAGTGCTGTTATAGCAGCAAAGGGGGGCCGACTCCATATTATTGCCCATGATGGGGCGGCATGGTAGCCTAGTGGTTAGAGCGTTGGACTAGTAACCGAAAGGTTGCAAGTTCGAATCCCCGAGCTGACACGGTACAAATCTGTCGTTCTGCCCTTGAACAGGCAGTTAATCCACTGTTCCTAGGCCGTCATTGAAAATAAGAATTTGTTCTTAACTGACTTGCCTAGTAAAATTAAAATTAAAATGATTTTGGAATGAGATGTTCGATGTGGAGGTGTCCACATACTTTTGGTCATGTAGTGTAACAGTTAAGGAATAGACTAGGATGGTGGCTGGAAGAAGGATAAGGCTTGAAGATGGCGTTCAATTGGCGTTCAAATTTGAATGTGACTCTTCCCCTGTGAAATGCAGTCGTGCGTACAGAATGTTAGCTACATGACTAGAATTAAGTTGTCATCTCCAAAGTATTTGAAACCATTTCACACCAGTTATACACAATCAGTAAAATTACCACTGGTACTGATTTTCATACAAGGTGACAGTGATTTATCACATTAAAAAGAATGAATGCATCCGAATCAGTACCCTTAACTTCCTTTTGGTTATTTGCAGGTATAAAGAAGCACAAACATGAATGCAGGTGAAAGCAACCTAAGCCGGCATATACCAACTTCATAGAAAGAATCGCTGAATGTGACCAGTAGGTTGTGACATTGAAACCCACAGAGTCATTACTTGAACCTGAGTCAAAGTGTTTCTGAATGGTTACTGAATGTACGAACTGGTTTAAGCCACCTTCCTTCTCTTAGGAGTTTCCACTAAACCAGGTTGGCAGAATGGCCTTCCTTTTGTAACTTCTATTTTATGAGTGTTTTTACACTTTTGGCTTCCCTATAGTTCGCCCATCTGTTTGCTCCAAATTCCTATGGCTCCCAAACCCTCCATTCTTACCCCTCTGTGAATTGTAATTTCCCACCCAGTATTTTCTTTTTTGCATGATTTGCCTGCCAGGGGTGAGGTTGTGAACAGCAAAATGACACTTAAACCACACTATGTGGTTTAATTTGTTATCTGATGACAAAGGGGGATTAAATAATGTTTTTTTTTAAGTTTTAAATCAATCATTTAAATAAACTGTCCATGGGACTGTTTTATATTGAGGAATCCTTGTCTATTTGAGGAGTCCTCTATCAGTTTTTAGGAATGTCATTTGGATGCTTCGAGCACCAAATTGAGAATGTGTTCATTTTAGCTCACCACCTGCATTGTCCTCTGCTGTCCATTAATTTTTCTTTGTTGTCACCTGACTTTGAATATGTCAGTCCAAAACACATTGTATGACAATCTTGCTGTCAAATAGCTAGTCGTGGTTGAAGAAATGCTTACAAATGGTCTTTTTTGATCAACATTATGCATTTTTCCATGTTGATTATGTTACTTGTATTTCACATCAAGAATTCCAGCAGGGAATATAGCATTGCTCCTTATACTTTTTACTAAGATGGTGACATTATACTTATGTTGAAATGAAATACAGCAATCCTGCTATCAAAGTTTGTCATCTGTTACATGGCCAGCACTGCTAACTAGAAATGTATTAAAAGTATATTACCAAACTATACTGCAGGAATCAATGGATAAGAACAAACGTTTTTTTTACGGTAATGGTAATACGGTAATGTATGCCTTCATTCTTCCCAGCATTTGGATTCTCACTATGGAAAAACTGCACTGGATCTGCAGGAATTAATATTTTAGTTGCAGTGAAGATTAATCGAGACATTTTGCCTGATGATTCCTCTCTTGTGAAACAGAAGCAAAGGTTGCTTGCATGTCAAAGGGTTTGAGCAATGAGAAAGTGATTTTGCCATTTATGTCATTAAAACCCGTTTTTCAACCACTCCACAAATGTCTTGTTAACAAACTATAGTTTTGGCAAGTCGGTTAGGACATCTACTTTGTGCATGACACAACAATTGTTTACACAGATTATTTCACTGTATCTCAATTCCAGTGGGTCAGAAGTTTACATACACTAAATTGACTGTCCCCTTTAAACAGCTTGGAAAATTCCAGAAAATGGTGTCATGGCTTTAGAAGCTTCTCATAAGCTAAATGACTAATTGACATAATTTGAGTCAATTGGAGGTGTACCTGTGGCTGTATTTCAAGGCCTACCTTCAAACTCAGTGCCTCTTTGCTTGACATCATGGGAAAATCAAAAGGAATCAGCCAAGACCCCAGAAAACAAATTGTAGACCACAAGTCTGGTTCATCTTTGGGAGCAATTTCCAAATGCCTGAAGGTACCACGTTCATCTGTACAAACACCATGGGACCACGCAGCCGTCATACCGCTCAGGAAGGAGACACGTTCTGTCTCCTAAGAGATGAACATACTTTGGTGTGAAAAGTGCAAATCATTCCCAGAACAACAGCAAAGGACCTTGTGAAGACGCTGGATAAAACGGGTACAAAGGTATCTATAACCACAGTAAAACTAGTCCTATATTGACAAAACCTGAAAGGCCTCAGCAAGGAAGAAGCCACTGCTACAAAACCGCCTTAAAAAAAAGCCAGACTACAGTTTGCAACTGCACATGGGGATGTACTTTTTGGAGAAATGTCCTCTGGTCTGACGAAATAAAAATAGAAAACTTTGGCCACAATGACCATTGTTATGTCTGGAGGGAAAAGGGGGAGGCTTGCCAGCCGAAGACCACCATCCCATCCGTGAAGCACGGGGGTGGCAGCATCATGTTGTGTGGGTGCTTCGCTGCAGGAGGGGTTGGTGCACTTCACAAAATAGATGGCATCATGAGAAAAGAAAATTATGTGGATATATTGAAGCAACATCTCAAGACATCAGTCAGGAAGTTAAAGCTTAGTCACAAATGGGTCTTAACCCCAAACATACTTCCAAAGTTGTGGCAAAATGACTTAAGGACAACAAAGTAAATGTATTGGAGCTGCCATCACAAAGCCCTGACCTCAATCCCATAGAAATTTTGTGAGCATAACTGAAAAAGCAAGGAGGCCTACAAACCTGACTCAGTTACACCAGCTCTGTCAGGAGGAATGGACCAAAATTCACCCAACTCATTGTGAGAAGCTTGTGGATGGCTACCCGAAATGTTTGACCCAAGTTAAATGCTACCAAATACTAATTGAGTGTATGTAAACTTCTGACCCACTGGGAATGTGATGAAAGAAATAAAAGCTGAAATAAATAATTATCTCTACTATTATTCTGATATTTCACATTCTTAAAATAAAGTGGTGATCCTAACTGACCTAAGACCGAGCATTTTTACTAGGATTAAATGTCAGGAGTTGTGAAAAACAGAGTTTAAATGTATTTGGCTATGGTGTATGTACTGTATATACACAATTTGTTAATGTACAGTGTTGCATTATATGGACTTCTGCCTTTTGTTTCTTTTGAATGCGTTTTTGCTTCATCAGTTTATTTTTCTGAATCCCATGTTGCGTCTTCTGAATGGTTTCATGTGCCTTCTCCCTGAACAACTTCTTCTCACCCCTTATCTTATCCAGTTCAGCCTTTCTTTCCAGGATCCTCTGACAGCATAGTAGTTGGAATGTCGGGAAAATCCCTTAAAAATCCCTTAGAACCCTTATCGCAGCAAAAAATGTAAGTCTGTCCTTGGTGTTGTGGCTCATGGTGTGTATATACTTACTTCCCCTCCAATCATATTCTCTAGTTGGTCTCCTTTTTCGAGTGAACATCTGCTGACTCCGGTTTCTGCAACACGAAAGGAATGGTGAGAAGTCACAGCTGTAATATGAGCCCATGTTATCCAAAGGCCACATGTTCACGAGGGGAAATGTCTATATAAACAGAATGTGTTCATACAATTTCACACTAGCGTCTGGCCACGTTGATTTGAGTCAGGATTTTCAACAGGATACTCCTTCAGTTTGGCCTCTGGACAAATGAGAAAGCAAAACAAATAATAATCTAGCTTTCCGCCCCAAGATCATATCCTAAGTGGTGATATTGCACTAATGGGAATGTCTGAATTGGAAAGGGTAGCAAGCAATACTAAATCAACTATGTGCAATCTATACTTTTCCATGGAGTAAATTTACACTTAACTGATCTTCCCCTCGATGGAATGAACCAAGTGGATGTCATACTGTGTCACCAGTGTGATTGAGACACCATGCCTTTCTGTAGACATATCAGAGAAAAGTGGATTGTGTTTTAAGTCTACAGTAACGGCCTGTGTGATAACAGACAGATACCGGAGGAATGTTACCTGCTCTGGCAGTTCGGCCGACTCTTGTGAATGTAGATCTTGGGCAGACCTGGCGTGTTGTGGTTGATGACAACCTGGACTGTTGGGATATCCAGGCCCTACATAATGAGATTCACAATGGTTAACCTTTCCATATATATTGAGAAATGTTATTTTTTGGTCTGATTATACACACTACCGTTGAACACTGAGCTTTCTTATCTGGAAGCTACATCAGTTGCAATCGGGTTTTTGAAGACACTGGACTTGAACTTTGCGAGGTTGGCAAAATGTTGTTTCTGTGAAAAAGGTAACTAGTGTCTTAATTCTGTGTACATTGTCCAAATTAACTTTACTTATTATGATGCGTGTTAAATGTGCTTTTAACCTGTCCTGTGACCCATTAATGAATACAAAGCTACAGTCTGAGCTCGGCTTGTTTACCCGCATCATCATTGAATGGAAGGAGAGTTGAATTTCTGCCGGATCATTGTGAGGATTTGGCAATTCCTGTAAGGAAGAATGCAATGCATTAATGATTCAATGTCTAACCATCATTCTATATTGATGTGTCTGAAGGCCATGATGCAGCAGCATGTTCTATTGGTTCTATTATAATCCACATAGTCATTGTTCTAGGTTCTTCAGTCATCTCCGAGTGAAGGAGTCCTTACTTGCAGGTCTTGGTGAAGATCATGATGGACCAGTCGTCATGCTCGTCTTAACTTCTGGATCAGATGCACCAGGTAGGCATCTTCCTCTGGCGTCAGGATGTACCTTTTGATCCAACTCCTCTGCTGTGCGGACCCTACGAGAAAAATGTTTACAATTTAAGTATGCAGAAGAAATGTAACTAAATTGGTTTGAAATCCTATTAGAAGGCAATACAAAAAAATAAACCCTAATGGTGGGGTGGGGGGGTAATCTGAGAACCCGAGGAAATAAAGGTTGTTCATGACACACTGTTTGGGTTGTCAGTGAAATCCTCACCTAGACATCCTCAAACATGGCCTTTGTGGCAGAAACAATATTTTTTAAATCTTTGTTTTACCAGAAACTGGATCTTCTTGATGCTGAATGTGTTGGAAATCTGAATGTGGTCTTCCTGGACTGGCTACAACAACGTGGGGCTTCATGGAGAGCTCCAAGGTCTATGTGATCATATGTGTATGGAACATCACCTGAACATGCTGGACAAATGAATAACAACGCAATAAAAGGCAGTGTCATTGGTAATCGAGATTACTCATTCCACCAATGATGCGGTTCCGCAAGCACATTGGTTTCCCCAGGACTCTGAACTGTTTGGCAATCTGGTAGGCCAATTCCCTGCAAAGGACACAAGTTTAAACATTACACCACATTGACCATTATATTACTTTGTTGTTTTCCAGAAGATATGCCTTTTTAAATGACATTTTGGTCAATTATTGCTCTAGAATTTATACTTAAATTATCTGAAGATGCCCAACATGGTAGGTGTGAGCACCAAACAAAAGATGCCATATGGGCCATCAGATCATTTCTGATTTGGTTTACATTGGTTGATTCAACAATCTGACAGCCCAAGAGAGGAGAAATCCAACATTTTACAAAGTTCCAGATGACAATTATATAGAATATACTTTATTTTGTGTTCAGAATTATCTGAACTGCCAGAAAATCATACTCTTGGTATTGTAAAATTGGTGCATTTTTTTGATGTCACTATGCTTCTTCAATGGATGACAGGATTGGTTGTTGGATACGCTCAAATTCGCCCATTCATTCTAGCCTGACCAAACACGTCTGGTCAGATGAGACTAAAATTGAGTTTTTGGCCATCAAGGAAAACGCTATGTCTGGCGCAAACCCAACACCTCTCATCATCCCGAGAATATCATCCCCACAGTGAAGCATGGTGGTGGCAACAGCATGCTGTGAGTATGTTTTTCATCTGCAGGGACTGGTAAACTGGTCAGAATTGAAGAAATGATGGATGGCGCTAAATACATGGAAATTCTTGAGGGAACCCTGTTTTAGTCTTCCAGAGATTTGAGACTGGGGCGCAAGTAGCCTAATGGTTAGAGCGTTGGACAAGTAACCAAAAGGTTGCAAGATCGAATCCCAGAGCCAACAATGTAGAAATCTGTTGTTCTGCCCCTGAACAAGGCAGTTAACCCACTGTTCCTAGGCTGTCATTGAAAATAAGAATTTGTTCTTAAACTGACTTGCCTAGTAAAATAAAACTGGGACAGAGGTTCACCTTCCAGCAGGACAATGACCCTAAGCATACATCACTTGAGGGGAAACATTTAAATGACTTGAAATGGCCTAGTCAAAGCCCAGACCTCTATCCAATTGAGAATCTGTGGTATGACTTAAAGATTGCTGTACACCTGCGGAACCCATCCAACTTGGAGGAGCTGGAGCAGTTTTGCCTTGAGGAATGGGCAAGAATCCCAGTGGCTAGATGTGCCAAGCTTATAGACATACCCCAAGAGACTTGCAGCTGTAATTGCTGCAAAAGGTGGCTCTACAAAGTATTGACTTAGGGGGGAGTGAATAGCTATGCACGCTCAAGTTCTGTTTTTTGGGGTCTTAGTTCTTGTTTGTTTCACACAAAAAATTGCATCTTCAAGGTGGTATGCATGTTGTGTAAATCAAATGACACAACCCCCCCCCCCCCCCCAAAAAAATAACTATTTTAATTCCAGGTTGTAAGGCAACAAAATAGGAAAAATGCCAAGGGGGTAAATAGAGTAGCACAGAAGTGGTCATATGCTGAGGCAGTGAAGAAAATAGAGGAAGATGGGTCAAGGTGGAGGGATTCTGAGAGGAGTGGTGTGAGTAGTCATCTCTGTATTTATCAATGATGTCGCTCTTGCTGCTGGTGATTCTCTGATCCACCTCTATGCAGACGACACTATTCTGTATACATCTGGCCCTTTGGGACACTGTGCTAACAAACCTTCAAACGAGCTTCAACGCCATACAACACTCCTTCCATGGCCTCCAACTGCTTTTAAATGCTAGTAAATCTAAGTGCATGCTCTTCAACCGATTGCTGCCCGCACCCTCCCGCCCGACTAGCATCACTACTCTGGATGGGTTCTGACCTAAAATATGTGGACAACTACAAATACCTTGGTGTCTGGTTAGACTGTAAACTCTCCTTCCAGACTCACATTAAGCATCTCCAATCCATAATTACATCTAGAATCGGCTTCTTATTTCGCAACAAAGCCTCCTTCACTCATGCCGCCAAACTTACCCTCATAAAGCTGACTCTCCTACCAATCCTTGACATTGGCGATGTCATTTACAAAATAGCCCCCAACACTCTACTCAGCAAACTGTATGCAGTCTATCACAGTGCCATCCATTTTATCACCAAAGCCCCATATACTACCCACTACTGCGACCTGTATGCTCTCGTTGGCTGGCCCTCACTACATATCCGTCGCCAAACCCACTGGCTCCAGGTCATCTATAAGTGTATTTAGGTGTAAGAGACTTGCCATCAGAAGAGTTACAGGGTGTGTTAAGTGGTAGTGTCCCATCCTTTCAGGCTGTAGGACTAAATAGATTTGAATAGTGGAGTATGGTATTCATACTTTTTTTGTGAGTGTAGCGTTAGATGGTAAGGTAATTGTTGTAGTATTAAATGTTTTTGTTGATAAAAAAATAAGCCAAGTATAAGGGAGTTATACTCCAGTCTAGTAGGTGGCGATAATGCAACATTTATTGGATGCCAACTGCCGTTAAACCTCATCGAAGAAGAAACAACTCCCTCTCACCTGGTTGTCTAGGTCTTAATAGAAAAGAAAACGGTGGAATGAGTTTGACGCACCTGATTTACATTTACAAGATGTATTTCTATATTGTATTAATGCCTTAGGGAGCTTTTCAACATGATGCCAAATACACACCAAAATAATATGAACACCTTGTTTCAAGCATATTTTTGAGCACCTACATGTCCCAAAGGCTTAGAGATTGAAGGAAGACAAAAATAAAATGCTTCAGAGACATTTACACGGACCTTTCAAGGACAGCTCAGGGGGAGTTTTTGGAACCACAGGAGAGAGAAAAACGTACGAAGTACAGCAATTAAAAACATGTATGATTTAGGTTTACCTTAATAGGCAGAGCATTTTTTATTCCAAACAGCAATTACAATGTACTTTTACACCCATAATGTGAATGTATTCCTCATTTCAGCCATCAATCGCTGGAAATATACTTATTTTAATCCCATTATGTCAATCAAACCTCATTACAAGTGGGGAGAGTGCTTTCAAGACAACCTGCAAGCCATTAGAATATTATATTTCACATTTCAAATTGCGTAAAGTGGGTTAGGTTAGAGGCAATGTAATTTGATTCGTCAAACAGCAGCCAGTAGGTGGTGTTAGACTTAGTGTCTCTGTCTCATTGAGCAAGGACAATTCTTGAATGGGATACCGGAATGGGCAGAGCAGGGGGAAACAACAAACTGCAGAAGGATCTCATTACCGTGCGCTGACACTTAGCAGAGGCTGAACGCATTTATACTTTTGTAGAACATAGTTCCCTCATGTTTTTGAGAGGCGTTAAATCACAAGATTAGTGTGCCACCACAAAGGAAGAGCGACAAAGAACGGGATTCGAAGGACAAAGGAAAGCTGTTTTAATTGATTTCAAACAACAGAACTACTACAATTGGGAAAACATTACATGTTTTCTAGTACATTTTTCTCCCACTGAACGTTTGCGGTATTCCTGTTAGAGAAATGTAATGCAACGTACTGTACAATTATAAAGGAATTCACTTTACAGTGACATTCGAGACAATTTGTTAACCATCTATTCGGAGACAAAGAGCAAGACATTACCTATCGCTTGAGATAAGACTGGAATTTATATTCTGCAAGGACACGAAAAGCGTTCAACAATATGGGGTGAGTGCACTGCAGCTTCATAGTTTCTCAAATCAAGTTGCGCTTTCTCTACAATCTCTTGAAAAGGCAAAGACAAAAAGTGAAGTTTGGGATGAGTTCAGGGTGGTATGTATAAATTACCCATGTTTTTGTATGAATTTGATTGGAAATCTTCTTTAAGATGTGGCATATTATCGCCCTAATGTATGGGCGTAATGTATGCATGCATTGACCCCCCCCCAAAAAAATCTCTGAATTCTTTAATGTTTTGTACATAAGTCTTAATCTTTTCTTAATGATCTCATTTGAAAGAAGGGTTTAATCTTATTTCTTTTTCTTATGACCTCATTTCAGCGCCGTCAGCCTTTAAGCAGCATGGTTGTTGCCCTCAGTCTACTGTATGAATGTTCACCTTGACTATGGCTACATTGTTCCACACTGTCAAAGACATGTCATACTGATGTGTTGAAATAATCCGATTAAAATGCCACAGTTCACATACGCAGAAATGTTGATGACTTTGGTTGTATTGTGTGGGGCAATAGCCTAGCATTTCAGAATTTACTCTAATTCTTAGCCCTTTTCTCCAATTAATATTTACTTATGTTTACCTTGGTAACAGACAGCTTTGGAAGCCACCTCATAATTTGATAGTCAAGCTGTGCTGAAGGCTCCATAGCTCAATAATGGACTAAAGAAGCCTAAAGTTACTCCTTTCAAGGGCCTTACATGTTCTTTTTAGAGGCGAATTGGCACTGGCAGCCAAATACTCCATTTAAATGTGAATCGATTCTCAATAGTGGTACGGATCTAGAAACATAAAGACCTCTACTTTCATATCACATCAAAATATTTTCATAAATGCAAAATATACACTCACTGTACACTGTTTTAACACAGTTGCAGCACACAGTATTTTTCAGGGACAACACTTTTGTGCCATCTGTCTTCCGTTTACACACAGGTGTTCGGAAGACGCAGATGGCAAATTAGCACAGGTAGGCTATGCCTCTGTCTTTGTCTGTTGTCCGTACACAAGCGCTGTAAACATGGAAATATGGCTGTGTGGGAAGCCTATAAAGGTGTAATAAATTAACTTTTTATTTTTTACTCATTCGTATTTCTCGCTGATATGAACGATTATGTTTCCAAAAACATACCACAAGCGAAGTGTTTTGACGTTCAGAACGAGCGTCGGGGCTGTTAACGAAACTTCCCCAGCCAGAGGATATTTTTGTCAATAGGAGCTAAAGGTAGTTAGCATCTATGAATGGGTTAAAGGCTCCATTGATGGTGAAATCATTAGTTGAAAGATTTATGTTGCCTCTTTGAATTATTTAACTAATGATATTTAAGAAGGGCCTTGGGGCCTTGGAAACCAAATGTGAGTGGTTTAGTGTATTGTAAGTATGTCTGGGCAAGGATGCAGTCAGCTCGGCTTCAGAGAAACTAGTGCTGTCTTTAGTTCCCATAGTTCTCCACTACAGACAAAGGTTGGGAAAGAAGAAAAACTATTCTAACCTCATGCTGTTTTCATTTGACCTTGAAAAACCTCCATGATTTTTAAAGTTTATTCCACTTTTTTTTTAAAGGTCTAATTTGAAGTGTTACCTTCTTTTTTCATCACAGAAAAGGAGCCTTCCCTGAGCTGTAAACATGTATCCGTCACACAGAGAAAGGTATTATTGGTACATGTCATATGTGTTGTGCTAATTCATTGTCCATTTGCCCTGTCCCCAAAAATGTGCCCCTCATCTACAAGTCTCCCCTCCCAATTGGCCCATCTTGTCACGTTATGTATGCTCTTATCATATTCTAATCCAGGGATAAAAATTAGAACCCCTACAGTATGGGCGGCAGGTAGCCTAGTGGTTAGAGCGTTGGACTAGTAACCGAAAGGTTGCAATATCAAATCCCCGAGCTGACATTCTGTCGTTCTGCCCCTGAACAGGGCAGTTAACCCACTGTTCCTAGGCCATCATTGAAAATAAGAATGTGTTCTTAACTGACTTGCCTTATCTCAGCTCACTGGTCACCATAGCAGCATGCGCTCCAGCAAGTATATTTCACTCATCACCCCCAAAGCCAATTCCTCCTTTGGCTGCCTTTTTTTCCAGTTCTCTGCTGCCAATGACTGGAACGAATTGCAAAAACCACTGAAGCTGGAGACTCATATCTCTCTCTCCATCTTTAAGCACCAGCTGTCAGAGCAGATCACAGATCACTGCACCTGTGCCAAGCCCATCTGTAAATAGCCCATCCAACTACCTCATCCCCATACTGTTTTTTTTCTTTCTTCTCCTTTGCACCCCAGTATCTCTACTTCCACATTCATCTTCTGCACATCTATCACTCCAGTGTTTAATTGCTCAATTGTAATTGTTTGCCATTATGGCCTATTTATTGCCTTACCTCCCTTATCTTACCTCCTTTGCACACACTGTATTTTAACTTTTCTATTGGTGTTATTGACTGTATATTTGTTTATTCCATGTGTAACTCTGTGTTGTTGTTTGTGTCGCTTTGCTTTATCTTGGCCAGGTCGCAGTTGTAAATGAGAACTTGTTCTCAACTGGAATAAAAAAGATGAGGCATGAAAAATCCAGTTTGGACTTCATTTAAATAAAGGTAAAATAAAAAATGAAGTCCAAACTGGATTTTTCATGCCTCATCTTTTTTATTTCATCTTTAGATAGGCCAGTTGAGAACAAGTTCTCATTTACAACTGCGACCTGGCCAAGATAAAGCAAAAGTGCGACACAAACAACAACACAGAGTTACACATGGAATAAACAAATATACAGTCAATAACACTGATAGAAAAGTTAAAATACAGTGTGTGCAAAGGAGGTAAGATAAGGGAGGTAAGGCAATAAATGGGCCATAATGGCAAATAATTACAATTGAGCAATTAAACACTGGAGTGATAGATGTGCAGAAGATGAATGTGGAAGTAGAGATACTGGGGTGCAAAGCAGAAGAAGAAAAAAAACAGTATGGGGATGAGGTAGTTGGATGGGCTATGTACAGATGCAGTAATCTGTGAGCTGCTCTGACAGCTGGTGCTTAAAGATGGTGAGAGAGATATGAGTCTCCAGCTTCAGTGGTTTTTGCAATTCATTCCAGTCATTGGCAGCAGAGAACTGGAAAAAAAGGTGGCCAAAGGAGGAATTGGCTTTGGGGGTGATGAGTGAAATATACTTGCTGGAGTGCGTGCTGCTATGATGACCAGTGAGCTGAGATAAGGCGGGGCTTTACCTAGCCAAGACTTATAGATACCCGAGAGCCAGTGGGTTTGGCGACGAATATGAAGCAAGGGCCAGCCAACGAGAGCATGCAGGTCGCAGTGGTGGGTAGTATATGGGGCTTTGGTGACAAAACGGATGGCACTGTGATAGACTGCATCCAGTTTGCTGAGTCGAGTGTTGGAGGCTATTTTGTAAATTACATCACCGAAGTCAAGGATCAGTAGGATAGTCAGTTTTATGAAGGTATGTTTGGCAGCATGAGTGAAGTATGCTTTGTTGCGAAATAGGAAGCCGATCCTAGATTTCATTTTGGATTGGAGATGCTTAATGTGAGTCTGGAAGGAGTGTTTACAATCTAACCAGACACCTAGGTATTTGTAGTTGTCCACATATTCTAAGTCAGAACCGTCCAGAATAGTGATGCTGGATGGGCGGGCAGGTGCGGGCAGCGATCGGTTGAAGAGCATGCATTTAGTTTTCATTGCATTTAAGACCAGTTGAAGGCCACGGAAGGGGAGTTAGTGCCTTGCGAAAGTATTCGGCCCCCTTGAACTTTGCGACCTTTTGCGACATTTCAGGCTTCCTCCTTGCAAAACAGCTCGAGCTCAGTGAGGTTGGATGGAGAGCATTTGTGAACAGCAGTTTTCAGTTCTTTCCACAGATTCTCGATTGGAATCAGGTCTGGACTTTGACTTGGCCATTCTAACACCTGGATATGTTTATTTTTGAACCATTCCATTGTAGATTTTGCTTTATGTTTTGGATCATTGTCTTATTGGAAGACAAATCTCCGTCCCAGTCTCAGGTCTTTTGCAGACTCCATCAGGTTTTCTTCCAGAATGGTCCTGTATTTGGCTCCATCCATCTTCCCATCAATTTTAACCATCTTCCCTGTCCCTGCTGAAGAAAAGCAGGCCCAAACCATGATGCTGCCACCACCATGTTTGACAGTGGGTATGGTGTGTTCAGGGTGATGAGCTGTGTTGCTTTTACACCAAACATAACATTTTGCATTGTTGCCAAAAAGTTCAATTTTGGTTTCATCTGACCAGAGCACCTTCTTCCACATGTTTGGTGTGTCTCCCAGGTGGCTTGTGGCAAACTTTAAACAACACTTTTTATGGATATCTTTAAGAAATGGCTTTCTTCTTGCCACTCTTCCATAAAGGCCAGATTTGTGCAATATACGACTGATTGTTGTCCTATGGACAGAGTCTCCCACCTCAGCTGTAGATCTCTGCAGTTCATCCAGTGTGATCATGGGCCTCTTGGCTGCATCTCTGATCAGTCTTCTCCTTGTATGAGCTGAAAGTTTAGAGGGACGGCCAGGTCTTGGTAGATTTGCAGTGGTCTGATACTCCTTCCATTTCAATATTATCGCTTGCACAGTGCTCCTTGGGATGTTTAAAGCTTGGGAAATCTTTTTGTATCCAAATCCGGCTTTAAACTTCTTCACAACAGTATCTCGGATCTGCCCGGTGTGTTCCTTGTTCTTCATGATGCTCTCTGCGCTTTTAACGGACCTCTGAGACTATCACAGTGCAGGTGCATTTATACGGATATCACACAGGTGGATTGTATTTATCATCATTAGTCATTTAGGTCAACATTGGATCATTCAGAGATCCTCACTGAACTTCTGGAGAGAGTTTACTGCACTGAAAGTAAAGGGGCTGAATAATTTTGCACGCCCAATTTTTCAGTTTTTGATTTGTTAAAGAAGTTTGAAATATCCAATAAATGTCGTTCCACTTCATGATTGTGTCCCACTTGTTGTTGATTCTTCACAAAAAATACAGTTTTATATCTTTATGTTTGAAGCCTGAAATGTGGCAAAAGGTCGCAAAGTTCAAGGGGGCCGAATACTTTCGCAAGGCACTGTATATGGCATTGAAGCTCATCTGGAGGTTAGTTAACTCAGTGTCCAAAGAAGGGCCAGAAGTATACAGAAGGGTGTCGTCTGCGTAGAGGGGGATCAGGGAATCACCAGCTGCAAGAGCGACATCATTGATGTTTACAGAGAAAAGAGTCGGCCTGAGAATTGATCCCTGTGGCACCCCCATAGATTCTGCCAGAGGTCCGGACAACAGGCCCTCCGATTTGACACATTGAACTCTTATCAGAGAAGTAGTTGGTGAACCAGGCGAGGCAGTCCTTTGAGAAACCACGGCTTCTGAGTCTGCCGATAAGAATGTGGTGATTGACAGAGTCGAAAGCCTTGGCCAGGTTGATGAAGACAGCTGCACAGTACTGTCTCTTTTCGATGGCGGTTATGATATCATTTAGGACCTTGAGCGTGGGTAAGGTGCACCCATGACCAGCTCGGAAACCAGATTGCATAGCGAAGAAGGTACGGTGGGATTCGAAATGGCCGTGATCTGTTTGTTAACTTGGCTTTCGAAGACCTTAGAAAAACAGGATAGGATAGGTCTGTGACAATTTGGGTCTAGAGTGTCTCCCCCTTTGAGGAGGGGGATGACAGCGGCAGCTTTCCAATCTTTGGGGATCTCAGACGATACGAGAGAGCGGTTGAACAGGCTAGTAATAGTGGTTGCAACAATTGCGGCGGATAATTTTAGAAAGAGATGGTCCAGATTGTCTAGCCCGGCTGATTTGTAGGGGTCCATATTTTGCAGCTCTTTCAGAACATTGGCTATCTGGATTTGAGTGAAGGAGAAATGGGGGAGGCTTGGGCAAGTTGCTGAGGGCTGTTGACCGGGGTAGGGGTAGCCTGGTGGATAGCATGGCCAGCCATAGAAAAATGCTTATTGAAAATCTCAATTATCGTGGATTTTATTGGTGGTGACAGTGTTTCCTAGGCTCAGTGCAGTGGGCAGCTGGGAGGAGGTGCTCTTATTCTCCATGGACTTTACAGTGTCCCAGAACTTTCTGGAGATTTGGTTACTGCACTGAGATGCATTTACCCTGAACTTGTCCTCATAAATTATTGCATTGTGTCAAAGACATTGTGCCTAAACCAGTTGTCCCAAAAATAGGATTTGTTTTGCGTTGTGCAAGCGTGAGTAAAATTGAGACAAAGTGTGAGACAAAGTATATATTCCATGAAATAGTATTTTGTGGCCTATAGCTTATTGCTCAATGAGAATTCTGAGGTTGAGGAAGTGCTTACTAATTGCTGTTTTTGGGATCTTTGCTATTGCTTATGCATGTAATATTCTCTCTCCTTTCACTTTAATTTCTTGACTACAACATTTTATCAGTCAGACATATGCAAGAGCCTACTGACCAAGTTAAGAGCCTGCACTTCATAATACAAGTGAAGATGATGCTAAGAAGGTTTTGACAAGTTTCCAGATTATTTAGAAAAAGGCAATGTTGTATTGTTAACATTCTTAAGTTGTTGAGAATTCCATTTGATGAGAACATAATTTGGTCCCTGGAGAGGAATGTGTGGATTAAAGAATGAAACACCTTAGCGCCTTGATAGAAGACCATATGTGAGCTGAGATGTCTACTTGTTGTTGAGTAGTAGTGAGTTAGCGTTTCCACTGTGCTATTTTGGTATTTAGTTGTGCAGTGTCATGTTGCTGAAATGGCCGGACACTTTCTCTGGCTCAGGAATGTTGACGTGAGGCTCACTCGACTCTCAGGGTGTCATAGGAATGAAATTAAAGGAGGACTAGAGTTAAAATTTCTGGAAAGGAATAGGGGCAATTCCACAGTAACAGAATTGCACTGACTCAAATGTATGCCAAACAAAAAACATTGATTTTAAAGTTTAACAAACCATATAACACTGTTCACAAGGACTACTTTTAACAATTTACACTGAACATTTTACAAAAACACATTTACTAGAAGAACTGTGCAGATGAAAATTTCGTAACTGAATTTTGGTACAATTTATGTGACGGTTTCCAAAAATGTTGTTAAATATCTGCTCAGAATTATGATTCAAGATGTCTGCAGAATGAATGGGGTATCAGCTATGACATGGCACCTTGAGTTTGAATTTTTTTCAATTTTCGTTATTGAACTAATGTCGGTGAAGTGGATTTACATCCGGTAACAGAATTGTGGTTACGGAATTTCATCATTGGTCCCTGATCTGTACCACACAGAAATGTATATTTATGGTTATGAGTATAATTCAGTTCATGGTGATGTATCCTAAATAGGTACACAAAGGTAGAAATATGCAATATCCTCCTTTTGCGTATTTGGGTATTATTCTACACACTGGCTATTATTTTAAAGAGCTCGTCCACCAAACGACCAAACAGGACCAAATCTCAACCAATCATAGACGTCTATGTTCCACAAGTTTGGACATCAAAGTAGAGCACAGTAGAGCACAATAGAGTACAGTAAAGTTCAGGAGAGTATAGTTTAGTACAGTACATTAGTGTACTCGACTCTAGTATGCTCTACTGTGTGCTGTACTGAACTATACTCTCCTGAACTTTACTCTACTCAATTCTACTGTACAGGACTGTACTGAACTGTACTCTACTTTTCTTTACTGTACTGTGCTCTACTGTACTGTGCTGTGCTGTCCAAACTTGTAAAACACAGATGTCTGATCCAGACCAAATCTGAACTAGAGGTTGACCGATTCTGATTTTTCAACGCCAATACCGATTATTGGAGGACAAAAAAGCCGATACCGATTTAATCGGACGATTTTTAAAATGTATTTGTAATAATGACAATTACAACAATACTGAATGAACACTTATTTTAACTTAATATAATACATCAATAAAAACAAATTTAGCCTCGAATAAATAATAAACATGTTCAATTTGGTTTAAATAATGCAAAAACAAAGTGTTGGAGAAGAAAGTAAAAGTGCAATATGTGCCATGAAAAAAAGCTAACGTTTTTAAGTTCCTTGCTCAGAACATGAGAACATATTGTTCCTTTTAACATGAGTCTTCAATATTCCCAGGTAAGAAGTTTTAGGTTGCAGATATTATAGGAATTATAGGACTATTTCTCTCTATACCATTTGTATTTCATATACCTTTGGCTATTGGATGTTCTTATAGGAACTTTAGTATTGCCAGTGTAATGGTATAGCTTCCGTACTTCTCCTCACTCCTGCCTGGGCTCAAACCAGGAACACAACGACAACAGCCACCCTCGAAGCAGCGTTACCCATGCAGAGCAAGGGGAACAACTACTCCAAGTCTCAGAGCGAGTGACGTTTGAAACGCTATTAGCGCGTACCCCGCTAACTAGCTAGCCATTTCACATCACATCGTTACACCAGCCTAATCTCGGGAGTTGATAGGCTTGAAGTCATAAACAGCAGAGCTGCTGGCAAAATGCACGAAAGTGCTGTTTGAATGAATGCTTATGAGCCTGCTGGTGCCTACCATCGCTCAGTCAGACTGCTCTATCAGATAATAGACTTAATTATAACATAATAACACGCAGAAATGCGAGCCTTAGGTCATTAATGTGGTCGAATCCGGAAACTATCATCTCGAAAACAAGACGTTTATTCTTTCAGTGAAATACAGAACCGTTACGTATTTTATCTAACGGGTGGCATCCATCAGTCTAAATATTCCTGTCACATTGCACAACCTTCAATGTCATGTCATAATTACGTAAAGGTCTGTCAAATTAGTTCACAATGAGCCAGGGGGCCCAAACTGTTGCATATACCCCAACTCTGCATGCTATGAACGCAAGAGAAGTGACACAATTTCACCTGGTTAATATTGCCTGCTAACCTGGACTTCTTTAAGATAAATATGCAGGTTTAAAAATATATACTTCTGTGTATTGATTTTAAGAAAGGCATTGGTGTTTATGGTTAGGTACACGTTGGCGCAACGACAGTCCTTTTTCGCGAATGCGCACTGCATCTATTATATGCAACGCAGGACACTAGATAAACTAGTAATATCATCAACCATGTGTAGTTATAACTAGTGATTATGACTGATTAAGTTTAATGCTAGCTGTCAACTTACCTTGGCTTCTTACTTCATTCGAGTAAAAGGCGGGCTCCTCGTGAGGCAGGTGGTTCGAGCATTGGACTAGTTAACCATAAGGTTGCAAGATTAAATCCATGAGCTGACAAGGTAAAAAATGTGTTGTTCTGCCCCTGAACAAGGCAGTTAACCCACCGTTCCTAGGCTGTCATTGAAAGTAAGAATGTGTTAACTGACTTGCCTAGTTAAATAAAGATTAAATAAAGGTGTCATTTTTATTTTATTTTAATTAAATGTAAAAATAATCGGCGTCCAAAATTACCGATTTCCGATTGTTATGAAAACTTGAAATTGGCCCTAATTAATCGGCCATTCCGATTTAAATCGGTCAACCTTTAATCTGAACCAATCATGGACGTCTATGTTTGGGCTGAATGAAGAACATTTTGAAATCAAGGCCAGGGCAGACTGACCAAATTACTGATTTGGTAACAGAATTGTCCATTTAAATCACTTAAGATCTCTTAAACTGAGTTGGTATCAGTAAAAACACTAACTAATTGGTTGGTCAACCTTTACTTTTTACTTCTGTGAACTTTTGTTATCCACCCTCACGAGGGAGATAAATTACAAAATTTCTTAAAGATGTGTGGGTTTTTGGTATTGGAATTTGAAGGCATCAGGCATTCTTAAACTTAGAGGCAAGAAAAAAATGTCAACTAAATATACAGTGCATTCGGAAAGTATTAAGACCCCTTGACTTTTTCCGCATTTTGTTACGTTGCAGCCTTATTCCAAAATGGATTAAATAATTGTTTTTCGCTCATCAATCTACACGCAATACCCTATAATGACAGTATTCAGACCCTTTGCTATGATACTCAAAATTGAGCTCAGGTGCATCTTGTTTCCATTGATCCTCCTTGAGATATTTCTACAACTTGATTGGAGTCCACCTGTGGTAAAGCTCAAGAGACAGTAATGTGTCAAGGTACAGATCTGGGGAAGGGTACCAAAAAATGTCTGCAACATTGAAGATCCCCAAAAACACAGTGGCTTCCATCATTCTTAAATTGAAGAAGTTTGGAACCACCAAGACTCTTTCTAGAGCTGGCTGCCCGGCCAAACTGAGCAATCGGGGAGAAGGGCCTTGTCAGGGAGGTGACCAAGAACACAATGGTCACTTTGACAGGGCTCCAGAGTTTCTCTGTGGAGATGGTTGTCCTTCTGTAAGGTTTCCCCACCTCTGCAGCACTCCACCAACCAAGCCTTTATGTTAGAGTGGCCAGACGGAAGCCACTCCTCTGTAAATGGCACATGATAGCCCTCTTGGAGTTTGCCAAAAGGCACCTTAAGGACTTGGAGCAAAGTACAGAGAGATCCTTGATGAAAACCTGCTCCAGAGCGCTCAGGACCTCAGACTGGGGTGAAAGTTCACCTTTCCAAGGGGACAACGACTCTAAGCTCACAGCCAAGACAATTCAGGAGTGGCTTCAGGACAAGTCTCTGAATGTCCTTGAGGGGCCTAGCCAGAGCCCGGACTTGAACCCGATCGAACATCTCTGGAGAGACCTGACAATAGCTGTGCAGCGATGCTCCCCATCCAACCTGACAGAGCTTGAAAGGATCTGCAGAAAAAATGTGAGAAACTCCCCAAATACAGGTGTGCCAAGCTTGTAGCGTCATACCCAAGAAGACTCGAGGCTGTAATCACTGCCAAAGGTGTTTCAACAAAGTTCTAAGTAAATGGTCTGAATACTTATGTAATATTTCAATTTTTTTATACATTTGCTAAAAATGGGGGGGGAACAATTGAATCTATTTTAGAATACGGCTGTAACGTAAGAAAATTTGGAAAAGGTCAAGAGGTCTTAATATTTTCCGAATGCTCTGTAAGTGTTGATATTAGTTGGCCGGGGTCTTTTATTCTTTCAACATTGTTATGAGGTTAAGACTTTTTCGGGTAAATGTTTTCTAAGACTCCTTTTCCATCAGTTGAACAAGAAATCAAAGCCTTTGCTTTATTACAATTTTTTAGATTGGAAATGGTTCAAAAATGTATCTGTGCCTTAACCTCTCAAAATATAGACTCTTAGCTTTTATTTGACACCCACTTTGTCATGCTCCTATAAACTTCACACGTTGGTGCTCATGGATCCTTTTACATGGAACTGACCATAGTCCCCTGAGTGGCATCCCCGTAATGCTTACAGCAGGGGTAACAACTTTAGTCTTTTTACCTCAGGGGCCATTTATATAGTTGTCGGCGGAAAACATTGCGAAACAACTCCCATTATTCTATTACCTACATTCAAATATAGCACAAGATTACAATAGCCTAATTGATTTCACAGTTTTAGAGTCAGCTATTTTTTTTTTTTTTATATCATCGGATCTTTTCAAATAATCAGAGATATTATAATGGGGGATATTTACACCCCAGAACTTCTGCATGAAGTAGGTCATTTAGAATCTTATATCATTGGTCCAATTATTTTTCAGTATCAGAGTTTACCTGTGGTATTCTGCCATCTGTTTTCCCCGATTGAAGATGTGTCCTTTGTAACATATCACGTGTAGTTTGGAACAGCTTGGTTTTATATTTCTAAGCTATTGCTTCCAGATAACTTATTTTGATGCTTTCATAGACCACAGAATAACTCATGGGTATTTTTGGGCAGCTGATCTGCATAGGGGGGCCATTTTACAGATCAGTGACTCTGGAAGATGAATTACTGAGGGAGCTTAAGCATGAGATGAAGATCCAAGTGAGGGGGATAAGCCAGCGATGACACTGTCTCTGGGTGAACCCACACACCCACGGGTCACTTGGAAAGTGAGTTTTAGAGTTTAACTTAGAACGTGAGCAAGAAGCTAATGTCTAATGCTGTTTCACTGTAAATGCAGTTACTGATTTCAGAACGAACCAATCAATATCACCTGCCTTCACTGCGAAAGGTTCATAGTTGTACTTTTTGTTTTACACTGACTTACATTTGAAGTCAGTGTAATGAGGAGTAATGTTGATTGAGATTGAGATTTTACCACAATGGACTTTCTTTTGTGCACTTGTTTTTCACTGCGAGGGTGTTTGTTGGGCTATAATTTTACATTCTGTTGTCAAGTACTACTGACTCAAAACTGATGGACTGGCCTGATGCCAGCATGTTTTTCCATTTGCCCTAAAAATGCACTGATTCCCACAGAAGTGATTTGACCAGGTACAGAAAGCGGCCCATCCATCGTCAGCACCCAGCCCATGATTATTTCATTGTTGTGAAACGTTTAGATTAATTTATAATATATGGGCGTGCGTACAGCACGGGGAAGGTGATGAAATATAGATAAGTGGGGAGAGTAGAAGTCTTTTCCTTCAGTTCCCTCCCTCTCATCCTGCTGGCTGCCAGCCCAGCAGCTGCTGTCCCACTCACCTCGCTAGCCATCAGCTGCTCACCGTACCCTCTGATAATACAGCTCCAACTTGTTTGTTTCAATGATTCCTTATACGTTTCATGAATATGACCTAGATTAGGTTTACAATAATCTATCTGGACAACCCTGACTTTATTATGACCTTTGCAGAGCAGTGCCATGTTGATTTGAAAATGTCACTGCCAGATTTACCTCATCTCTAGGATACCTGTGCACAACACTGTAAGGGTGATTTGACATGGCTGCGCAGAGGCTAGTAGAGCATTGAAGCATGTTGGTAGAACGTTGGCGGAGCGTTGAATTGACGGTTCGTTGAGCCCCCCCCTCCGGGTCCTCCTTGATCCTGCAGGGAAGCATGGAATGTGCCAGCTGGCCAGACAAAGGCCTGTGTCCCAGAAATGTGTGTCACGGTCACCCCTCCTCCACCCCCCCTGCCTCCTCTCCACGGCTCTTTGCTTTCCCTTCTGAGGCCTCGCTTTTGGCTTCCAACCCACTCCCTCCAGGCCAGGGGGAGGGCTCAAGGCCCCATTTTCTCTCTCTTTCTCTCTCTCTGCCCACTCTTGCGCTCAGACATGAGGCTTCACAGTGTGAGGCATGGCTTCTTTACAACCAAGCTCTCCTGGGCTCCTGTAGAACCTAGATCTGATCCTCTAATGGGAATGAATATGTACTGTATTTATGCTACAGGACTGATCTTCAGGAGGATTTGAATCCATGTTAATCTATAAGTTTCATCAAGTCTGTTTAATGTCTAGGCATAGTCACTTTACCCCTACCTACAAGTACTTATTACCTCAATTACCTGGACTAACCTGTAGCCCCACACATTAACTCTGTACTTGTACCCACTGTGTGTATGTGTATATATAGAGCCTGGTTATTGTTGTTTTATTGTGTAACTTTTTTTAAACTTTAGTTTATTTAGTAAATATTTTCTTAACTCTTATTTTTCTTAACTGCATTGTTGTTTACTTACAAGCCCTTAACTATCTCACGGTAAGGTGTATTCGGCGCATGTGACAAATTACAATTGTATTCTATTTGAAGTCTCAACCTGATGCAACTTTGCACTCCAGAGAGATTGAAGGACAGTTGTTCTTTTCTCAAACAGACTAAAAGGGATATTTTTTTAATTATTTAACTAGGCAAGTCAGTTAAGAACAAATTTTTATTTTCATTGACGGCCTAGGAACAGTGGGTTAGAACGGGGGCAGAACGACAGATGTTTGCCTTGTCAGCTCGGGGATTTGATTTGGCAACCTTTCGGTTACTAGTCCAACGCGCTAACCACTAGGCTACCTGCTGCCCACGATACGATGAAAGGTGTAGTATGAGATCAATTTGGGAATGTCTCCATGTTGTGACTGATTTAGCAGATAATCACTCAAACAGTTATTTAACCTTGTCAGGAATGAATAAGAAGTAGCCTAATTTAAATAAAAATGGGTTTTGGGGGCAAATACCAACAACAGCCTGTATTCTTTATCTGGCCTATATCCTGGTTTCAGTCAAATTGAAGGCAAAAGGCAATGAGCCATTCCCTTATTGCAGTTGCAATTTTACCTTGTTATTCCTTCTCCCTTAAAGTAAAAATAATATTTTTAATATACAAATAATATACAAAACCACTCCTGCGTTGTCTTGGCTGTGCGCTTAGGGTCGTTGTCCTGTTGGAAGGTGAACCTTCACCCTAGTATGAGGTCCTGAGCGCTCTGGAGCAGGTTTTCATCAAGGATCTATCTATACTTTGCTCCGTTCATCTTTCCCTCGATCCTGGCTAGTTTCCCATTGCCTGCCGCTGAAAAACATCCCCACAGCATGATGCTGCCACCACTAAGCTTCACAGAAGGGTTAGGGCTGGGTGATATGGCCAATATATCATATGGAATCTTTCACATTTGACTGTATTTTATGTTTTTGATTAATAAAAGTTCTACATTTGCTTTGAGTAGTGTGTGACCGTAGGGTGGCAACACATATATTCTACAGTATTTCAATGGGTCTTTCGCCATTCAGATTGTTTTATACTGTTCAATTCAACATCAACCTAAAATAATTTCCAGCATTTCCTGCACTCATTTGAGATAATTTCCACACTGCCATGATATGGGCAAAAAAACTAGACCTTATTTTTAACCAAATGTTGCGATTTAGATCAACACTTGGGTGAACTTTTGGAATCATGGAAATAGTTTATTATAATTCTATAGTTAGTTAGAATATACATAATAGTGGGGACTTTGAATACAGTGTTGTTTGACATGACAACGAATTATTGGACGAGTTATTGTGACAAGGTAGGAACCAAAGTGACGTTCCTTGTTTCCTAGGGGACCTATAAACTTTGCCACATTAAATCTTTATTCATATAGCCATCATATTCATGCTTCGCCGTTTCCTCTTTGATTTAGAAGATACTGTTGCACAAACAACATGCTGATTTAGACCTCCACCATCACTGGTATCAGGCTGTATTAGCTAGCTACGTTTGCTCTGACTCAGTACTTCTATTAGCTAGCGATTAGCATTAGTGGCTAACACGATTTAGCTTAACTTACTAAGAAAATACAAACTAAGTTTGTAATTATAGAATGCATGTCGATTTATATTAAGATCAAATTGTAAACAACATTGTTGTCATCAACATTGTTGCATATGCTGCATTGACCATGCAGACTGAACGAAAATGTCTCGTGGTTAAGCAACAACAAATTAGCTCTTTGAGTGACGGGGTGGGACTCGGTCTGTGGAAAGTGGCTTGGAGAGGGATGACTCAAGTGGCGGAGTAAGCTATAAAAAATGAACGTTACATACGGAGTATCACATTTAAAAAACCAAACATTCAAATACCATTATAGAAGGTAAAGTAAAAACCCAAACCGGTCCATGCATCAATCACGAAATATAGTAAAATACAATATACCGCCCAGCCCTACGTAGGGTTTGATTTGATTCTTTTTTTTTTTGTCCCCATTTGGACTAATCTTCCAAGAGTCCTTAAACATTAAAATAAATGTATAATACAAACACACTTTCACATATAACACACTATTACAAACATACATAATATACTAGCATAATGACCCAATAAATACTCAATCTAAAAAAATATTGGTTCTTCATCTACTTTTGTCCCACAACATTTCTATATACTATATTTAAATTGTTTTAAAATAATGTTTAAATTTATATATTGAAAGGTTTCTAGTTTGCTCAGTTAATTTATTACATTTCTTTATTGCTCTAAATCGAAATGTTCTTTTGCCTATTTCTCTTTTCTGTCTGGATAATGCATAGATGGTGGACAATCTATTCCTAGTATTTACGGAATGTCTGTCTCTTACCAACTGAATACAGTTGTGAATAGAACTTGGCCGTTTTAAATTATGTATATTCTAAAATAAAATAAGCATGTTTTTTTCAATTATCTTGTTGATTGATGACCAACCAAGAACACTGTGCATGACTGCAACAGAAGAACCATATCTCCACCTTAAAACAATCCTTGCTGCTTTATTCTGTGCATTCTGCAGCCTCCTAACACTTGATGATGCATTTCCCCAGACCACCGAACAGTAGTTCACCTGACTCTCAATTAATGCTTGTGTTATTTGCTGAATAATTTTTCCTGGTAAATATTTAGCTATCATTCTGATTATGCATGATGTTTTGATATTTTTTTTTTTACATAGATTAGTTATTTGAGACTACCATGATAAGCAGTTGTCTAGCTGCACTCCCAATAGTTTGGTTTCTGCCACTTCTTCAATTTGTACTCCTCTCATACTTAATTGTATCCCATGCTGTTTTGACCTTTTCCTAGTTGAACAGACCAATATAACTTTTGTTTTCTTGGTGTTTAAAACAAGTATGTTTTGGCAAACCCACTTCCTGATATTCTCAATCTCCTTGTAAAGCCTGCTGTACCTGTTGAACCGATTGTCTTGCTGCATAAATTGTAGTATCATCTGTAAATATAGTAGCTTGAGTTTCAACCAAGGCATAGGGAAAGTCGTTGGTATATATTAAGTAAAGAAGTGGCCCAAGGCAGCTGCCCTGCGGTATTCCATAGTTTAACACACTAGGGGAAGAAAATGAACCATTGATCTAGGTGGACTGTTTCCTGTCAGTTAGATATGACTGTACGCAATTCAATGCTACCTCTTTAAAACCATAATGCATTAATTTTGTCAAAATTCTTTCATGATCCACTAAATCAAATGCTGCACTGAAATCTAAAAGTAGTACACCTACAAATGTGCCATTATCTATAGCATTGAGCCACTGGTCAGTCATGTCAACCAATGCAGTGGTAGTGGAATGGTCTTTGCGATAAGCATGCTGATTGGCTGTAATCAGACCATTATTTTCCATGTACTCCCACATGGAATGCCAGGTTCCCTCCAGATGTGACGCTTGGCATTCAGGCCAAAGAGTTCACTCTTGGTTTCATCAGACCAGATAATATTTTTTCTCATGGTCTGAGAGTCCTTTAGGTGCCGTTTGGCAAACTCCAAGCGGGCTGTCATGTGCCTTTTTACTGAGGAGTGGATTCTGTCTGGCCACTCCACCATAAAGGCCTGATTTTGTGAAGCGCTGTGAGATTGTTGTCCTTCTGGAAGGTTCTCCCATCTCCACAGAGGAGCTCTGTCAGAGTGACCATCGGGTTCTTGGTCACCTCCCTGACCAAGGCCCTTCTCCCCTGATTGCTCAGTTTGGCCAGACAGCCAGCTCTAGGAACTCTTGGTGGTTCCAAACTTCATCCATTTCAGAATGATGGAGGCCACTGTGTTCTTGGGGACCTTCAATGCTGCAGACATTTCTGGTAACCTTCCCCAGATCGGTGCCTCGTCACAATCCTGTCTTAGAGCTCTATGGACATTTCCTTCGACCTCATGGCTTGGTTTTTGCTCTGGCATGCACTGTCAAATGTGGGACCTTATATAGACAGGTGTGTGCATTTCCAAATCTTTTACAATCAATTGAATTTACCACAATTGGACTCCAATGAAGTTGAAGAAACATTTCAAGGATGATGAATGGAAACATGATGCGCCTGAGCTCAATTTAGAGTCTCATAGTGAAGGCTCTGTATACTTACACTACCGGTCAAAAGTTTTAGAACACCTACTCAAGTGTTTTTTTGTTATTTGTACTATTTTCTAAATTGTAGAATAATAGTGAAGACATCAAAACTATGAAACAACACATATGGAATCATGTAGTAACCAAAAAAGTGTTAAAGAAATCAAAATATACTTTATATAGCCACCCTTTCCCTTGGTGACAGCTTCGCACACTTGGCATTTTCTCAACCAGCTTCACCTGGAATGCTTTTCCAACACTCTTGAAGTGAAGAAGTTCCCACATATGCTGAGCACTTGTTGGTTGCTTTTCCTTCACTCTACAGTTCAACTCATCCCAAAACATCTCAATTTGTTTGAGGTCGGGACATTGTGGAGGCCAGGTCATCTGATGGAGCACTCCATCGCTCTCCTTCTTGGTAAAATAGCCCTTACACAGCCTGGAGGTGTGTTGGGTCATTGTCTTGTTGAAAAACAAATTATAGTCCTACTAAGCCCAAAGCAGATGGGATGGCGTCTCGCTGCTGAGTGCTGTGGTAGCCATGCTGGTTAAGTGTGCCTTGAATTCTAAATAAATCAGACGGTGTCACCAGCAAAGCACCACCACACCATAACACCTGCTCCTCCATGCTTTATGGTGGGAACCGCACATGTGGCGATCATCCGTTCACCCACACCATGTCTCACAAAGTCACGGGGTCGGACCCAAAAATGTTGACTCATCAGACCAAAGGACAGATTTCCACCCGTCTAATGTCCATTGCTTGTGTTTCTTGGCCCAAGCAAGTCTCTTCTTCTTATGGATGTCCTTTAGTAGTAGTTTCTTTGCAGCAATTCGACGATGATGGCCTGATTCACACAGATGTGTCTGTTACTTGAACTCTGTGAACCATTTATTTGGGCTGCATTCTGAGGCTGGTAACTCTAATGAACTTATCCTCTGCAGCAGAGGTAACTCTGGATCTTCCATTCCTGTGGCGGTCCTCATGAGAGCCAATTTCATCATAGCGATGGTTTTTGTGACTGCACTTGAAGAAACTTCTTCAAGTTCTTGAAATGTTCCATATTGACTGACCTTCATGTCTTAAAGTAATGGACTGTTGTTTCTCTTTGCTTATTTGAGCTGTTCTTGCCATAATATGGCTATCTTCTGTATACCACCCATCCCTTGTCACAACACAACTGATTGGCTCAAACGCATTAAGAAGGAAAGACATTTCACAAATTCACTTTTAAGAAGGCACACCTGTTAATTGAAATGCATTCCAGGTGACTACCTCATGAAGCTGGTTGAGAGAATGTCAAGAGTGGGCAAAGCTATCATCAAGGGTGGCTATCTGCAGAATCTAAAATATTTTGATTTGTTTATCACTTTTTTTGTTTACTACATGTTTCCATGTGTTATTTCATAGTTTTGTTGTCTTCAATATTATTCTACAATGTAGAAAATAGTACAAATAAAAACCCATGAATGAGTAGGTGTTCTAAAACTTTTGACTAATTGTGTATATAAATAAGGTATCTGTTTTTTATTTTTAATAAATTAGCGAACATTTCTAAAAACCTGTTTTTGCTTTGTCATTATGGGGTATTGTGTGTAGATTCAGGGCTTTTTTTTATTTCATCAATTTTAGAATAAGGCTGTAAAAAGTAACACAATGTGGAAAAGGGGAAGTGTCTAAATACTCTCCGAATCCACAAAACTTTAAGAACACCCGCTCTTTCCTTCACAAAGACTGGCCATGTGAATCTATGATCCCTTATTGATGTCACAAATCCATTTCAATCAGTGTAGATGAAGTGGGGGAGACTGGTTTAAAAAAATGTTTTTTAAGCCTTGAGACTATTTGAGACATGGATTGGGTACGTGTGCCATTCAGAGGGTGAATGGGCAAGACAAAGGTTTGAAGTGCCTTTGAACGGGGTATGGTAGTAGGTGCACGGTGCGTATTGTGTCAAGAACTGAAACGCTGCTGGGTTTTTCACGCTCAACAGTTTTCTGTGTGTTTTCAAGAATGGTCCACGACCCAAAGAACATCCATCCAACTTGACACACCTGTCCTCTACCATTAGCAACTGTAATTTCATTTGTAGGGTAAATTAGTTTAAATTAAATAGACTGAGAACAGAACCACCACAATGTTACTCCCGCCCTTGCCGGCAGGTACAAAAGTAACACAGCCTTGGGAGGGAAGTAACAGCCGGCAGGAAGTGCACAATACCTGTCTTATCTCCATGTTTTTGGTATGTAATGCTTGTTACTTTCAACAAATGTAATATCAGCCATGATTTCACGTATCTATTGAAATAATTAATATTATAGGTTCTAAGTTTATGAAAATGAACAATGTGTCAACATTGCAATGTTGTTCAACCACAATATTTTGTCTTACAATATGAATCAAACTAAATTGGATCACAGAATAGCTATATTAACCCTAATTTTGTCATCTCACTTTAATGGGAATGTGGTAGATGTTTTTCGCCATTTTCAGTGACTATTCATGGTTAGCCCTACCAATCAGGCACGCTCCAGCTGTCTGGAGCTGATCGATCAAGTCAATTGATTTAAGGCATAATTCTAATGTCATATATAATTTTCAAACATTGACGCATGTTGCTATTTTGCAAACATTTATAAAAGCAATATGAACTAGAGGAGACAATGACCTCTGCTTAAATGTTTATTTTCTTTTATTCTAGATCAGATTGCATTGTTACTTCCGTCCCACCTGTCTTTTCTGTAACTTCTCCCAGGCTAACACCCAAGATTAGCTAACTTGATACTTATGCTGGCAATTAGTCGCCAAGTTACCAACTTTTTGTTGGCGAAACATGGTCAGACTGGGCTGTTATGTTGCAGGGAGGTTGTCCTCCGAATTAAAAACATGCCCGACTTCATTACATCATTCTATCTTCCTTGTTATCTGAGAAAATGGGGCATGTTACTTTGGTCCTGGTTCTCCCCTACATTGCATAGATTAACATTGTATAAACTCAGCTAGTTGTGTAATGTTGCATTATCTTGTAATGTGTTTTAATCTCCCTACAACATCTAGTAATGGATGTCCTTAACTTTCTGCTTTTATTTTCTTCTAAGAGCAATACAATGGACCCTTCTCTACTGTTGTAACCTTGGACAACCTTTTCTAATAAGAACTACTGTCAAAATCCCCTCACAATGATCTGAAACTTTGTTTTTATA
The DNA here is from genome assembly GCF_036934945.1 of Oncorhynchus masou masou. Taxonomy (NCBI): domain Eukaryota; kingdom Metazoa; phylum Chordata; class Actinopteri; order Salmoniformes; family Salmonidae; genus Oncorhynchus; species Oncorhynchus masou. Next base: position 75,193,723 of record NC_088235.1, on the reverse strand, counting down.
CACAATGAAATTAAACATACTATCCCTAACTAATCAGGAAATGCTTGGGTATGTTGTGGTGGACTGTATTACAATTGCTTCAACGGAAACCTGGTAAAATTGTTTTGTAGTGTGGATAGCCACTGAATGTCTCTGAATTCACTGTCAGCATGCAGTCAAAGCTATTAACCACTTTAAGGTAACTAGCTAGTGCTTTCATTGTGTCCTGATGTCGACAGCAGATAGGGGTTGTGTTCATAACATGGCTAGCTAGAAACCATTATGAGGGTTAGCGCTTAGGCTAGAATGAACGGCGGCCGGTGCGTGGGAGAGAGAATATCTGTAGAGTTCAAAAAGTCCTTGCACTCAAAACCATGAACAGGAGTAATTACTCTCTGTAAACTTAACTCTAACTTTCTCAAGATGTTACTAAGACACACCTTAAACACTCTTAACGTTAGCGAGTTATTACATTTAAATTACTCTTTTTTTATCATCAATAACGTACCTGAAAACAGGGGAGAAATAATCACGAGAGTGATACGGTGTTGTTTTCTCAATTCAACTTTTAGTTGAATGAGAAAAGACAGCGATTTCCCCAGGAATATGGGTGGAGACCAGAGCAATCGATCTCCGGCTCATAGATTAAGAGCATTTCGTAGATAACAGATTAACAATTTTAGGCACCACAAAATAAAGTAATCAATATAATGTTTACACATTACTCTCACAATTCGTACCCTTTGTACACTTGACGGATTTTAACTTTAACACAATTATATGAATGTTATCAATCTCTATCAACTAATACTGAATGCATCTTTTTAACCTTAGATGTTTTAAGATCCTCACATACTATGAACTTACTAATACTTTTTAATGTATAACAGGCTATGAATATTTCCTTTAACCTGTCACAGTCACGTGTTTAGCAGATGTTATTGCGGGTGTAGTGAAATGATTGTATTTCTAGCTCCGACAGTGCAGTAATATTTAACAATTTCACCACATATACTTAACACACACAAATCTAAGTAAAGGAATTAAAAATATATAAATATATGGACGGGCAATGTCAGAGTGGCATAGATTAAGATGCAGTAGAATAGAATACAGCATATACGTATGAGATGAGTAATGCAAGATATGCAAACATTGTTAAAGTGACATTATTAAAGTGACATTGTTAAAGTGACTAGTGTTCCACGTATTAAAGTGGCCAGTGATTTAAAGTCTATGTATATAGGGCAGCAGCCTCTGTGTTAGTGATGTCTATTTAACAGTCTGATGGCCTGAAGAGAGAAGCTGTTTTTCAGTCTCTCGTATCCCAGTTTTGATGCACCTGTACTGACCTCGCCTTCTGGATGATAGCAGGTTGAACAGGCAGTGGCTTGGGTGGTTGTTGTCCTTGAGGATCTTTTTGGCCTTCCTGTGACATCGGGTGCTGTAGGTGTCCTGGAGGGCAGGTGGTGTGCCCCTGGTGATGTGTTGGGCAGACCGCACCACCCCCTGGAGAGCCTTGCGGTTGCTGGCGGTGCAGTTGCCGTACCAGGCGGTGATACAACCCGACAGGATGCTCTCAATTGTGCATCTGTAAATGTTTTAGGGTTTTTAAGCGCTGTTGCACCTTCTTCACCACACTGTCTGTGTGCATGGACCATTTCAGTTTGTCCGTTATGTGTACGCTGAGGAACTTTACGCTTTCCAGCTTCTCCACTGCAGTCCACGATCCTCTCCTTTGCTTTATTGACATTGAGTGAGAGGTTATTTTCTTGGCATCACACTCCCACAACTACTGTTGTGATGTCTGCAAACTTGATGATTGAGTTGGATGCCTGCTTGGCCACACAATCATGTGTGGTGAACAGGGAGTACAGGAAGGGCAAAGCACACACCCTTGTGGGGCCCCAGTGTTGAGGATCAGTGAAGTAGAGGTGTTGTTTCCTACCTTCACCACCTGGGGGCGGCCAGTCAGGAAGTCCAGGAACCAGTTGCACAGGGCGGGGTTCAGACCCAGGGTCTCAAGCTTAATGATGAGCTTGGAGGGTACTATGGTGTTTAATGCTGAGCTATAGTCAATGAACAGCATTCTTACATAGGTATTCCTCTTGTCCAGATGGGATAGGACAGTGTGCAGTGCGATGGCGATTGCACCGTCTATGGATCTATTGGGGCGGTAAGCAAATTGAAGTGGGTCTGGGGTGACAGGTAAGGTAGAGGTGATATGATCCTTGACTAGTCTCTCAAATAACTTCATGATGACAGAAGTGAGTGCTATGGGGCGATAGTCATTTAGTTCAGTTACCTTAGCTTTCTTGGGTCCAGGAACAATGGTGGCCATCTTGAAGCATGTGGGGACAGCTGACTGGGATAGGGAGAGTTTGAATATGTCCGTAAACACACCAGCCAGCTGGTCTGTGCATGCTCTGAGGACGCGGCTAGGGATGCGGTCTCGGCCGGCAGCCTTGCTAGGGTTAAGATGCTTAAATGTCTTACTCACATCGGCCACGGAGAAGGAGAGCCCCAAGTCCTTCGTAGCGGGCTGCGTCGGTGGCACTGTGTTATTCTCAAAGTGGGTGAAGAAGGTGTTTAGCTTGTCCGGAAGCAAGATGTTGGTGTCCGCGATGTAGCTGGTTTTTCTTTTGTAGTCCATGATTGTCTGTAGACCCTGCCATATACATTCATGTCTGAGCCGTTGAATTGCGACTCCACTTTGTCTCTATATTGACGTTTTGCCTGTTGGATTGCCTTGCGGCAGGAATAACTACACTGTTTGTTTTCTGCTATATTCCCAGTCACCTTGCCATGGTTAAATGCAGTGGTTCGCACTTTCAGTTTTGCGTGAAATCTGCCATCTATCCACGGTTTCTGGTTAGGGAAGGTTTTAATAGTCACAGTGGGTACAACATCTCATATACACTTCCTGATAAACTCAGTCACCGTACCAGTATATTCATCAATATTATTCTCGGAAGCTACCCGGGAACATATCCCAGTCTGCGTGATCAAAACTATCTTGAAATGTGGATTCAGATTGGTCAGACCAGCATTGGTACATCCTATTTGAGTTTCTGCCTACAGGAAGGGAGGAGCAAAATGAATACCAGTGTATTTTTATGTTACCTTTATTTTACTAGGCAAGTCAGTTAAGCACAAATTCTTATTTTCAATGACTAACTGCCTGTTCAAGGGCAGAACGACAGATTTTGTACCTTGTCAGCTCGGGGATTTGAACTTGCAACCTTTCGGTTATTAGTCCAATGCTCTAACCACTAGGCTACCCAGCCGCATGGACAAGACAGAAGATACACTACATTGTTCGATCCACAGGCAATTAATCTAATGATCGTGTATTCTTTATTTGTAATGAACGATCTGAAGGTGTTGGACTTTTTAATACCTGTACATGCCACACAATTGTGACGGGAAGAAACCACGGGCATCATCCAAACGTTCCTTGGGAGATTTCGATAGGTCACAAGTGACTGCGCCACCAGCATGTCATTTACGCCTCGATCACACTGACAGTGTCATGGCATTTTGGTACACCAGAAGTACGTTCAGCTGCGTTTGCCTTGCAGCGTTGTGTTGCAGAGGCAGTTGCAGTGCGTTCTGTGTGGTGAATCCATTGGATTTATCAAACATGGAACATATGCGTCAAACTATGTGTAGACGGCTTGACAGAAATGGTAGCAAAAGGTGAATGTTGAACTTTTGTTGCACACATGTAGATGCTGCTGCGTACCATTTTGCGCAATTACACTGAAGGTGTGATCGAAGCATTACGCATACTTTCGATAAATACAACATATGCAACACACAGAACGCCCTGAAACTGCCTCTGCAACGCAGTGCTGCAAGGAAAACGCAGCGTTCCATTGGAAATGGATGTATTTCAGTACCACTGGTGAACTGGTCAATTATTTAAACTATATATTTTTTTACTCACTGGCTTTCATGTGTTGCTATCCATTGGAGCACAGCTAGGTTGCCCAAAATTCTGGGGCAGGGCTTAGCGAACATCAATTACAGCAATGTTTCCCAAACTCTGTCCTGGCCCCCCCCTGGGTGCACATTTTGGTCTTTGCCCTAGCACTACACAGCTGATTCAAATAATGAAAGCTTGATGAGCTGTGTAGTGTGTGTGTAGTGCTAATCAGCTGTGTAGTGTTGAGGCAAAAACCAAATTGTGCACCCAAGGGGGCCCCAAGACCAAGTTTGCGAAACCCTGAATTAGAGGATGAGTTGGCTTCTGGAAATATCAAATCACTATCCATTGATAAAGGTTAATTTAACAGATAGCCTCCAAGGTTTTTTCTGGATCCAAAAGCTTAGGCGGTGGGTGTGGCACGGGCCGTAACAAGGTGGCACGGTCTGCCCACCTCTTGGTGGTGTAGAGAAATGTTTGCATTTCTAAGCCAATTTCCTGCAATTCTACAATATAGCAATATTGTTTTCAGTTTAAGGCTAATTTCCTGCCATTGTATGCATTTTGCCATGGCTAATGCTGTGTTATTTTGATCAAACATAATAACAAAATCTATACTGCTAAATTCATTCTTCGGGGTATGGAAATGTTGATCAATTGGTATCAAAGGACCTAGCAATGCCAGGAAAACAATCCCCATACCACCGCCCGCCTGAACTGTTGACACCAGGCAGGATGGGGCCATGGATTCATGCTACTTACACATAACACAACAGGAACCGGTATTTGGCGGACCAGGCAATGTTTTTCCACTCCTCAATTGTCAAGTGTTGGTGATCACATGCCCACTGCAGCCGCTTCTTCTTGTTTTTAGCTGATCAGAGTGGAATCCTGTGTGGTCATCTGCTTCAATAGCCGATCCGTGATAATTATCAACAGGTTGTGCGTTCTGAGATACCGTTCTGCACACCACTGTTGTGCCATTCTCCTTTAACGAGCTGTTTTCACCTACAGGACTACCACTGACTGGATGTTTTTTTGTTTTGCGCACAGTTCTCGGTAAACCCTAGACACTGTCATACTCTGGAGGCTGGACATTTCTGAGATACTAGAACCTGCGAGCCTGGCACGGAAGATCAAAACATGCTCAAAGTCACTTAGGTCCTCGTTTTGCCCATTCTAACATTCAATCAAACTGACTGCCTGTCTGCCTGCAACTCACTATCTGTTGGAGCGAAAAAACTGGCCACTGAGTGTGTACGTCCATTATCTTTTCTACATACTCTATATCTGGTTTTAGTTGTTTAAGTTTACACTGAAAGCGCTTTTCAATCCTTACATATTCTCCCACTGTTTTTTCTCCACTGTTTGTACTTAAATAAAATTCTTATGCGAAACGACACAAGGATTTAAATGGCAGAAAAAACCCTGGCCTTTCCTTCTAACCTAGTCTCTGTCTAGTACCCAACAACCAGATGTTCCCGATTTTCAGAGGAAAAGGAAAGTGAGCCTGTGGCGCAACTTACGCTTTTGGACATTAACAATGTGACACTCCATCTTAACTCCTCCTCCACATTTACTGGATTGGTTGAACAGTGCAGTAGAGTTATTTACCAGTAGGTAGAAGATCTATCATCAGGACCTTATTTTATGCCTGCTACACTAGGTCACTCCTAACCTAAACCCACAACAATACCCACAGGCTATAAAAAATAATGAAATACCATCAATTTAAAAGATGGGAATGTCTGAGCAATATGTGCCTCTGCAGAACATTTTCTTTTCAGAACTATTTTGTTTGTTTGGCCTTTAAGTTGTTAATGTGTTGTGGTGGCTCATTTAAAAGAGAGCCATTTCCAAGGCTCAAAATGAATCCGAGTGTGAATCTCAAAAAGGGGCTCCCCTACCACAGCTTGACTGGCAGAAATGGAATCATGTAAATGTAACGTGCATACGTCCTCCATTTCACCTCCATGTCTTAGAAGAGAATGGCAGTGAGTGACTGGGCTGCATTGCTAAATAGCATTGTGTGTTTCTCCCCTGAAGGGAACAACCCATCTTCAGTGCCAGAGCGCACGTCTTCCAGATAGACCCGGCCACCAAGAGGAACTGGCTTCCGGCCAGCAAGCATGCCGTCACTGTCTCCTTCTTCTACGATGCCAATCGGAGTGTGTACCGCATCATCAGTGTGGGGGGCACCAAGGTGAGATGTGAACCCCGCTGGCTCTCTCTTACCAACATGGTCCTCATTGTCCAGATTGCCTTTGATGCAATATGATTGAACAGCAGAGTCCCCTTTGAGTAACACCATTAGTAAGGACCTGCTGTGTCATGTCTGGTAGAGGGTAGTTAGGTGTACCCTTGGCTGCTTCCCAACACACACATTATAGGGGAGCTGGCCTGCTCTTGACTAATGAGCATGTAACATTTTCTAGTCCTGCCTCCCTATACTTGTCCTACAAAGGGTGCTTCAAAGGTAGTCAGAACACATCTTATTATTTTTCTTAGGTCTTTGTCAGTACTAGAGTGAGTGGATGTCCTTACTCAATGAGAATGTTAATGCTCTCGCTCACTGAATGGGTTGATGGATTAAAAAGGGAAATGGTGAACTTTAGACACGTCTGCAATTTAGTACATTTTGTACAATAATGCCTTTGTCTGATGTGTTGGTAATGTTGTTTTTCTCTGTGAATTTATTATCAGTAGGCCCCAGGCAAGGTGGCAGAATCAAGCAGTGATGTGTGAAGTTTTCCTTTGTTGCTTTGTTGATTAGAAATAAGCGGTTGATTTATTTCATGGCCTCTGCCATCCATCATAGGCCATCATCAACAGCACCATCACCCCCAACATGACCTTCACCAAAACCTCCCAGAAGTTTGGCCAGTGGGCTGACAGCCGCGCCAACACCGTGTATGGCCTGGGCTTTGCCACCGAGCAACAGCTTCAGCAGGTTAGTTACCACTATAGACTGTCTCAAATTCAGAATAAACACATTTGTAATGCACACTGGTTGACAAATTACTCTGATACTTATATTTAACTTTTTCTTCTATAGTTTTCAGACCAGTTCAAGGAAGTGAAAGAAGCAGCGCGTCTTGCAAGGGAGAAATCACAGGAGAAATTTGAACTGACCAACCCTGCGCTGAATATCGCCGCCCCACAGGTGAGGCCTGGAATAGCAGTTCGATTATTCTCATAAGTTGACTGCTGAGGCATGACAGATAAGCACATGGCGTAGCAGTGCTACCCCTCAGGACCGTGTGTATATATATATATATAATATATGTGTGTGTAATATACATATAATATAATATATGTGTGTGTATATATACAGTGCCTTGCGAAAGTATTCGGCCCCCTTGAACTTTGCGACCTTTTGCCACATTTCAGGCTTCAAACATAAAGATATAGAACTGTATTTTTTGTGAAGAATCAACAACAAGTGAGACACAATCATGAAGTCGAACGACATTTATTGGATATTTCAAACTTTTTTAACAAATCAAAAACTGAAAAATTGGGCGTGCAAAATTATTCAGCCCCTTTACTTTCAGTGCAACAAACTCTCTCCAGAAGTTCAGTGAGGATCTCTGAATGATCCAATGTTGACCTAAATGACTAATGATGATAAATACAATACACCTGTGTGTAATCAAGTCTCAGTATAAATGCACCTGCACTGTGATAGTCTCAGAGGTCCGTTAAAAGCGCAGAGAGCATGATGAAGAACAAGGAAAACACCAGGCAGGTCCGAGATACTGTTGTGAAGAAGTTTAAAGCCGGATTTGGATACAAAAAGATTTCCCAAGCTTTAAACATCCCAAGGAGCACTGTGCAAGCGATAATATTGAAATGGAAGGAGTATCAGACCACTGCAAATCTACCAAGACCTGGCCGTCTCTCTAAACTTTCAGCTCATACAAGGAGAAGACTGATCAGAGATGCAGCCAAGAGGCCCATGATCACTCTGGATAAACTGCAGAGATCTACAGCTGAGGTGGGAGACTCTGTCCATAGGACAACAATCAGTCTTATATTGCACAAATCTGGCCTTTATGGAAGTGGCAAGAAGAAAGCCATTTCTTACAGATATCCATAAAAAGTGTTGTTTAAAGTTTGCCACAAGCCACCTGGGAGACACACCAAACATGTGGAAGAAGGTGCTCTGTTCAGATGAAACCAAAATTGAACTTTTTGGCAACAATGCAAAACGTTATGTTTGGCGTAAAAGCAACACAGCTCATCAACCACAACACACCATCCCCACTGTCAAACATGGTGGTGGCAGCATCATGGTTTGGGCCTGCTTTTCTTCAGCAGGGACAGGGAAGATGGTTAAAATTGATGGGAAGATGGATGGAGCCAAATACAGGACCATTCTGGAAGAAAACCTGATGGAGTCTGCAAAAGACCTGAGACTGGGACGGAGATTTGTCTTCCAACAAGACAATGATCCAAAACATAAAGCAAAATCTACAATGGAATGGTTAAAAAATAAACATATCCAGATGTTAGAATGGCCAAGTCAAAGTCCAGACCTGAATCCAATCGAGAATCTGTGGAAAGAACTGAAAACTGCTGTTCACAAATGCTCTCCATCCAACCTCACTGAGCTTGAGCTGTTTTGCATGGAGGAATGGGAAAAAATTCAGTCTCTCGATGTGCAAAACTGATAGAGACATATCCCAAGCGACTTACAGCTGTAATTGCAGCAAAAGGTGACGCTACAAAGTATTAACTTAAGGGAGCTGAATAATTTTGCACACCCAATTTTTCAGTTTTTGATTTGTTAAAAAAGTTTGAAATATCCAATAAATGTCGTTCCACTTCATGATTGTGTCCCACTTGTTGTTGATTCTTCACAAAAAAATACATTTTATATCTTTATGTTTGAAGCCTGAAATGTGGCAAAAGGTCGCAAAGTTCAAGGGGCCGAATACTTTCGCAAGGCACTGTATATATATGTGTGTGTGTGTGTATATATATATGTGTGTGTATATAATATGTGTGTATATATATATAATATGTGTGTATATATATATGTGATATATATATATACACTGCTCAAAAAAATAAAGGGAACACTAAAATAACACATCCTAGAGCTGAATGAATGAAATATTCTTATTAAATACTTTTTTCTTTACATAGTTGAATGTGCTGACAACAAAATCACACAAAAATGATCAATGGAAATCAAATGTATCACACCCATGGAGGTCTGGATTTGGAGTCACACTCAAAATTAAAGTGGAAAACCACACTACAGGCTGATCCAACTTTGATGTAATGTCCTTAAAACAAGTCAAAATGAGGCTCAGTAGTGTGTGTGGCCTCCACGTGCCTGTATGACCTCCCTACAACGCCTGGGCATGCTCCTGATGAGGTGGCGGATGGTCTCCTGAGGGATCTCCTCCCAGACCTGGACTAAAGCATCCGCCAACTCCTGGACAGTCTGGATGGAGCGAGACATGATGTCCCAGATGTGCTCAATTGGATTCAGGTCTGGGGAATGGGCGGGCTAGTCCATAGCATCAATGCCTTCCTCTTGCAGGAACTGCACACTCCAGCCACATGAGGTCTAGCATTGTCTTGCATTAGGAGGAACCCAGGGCCAACAGCACCAGCATATGGTCTCACAAGGGGTCTGAGGATCTCATCTCAGTACCTAATGGCAGTCAGGCTACCTCTGGCGAGCACATGTAAGGCTGTGCGGCCCCCCAAAGAAATGCCACCCCACACCATGACTGACCCACCGCCAAACCGGTCATGCTGGAGGATGTTGCAGGCAGCAAAGCATTCTCCACGGCGTCTCCAGACTGTCACGTCTGTCACATGTGCTCAGTGTGAACCTGCCATCACACCTCCTCCTCCATGCTTCACGGTGGGAACCACACTTGCGGAGATCATCCGTTCACCTACTCTATGTCTCACAAATACACAGTGGTTGGAACCAAAAATCTCAAATTTGGACTCCAGATCAAAGGACAGATTTCCACCGGTCTAATGTCCATTGCTCGTCTTTCTTGGCCCAAGCCATTCTTTTCTTCTTATTGGTGTCCTTTGGTAGTGGTTTCTTTGCAACAATTCGACCATCAAGGCCTGATTTCACGCAGTCTCCTCTGAACAGTTGATGTTGAGATGTGTCTGGTACTTGAACTCTGTGAAGCATTTATTTGGGCTGCATTATCCGAGGCTGGTAACTCTAATTAACGTATCCTCCTGCAGCAGAGGTAACCCTGGGTCTTCCTTTCCTGTGGCGGTCTTCATGAGAGCCAGTTTCATTATAGCGCTTGATGGTTTTTGCGACTGCACTTGAAGAAACTTTCAAAGCCCAGTACACTAAATTTGTTAAACAATATTTTTTTCAATTTATTCTTTATTTTTAAAGAATAAATATACTTTTTTTTCACTGTTCAAACATTTACATCAGAAGATGCAACGTTGGGGCCTCCCTAGTGGCGCAGTGGTCTAAGGCAGTGCTTGAGGCATCACTACAGACCCGGGTTTGATCCCAGGCTGTGTCACAAGTGGCCATGACCGAGAGTCCCATAGGACATTTTCACAAAAGTGCTGCACTGGGCCTTTATTAGTCCTGTATTAGTGGACTGATATAGACGTCTTCAGTACGGGCAATCATTTTTTTCTGCTTCCCTCCTGTCTGCTAGAAAAAAACACCGCACCCCCACCGCAAACTACTTCCCGTGGCTATTCCTCCAAAGATTCTCTTGTACCATGTTGTGTGCTGAAAGGCATTAGGGTTGTTATGTTTCTTGAGAATTAATATGGGATATATTATCACTGGGTTACGTTTGAAGGATTTGCTGTATAAATAATGACAGCTTGAGCCAATGTGGGCGGGAGACACAATTTATACACCGCACAAACTCTGTAAATACAAACTAATTGCGTTTGGAAATCACATTGTTATACAGCTCGTTGTTACAGAGCCAACCTGAATCGATGGCTCGTCCAATTCATTTGAATGGCTATTTCAGCAAAGTAATTGTAATCCATTGTTTGATAAGTGCTAGGGCCATTTTGGTTATTTGTTTTGGTTTCAACATGCATTGAATGAGAGCTGTGTATGTGCTGCAAACAACTAACAACAAGCCATTGAACATGAGTAGCTGCCAACAGTATAAGGCAAACATATTTTTTTTCAGAATAGCGCTAGTCTCGGGGGAAGCAGTTCTCCATACTGTCTACAGCCAACCAGAGCCTTTGTGTAACTGTACAATAGCCCCGCTGTTTAGCATATTGAGATAAACCGGCATTAGGCGGCATCCTACTGGCATGAATTCCTATTATGCATGACTATGAACAATGGGCAGTATAGAGTAGATACCCCGGGAAGTCATTGTTTGTTATTGTTATTCATAAATGTGACACAACTTCAACAATACAGCAGAAACAACGGTACATTCTTCTTCATAGCTTTCCTGGTTTGTGATATTCTCGAGTCATGTTTTACAAGGCACATCTTACAGCTGGGCTTATTTTGATGTGATCTGATTTCGCTCTGTTTTTATCACATTAGTTCAACAAACTATGCCCCCGTGTCCGTTGACACCAGGCGGAAACATTCCTTTGGCTACTGTGGGAATGTATAATGTAATTGCAGTGGGGTCACCTAGGAAACTGGCTGGAGCACAGCGCATTTCTTTGTACAGTTCACTGACTCATTCCTCTCCTCCATCTAGAGTACACTCATCTCTGTCCTTTCAGCCACACACACACAGTCTGGCTTTGGCTTTCTGTTTGACTTGTAGATTAGATAAGTCAAAAGTATCGATTTGTGTTCTATGAATTAAACACAAGTGGTGCAGTTTCATGTATGAAATATATGCCGACATTTAGCATACACACGGCGGTCCTAATATGACACCACTTCATGAAAGAATTACTGTAATTGACTTAAGTCATTATGGTTATGGTAGACGTGTTGTCACGTCTGTGATATAACTGTAAAATCTTTGTCTGGAGGTCCTGTATTTTAGTGTTGAAAAGCTTAATAGTGACTTTATTTTGTAGCTGGAGGGACAGCTACAATAGAAGCGTGGATAAGAGCGTCTGCCAAATGACTTAAATGTAAATGTTGATGCTCCAGGTTTTGGTACCTCTCCTCTCCCATTGTATTAATTCACCACACTCCAAACCTTACAAGCCCTGGCCACTGACAAATAGCATGGGTACACCCACTTCTTTCACTGCCTCCAAGGCAGCAGCACACTCCCACTGATGCAGAGCTATGTGGTTAGGTTGCATCTCAACAGTCTAAAGTATATTACTTTCATCCTCGGCTTCGTATCTGATAGCTGAAAGCAATATGCTTGATGTCTATTGGGAATTAGCTTTCACCTGTCCACTTCTTTCACATTTTTTGTCAGAGCAGATGACAGAAAGGAGATAAGGAGAGGAAGCCACATTTGTCTACTGAGATGTGAAGTCTGCATTCGAGGCGTGGGTCGCGTCATGCTGAAGGCACATCATGGTCATTCATGACAGGAGCCTCGAACTTCCCTGTGAACCAGGGCTACACATGATGGCAGCCATATGAAAAGGGCAGATGGTTGTGCTCGAGTACGACGGTTGTCTATATTTAATATGACCTCACCGTTAAGAACCCACAAAGAGAGCCGGCATGTACCGAAATATGCCTCTGATGCAAGGGCTTATTAATTAATAACGCTGGTTCGGGGTCTCAAGGAAACCAAGTGTAAAGGAAAGGTATAAAGCAAGGAAAATAGGTTTGACAAAGACCAATAAATAAGCAAACAGTGGTGATGTACTTGGTTTGCGGTAGCACAGGGTTATAACTTTGGTTTAATATTTTATAGCTGTTTGAAATTAAAATATCGTTTTTAATCATCTCATCCTCTTCCTTTTATGGTCATGAAACTCAGAGCTTTATTCTATAGCCCTACTATATATGATATTTTCCTAGAGAAATTGTTGTAACAATGGGTACTTCTACATGATTAGTAATTACCTAGAACCAAATTTCAATGAGTCTCACAGAATCCAAAAGGAAATTAGCATGTAATTATCATTATACAATGTAATTACAAAATATCAAGGGAATAGCTGACTGAAATAAAGCATAACCAGCTACTATCTTTGTTTTAGGGTTGTTTTTTGTTGTTGCATAAAATGGTGTCACCGGAACAGACAGTATGACACTGAAATATTGCTGATTATTGCTCTCTCTTTTTTTAAGCTCTGTTCATGAAAACACACTTATCTCTCTCTCTCTTCTTTCTCTTCTCACCTATTCTCTTTTCCCCCCACGCGGGTTCCCTCTGCCTCACTGCCACTGATCCACCATCTGCTTGCTCATCTCACAGCTCTCTCAGGTTAGTGTCATGTCTATTACACCTCTTTTCTCTCTGCTGCCGACTGGCACGGAGAGCGCACTCCCTGCACGTTATTCCAAAGGCATTCCCCTCATCACATCCCAGATGGCCTACTTCATGATGCCTTTTCAATGGGACTTGGGAGTTCCTAGAAGACCCCCTAGTGTTTCCATGAGACATTGTTCTCAATAATGCAGTTGCAGTATGATGAGGGTAGATTTGGAGAGTGGGAAAGAGAGAAAAAAAAGCATATCATTCCATGATCAAATACAATCTGTCTGTACATTTTAAGGGAGAAGATTCCACTTGCGATATCATCATTTGAATTACAACCCTAATGAGCTATTCCGCTCGTTAGGATGTAGTACTGTCGTATGTTTGCACTTGCTCCAATTGGAATGCACTAGCCAACGATGAGGGAAAACTGTTGGAAATTTGTAATCCATTATTACTTAAACATGATCCACATTGTGAATAATTTAGAGAACTGTGCTCCCTAGCCATTGACTTTGGTGTGTGGAGTTGTCTTAGCTTTGATTTCTTGCTCTTCACTTTTGGACCGAGCTAGCGCTAGCTCTGTTTTGAATGCTGGCCCTGTGCATTTTTTTTATCCACGTTTTTTTAAGTATAGTGAGGGAGTAGCTAGGTCGTAGAAACAACTTCCTTGGGGGAATACACACAGGCGGACTCTGAGACTAATTAATAATAAAAGATTTTCTGAGTGCAGGGGTGTAATGCCTCACCGATGCACTCGGCGCTTGTCGAGCTCAAGTTTAGTTCCCTTTCAGTCAGTCAACTTTGGTACAACATACTTATGGGGTGTCGAACTCGCACGACTTCGGTTGAAGGATCTACAATCACTCCTGACAAGGCCAATTAAATCCGCGCCTCACTGGAAGCCCCGCCTTCCACAGGTGATAAGCGTGAGGCTCGGATTCATTCCTTCAATTATTCCGCACTTCACCTCTGTGTGAACAACAACGATTCACGCTACCTAAACAAACACGAGAATGTCTTACTTTGCGTCAACTAAACTGCCCCGTAGTGGTAGAGCATGCTTACTCCCTGGACGCTGTGTGCTGACGTTTGTATGGTTCTTCTAAGTTTTCTAATCACAAACAGTTATTCTTCAAATTATTTGGCCTGGCTATAGCAAATAAGTAAAATGTCTTACGAAATTTAAAAAGGCTAACAACCCTCCATATTTTGTTGCGTTATTCTAAAATGTATTAAATTGCTTTTCCCCGCAATCTACACACAATACCACATAATGACAAAGCTCAAACAGGTTTTTAGAATTTTTTGCTAATTTATAAAAAATGTAAAAAACTCAAATTTACATAAGTATTCAGACCCTTTACTCAGTACTTTGTTGAAGCACCTTTGGCAGTGATTACAGCCTCAAGTCTTCTTGGGTATGACACCTCGAGTCTGGCACACTTGTATTTGGGGAGTTTCTCCCATTCTTCTCTGCAGATCCTCTCAAGATCCTTCAGGTTGGATGGGGAGTGTCGCTGCACAGCTATTTTCAGACGTTCGATCGGGTTCAAGTCCGGGCTCTGGCTTGGCCACTCGAGGACATTCAGAGACTTGTCCCAAAGCCACTCCTGCATTGTCTTGGTGAATCTTCACCCCAGTCTGAGGCCCTAAGCACTCTGGAGTAAGTTTTTATCAAGGATCCACTTTGCTCTGTTCATCTTTCCCTTGATCCCGACTAGTCTCCCAGTCCCTGCAGCTGAAAAACATTCCAACAGCATGATGCTGCCACCACCATGCTTCACCATAGGGATGGTGCCAGGTTTTCACCAAACGTGACACTTGGCATTCAGACCAAAGAGTTCAATCTTGGTTTCATTAGACTAGAGAATCTTGTTTCTTATGGTCTGAGAGTCCTTTAGGTAACTTTTGGCGAACTCCAAGCTGGCTGTCGTACCTTTTACTGAGGAGTGGCTTCCTCCTGGCCAATCTACCATAATGGCCTGATTGGTGGAGTGCTTCTGGAAGGTTCTCCCATCTCCACAGAGGAACTCTGGAACGCTGTCAGTGACCATCAGGTTCTTGGTCACAAAGGCCTTTCTCCCCCGATTGCTCAGTTTGGCCGGGCGGCCAGCTCTAGGGAGAGTCTTGGTGGTTCCAAACGTCTTCCATTTAAGAATGTGGTTTTGGGGACCTTCAATGCTGCAGACATTTTTTTGGTACCCTTCCACAGATCTGTGCCTCGACACAATCCTGTCTCTGAGCTCTACGGACAATCCCTTCGACCTCGGCTTGGTTTTTGCTCTGACATGCACTGTCATCTGTGGAACCTTAAATAGACAGGTGTGTGCCTTTCCAAATCATGTCCAATCAATTGAATTAACCACAAGTGGAAAATCAAGTTGTAAAAACATCTCAAGGATGATCAATGGAAACAGGATGTGCCTGAACTCAATTTCGAGTCTCATATAGCAAAGGGTCTGATTACTGATGTAAATAAGACATTTCTGCTTTTTATTTTAAATACATTTGCAAAAATGTATTAAACCCCCTTTTCACTTTGTCATTATAGGGTATTGTGTGTAGATTGAGGGAAAACATTTCTCTAATCCGTTTTATAATAAGGCTATAACTTAAGAAAATGTGCTAAAAGTCAATGGGTCTGAATACTTTCCGAATGCACTGTACAATACAGAGAATTGTCGTTCAGTATCCACTGGCATACAAATGAAAGGAAGCATTGCAACTGGGGCAATGTTCCTTCGAATTTAAATCATTTTAAAAGGAAAGAGCCATATGCTGCTTCATGCTCTACAAAGTAATGCGTTTAGCAGCTGTGTGGCTCCCCATGGTTGCTTGTTCAACTTTGAACCTGCGTTGCGGATACAGATGTAGGATCTTCATTTGATCACCCTGTTGCAGGATAATTTCCTGCAAGGCTTCTGAAGTTCGTAATTTTCACTTTGAAATGTCAGACTTGATTTTCCCTTTATGGAAAACGTATCAACCCCTACAAAAATGTCCAATAATTATAAGCCCCATAATAATTCACACTTCCTGTTTCTGTAGGGTTATTTAGCAAAATGGCTCAAATTAAGATCCTACATCAGTATGGAGGTTGATAAAGGACATAATTACTTTTGGCAACCTGTTGTTTTGGATGAAGTGTCTGAATCTATAGCGACAGCTTGTCATCTTCTTCCTGTCATGTTATTGTACTAACGAGGGCTAATGTTTCAACCATTTATCTTTGTCAGGTAACAGAAACGGTACAATACCAATACAGAATTTTTAAAAACAGTTTGAATGTCCCTCGAACAATAAATATCTACTCACATCACAAATGCTGAGCGGCCCTGTTTCTGTCTCATTGTACAGCCCCTGAATGTCAATGCTCCAACTGGCAGGGGAATAGCTATGACAAATAGAGATATGCAGTGTGAAATGAGTAGTCATTCCGCTCCCTTTTCAGATCCAAACAAATTATTTGAATTGAATGGGAACACTGTAGGACATGCTCAGTCTTTATTTTAAGCGTTCATGTTTTCTTAAAGGGATGCTTCGTGTTTGATCTACTTCCCCTGAGTTGGATGAACTCGTGGATACCATTTGTATGTCTCTGTGTCAAGTATGAAGGAAGTTGGAGGTAGTTTCGCGAGCCAATGCAAACTAGCACTAGCGCAACGATGAAGTCTATGGGTATCTGCTACCATGCTAATATATATATATATATACCCATAGACTTCCAGTCATTGCACTCATGTTAGTTAGCAATTGCGCAAGATAGCAACTTACTTCAAACTGCACACAGACATAAAAATGGTATCCACGAGTTCATCTGACTAGGGAAGTTGATAAAAGGCCTCATTGCCAAAATCCCGAAGTATCCCTTTAATTCCCGTAACAAGCACACCAAATTCAGATACAGACAGAGATATCAGAGAGAGATCCCTATGTGTGGTCTGTTAGTTCAGAAAGACACATGAGATGGACACATCACTTATTCATCCACGATTTTAACCAAGAGCTCACATTTGTATTAAAAACATATTGAAGTGAGCCCTGGTTTGTCTAAATCAATCCTTAGGCCTGTTAGGCCGTTCTAGAGTTATGTCAGGTTTGGCCAACTCACCTCCTGGAGACCCACTGGGATATGCAGGCTTTTGGAACACCTCATGTTGTAACACACCCAATTAAGCATATCAAAGTCTTACTGAGCAGCTAATTAGTAGAATCAGGTGTGTTAGAGTAGGGCTTGAGCAAAAACCTGCATACCCAGTAGCTCTGCAGGAGGCTGGTTGGCCACCCCTTCCCTTCATAATGTAGAGTAGTTGTGGTCAGCTTCATTGAGCTTTGACAACGAAGAAGAGTTGAACATACAGTAGGATTGGAGGTGTCCGGGTAACTCATTTCCATAATATCCTTCCTGTCACTAATCATGTCCCTGTGGTCCCCCAGGACTTATCAGAGGACCGCCACTCGCCGCCGCTGCTGACTGTCAACGGACCCGAGGACAAGCTGTTCCGCAGCAAGAGCGCCGACATGGAGCAGCTGACGTCAGAGAAGGAGCGCATTAAGAAGATGCTGTCTGAAGGGTAATGTTATGGAACAGCCCCCCCCCCCCCCTGCACACAGCAGTTTGCCAAACACACACCTCGTAGTTACACAATGAGATCCAAAAAAGTCTACTTCCATTGTGCCACCATGGTCATTGTTTACAGTGGCTAGGTCTCCCTTGGGAAAGAGGTATTCTGAGCTCAGTGTGACTTCCTGGTTAAATGAAGGTTAAATTTAAATACTGCAGACCATGTATAAAATGTAAAGCATACAGTGCACACTATTTTTCTCCAAATGGTAATAATGTGCCACCCCGTCGGTGTGAAGTCACATTGGTGTCTTCAAATAACCTTTCAAATTAGCTGGCACCAGATTGTGACATTTTATTTTAATTGTGGTAGCATGGTGTGACATTTTCAATGTAAAATGTAAATGTAGCCTACTGTCTCCCACTATCTGGTGTTGTCGTGCAACTGTTGGGTTACCTAGTGAGTCACTGAGCAGCTATCACGTGTCGCCAGGCATAGTGTGTGTTCCCCGTCATCTGATTTCTGGGGCAGAGTTTGCGCTAACGTGCCAGATGATGATAGAGGTTCAGTGGCTTGTGGTGCGAAAGCGTCAATGTGATCACAACGGCAGAGGTGAAGACTTTTTAGAACATGGGATATATGGTGCCTAAGTGAATGGAAAGGAACACGGACGCTGAGCTCACTTAATAGGATGATGTGACCTGGGAAACTGTCGCACACGATTTAACTCACCGCTACGTTAGGGAGGAAGCAGCGTGCGTGGCGAGAGGAAAGCAGATTAGTGCTTAAAGCAAACCATTTAGATAATAGCTCCTATATAGAGTGTATGGGATGCGTTTTAGCTGTGGAAATGTACTAGCAAAATCAAGCCATGGCCCTAGGCGGTATGGTTTCTTCTATTGTGGAGGTTGTTGTGAGTGGGAGGTTGAGCCCAATGACAGGTGGCCACTGACCTGTATGAGGCTGAGTCATGTGCAGTTAAAACATGGTCATTAATGAGGCTCTACAGCAGAGCCATTCAAACACCAGTCTGCCTTCCATCCCACCCAAGCACATAATATACAATTTTAAAATGTTCTCTGACAAACCCTCCTTGTTCTTTTCTTGCATGTAATGAGAGTTCTATGTTGTTTTTTTTTAGTTTTTAGTGCCTGTTGCTATGGTGAGTTGGTTGGTAGTTGGCAGACAGTTAGAAACGGCATGGGGGTGTTTTTTTGCCTGAGGCCTCAGTACTTTAGAAGATGCTGGTCTTAGAAAACTGTTTGGAATCTCCCGCAAATTATTTGAAAGCTCTTGTCCATTCAATATAATGACTTTAATTGTCCCCCATTCTGGCATGACAGGAATTCTAAAACCACTTAATAGCTGTACTGTATACCATTTGGGGAGCAGTACTTTGCACCTGACTATGACCTCTGATTTGTCTGATCATGGTGCACTTATCTTCTGATTTGGTTTTTCCCTCCAGGTCCATATGTGAGATTAACCTGGAGGCAGAGCTGTTCACCCTGCAGGATAGCAACGCTAAACTAGTGGCGGCGCTTCACGAGGCTAACACTGGCGTGGAAGAGTGGAAGAAACAGCTGGCTGAGTATCAGGAGGAGACTGGCAGGCTCCGAGATCAGGTAAGAGTTACGGTGACAGACCACTGCTATTCCGGTTGTCTGCATCCCAGCTAACTGGTCTGGATCCATAATGGTAGATTATTAGGTTTAAAGAGGGGGTAACCCTTACACTTTGCCACTTTGGTGGTCAAAGTGGGATCGTGCCCATGAGAAAGACCATTCTCAAAGCAACATCATATGAAGATCTACTGAAGATCAGTGGTCACATGGTAGTTAAACTGGGGTTATGTCAAAGGACTGTGCTGACATTTGGCTGCAGGTTCCACCGGTTTGATAACATTTTTTATGTATCACTGTTGATGTGCCTGGATAATCAGAGGGAGAAATGTGTTTAGCTTAATTTAAACTTAATTGGAAAAAGAGATATGTCCTTGGTCAAGCTTATTGAGGTTCTTTCATGTGGCAGATTAAACTACCAGCATAACATCTTCTGGAAGAAATTAGCTGTCAACAGTCCTATTTTAGCTTCAGGCACTGAGGGGAACAACATCCATCTCAGTCCAAAAAAAAGCTAAGGTTATCCACTTCTGCAACAAAGTCAACCAGGTGGTTGGAAGTAGACCATGTCTCCAGGGCTTGGCGGGGCGGTGAAGCAGTTTGAGGACAGGACACCCTATTTCCCCCTGCCCTAGTTGTGGAGGAAATGACAAATCACCCAGAGGGAGAGCAGGCAAGACATTGGCTAGGATTTTCTACCAAGCCACCATTTAAAGTAAGCCCTTTCCTCTCCAGGCTCTCCAAGCGGTAGACACGCTTTACTGAAGGGGTCGGTTTATTTTCGGGGGTATCTCTGACACTGCAGAGATGCTCTGGTCCCCAGCCTACTCTCTCATGTCTTGCCTTGCACTTCTGTAGACAGTAGCTGAGATGCGGTAGGAGCGAAGCGAGGAAGTTTTTAAATACAAACTATACCAAGGGACAGTAGAGTGCACACTGTTTTAAAATCCCATTTGTTGGTTCTCTCAAAATGCTAACATTGTTCATACAAGCTCTTTTCAGGTAATTTCACCATAATGTATTCGACTTGAGCTCCTATTCATTTTCCTGCAAGGCAATTTGATAACTGTTTTAGAGATGAAAGGAGAATTTCAGAAAGGACTATTTTCATGTATGTTGGGGTTAGATTGGCTTCAGGTGTCATCAGTAAAACTGTTGTCCATGTTGTCAGCGGTGGTGTGAAAGGGCTGTTGTGAGCAAGCAGTAACATCATTCCCCCGGGGACTTGCTGTCACATGGATTTGACAGGATGGGGTTGGGTCCTATCGGAATGCTAGATGCCCTTAGAGCAGCTTTCTCAAGTGCTGCTGGATGGCATGACATGGAATCTTAAAGGGCCACTTTGAAATTCACTCTGAAGATGCGGAGGAGATATAAAGGGAGAGATGGTAATTGTGAAGGCTGAGCAGAAACCCATGCAAACTTCAGTTTTCAATAAACAAGTCTGTTTTGTTATACAATTCTAACCATGTTCCTATCTGGTGTTAAAGTGAAGATAATTGGCGTCAAGTAAAAGTTTTGATTTCAAGGGGTTAATAGTTTCTCTCTTTTAATCACTGTTACTCCCCACATGAGCCTATGTGGAATTCAAACCTTTGAGTCACGATTTATTTGTAAAAGTAGGTCAAATAAATCAGTTTGGCAATTAATAAAAGTAAAGTAAAGGGGGATACCTAGTCAGTTGTACAACTGAAATTCTTCTGCATTTAACCCAACCCCTCTGAATTAGAGAGGTGCGGGGGTGTGTGGGGGGGATGTCATAATCGTCATCCACGTCTTCTGCGCCCGGGGAACAGTGGGTTAACTGCCTTGCGCAGGGGCAGAACGACAGCTTTTTACCTTGTCAGCTCGGGGATTCGATCCAGCAACCTTTCGGTTGCTGGATCGAATCTAACGTTCTAACCACTGGAATTGTGATACAGTGAAATAATCTGTCTGTAAACAATTGTTAGAAAAATTACTTGTGTCATGCACAAAGACAATGTCCTAACTGACTTGCCAAAACTATAGTTTGTTAACAAGAAATTTGTGGAGCGGTTGAAAAACAAGTTTTAATGACTCCAACCTAAGTGTATGTAAACTTCCGACTTCAACTGTATAAGATATATAGAGATATTATTTTACAATCTTTTTTTAGATATTTTCTTTTTCTTTCTATAGTTGCCTAAAACTCTCAAGTTTTAAGAAACAGGGAAGGACAAGACGCTTCTATAACTCTCATCCCCTTGAAAGGAGCACAATCAAAACAAAACTCATCTCCAATATGGAAAAACGTGCAGTCATAATAAATTGACTGCCCACCCTTGAAAGACAATCAGCAACCAAGTTGTCCTTACCACGGACATGTCTGATTTCAAGGGGAAATTCCTGTAATATCCGTTGTAACTTTTCTCTCGTGATTTTCCTCAGTGGAATGGCCTGAAGGAAACAAATGGCAGCGCACACGATGGTCAAGAGAAACTGATTTTCACTATTTGCTTTGGGCAGAGAATACGATGCGATTATCTGAGGATAGAGCCCCATAAAAACCAACTATTTCAACCAGCACAGATGTAACAAAATCACAAACTGCAATAAAATAAATTGTTTACCTTTGACGATCTTCCTTTGTTTGCAATCCCAATGCTCATTGTTACACAATGAATGATCTTTTGTTTGATAAAATCCATTTTTATAGCTTAACACGAAACATTTTGTGAACTGCTTGTGTCGAGAATTCAGTCTCATTCCATTTTCGATGACAGATTCGATGTAAATACACACACTAAACGGGAATTTTCCAGTCATGTTTGGTTTCATTGCAATCAACTGCTTTGTTTGTAACACAACCAAACCTGATGGGTCATTTCGCGGGACGTATTGACTGAAAGAAACCGATTTGACAACAATCATCCTCAACAAGTAATGACATCATTGTGCACCAATGATATGATCGCTGTTTCGTTGATTGACTGTATTTTAACCCAATGACCACTGATCGTCTTGAAATCTAGCTGGGTAGATAGCCAATGAGCTGAGGTAAACGGCAATATGTAATAGTGTTGGAAGATCAACCCATGTAGTAAATGCCGGCGTAAAGAGGTTCAAGATTCATACCGGAAGGAGCCACGCATGTTACGCACAGCGTTGTTTTGGTAAAGCGCATCTTCAGCTGTTTATATATCAATCAGTATGGCAACTAAGTCAGGGAAAGCTAAATCTAAGTCTAGATATACAGATGTACACACAATTTTAGAAGAAATTGATCGGGAAAGGGAGACAGAATGTTGGAGGATGATTCATTTAGCGATTCCCAAATGGAGGAATATTTTTTGAACGGAGAGGACATCGTTTTGGACTGGTAAGTTTTTCTTATGCCAATGCCGTTGTTTGAAATTAATAATATAAAATATTATTTGTGAAATGAAATAGCCTATTTGAGGCTGTTGGGGGGAGGGCAGGCCCACAACAATGGCCAAAGTTCTAGGGAGTTTTTCCTAGCCACCGTGCTTCTACACCTGCATTGCTCGCTGTTTGGGGTTTTATGCTGGGTTTCTGTACAGCACATTGAGATATCAGCATGTGCAACTTTGAGATGTCATAATGCTTTGCAATGACGAGCAGATTCGCCTTTTTACATTTATCTAGCAACTCCCATGTAGGGTTTTCCACAAATGCTTAAAGTTCATGTTTATTTTATAAGCCCGTGTGTTTATGCAACTTTCAAAATGATTCCAACAGTCTCAGGGTGGATGTCAGTGACAGAAACTATGATAGAAGTGTATTTTGAACATTCAAATATCTGGGCACAGCAGAGCTTCTGAGTAGGTGATTAGAGCGACTACCATACACATGGGAAACAAGATCCCAGACAAGCCCCCATTTTGTTATGTTCCCCAGCAAGAAAAAAAATTGTCGCTCAAACAGATAGGGGAACTAACAAAGAGTCACTGACAACCAAAACAAAACAGGTGGGGGTTTTAGGAGGGGTTCTGAAAGACACTCAGGGGGTGTATACTGAACGTTGACGAGCAACAACAACCTAAAGACACCCACCATAAGCTTTCACTAAATTTTCCCAAGAACAGGCAAACAAAATTAAAGACAGGACGCAAAACAAAAAGTGGAGCAAAACAAAAACCGGTAAGATCAGATAAAGGATTGGTCTTTTAGAAATCAAATGAGGAGTGCCAACTAAAGGTGCTAACCCTCCACATCTCTCAAGACAACTGGAGTGCTGGGCAAGCCACTCTTAAATATTAACTAGGCCAGCCCAGGTGAAACACCTTCCCACAAACGAGATGACAAACCAGCACAGATGTAACACATACTGACTAACGAAGTGAAGCGAATCTGTGCACTCCTCATGCCAAAATCCAAATATAAATGGAAAAAAACAAATCCTGTAATAGCATGTACACTAGGATTTAAAAAGTCCTTTCTTGTTATTCTCTCCGGTGTTGTGTGTTGGCAGGTGGCAGAGCTGGAGGCTCAGAGCGGGCGGCCTGGTCCCAGTGAATCTGAGACGAGGGATGAGCTGACCCAGACGTTAGAGGAGTTGGAAGCCTTGCTCAAAGCTAAAGACGAGGTGAGACCCGGGGCTCAGACACACTTTCCAGGCAGCCAGGTACTGCTAGCCTGTTGATGCTCTGGGGGCGCTATTTCATTTTTGGATGAAAAACGTTCCCGTTTTAAACAAGATATTTTGTCACAAAAAGATGCTCGACTATGCATATAATTGATAGCTTTCGAAAGAAAACACTCTGACGTGTCCAGAACTACCAAGATATTTTCTGTGCGTGCCCTAGAACGTGAGCTTCAGGCAAAACCAAGATGAGACGGCATCCAGGAAATGAGCAGGATTTTTGAGGCTCTGTTTTCCATTGTCTCCTTATATGGCTGTGAATGCGAGAGGAATGAGCCTGCCCTTTCTGTCGTTTCCCCAAGGTGTCTGCAGCATTGTGACGTATTTGTAGGCAGATCATTGGAAGATTGACCATAAGAGACCACATTTACCAGGTGTCCGCCCGGTGTCCTCCGCCGAAATTGGTGCGCAAAAGACAGCTGCCAGTATTTTTCCATGGGATACAGAGAGGAAAGCAAGCTTCCACAAACTGCATATCAATGAAGAGATATGTGAAAAAACACCTTGAGGATTGATTCCAAACAACGTTTGCCATGTTTCGGTCGATATTATGTAGTTAATCCGGAAAAAGTTTTACGTTGTAGGTGACTGAATTTTCGGTTCGTTTCGGTAGCCAGACGCAATGTAGAAAACGGAACGATTTCTCCTACACACAGACGCTTTCAGGAAAAACTGCGCATTTGGTATGTAACTGAGAGTCTCCTCATTGAAAACATCAGAAGCTCTTCAAAGGTAAATGATTTTATTTATTTGGTTATCTGGTTTTTGTGAAAATGTTGCGTGCTAAATGCTACTCAAAATGCTATGCTAGCTTTGCATACTCTTACACAAATTAGTCAATTTCTATGTTTCAAAAGCATATTTTGAAAATCTGAGATGACAGTGTTGTTAAGAAAAGGCTAAGCTTGAGAGCAGACGCATTATTTTCATTTTATTTGCGATTTTCAGAAATCGTTAACGTTGCGTTATGCTAATGAGCCTGAGGCTTTAGTCACGATCCCGGATCCGGGATGGGGCCTCAAGATGCCAGTCTTCTAGGCTGTCTAGATAGCACCGTTGAAAGAAACGAGTGAGGTACAAGCTGAGGTTTTAACTTGAGAATTTCAAGAAACCGATTTTTCGAGCACTTCCCATGTGGAGGTTTCCTTGGTAGATGTGCTTTGCATACTCTGAATTCCACCTCTTGTTCAAAGGAAATTGCTTTACGTACAGTACCAGTAACATGTTTGGACACACCTGCTCATTCAAGGGTTTTTCTTTATTTTTACTATTTTCTACATTGTAGAATAATAGTGAAGACATCAAATCTATGAAATAACACATGGAATCATGTAGTAACCAAAAATGTTAAACAAATCAAAACATCTTATATTTGAGGTCCTTCAAAATAGCCACCCTTTGCCTTGATGACAGCTTTGCACACTCTTGGCATTCTCTCAACCAGCTTCATGAGGTAGTCACCTGGAATGCATTTCAATAAACAGATGTGCCTTGTTAAAAGTGAATATGTGGAATTTCATCCCTTAATCCATTTGAGGCAATCAGTTGGGTTGTGACAGGGTAGGGGTGGTATACAAAAGATAGCCCTATTTGGTAAAAGACCAAGTCCATGTTATGACAAGAACAGCTCAAATAAGCAAAGAGTAATGACAGTCCATCAGTACTTTAAGACATGAAGGTCAGTCAATCCAGAAAATGTCAAGAACTTTGAAAGTTTCTTCAAGTGCAGTCACAAAAACCATCAAGCGCTATGATGAAACTGGCTCTCATGAGGCCCGCCACAGGAATGGAAGACCCAGAGTTAGCTCTGCTGCAGAGGATACGTTAATTAGAGTTAACTGCACCTCAGATTGCAGCCCAACTAAATGATTCACAAAGTTCAAGTAACAGACACATCTCAACATCAACTGTTCAGAGATTGCGTGAATTAGGCCTTCATGGTCGAATTGCTGCAAAGAAACCACTACTTAAGGACACCACTAAGATGAAGATACTTGCTTGGGCCAAGAAACACAAGCAATGGACATTAGACCGGTGGAAATCTGTCCTTTGGTCTGAAGTACAAATTTGAGATTTTTGGTTCCAACCTCCTTGTCCTTGTGAGACGCAGAGTAGGTGAACAGATGATATCCCTATGTGTGTTTCCCACCGTGAAGCATGGAGGAGCTGTGATGGTGCTTTGCTGGTGACACTGTCTGATTTTATTTAGAATTCAAAACACACTTAACCAGCATGGCTTCCACAGCATTCTGTAGCGATACGCCATCCCATCTGGTTTGAAGAATTTAAATATACTTTTTTGAATACTACATGATTCCATATGTGTTATTTCATAGTGTTGATGTCTTCACTATAGAAAATAGTAAACATTAAGAAACCCTTGAGTGAGTAGGTGTGTCCAAAATTTTGACTTATGTAGGAAACATCAACATGAAGTGTCTTAATAGGGCATTAGGCCACTTTATTAATGGTCCTTGGTATAAATTATACAAGTGTCTGGAACTATTGGAGGGATGTGACATCATTCTTTTACAAGAAATTCCATAATTTGGTATTTTGTTGCTGGTGGTGTAAAACTCTGTCTCGGGCGCCGCTCCAAACTCTCCCATAAGTGTTCAATTGGGTTGAGATCTGGTAACTGAGACTGCCATGTCATATGGTTTACATTGTTTTCATGCTCATAAAACCATTCGATGACCATTCGCGCCCTGTGGATGGGGTCATTGTGGTCCTGTGGTAGCCAAAATAATGGTGAACTGGGCCTACCCAGCATATTTATACATGATGGGATGTATATTGCTTAGGAATTGCTCAGGAACCACACGTGTGGAAGCACCTACTTTCAATATACTTTGTCTTTTTTTAGGAAATCCACAATCTACAGAGCAAGAATTCAGATATTCCTGATTTAGAGAAAGAGAGGGAAGAGGCGGTTCAGAGACTTCAGGTGAGTTTTAGGAATTGGGGCAGAACATGCATTTTTGGCTTTTCAAAACTATACTGAAGACTAGTGATTCTCAGCCAGGGGGTCGGGCACCGCTTGGTGGTCTCTGAGAGTTTTCAAAGGGTCTGAAAAATTGCAGGGGGGAAATCTAAAGATATGACAGTGGGAGAATCTCAATTACATACTCCTCGCATCCTCTCTACTGGCCGCCTCCTCAAAATCCATTGCAGATGGTCAGAGTGGAGGGACCTCTGGCATTCTCATCCAATGAGTTTTGATAAGGAGACGAGTAGAGAGTATGCGAGGAGTATGCAATTGAGATCTTTAACATGAATTGATCCGACGTCCTCTGTCACCTTGTGGACCTTCTAGGATCTGGAGACACGGAATGCAGAACTTGAGCAACGGGTGGAAAAAGCCGAGCAGACTCTGGCTTCCTCTCTGGAGGAGCGGGATAGGGCGGAGAGTGAGGTTCAGCGGGTCATCGACGTCCTGGATGTCAAGATCTACGACCTGAATGACCTACGACAGAGCTTGGCCAAGCTCATCGACAAATAGCGCAACGCGATGACAGGATTGTAGAGGGCGATGGACAAGGACGGAAAGGAAGCTAGCTCTTTTGGAACAATGCTTGCTTAAGCACATTATTACAGAGGTTAAGAGTAGAACCGTGGATCCACCCGTTGCAGCGGTACATTGCTCCTACCCACCACCTTGAAAATAACAATCTAATATTTTTTCTTCGTCGCTGTGAGAATTGTTGAGTCGACGTTTACACCATTTATCTCAATGTTTTGTTGGGTTATGATTCAGTCAACCTGCTATTATAGAAGTTATCTTGAACTTTTAAAAGTAGTTGAATTGAATCTGGGCTTGTACTTAAAAATGTAGTTGCCAAATTATTGTTTCCGTTTGTCAGTATTAACAATTAATAATAGATTTACTTCTGTTGTTTTATGTATTGTATTACATTAACAGATAACATAATTATTTGATCATCCTACAGAAATGTTGCTGCGGAGGGTTTATCACCAAGGGTACTCAATGACAAAACTTAATGAGCTCAGCGAAGAACCTTGCCAAGTACAGTAATGTGAGTTATGCGCATTACCCAATGTGCAACCTTTTACAAATAGATTTAAAAGCACAAGTAGTGTTATTAGTAAAGATGTACTGTACTTGATTCAATGCAAAAGCTAACCTGGTATCTCCACTTTCACTGATGCACACCATCGAGATTCTCTTCTGACCTAGGCATTGAGGCATTTTTTCATGGTATTATTTAGGTACAAATAAGGTTAAATTAGTGTTGAATTAGCAATACAGTTTTTTGACAAGTACTCTGTAGGTAATGTAATCTCACCTTGTTCATGTAGGCAAACTGCAATTCTGTTGAACAATGACCACATTTACATACATTTCGGATAGTAGCTCATATCCTGCTTAAGGTCTTATTCGGGATAAGCTGTTTACATGCACCTTTGATATCACGCTCACAAGTATCCATGTGACGAAATAGAATATTCCTAATTTAAGTTCATATGGGTTAAATGGAAGAGTAACTGAAATGTGGACACTGACTGTCGGCCTATAACCTCTCACATGTAGAGTAATATAACATTAACTACTGCAGAATAATGCATTTCTTACTGTAAAATGGTACAACAAATGTTAATTTTGTCTCGGGAACAGGAGTGGAGAAATATGATTTTTTTTCTTTCAGCATCTCTTTAGAAAATGTGAATGCGTGTGTAACATGTTATATTTGACACTGTTATGCAAGCAGACAGTAGTTCAACCACACACAATATGCACCTGAGATGAACTGGAGTCTTATCAGAAGTGTTTTCCATGGTTTTCTCAGCTTTTTATTTAACCTTAACCAGTCAAATTGATGAAATTTGGACATTTTCCACGGGAACAATTTTTCTACTGATTTGGAGTTATTGTGTTTTCTCCCAGGTCCCAAAACGAAACAGACAACTTTACTGGTAATTAGATTACTAATGCATTCATCTGGTAAGCATTACTTTATTTAGTCTTCTAGGGCATCAAGTTATTACGAAAGAGAAGCTGCATGTACAGTGCATTTGGAAAGTATTCAGACCCCTTGACTTTTTCCACATTTTATTATATTATTCTCAAATTGATAAAATTATTTTTATCCCCTCATCATTCTAACACAATACCTCATAATGACAATTTTTGGGGTGCAAATTTATTACAAATAAAAAACGGTTATCACATTTTACAGTATTCAGACCCTGTACTCAGTACTTTCCTGAAGCACCTTTTGTATTGACTACAGCATCGAGTCTTCTTGGGTATGACACTACAAGCTTGGCACACCTGTATTTGGGAAGTTTCTCCCATTCTGCTCTGCAGATCCTCTCAAGCTCTGTCAGGTTGGGAGTCCTTTAGGTGCCTTTTGGCAAATTTCAAGTGGGCTGTCATGTACCTTTTTACTGAGCAGTGGCCTCCGTCTGGCCACTATATCATAAAAGTCTGATTGGTGGAGTGCTGCAGACATAGTTGTCCTTCTGTAAGGCTCTCCCATCTCCAGAGAGTGGGGGGGATAATTTAATCCATTTTAGAATAAGGCCGTAACGCAACAATGTGGAAAGGGGGATGGGTACTGAATACTTTCTGAATGCACTGTATCGAACTATAGTTGACAAACAAACGGTCTTCCAAATGTTGGAAATTATAAGCAGAAACATATCTAAATTAGGGGTGAAAGTAGCCTAAGTCAGTAAGCTATACAGTCCAGTAGCCTACGGAGTATCAGAAAAACAAATTATTATGATGGATGGAACTGCGAATGTTGCCAACGTTTTGAAGTGATTTGTTTGAGAATCAGAGGAAAACATCACAGCACCCCATGATATGCAAAACTGAGCCTGCGCAGACCTCGAAAAACAACAGTAGGCCTAAATGGGATAAGATGTTTACATACCACGGTATCCCGTCTAAGATCAGCATATCCCAGGCTCCCAGCATCTCCGTGCTAGAGGTGTCACTACAGACAATGGTTCGATTCTAGGCGGTGTCACAACTGGCCGTGATTGGGAGTCCCATAGGGGAGCGCACAATTGGCCAAGCGTCGTCCGGCCATCATTGTGAATAAGAATTCGTTCTTAACTGACTTGCCTAGTTAAATAAAGGTTTTTAAAACGTGTTTCTCAAAACCGGAATACAAGATTTTTCAGGTTATTGTATGTGTTTTATATATGCGTCAACTCAAAAACAGAATACTTGAGTTTCCCAAAAAATAATGGGATATTGGTATGCATGTAAACGTGGTCTCTGCTGTCCCTACCTAAAAGTTTGACTGTCATCCAAGAATTTATCAGGAAGTGCAACCTGCTCTGTGTACTTCTTGATGCCTAGAAGTACACAGAGGGGGGGGGGCATGGTCGTTTTCCTAGCCCATCTCCAACCTTCTAGAGAAGACATGACAGAAAATGTGATCATCCCACTGGAGTGATGATACAAAATGCAGTACCAAAGATGCACTTTTCTTACCCACATAACTGGATGAAGCACAACTGACTGGAAAAATATATATTGGAATGCCTGTGGAATTATTCTGTAATTAAAAGGTGTAGGGTCTGTAGTGTTCTCTTACTCTTAATACACTTGACAACCACTAATACTTCAAATACCTCAGCGACCTGCTTTGAACTCCAAGTGTCTGAGCACTTTCAAATACAATGATTATCCTTGTAATCACATTGGACAGGTGGTTTATATTTGTTGCATTATTTAACAAGGATACATTTTTCCTGTACTAAAACAGGGCCTTATTAATCACACTTGCCTGGTTTGACTATACTTTCTGCATAGGAGGAACCCATGTTTATAATAATGGAAGTTACAATGTATGTGCAAGTATTTGTATACAATTCAACATTAAACTTAGCTAAAACATGTTTGATGAATTGCAGTAGCCAGTTAACTACAGACCTCTCTTTAAAATGTTGACTGACACTGAGGCACATCAGTCATTGAGATGTATGAATTTTCCTTAGCTTTGAACACAAGCTCTGCTTTACAATGTCATACAATCCTGTGTACTGCAATTTCCTATTCCTCTTTTACATGACTATCTTGTAAATTACTTGGTTGAGTACAAGTGCATCAAGCACAAACATGTTGGCCCTGTCAGAAATCTTGCTTGCCAACTAATGCGCAGTTTCTTTGATTCCCACCTTTCGTTCATAATCATGAGGGAATTCCTATTGGCTGTTGAACACACGATCTGAACAATTTTATTCAGGTGTGCAGCAAATACTGAACAGAAATAAACGCAATATGTAAAGTGTATTGGTCCCAGAAATGCCACTAAAATGAGCAGTTGTTACAATGCCACAGATGTCTCAAGTTGGAGTGTGCTGACTGCAGTAATGTCCAGAGCATTTAATTTCTTTACCGTAAGCCACCGTTGTTTTAAAGAATTTAGTAGTACAACCAATTTGCCTCAACCGCAGACCACGCCAGCCCTGGACCTCCACACCCGGCTTCTTCACCTGCGGGATTGTTTGAGACCTACCACCCGGACAGCTGATTAAACAGGAGTATGTTTGTAATAAAGCCCTTGTGGAGAAAAAACAATTCTGATTGGCTGGGCCAGTCTCCCAAGTGTGTAGGCCTATGCCCAGTCATGTGAAAACCACAAATTCATTAGGGCATAATCTATTTAAACTCTTACATTTTTTTCAGTGTAGATAAGCCAAAATTGACATTTCAAACTGGAATTTAAAGCATACTTAGTTGTAAATAAGAAACCTGCTATAAAACAATTTCACATTCCCAAAATTTCTGGTATTTCAAACATGTACATGAATTCAGACAGCAATTGTGCATTTGGCAGCTTCATTTGGGGCTGGTTCAATTTGTCACACACATGTACACAAGTCACCTTGAATTCTGGATATTTTATTTGTTTTGTTTTTTTGAGCTGTCCATGCCCTCGAAAGCCTGACTATCAAACAAATTCAGACTGTCCTTTAGTTCTTTCTCTAAGACCCTTCAATTGTGGATTAACTTTAAATCAAGGCCAGGCAATGTCATTTAAAAAAAATGTTTATTTTACAGAACAGTTCTGCATATGTTCCACAGAAAGCACCAAGCAAACAGTTTACTTCAGCTTCTTCTTGGGGCGCAGGTTGCTGGTGTGTCCACACTTCTTCTTGCGGCAGTTGACAGCACGAGGATGGAGGCGAGCGTAGCACCTGCAGCACAAAAAGGCTCAGAACTGTCCAAAGTGTGTAGTCCAGCGGTGTAAGCCACTGCCAGCACTCCAATTGATTAATTTGAACTAAAATATTATACTGATTAGCTACCCAATCTTTTCAGACGTATGAAATCTGAATTTGTGTGGGATATGGTTGACGTAAAACAATATAATTAACTGGTTCATTGTCCAGTCAACCATTCAAGGGGACACTCACATCAACGGGACTTAAGTTTAAAGAAACGCACAAACCTTAACTATTTAGTATAAACAGTTGTTCTTTACCGCCATTAACTTTACTTACTTGCGGCAGATCATTTTGTCACAGTTGTACTTCTGGGCCAGCTGTCTCAGAGATGGCTCAATGATGCCTCCACGCAGACGCAGCACAAGATGCAGGGTGGACTCTGGAGTGGAACAAACATAGTACTTTTGTACACTTTTAGCCAGTAGTTCTGAAACCAGCATGCACAAATCAAAAGTGGTCCCCAAAAATGTACTACATCATATGTACTGATATGTGCACATCATTTTGTGCTCTCTTGTTCTGCTGTGCATGCATCTTGCTAGCTGTCACTCAAATGGAAAGGGGCTAAAAATAATTGTTACGGGGCTGTCCCCAGTGGGAGAAAAGAGCATACAAAGCTTCCAGAAAGAAACTGGCTAGCTTAGGTAAAACAGTAATTCTGCATGTATGAACTACCTTTTCGCATAGGGCTAACTCATAACTTTGAGCAGCATTACATGCTGTCATTAACTAATTATCTTACCTTTCTGGATGTTGTAGTCTGACAAGGTGCGACCATCTTCAAGCTGTTTTCCAGCAAAGATCAGACGCTGCTGGTCAGGAGGAATACCTGAGAATAAAAAGAAAATTGATATGACCCACTCATGAAATCACTCATGCACAGTGCTAGTATCAAAGTGTAAAATCCACCTCCCAGCCATACAGTATGACAAATGAGCTACAATTAAACGTAACATACCTTCCTTATCCTGGATCTTGGCCTTGACATTTTCAATAGTATCGCTGGGCTCAACCTCAAGGGTGATGGTTTTCCCCGTCAACGTCTTCACAAAGATCTGCATCTTGGCAGGCTGTTGGGAGAAGAAAATGGTGCGAGTTCGTGGCAAGTTAGCGGATTTCTTTTAGAAGCTTGCCAACTGGCAGTCTGCTACTCCCTGGCACCAAGAATGGAAATCCACAAACAATGCTATGGGAATCCACAACTCAGTCATCGAGTATTAATGTTTTTGGACGACAATAGTGAACACGCTAGCTATCCCATCGGCAATAAGAATGAGCAGCTGACTTATTAGTTAGCCATAAACTGCGGTCCAGCCAGTGCTACTAGTAAGGCCTCTGCCACATGCTGGAGCTCGTATTTCAATACTCATATTTACACATCGACCATGTGATAACCAAATGGCTACTAAGACAGGTATATGGTAGCGAACGGACACTGTTATATTTCTATAACTTTATAAATGCGTATTCTAGTCAATTTCCCCAAAATTGGTATGAACTATAGTGTGAACCCACCCGGCCGCTAGCTGAGCCTCAACGAAAAGAGTCTGTACAAGGCGGAAGTTATATTACATCACATCCTCTTCTGCTTCGCACCAGTTTTTTTTTCTTTTTTTTTCACAAATCTGTTTGATTAATCCTGACTTTACTAACAGTAGAATGTGGGGAAAGTTATCGTCAGGATCATATAAAGTTGCAATATACTACTGGTATCACTAAATTGTATCCTCAAACGAACACAAACGATCAATCGCTTGGAAGAGGTGTTAGATAGTTGCATTTTACTGCCACCGTCTGGTGTGACTGAGTAAACTTCTCTGATGAGATAATTTATATTACCATACCTGTCTCAAGTGTGTATTATTTAATAATTTATTTGACTATATAATGTACAGTATGTATGAATTTATCAGTGGTGGGAGAAATGGGGAAGACAGGTTCACGGTAATGGGTGAAAATTTGCCAAAGTGAAACATTAACTCCATTTAAGATGCCCTCACATTTTTATTTTACCTTAATTTTACTAGGCAAGTCAGTTAAGAACAAATTCTTATTTTCAATGACGGCCTAGGAACATCAACTCTTAAGTTTCAAAACAATTGCATGCATTGTTTAAGTTAATTTTCCTAATTGCATGCATTGCCATGCAAACAGCGTTGATACTGTACGTGAACGTGAGGCAAGGCAAATTTATATTGTAAGGTTTTCCACAGAAATGCTATTATGAATAAAATACTATTTTCTTATGATTTCCAATTGGTTGTTACAGTCCCATCACTGCAACTCCCCTATGGACTCAGGAGAGGCAAAGTTTGAGAGCCAAGCATCCGCTGAAACACGACCCTGCCAAGCCGCACTGCTGGCTTATACCAGAAACCAGCTGCACGAATGTGTCAGAGGAAACACCATTCAGTTGGAGACCAAAGTCAGCTTGCAGGCACCCGGCCCGTCACAAGGAGTTGCTAAAGCACAATGGGACCAGGACATCCCAGCCAGCCAAACCCTGCCCTAACTCAGACAAGGCTAGGGCAATTGTCCACCACCTTATGGGTGATCCAGTCACAGCAGGCTGTGAAGCAGCCTGGGATTGAACCTGGGTATGTAGTGACACGTCAAGTAATGCCATAGACCACTGCGCTACTAGGGAGGCAGTTGCACAAAAGACACTTGAGGCAGGGAAGCGTGGACCTACCACTATTCATTCAGGTGATGTTCTTCATTGTGGAATGGGTAAGTAACTTTCATTGCCTCCTATAAGCTTCGCTTTGCTACAGACAAATAAAAACATAGCAGCAGACAATGAACATTCTCATTCCTGTTCATTTATATTTCTGTTCATTCACATCTTCATTCCATAACATATCAACTGTATTACTCAGGGCTGTCATAATGCTAGGTGTATATGGTTGGCTACACAGGACAGAGATTTGTATTATGCACACAAAAAACTTTAATAGAATAGAATGATTAAAAAAAGATAACCATAAAAGGAAATGCACAGACTGGAGAATCTGACCCCGGTGGGGTCCCACTAATAGACTTCATGTTCCGCGAACAGCCTGTTCCAAAGTACTACAATGGGGACACACCTCTAAATGAACTGGGCATCCAGGGGTTAATCGAACACAATTGGAGTTCCTGAGGGGGATGGTGGCCCAATATAACTGAGGATGTGAGATCCTTCGTTACGGTCTGCTCCACCTGTGCCCAAAGCAAGTCCTCACGACAGCGACCAGCTGGGTTGCTCCAACCTCTGCCCATCCCCAGCTGGCCCTGGTCCCACCTGTCCGTAGACTTTATCACAGGGTTATCCCCCATCCCAAGGGCTTACCACTATCCTGGTGGTCGTCGATCGTCTTTCCCAAGTTGCCCTCAGCGAAGGAGACCCCTGATCTCATGATTACCTTTCAACTACACAGACTTCCCCAAGGACATTGTCTCGGATCTTGGGCCCCAGTTCGTTACACGGTATTAGAAAGCCTTCTGCTCCCTGTTGGGGGCGTCGGTAAGTCTCTCCTCGGGATCCACCAACAGTCGAATGGGCAAACGGGGTGGGCCAACCAGGAGCTGAAGAAGTTCTTTCACTGTTTCGTCTCCACCCAGGCCAGCAACTGGAGCAAGTTCCTCATCTGGGCAGAGTATGCTCACAACACACTGCCGAACTCGTCCACTGGACTGTCGCCGTTTGAATGTCAGTACGGGTTCGCGCCATGTCTCCCATCTCAAGCTGGTAAGGACCTTTAATACTCTGCATTTGCACACACTGTATAGAGATATTCTGTTGTGCTATTGACTGCACGTTTGTTTATCCCATGTGTAACACTGTTTTGTTGTTTTTGTCGCACTGCTTTGCTTTATCTTGGCCAGGTCGCAGTTGTTAATGATAACTTGTTCCCAACTGGCCTACCTTGTTAAATAAAGGTGAAATAAACAATAAATCATTCATTGGTACGGAAGTTCCTGTACAGAAGATCCTGTGCCATTGGAATTGGAAACCAATACTGCTGAGAGCAACAACAGCAGTTTCAAGTCAATTATGGTTAGGTAAACAAACACTAGAGGACAGTATTGTTAATGCAAATTAATATTTCATAAGGGGGTCAAACTGATGTTTCTTCAGGCTTATTATGTGCACATCTCACTGTATGTTCCCTAGACACACACACAGCACAATGTGTAATGCTGAATAGAAATGTGCTGAAGTTGTCAGTGCTTAAGCAATGCCGATATCTAAGTATACCTCAGTGTTGGGAAGTAGTCAACTACATGCAATTGAACAAGTCATTTAACTGCACTTTGCAAAAGCTTGGTGGTAGTTGAACTAAATTCAAGTATTGGTAGTGTATATTACTTTATCATGTAGTGGTGTAGCTATCTACTGAAACTACACCCAATTTTTCGGGCATTTTTTTATTTTTATGCATGGGTGAAGCAGCAACAGACCTGCCTAATTCTTACTTGAAAAACTTGTGCGTGCCTAAAATAAACATGTGTTTAATAGGCTAAATTACACATTTTGTTAACATCTGATTACAGAGTGATCTGTTTTTGCATTTTTTCTGAAATTTTAGATTTATATAGATAAGAAAATTCTTCACAAAGCAGTTTGGATGTAGTCAACTACTTTTTGAAAGTAACTATCGTTAAGTAAACAATATTTTTTATTTAGTATAGCTTAACTTCTTCCAGTGTGAAGTAAATGGTTGTTTAGTAAACTATACTTTGAGTAGCTTCCCCAACACTGTACCACAGGAGGTTGGTGGCACATTAATTGGGGAGGACGGGCTCGTGATAATGGCTGGAGCAGAATGGTAGCAAATACATGGTTTGATGCCATTTTCATTCACCCCGTACCAGCCATTCTCCCCTCAGCAGCCTCCACTGCTACCTAATACGTTCTCAGAGAACCAGTTGACACCGATTAATGTACACACACAAGCTCTTTGTCAGGCAAATGTTTTTTAGAAATCCCCTTTTACATCAGCAGTTGTCACAGGATTGACAGATACCCAGCCTAAAACCCTAAAGAACAGAAACATTGACACGATCTTTGTCCCTTGTGTGCAAGCATCAGCAAGTTATTCATATCTCCCTCTCGCCATCTGCCAGCAACCTGGTCTCAGAACATTTCGTATAATTATGCATTTAAAGCAGAGACTCTATTTAGTGTATGTTACATTTGGTATGGTAAGTATCACCCATTTCATATGGTAGGTTACAAATTACAATTCATATTGTTAGAATTTGCAAAATGTACTATACGAATTTGAAAAACGTACAATATTACAAATATATCATAGTTAGGTGGCTGTTAGCTAGCTCACTAACATTAGCTAGTTTGGGAGTTAGGTTAAAAGGTTATGGTTAGGTGAAGGGTTAGCTAACATAAGTAGTTGCAAAGTAGCTAAAAAGTACTAAGCAGTTGAAAAGTTAAAATGCCAAAGTTGTCTGTGATGAGATTCAAACTCACAACCTTCAGCTTGCTAGAAGTTCAAGTTATCCGTCCTACCCGTCCATCCTTTTGTTTTTGCCTTAAGTAACCATCTGGCTTACGTAACCATTCCAAACATAACATATACTAAAAGGAGTGCCTCAGATTTACATAAATACAAAATGCTCTGAGATCAGATTGTCATCTGTAAATTAGTCTCTCAATTGCTTAAACCCAATTCCTGGAACAACTCACCATTTTCTCAAATCTTCACACCAATTTTTTTTAAACTCAAGCCCAACGGTACAAACCTCTAACTTCTGGGTCCCAATTCAAACTTTGCCCTCAAACACAGTCAAAAACACAGACTACATGACTATTACACACCGGGGGGGATTCAGTCAAAACAATTTGGAACTTTGTAAAATCACAGCACTGACTATCCAGATACCCTTTCAGGAACATCCTGGCGAGGGAAATTCAAAACAGTACTGTAATAAATACCTCTTACATTCATGGATAAGGGAATAGAGTATATGCTGTTTTGGGGAAGAAAAACCTACCTTTGAAATGTCACACTGACAAAACATGTTAGGAAAAAACATGTGGAAAAAAAATGTCCCTTGTGTGCCTTAGAAAACCCTGGATAGACTCTACAGACACGTCACCACAGGCGTCCACCATTGCCTCCAGGAGGTGCTGCTGTGCGTAGGGGTTGCTGTCATACACTCTCCCCCGCCATGCTGAGAAAAAAATCCTCAGATTCAGAAATGGGGAATATGCTGGCAAAAAAAGAATGGGAAACCTGGGGAGGTCATTGAACCAGGCGCGAACCAGAGCAGCCCGATGGAAACTTACGTTATCCCAAATGACAACATATTGGGCTTGCTCTGGTTCCCCTTCCTGTTGAAGAATGTTATCGTGCAGCTGATCTAGAAATTGAAGGAGTTGTGCCGTGTTGTATGGACCCTCTTTGACATGGCGGTGGAGGACGCCATGATTGCTGCACATAGTGTGACATTGCCTCCCCTCTGGCCAGGAACTTGTATGATCGCACGGTGACCAATTATGTTGCGCCCCCTTTTATTAGGTTGAACCCTGCCTCATCGATGAAGATGTACTCCTGTGAGTCAGCCATGGCATCCAGCTCAAAGATTCTCTGAAGTAAAAAAAAACACCATTTTACTGTACTGCAAATATAATACTGGAATGAAAGATTGTGTACTGCAGTTACTGTAACACATTACTATATGTTACTGTACTGATATGCTGGAGAGATGGGCCATACTCTACATACTGTCAAAATGCAGTATAGCAATTACCTGCACATATTGGAATCGTTGCTCCTTAACTCTGAATTCCTTTCAAAAGGCACAGCTGCTTTGTCTTTTTGTGGTTCTTCTGAACAATCCGGTCAATGGTGGAAACGCGGATGCTGTCAATTCCTTGGAAGACTACCTGGTCTTCAACTATTAAGGTTTGAATTTCCCTCAAACAGATGGCATTATTGGCAATCACTATACTCACCGGGGCAGTCTCCTGCTTAGCTGTGAGAAGTCTCCGCCTACCTAATAGATTGCCGGCTCAGCTCTGCAAAAATGAAATTAGACCATTACTGACCTGTTCATCCATTGCCGTGGTAAAAACTACATGGAAATCAAGTGGAGATTCAGTCTATATGCACTATAACATTACATGTAGCACAGTAACAAGGCAAAATATCAGTTTCCCCTTCTGAAAGTACAGACAATGGATGCAACCCTGTAAGGTTGAAAGTGAGAATGTGTTCTTAAACGACTTGCCTAGTTAAATAAAGGTAAAAATATATATATTTTAAAAAAAAGTTGGGTTACACAAGCTGTCCAGTTTCTCTCATAGTCCTCCCATGTATGAGCACATGATGAACTAGGGTGGCACCAATGTCACCAGAGAGTCCTTGTCCTTGTCCTTGTCCTTGTCCTTGTCCTTGTCCTTGTCCTCGTCCTCTTCCTCTTCCTCTCTGTTGTCTTGCAACTTCGGCGTCGTTAGGATCCATTGCTCCAAAGCACATGGACACGCCTCTAGGCCCTATTTATTGATCCTGCAATTCTGATTGGTGTGTTAAACAATTTTGAGGCTTAGTGTTTGCACCTGGAGAAAGGTGTGCTCTTTGAGTTCAGGTTGTGATGACTTGAGTTAATTATATTGAGAGCATGTGTTTGCTGAATGAATATATAATGCAATGATTGATTTATTTGGCCACTTGGGTAAGGTTTTGCAGAAAGAGTTTTGAATATTGAAACATGTGTGGAAACAGATGAATAGTGTTTACAGCTATGGGACATGTGTGTGTGTTTTGGGGAATGACGTAAGGGTATGGGTTTTTGTGCTCCAAGAACCAGTTTTTATGTTTAGCAATCGAGGAAAACTGTAAATTCAGCCACATCACCGCTCTCTACAATGAGCAACACTTCAGCACGATCCATAAGAAGGCTTTTAGTGCCAAGCCTCTCTCCAGGACCTGCCTGGACAACCCACATTAGCCATGTGCATTTACTCTACACTGAGTAAACAAAACATTAGCAAAACCTTCTCTTTCCATAACGTAGACTGACCAGGCGAATCCAGGTGAAAGCAATGATCCATTATTGATTTCACTTGTTAAATCCACTTCAAATCAGTTTAGAAGAAGGGGAGGAGACAGGTTAAAGAAGTATTTTTAAGCCTTGAGACAATTGAGACATGGATTGTGTATGTATGCCATTCAGAGGGTGAATGTGCCAGACAAAATATTTAAGTGCCTTTGAACGGGTATGGTAGTACGTGCCAGGCGCACCGGTTTAAGTGTGTCAAGGACATCCAGCCAACTTGACACAATTGTGGGAAGCATTGGAGTCAACAGGGGCCAGCATCCCTGTGGAACGCTTTCGACACCTTGTGGCGTTCATGACCTGACAAACTGAGGCTGTTCTGAGGACAAAAGGGGGTGCAACTCAATATTATGAAAGTGTTCCTAATGGTTCGTACACTCAGTGTATATCATCTTGTGACATTTTTGGGATTTGAAAGGAAAAAACTCTGGCACAACTTTTAAAATATTTTTTAAGGCCTACTCCTCTTGAAATGCATGCTTTTATTCAATGCTTTGTTTTTTTATTGAGCAAATGCCCTGGTGTTATGGAGCAACTGCTTGCCTCTATTGGCTAAACTTGTACACTTGACTGCCTAGACACGATCAAATAAATATGGAAATAAATGCCCATGCGGCACAATTTGGAAACCTGGTCCCAAATCGGTCACACCATTCACGTCGTAGGCATGACAATGACCATAGGAGTTGGCTTATACACCTTATTTAGATCTGGGACCAGGCTAAGCTTCTGTGTGTTGGCTGTCACATCACCTCCAGTGACTTGCATGCCTAGAGAGGAACCGTGCAAGAAGCCTGATAATCGCACTGACATGATAAGATAAAAACCTTGACCCAGAAGTTTGCGGACCTTGCACGTCGAGTGTGAAGTATCGAAGCACTTAGGAAGTTTAAACACAAACCAGGGCCTCTGGATAATGTAGAGCAATGCTACACACTTTTGCATTGGTAAGCTTACTCACCTTCCTACTTTGTTTACAATGGAAACTTTGGCTGTTGATAAGGGTAACTGCCTTTTGACATTAGTTGGTGATTTTAGCATGCATATCTTTGTGTGTGTTAGGGGGGGGGGGTGGAGTGGGATGCATGCCAGCAAAGCCACTACAACACATTAATTGCACTATAACAGTGACAAACGGTGCACACAAACTGTTAAGGTCTACATAAAGCTGTCCCAACGGCAGTCCCAACATCTTACCACTGTTACACCTGGCTATCAGCGGAGCCTTGTCTGGCAGCAAAACAGTTCATTCAGCCTCATTTAATCCCTTTAATCCCTTTAAAAATAACATAGCTGATACCGCTGACTTGCTCAAACAAATGTGGTTTCTACGGACAATTGAGATGTACAAACTATGGCATAATGTTACGACAAGCGGATAAGAGGCAATCCGTAATTTAGTTTAAGACATTAATGAGCGAGCTAGGACGGATGTAGTCAATATAACTATTTGTTCATCACTTTTGAAATGTACAAAGACAGAATTCCGAACAAAATAGACAAAATTGTTACGGTGAACACGAGCTACTAACAGCATTCCACAGAACATACACTTAGTATTAATTTATTAGCTACAGTATACATACAGTTGAAGACGGAAGTTTACATACACCTTACACGGAACCCAAACCGGCTGCGTGCGACATCGTGCATACATTTATTTTGTCCCCCTACATCAAACGCGATCACGCGATCAGGTTAAAATATCAAAACAAACTCTGAACCAATGACATTAATTTGGGGGACAGGTTGTAAAGCATTAAACATGTATGGCAATTTAGCTAGCTTGCTGTTGTTAGCTAATTTGTTCTGGGATATAAACATTGAGTTGTTATTTTACCTGAAAAGCACAAGGTCCTCTACTCCGACAATTAATCCACACATAAAACAGTCAAGCGAATCGTTTCAAGACATCTCCTTCTCCTTCCAGGCTTTTTCATCTTTGAACTTATATGGTGATTAGCATCTACACTTTCATAGTATCACCACGACAACCGGCATCAGTTCGTCTTTCAATCACCCACGTGGGTATAACCAATGAGGAGATGGCACATTGGTACCTGCTTCTATAAACCAATGAGGAGATGGGAGAGGCAGGACATGCAGCGTGATCTGCGACAGAAAGGGTTATGACTTCTATTTTAGCCCTTGGCAACGCAGATGCTCGTTGGCACAATAATTGAATAACATGGATTTCTAAATGTATTTTGCAATGCTTGTAACGTCTGGTCAGCACGTTAGCCAAATACATTTAAACTCAGTTTTTCACAATCCCTGACATTTAATCCTAGTAAAAATCCCCTGTCTTAGGTCAGTTAGGATCACCACTTCATTTTAAGAATGTGAAATGTCAGAATAATATTAGAGAGAGAATCATTTATTTCAGCTTTTGTTTCTTTCATCACATTCCCAGTGGATCAGAAGTTCACATACACTCAATTAGTATTTGGTAAAATTGCCTTTAAATGGTTTAACTTGGGTCAAAT
The DNA here is from genome assembly GCF_036934945.1 of Oncorhynchus masou masou. Classification (NCBI taxonomy): domain Eukaryota; kingdom Metazoa; phylum Chordata; class Actinopteri; order Salmoniformes; family Salmonidae; genus Oncorhynchus; species Oncorhynchus masou. The sequence continues at coordinate 75,150,897 of NC_088235.1, read as the reverse complement.
GTTTTGGATAGCCTTCAACAAGCTTCCCACAATAAGCTGGGTGAATTTTGGCCCATCCCATTCCTCCTTGGCCCATTCCTCGCATGATGCCATCTATTTTGTAAAGTGCACCAGACCCTCCTGCAGCAAAGCACCCCCACAACATGATGCTGCCACCCCCATGCTTCACATTTGGGATGGTGTTCTTCAGCTTGCAAGCATCCCCCTTTTACCTCCAAACATAACAATGGACATTATGGCCAAATATTTATATTTTTCTTTCATCAGACCAGAGTACATTTCTCCAAAAAGTATGATCTTTGCCCCCATGTGCAGTTGCAAACTGTAGTCTGGCTTTTTTATGGCGGTTTTGATGCAGTGGCTTCTTCCATGCTGAGCGGCCTTTCAGGTTATGTCGATATAGGACTTGTTTTACTGTGGATATAGATACTTTTGTACCTTTTTCCTTCAGCATCTTCACAAGGTCCTTTGCTGTTATTCTGGGATTGATTTGAACTTTTCACACCAAAGTATGTTCACCTCTAGGAGACAGAACGCGTCTCCTTCCTGAGCGGTATGATGGCTGCGTGGTCCAATGGTGTTTACACTTGCGTACTGTTGTTTGTACAGATGAACGTGGTACCTTCAGCCGTTTAGAAATTGCTCTCAAGGATGAACCAAACTTGTGGAGGTCTACAATTTTTTCTCTGAGGTCTTGGCTGATTTCTTTTGATTTTCCCATGATGTCAAGCAAAGAGGCACAGAGTTTGAAGGTAGGCCTTGAAATACATCCACAGGTACACCTCCAATTGACTCAAATTATGTCAATTAGCCTATCAGAAGCTTCTAAAGCTATGACATTTTCTGGCATTTTCCAAGCTGTTTAAAGGCAGTCAACTTAGTGTATGTAAACTTCTGACCCACTGGAATTGTGATACAGTGAATTAATTATACGTGAAATAATCTGTCTGTAAACAATTGTTGGAAAAATTACTTGTGTCAAACAAGAAACTGTATATCTCCCTGGCATATTACATTATTTATGCAGCAGCATACAAAACATTTTTGCCTCACCTTGTGCTGTGCTCACTTAAACAGGAAGGTGGCACGGCGGTCCTTCGTGGGCAAATTTTGTCATTAAACTTTGTCATCAAAGTCTGGCATTCTCTGGATGTATGGTGCTTTCAAGACAACTTGGAACTCAAAAAAAAAGTTGAATCATGATGACGTCAGTGATCTTCAGGTCGTAGCTGTTGAAAGTGGCCCGAGTTCCCAATTTACAATTCCGAGTTGGATGAAAGTTAAAAACGTTTTCCCAGTCGTAGCTGGTTTTTCTCGAGTTCTCAGTTGCCTTGAACTCACTATACTCACTACTCACTGTCAGATTTTGCAGTTCCGGGTTAACAGTTCTTTTGAGCACGGCACAAATCATGCTTCATTGACAGCATGGCCAATGTTGAATGTTTATCATTTTAAACTTGGAAAAGAGTCACCTAAGATTATACTTGGGACCACACAGCCACTCCACCGAATAGCGGGCTAATGATTGCTATGCAATGCTTGCAGTTAGCCACTGATTTCTTCCAAACCACTCATTGTTGAATTTGCAATTTCCAACTTGTTATGTAAAGTTTATGTCCAATGGCCGATAAGCACCGATACATTTTATCAACAATATATTTTTTGTTTACATGGTGTGCAAACTTATATGTGACACGTACGAATGTCAAAATAACTCGCAAAACAGGCAATGTGATTGGGCTAAAAATGTGGGGCTCAAAACTGGTGTCGCCACTGAAAACATTGTAAGACTTGTCATGAGCATGTATGACACCTTTATACCCATATTATACCTGTGCTACCAAGGTTAGTTTCGGTTAGTGTCTGTTGGGCCAATTACAGGTTTAGTTTTAGGATTTACGCCCTTTTTTTTAACAAGTGATTAACTATGATCTGTGTATAAAAAAAATAGGATAATGATGAAACAGCAACATAACCTTAAAACCAAGATGCTAATTGCCATGTTTTGGGAGCTGCTTTGTTTAGCAAAACGGTGAGTTTGCGGGTAGACGTAAATATTTGAAACCTGATTTCACCCACCTGAAAGGGCAATGACCCAGTTATCATGAGGAAACATAGCCCAAGGTCATTATATTAGATATACACTATATTAGGTTACCCAGGGCCGGCCCTAGCCTTTTAGTGGCCCCCGTTTTGATGACAGAGAAAACGTTTTTTTTTTGTTTTACAGCTAATTTCCTGCAATCCTATGCATTTAGCGATGGGTTGGGGAGCAATTCTTTCCGTTTTAAAGCACATTTTCTGCAATTCTATACATTATATCAAGACATGCCATTTGAATGATATCTGAGTGAGATTGACCAACAAAATCAATAGGGGGCCCCTTGGAGGTCAGGGCCCTGGGCACCCTAAGTGACTGTATGTCGTTTTAGGGGCGATCACGTGTTGGCCATGCCCCTTGGTTGGAGACTCCACCTACTGTTTGATGGACACAGGACCTGCTGTAATCCTTGGTTACCCGTTGTCGCTCTTTGCAAAACTGAGGGGAAAGTATCTTGCTATTTCAACTACTTGAACTATTTATTGAAGTGATTCATACATTATATTAATCAAAAAATGTCCAGAAACTATTCATCCAGCCTTCCTGCCGAGGAGCAGGGTAAAATCTTTTTGTTTTTACGAATATTGTGGGGCTTTCCTGCTGCCCCATCAGATTCACCCCGATGAACCAACAAGTCTGGCAAGATCATAAAAAATGTTTTTTTATGGCACAGATGTTTGTAGAACAAGAACTGATTTCATCACGTGGACCCCCAAACAATGTATAATCGTCAGTGTCCCGTGAGCTGATGACTTCCTCACCAAGGCTCTGAACACAATGAACCGATTCTGGGCCAAGTATATCTACACCAAGATGGTTGGCACAGCCCATAGACAGGGTACAAACTCTAGATTGTGATATAGGTCTACGGTACATTTATTTCATATACTGTCGCTGATAGAACAAGAGATTGGGAATAAGTTAAGAAAACCAATCCGTATCAAGGAAGATCCACCTTTAATTAGCTCGTCTGAAATTTAAAGGCCATGTTCCCGTGTTCGCAGAGACTGCATTCGTAATTAAACGCTGCGTATGTCGGCTCAATCGGAAATGACCTTTTGCATTTTAATACGGATCTTCCGCGATACGGATTGAATACAGCCTTATATCTGGTTCCACGCTGGCTGGAAAAAACATCAACAACCAAAAACAATTGACGGTGATGCGTTTCCTTCTTAGGAGACAGACTCCAGTCTACAGACAGTCCAGGGTGGAATACAGTGCAGAGAGGAAGAAGGAGAAGCTGGTACATGAAGAAAAGTTAGGAATACAGTAGTTCAGTCAAAGGACTCAACCCATGTAATCGGTCTGGTGAAAAATGTCTATAAATTAACTGTATTTAGATAGAAGTACATACACATAATACACAATAGTAAGTAATTTAAGTTAAAGTATACAATATAAAGTGTGTGGGTGCAAATAGCTAATGCAGTTCATGAGGAGTTGTCAGAGATATACACTGACTGTACAAGACATTAAGAAAACGTGCCATGACATACACTGACCAGGTGAATGCAGGTGAAAGCTATGCTATCTTATTAATGTCACTTGTTATATCCAATTAAAGCAGTGTAGATGAAGAGGAGGTGACAGGTTAAGTGCCAATGAAGGGGGTATGGTAGTAGGTGCCAAGTGCACCCTCAGCAGTTTCCTGTGTGTACCAAGAATGGACCACCACCCAAAGGGCATCTTAGCCAACTTGTCACAACTGTGGAAAGCATTGGAGTCAACACATACCAATATGAATCCACCTCTGTAAGTCAGCCAAGATCTGAAATCACAACAAAAAACAAACAGCCAAGATCAGAAATTTAAAAAAAATATTACCAGGACGATATACAGTCTGGGTGCCAGATCTTTTTGAGCTGTTTTGCAAACTCCTCTCATTAAAGAAACAATAGTTGTCAGAACAGCTTAAAGTCCAGGCACCCAGGCATAGCCTACATAATACATACCTGACCGCCAGGATGATGATATTGTGGAGAGATAAAGTCACATCAGAAGTACGACCACTGCAGACTTTCGACAGGTACAGTATGTGATACTGCCAGCAGGAATACAAGCTAGAGGTCGACTGATTAATCGGAATGGCCGATTAATTAGGGCCGATTTCAAGTTTTCATAACAATCGGAAATCGGTCATTTTGGACGCCGATTTAAAAAAATATTTTTTACACCTTTATTTATTCTTTATTTAACTAGGCAAGTCAGTTAAGAACACATTCTTATTTTCAATGACAGCCTAGGAACGGTGGGTTAACTGCCTTGTTCAGGGGCAGAACAGATTTTTTACCTTGTCAGCTCAGGGATTCAATCTTGCAACCTTATGGTTAACTAGTCCAATGCTCTAACCACCTGCCTCAAGAGGAGCCCACCTGTTACGCAAATGCAGTAAGAAGCCTAGGTAAGTTGATAGCTAGCATTAAACTTGGTCAATCATAATCACTAGTTATAACTACACATGGTTGATGATATTACTAGTTTATCTAGTGTGTCCTGCGTTGCATATAATCGATGCAGTGCGCATTCGCGAAAAAGTACTGTCGATGCTCCAACGTGTACCTAACCATAAACACAGAAGTATATATTTTTAAACCTGCATATTTAGTTGAAAGAAATCCAGGTTAGCAGGCAATATTAACCAGGTGAAATTGTGTCACTTCTCTTGCGTTCATTGCACGCAGAGTCAGGATATATGCAACAGTTTGGGCCACCTGGCTCATTGCGAACTAATTTGCCAGAATTTTACGTAATTTTGACCTGACATTGAAGGTTGTGCAATGTAACAGGAATATTTAAACTGATGGATGCCACCCGTTAGATAAACTACGGAACGGTTCCGTATTTCACTGAAAGAATAAACTTCTTGTTTTCGTGTCAGGACCCGGTTACGAACCTGGGTCTCCGGAGTGAGAAACAGTCACTTAACCAACTGAGCCACGAATAGTCAGCAGAACACAGAAGATGAGGCAGACACAGCAGTACTTAAGACGGTGTATTTAATAAAGTAAAAAAAGGAGAAGTCCTTCAATACAAAATGGCAAATCCAAAAGGTGGTAGGTATAGCACAAAAAAGCCTCAAGAGATACTCAAAAACAAAAACAGAATTCCACAAGAGCATCCACCGGAAACGACAAGAATACACAGAACACTAGGGCTGGGTGCTAACATACAAACACAGAGCACAGAACTGAGGGAAACTAAGGGTTTAAATACAATCAGGGGAAACGAGGCACAGGTACAAATAATAATGGGGAACAAGGGAAAAAACATAAGGTCAAAAAGCACAATGAGGGCATCTAGTGACCAAAACCCGGAACAACCCTGGCCAAATCCTGACATTTCGAGATGATAGTTTCCGGAATCGACCATATTAATGACCTAAGGCTCGCATTTCTATGTGTTATTATGTTATAATTAAGTCTATTATCTGATAGAGCAGTCTGACTGAGCGATGGTAGGCACCAGCAGGCTCATAAGCATTCATTCAAACAACACTTTCATGCGTTTTGCCAGCAGCCCTGCTGTTTATGACTTCAAGCCTATCAACTCCCGAGATTAGGATGATGTAACGATGTGATGTTAAATGGCTAGCTAGTTGGCGGGGGGCGCGCTAATAGCATTTCAAACATCACTCACTCTGAGACTTGGAGTAGTTGTTCCCCTTGTTCTGCATGGGTAACGCTGATTCAAGGGTGGCTGGTCTGAGCCCAGGTAGGAGCGAGGAGAGGTACGGAAGCTATACTGTTACACTGGCAATACTAAACTGCCTATAAGAACATCCAATAGTCAAAGGTATATGAAATACAAATGGTATAGAGAGAAATAGTCCTATAATTCCTACAATAACTACAACCTAAAACTTCTTACCTGGGAATATTGAAGACTCATGTTAAAAGAAACCACAAGCTTTCATATGTTCTCATGTCCCGAGGAACTTCAACGTTAGCTTTCTTACATGGCACATATTGCACTTTTACTTTCTTCTCCAACACTTTGTTTTTGCATTATTTAAACAAAATTGAACATGTTTCATTATTTATTTGAGGCTAAATTGATGTATTATATTAAGTTAAAATAAGTGTTCATTCAGTATTGTTGTAATTGTCACTATTACAAATACATTTTAAAAATTGGCCGATTAATCGGTACCGCCTTTTTGTGTTCTCCAATAATCGGTATTCGTATCTGCTTTGAAAAATCATAATCGGACGACCTCTTCTACAAGCTATGAAATACTTCACAGTTGTCCATTTATTGTAGTTTGGGTACAGTTGTGCCCTGAAAAAGAAATAATCATAGGCAATGTTAGAAGTGGGATTAATGATAGTACATTTAAGTCATTTAGCAGACGCTCTTATCCAGAGCGACTTACAAATTGGGGGCAGAACGACAGATTTGTACTTTGTCAGCTCGGAGGATTTGAACTTGCAACCTTCCGGTTACTAGTCCAACGCTCTAACCACTAAGCTACCCTGCCGCCACTAAGCTACCCTAACCACTAAGTAGACCCTTGAACAGCAGGCACATGTGCAGAGATAGAGCTAATGCAATCGTCACATCACACAGTTTTACTGTTTCTACCTAATAACTCTCATTAGAAGAAAGAACATTGAAAGAAAACGTGTTTGTCTGAAATTGCATTTTATTTTTACATTGTGCTAAGCTTATAACCAAAGCCCATTGAGAACTAGTAGGTCTAATAGCTACACCTTAATGGAACCCAAACCGACTGCGCGTGTGCCCCGTAGTGCGCTATTGTGCATAAATGTATTTTGTCCCCCTACACCAAAAGCGATCACCACACACAGGACATTAATTTGGGGACAGGTCGAAAAGCATTAAACATGTATGGCTAGTTAGCTTGCACTTGCTAGCTAATTTGTCCTGGGATATAAACATTGAGTTGTTATTTTACCTGAAAAGCACAAGGTCCTCTACTCTGACAATTAATCCACACATAAAACGGTCAACCGAATTGTTTCTAGTCATCTCTCCTCCTTCCAGGCTTTTCATCTTTGAACTTATATGGTGATCGCATCCAAACTTTCATAGTATTACCACGACAACCGGCAACAAAGTTCATCTTTCAATCACCCACCAGGAGATGGCAGGTGGGTACCTGCTTCTATAAACCAATGAGAGAGGGAGAGAGGACTTACAGGACTTGCAGCGCGATCTGCATCAGAAATAGAAAGGAGTTCTATTTTAGCCCTTGGTAACGCAGGCACTTGTTGGCGCGCACGAGCAGTGTGGGTGCAGTAATAATAATAACATGGATTTCTACATTTATTTTGTGACGCTCGCGCACGAGACGTGTCCGGCCTGGTCAGCATGTTACCCCGTGTACTCAGCAGGCCAACACAACACATTTCACAATCTCTTAGACAGGTTGGCAAATGTACTTTCAGGATGGCCTTCCCTCCACCCTCCTCGTTTATAACCGATTACAATGTTAGACTCAATGATTTATATATACACCATCGGTCGGACTTGAGACAGCTAACGTTAGCTGTTGGAGTTGCGTCAATTCGAATCTGGTATCAATATAAATATGACATTGAGTCACCGATTGTATACTCTGTATTTTTTATTAGCTAAGAAATAAGTGGTAAATGCAATTTTCGTATATACGGGCTCTCTGTTCCACCTCGCAGGGCAAACAGAGAACTGACTTTTTTTCTGACAAAGATATTATAAATATACTCTGACAGGGGTAGTTCCTGCTTCCGAGTCGGCCTGTCAGAGTAGAGACTGGGCATGGTTTAGACTCACCCAGCCTATCGTTGATTGTTGGCACAGAGGCTGGTCCCAGCCCTCTAAGCCCTTCCCGCTGTCAGTCGTTGTAGCTGTGTAGAATATACAGTTATCAGGTACCTGGCTCCTGTTATCTAACAAAATACCATTTGTTCTCGCAACACTACGTTCCCCCAACTCATTGCACAGTTCCTGTCTTCATGTAATTCTGTATTTTTTCCATCATGAGAAAGGCCCATGGCCCTGAAACTGTTAACATTGTCTCAAGTCAGCCATGTTGCATAACACATACATCCACACAAGCCAACAGCAGATAATATTCAAACACATATGATATGGTAACGGGCTATAGTGCATAACACAGAACCTCACAATAGTGCTCTTTGTTATACACAAAAATACCAATCAACAGCAGAAGACACAACTACACACCCTGTCTAACAATGCATTTTCTTACCTGTAATGAAGTGTTTACTACACACGTAGTGTGTGTGACGAACCGAGTTTGGGAAACGCTGGACTAGAGCACAGTACTCTTCTGTGAGGCTCTGTTTTTGGATTTGGTAGAGCTAAAACCCTGAGGTCTGGGGTTTTCCTCTTATTAGAGGTACACCCCATTACACAACAACTTTTGGGCATGTTCTCGTTATTTGACAGACAGCTTTAAAAGTACAGCTGAAAGAAGCCAACTTTGAATGCCGGTCTATGCGACGAACCAGAACGTGTCCCCTGAACGAGGGGCATAGCTTTGCGTGTTGTAAGTTATGACGTGAATTGGACGCTGTGTATGCCTGGAGCTGGCCTTGTATCCAACTTCAAGTCTATGACTATCAGTATTTCAGCATCAATTTCATTTCAATCTTTGTTTAACAACACTTTGCATCCATGTGGTTACCCATAATTGACCTCTAATATTGAAATGAGGTGTTTATTTGTGTGTAAAGTAAGCTTTCTGATCCTGTGTTTTGTGCATGTGAATCCGGTAGCCCTGATTTATTTAACAATTTTTGTGAATGCACAATTACTATCTGATAGAATTTGGGAAATATTCTATGTTCACACCATATTTTCATAAATATATACCTGCAACTATTGAATATATTGTATATATTGTATTTGATTTATTCCATTCCATTTGATTTATTCCATGCATTGATTTGAATGAATTTTCAGGCACTGAAATCAGTGGTCGCTTTCTGGCCACACTCGTATACATGAGTGGACGGCGTGAGTCTCGTGTGCGTTCTCATTTGCCTATGTTAAAGAAACCCATTACTACTTGAGCATAGAAATTATGTGGTAGAAACATTGTAACAATATAAATATTACAGTGAAGAACTCAAATACACCATCCCATTTTTTGAAGGTAGGTTTGGTTTGTGTTCTTTGACAGAACTTTGGTCTGCAGGTGTGAAATATGTAATTCAAAAACGGTTAAATTTAGTATAGGCAGGTCCGTGTGTTTATGCATAATTCATGTTTTCTTTTCACAAACAACAAGGCGCCATCAGGTATTTGTGTCACAGGCTACATTTTCTTGTGATATAATTCATAAATGCTCCCTCCAAAGAATGACTTAAGACAGTTAAACGTTTTAAACTGGAGTTGGACAACTCGGACGGTGCTGTGTATGCCAGCGGCGAGATAGTGTCCATGAAGGTCATTGGAAGAGGGGTTGCCACTGCCCACTGGCTTGAGGATCACAGTGTGGGCATAAATGCAGTTTACAACGACTACACCTCCAAGATCACCTACTTTAGGAAGAGACAACATCTCATCCGAGGTAATTCTTCTGCTTTTCTGGAAAAATCACACTGGTTATTTGTCAGATTTTTTTTATTGAAATATGTCAACCATGTTAAAATGTTCAAAAGGATTAGTATCTATTGATTTCCTATTAATGCAATTATAAAATTCTAATTTTGAGCCCATGAATGGAACTAATTGTCACGGCTTTCGTTGTGGGAAGGAGGAGCGGACCCAGGCTACCTAAATATGGTTCCCAATCAGAGACAATGACTAACACCTGCCCCTGATTGAGAACCATATCAGGCCAAACACAGAAATAGACAAACAAGACATCCAACATAGAATGCCCACTCAGATCACACTCTGACCAATCAAAACATAGAAACATACAAAGTAAACTATGGCCAGGGCGTGACACTAATTAATTGCCTGGTAAAAAGCATGCATCGCTAAAAGTAGTGCACCTTGGATTTGACCAAGCCTACTGTAGGACACAGTAAATATGGAAACACTGAAGACACAGGCCCAACTTTTGGTTATAAAACATTAAACACAAATCGATTAGAAAATGACATTCTTAGAGGCACTGTAGAATAACAAGAGACTGGAAAATAGTTGACAGCATGAACTTAATATGTACAACTCTGTTGTGTGTGAATGAAGCTCACGTGTAGCAGCAACATGCTTATAGGGATTGGATCTAGGCCATCAGACTGGCAGGTAAATAAATGCAGGACTGGTGGAGTTAATGTTTCACTAGAAAGTCAGCTGTCATGCATGGCTTGCCTTGACAATCAAATCAAATTGTATTTGTCACATGCGCCGAATTCAACAGGTGTAGATCTTACATTGAGTGAAATGCTTACTTACAAGACCTTAACCAAAAAAAAACAGTCAGGATGCTCTCAATGGTGCAGCTGTAGAACTTTTTGAGGATCTGAGGAGCCATGCCAAATCTTTTCAGTCTCCTGGGGGGGAATAGGCATTGTCGTGCCCTGTTTATGACTGTCTTGGTGTGCTTGGACCACCAGGTTGTTGGTGATGTGGACACCTTAACTTGAAGCTCTCAACCTGCTCCACTACAGCCCTGTCGAGGAGAATGGAAGTGTGCTCGGTCCTCCTTTTCCTGTAGTCCTCAATCATCTCCTTTGCCTTGATCATGTTGAGGGAGAGGTTGTTATCCTGGCACCACATGGCCAGGTCTCTGACCAGGTCTCTTAATTTTGATGTCTTCACTATTATTCTACAATGTAGAAATTAGTACAATTAAAGAAAACCCTGCAATGAGTAGGTGTGTCCATTCTTTTGACTGGTACTGTACATGTTGCTGACCTCTTGACAGGCTGCCTTCTCTAAACCACAAGGTAAAATTAAAGTGGATTTAGCTAATGTTATAACACATTAACTACCATGTACAGCTGAGTAATTTCATGGTTACATAAAGTTAGTATAGCAGAGGGGCAGCTTAATATAAAAGTGTTGGCCAGTTTTTATATGTGGATAGGCTAATTATGATACATTTCCCAAAGAATAACAGGAAATTATTTATTGGATGGTGTTCAAAACATAATTTACATGTCATACTCAGTGCTTGACTTGGACTAAAATAGGTGGCAGTACTCATTTTGTGTGCCGGTACTATTTATATTTAGGTGCAGGAACACAGTACTTTTGAGATAATATTATATAAGAGGTGCAGGACCTCAAGCAGTGAAAATTTGTGGTGCCAGGTATTGGGTATTGAACTCCGATGAACTCCTGCCCAAGTCGAGTGCTGATCATACTGATCAACTTTGACGTATTTTGATTTAATCAAGTCGGGTATCTCACAGAACTTCATATTTTCCTTCACAGAGCCAAAGTAAATGTCTACATTTTGGTTTGATTGTAGACTTGTTTTGATTATTGTAGGCTTAATCAGAAAAGGAGCATGGCCATTTACTTTCTGAGTCTCGCTCTTGGGGTTTTTGACACTTTCTCTTTCATTATGACTGTTAGACTGTAAATAGTGGTTTTGGAATGTATAAACTAAAGTGAAAGAGTGAGTGCAGAAGCCCAAGAAGAGGCAGAGACTGAAGACGGCTGCTGGCCTGAAAAGGAGTGGGGGTTTTGAAAAATGCTGCATCTTGTCTCTCAGGTAACAAGGGAAAAACATGTGGGGGCAGCTAGATTAACATCCTCTACAGGAAGTTGTTGAAATTACACCCCAACAGTCCTTTGTTATTTGCCTCGAGTCTGACTAACAATTGCTAAATGGCTGGGACTTCAGGGTACAGACATTTGTCAAATGAATCTTTAATCGCGGTAAGTCAGTTGGGAAATAGTTTATGAAGTGCAGTCCTATTTCATTATAAAAGCAATGTGAGCAAACGTATTCTGTGGACCTCTTTTCTCATTTCATTTGTCATATGAACATAGCCTTCTTCACATGGTCAGATAGAATTGCAGAATAGTTTTACTCCCCTTCATGACATTAGTTTGGTTGATTTGGTTTTGAGACATGTCATGTTGATACTGATACTGCAGCTGTCTTTGGTCGTCTGATAAATGTGTAATGATGCCGTCCATGTCCATTGCAATAAACTAGACTGTGTTTTTCAAGTATTCTTTGTGTGAATACACTCTGGCTAAAGTCCTGCTGTTTGTGTGCCTTAAGCCAGACCCCCGGAAAACATAGCTATAGCCTTCGATACATAATTTGGCACTCTGCCAAGATAGGTCTTTGTTTTGAAAAACATCTGTTCTGAACACATACAGTGCCTTGCGAAAGTATTCGGCACCCTTGAACTGTGCGACCTTTTGCCACATTTCAGGCTTCAAACATAAAGATATAAAACTGTGTTTTTTTGTGAAGAATCAACAACAAGTGGGACACAATCATGAAGTGGAACGACATTTATTGGATATTTCAAACTTTTTTAACAAATCAAAAACTGAAAAATTGGGCGTTCAAAATTATTCAGCCCCTTTACTTTCAGTGCAGCAAACTCTCTCCAGAAGTTCAGTGAGGATCTCTGAATGATCCAATGTTGACCTAAATGACTACTGATGATAAATACAATCCACCTGTGTGTAATAAAGTCTCCGTATAAATGCACCTGCACTGTGATAGTCTCAGAGGTCCGTTAAAAGCGCAGAGAGCATCATGAAGAACAAGGAACACACCAGGCAGGTCCGAGATACTGTTGTGAAGAAGTTTAAAGCCGGATTTGGATACAAAAATATTTCCCAAGCTTTAAACATCCCAAGGAGCACTGTGCAAGCGATAATATTGACATGGAAGGAGTATCAGACCACTGCAAATCTACCAAGACCTGGCCGTCCCTCTAAACTTTCAGCTCATACAAGGAGAAGACTGATCAGAGATGCAGCCAAGAGGCCCATGATCACTCTGGATGAACTGCAGAGATCTACAGCTGAGGTGGGAGACTCTGTCCATAGGACAACAATCAGTCGTATATTGCACATATCTGGCCTTTATGGAAGAGTGGCAAGAAGAAAGCCATTTCTTAAAGATATCCATAAAAAGTGTTGTTTAAAGTTTGCCACAAGCCACCTGGGAGACACACCAAACATGTGGAAGAAGGTGCTCTGGTCAGATGAAACCAAAATTGAACTTTTTGGCAACAATGCAAAACGTTATGTTTGGCGTAAAAGCAACACAGCTCATCACGCTGAACACACCATCCCCACTGTCAAACATGGTGGTGGCAGCATCATGGTTTGGGCTTGCTTTTCTTCAGCAGGGACAGGGAAGATGGTTAAAATTGATGGGAAGATGGATGGAGCCAAATACAGGACCATTCTGGAAGAAAACCTGATGGAGTCTGCAAAAGACCTGAGACTGGGACGGAGATTTGTATTCCAACAAGATAATGATCCAAAACATAAAGCAAAATCTACAATGGAATGGTTAAAAAATAAACATATCCAGATGTTAGAATGGCCAAGTCAAAGTCCAGACCTGAATCCAATCGAGAATCTGTGGAAAGAACTGAAAACTGCTGTTCACAAATGCTCTCCATCCAACCTCACTGAGCTCGAGCTGTTTTGCAAGGAGGAATGGGAAAAAATGTCAGTCTCTCGATGTGCAAAACTGATAGAGACATACCCCAAGCGACTTACAGCTGTAATCGCAGCAAAAGGTGGCACTACAAAGTATTAACTTAAGGGGGCTGAATAAATTTGCACGCCCAATTTTTCAGTTTTTGATTTGTTAAAAAAGTTTAAAGTATCCAATAAATGTCGTTCCACTTCATGATTGTGTCCCACTTGTTGTTGATTCTTCAAAAAAATACAGTTTTATATCTTTATGTTTGAAGCCTGAAATGTGGCAAAAGGTCACAAAGTTCAAGGGGGCCGAATACTTTCGCAAGGCACTGTATGTACATGGTATTAACTTTGTTAGTGTGATGAGTCTGCATACCATTCATCATTTGATACAACGTGGGTGTATAAGTCCAAAATCATACTTCATGCAGGCATGCAAGCATACATGGCTTTTATCTCATCGGCCCAGCAATTACAGGAAGTCTCAGGTCAGAGCTCACTGAAGTTGATTACACACTTTTTAAAGTTGTCATATAGCCACCAGGAGGCGGTTGATATCATAAAGTTGCACAGTACTGGTACTCGTCTGTATTCCATGACAAAGCCCAGCTGTTGTATGTGTCGTTCACACCACAGGAGGCAGTATATAACCCTCACATACTTTCAGGAAACAAATAAGTAAACAACTTGTTTGTTTTTTTGAACAACTTTTCACCCCTGATTTTGCAATCCAGAGTGCCTGGAACTAAATGTTCTATAAGATATGATCGATGTATTTGTATTGCAAGCAGATGTACTTTCATGTTTATTCGCATTCCCTTTATCATTATTGCTTTTTCTTGAAGTGGTAGCCTAATAGTAAAAAAAACGGTTTCATGATCGTTCATACAGGGCTTTAGAGACTTTTCAAATCATCATCATGTTTGCTCTCTAAGAAAATCAATTTTGCAAACTGTGCATGTTCGGTTTCTTGGAACTAATGCATAGACCGCATGTACAGGATGTTAAAAATGGACCCGAGCTAAAGCGAATATAAATACCTTTGCACAAGAGTACAATGTGACAATGTACAATGTGAAACTAAATGGGAGGATCTTTGCTGTCTCCAGGCATGCTCAGTTAAGTCTGTTTTTGTCTAAGAACCTGTAACCATCAATCACCAGGCACTGTTTTCTCTGTTCGCTCTGAGCACTCCACGCCCAGGGAAGACGTTTATTAGCCTGCTACAGTCTATGCATGGCACCTTATGTAATATATTCGGAGATCCCGCCCCCTTTCACATCGTGCAAAAAGGAGCTGTGGCCGTCTCTGCTGCATCAGTTTTGTGTAGCGACAAGCCAGAGAGACAACTGAAACGCTTTTTGACAACTTGAACAAGAGCGCAAGAACATTTTAGCAAAAGTAATCCATTTGGAATTAACACGCCTCAAGATGATTTTCGGCAAATTGAAAAAGTTTGACATCGTCTTTGACTCTCCAGAAATCGACTCTCCTCCAGTTTTCAGCAGTGGGGACGTGGTGTCTGGAAAAGTTGTTTTGGACCTTGCAGGGGAATGTAAAGTGGACTCGTTGAAGTTGCACGCCGAAGGTTTTGCTAAAGTGTATTGGACCGAGTCTCGTTCGGCTGGGTCTAGTACTGCTTATACTCAAAACTACAGCGACGAAGTGGAATACCTCAACCGAAGAGAAGTGCTTTTGCAAGCAGGTTAGTCATTCACTATTTCTTCGTGAATGTAAGCAATCGTGCTCCATGTTATGCTTACTCTCCGGACAAACCATCTCGAGCTAATTTCAATCAAGATAAAAGTATTTTATTGTACACAACTGTGTTTTGTGGAGGGTTTCTCTCATGATGTTGTATTTTGTTATTTATTAACTTTGAATTATTCTGTCATTTAAAAAATAAGTCCAAGTGTTGTCAATGCAAGTTAGATTCACTCTAAAAGTAATAACTCTAAAAGAGGACTCAGTGCTGCCATAAATAATATAAAATTTAACAAAATAACCCACAAATCAAGGGCCTACAAATCAAGGGCCTGCAAATACCCGTTCAAGAGCACAAGGTTTGACAAAAATCTGTTCTCGTGACAGTGAGAAGGAACCACCCTTTGCAAGTAGTATAGAGAAAGACGTGATATGTACCACCTAACGTTTTTAATATCGGATAAATATGGTGCTCTTGTTTGATGAGAAAAGAGTAACTTCAGTTGCAGTTCATTGTAATGAGAAATTGAACTCCGTGACTTATCCAATATTTATTTTAGGTAGTACATAGCATTGGAAAGCAAAAGGCCCTCTTTCAGTAATCAATGAATGTATCAGAAGTTGTCACAACATTAATGCTTGTTTTATTAATTTATTTTCAGATAATGCCGAGTTCATCCTCCTCCCTGCTGGAAGACATGAATTTCCATTTAGTTTCCAGTTGCCTGACGAGTAAGTATCCCTTTCTGGAATGAATGGTTTCGGTTCAGTATCAGCATACAGTAATGCACTGTGTTGATTGCAAATGTTGATTGCATTTGATTTGGGCCTATGATAAACATCACATCTTATTAAAGAACAACGAAGGTCTAATCAATTGATGTGTTTCACTCCAACAGGACACTGGTAACATCTTTCGAAGGCAAGCATGGCAGCGTCCGCTACTGGGTGAAGGTGAAGCTGCATAGGCCCTGGGCTACAGTGAGGAAGATCAAGAAGGAATTCACAGTCATTGAGCCCATTGACATCAACACACCGGCCTTATTGGCCCCCCAAGCTGGCAGCAAAGACAAGATGGCACGGGTTTGGTACCACAACTTTGGACAGGTCTCGATAACTGCCAAGATTGACCGTAAAGGTTACACACCAGGTTAGAACCAACCATATCCTTTAACCCTAGTGGCCTGACCTTAACAAATAGTTATAACTGTTTTTAACTGAACCAAATATAATGTCACAGCCTCTATTCTCCAACTTCCAGGTGAGGTGATTCCGGTCTTTGCTGAGTTTGACAATGCCACCTCACGCTCTATGGTGCCCAAGGCCTACATCACACAGACGCAGACGTTCCTCGCCCGGGGCACCATGAAGCAGAAGCAGGCTGTGGTGGCCACGCTTAGTGGCGACGTGGTGGGGGCCCAGCGCAGGGAGACCTGGCATGGCCGAGCCATCAAGATCCCACCAGTCGGGCCCTCCATCCTGCAGTGCCGCATCATCAAAGTGGAATACATGCTCAGGGTGAGTTCACTCGCTAGACAGAATGGAAAGCACTTCATTCACATTTATTAGGTGTTCCTTGTTGAGTGTATGTCTTATTTGATAATGAAAAGCTAATTAGAGGTTAGTAGTTTTACCCCTACTGAAGAGTCCATGTTACTGTAGTTCTAAAAGCTTTCTCCCTGCTCCACCACTTAGGTATGTGTGGATGTTCCTGGGACCTCTAAGTTGTGCCTAGAGCTGCCGCTGGTGATGGGCACCATCCCCCTGCATCCCTTCGGCAGCCGCACCTCTAGCGTCAGCAGCCAGTACAGTGTCAACCTGGAATGGCTCCGCATGGCCATCCCTGAGCAGCCTGAGCGTAAGTGTGTCTCATTGTAAACAAGACATAACATGTTCCCCAAAGCTAAATGCCAAACCCCCTGAAAATCTCCAACATTAGGCAAAATGGTTTACTCATCTGTCCCCTCTTTCCCTCCCCCATACAGCTCCTCCTGACTACAGCTCAGTGGTGACTGATGAGGAGGCTGAGCAAAACACTATGGCCCACCGTCCTGAGGAGGACCTCAGTGGGATCATGGAGCACCCACTTAGGGCCTTTGTCCAGGAGTTCCGCTTCCGACCCCCTCCGGTGTACTGCGAGGTGAGCTAGCACCACTTAGAATACTCTGTGATTTAACTGAACTCTCTACACTTCATGACCCAATGTGCCTTATTGAAACGTATATCCTTGTGTTTTGCGCCTGCAGGTCGACCCAAACCCTCAGCCCCTCAACATGAGACGTCGCTGCATGACGTGTTGAACCAACCACTTGAGCGTCACGCGATGACCCGACTTAATTACGCAAAGTGATTTGTCTTCTCCTGGATTATTATCCGAAACTGGCTACCCAGTCCCAAGATGTGGCTTCTGTTGTTGGTAGGGACTAAGAGTACCGCTGAGAAGGTGGAAGAGGAGATGGAGACGACAGGACCTGGTTGTGGAGGAAGCCCTTTTAAAAAAAAGAAAGATGGACATGTTATGTTGAGCAAGGAAAGGAAATAACTTGTCCCATGGTTCCTGTCCTCCAAAGTGATTTTGGCTCTGGATGAGGAAACAGAGCCCCTCCTGCCAATCAATGATTCCCACACAATAAATGTTTTGTGTTTTTTACTGAATTTGGGGAAATATTGGGGGAGAATCACTTGATTTTTGTAAGTGGGAGAGTTGGAGTTGCAGATGATACCTAAGCCTTAAAGAATTCTATGTGATATGAAGAAGTAATCAGCTGGTTTAATGTTGAGGCATCTGTAATACCCAACTCCCCTTTGCCTTGTAACATATAGCCTAGATGTCGACCTGCATTATGTATAATGACTCAATCATGATGTTCCCATGACTATTTCTACTGATAGTCAAGTAAATGAGATTCAAGTAAGCACTTTTTCTGAGAAGTCATGGTTTGGTGAAGAGGAGTTGAGTCAGCAGGTTTAGATATTAAGCTGATGTACACAGGTAATGCTATGCAAAAGGGAAAGCCTGCAGTATCTGCAAATGAACTGAAATGATTGCATGAGCGATTCTGATGCAGCAGCTATCCTCTATATGGCGCTGTTCAACATATTCTGAATGTTCATATAATAGTACTGGATGAAGAAACTAAGTGAATTTCTTTGTATGTGGATGAATTCAAGAGGAATTGGGGTTGCGTACAAGCTAGTTCTTTAGCACAAACCTATGCATAGTGTCTTCTCAAATAGAGACTAGTACTGATTTATTATGACCGTTCACAACAATGATAAGAGGAAGAAACATGTGAGTCTGTTTCGAAGCTGCTTCAGGCTCAAATTATTCGTTTTAGAAGCAGCTAAAGAGGAAATGTCTGAGCCGTGTGGTTTGTGTGTTTGTCTCAACCCAGATGCCTGTGCCTTGATGTTTCTGAACAGTTTATACATGTCTGCAGAACATTTGTTCAGTGTTACATCAAGCCTTACGTTGAGGATGTCACTTTGTAGTGTACTAAAGAACATTCCAAGAAATTACTGAGGACTTTCACCTCATTTCCAAATAATGGAGAGAATGGTGGCTTCAGGTCAGCAATGCAGCTTTGGTGTCATGCTCAGTGCAGCACACACCTTAAACAGAATGTATTTTATACAAATGCCATTGTTGATTCACATAACTTGCCAAAGGTTTTGTAATTCTTGTTTCTAATAAAAACACTGACAGATTTTTGTGTTTTCTGTCAATTAATTCATTTCTTAATTTACCTCATTCTATTTCCCAGAAAGTTTCATTGGTTAGATTTGACTAGAGGTTCAATACAACTTGTTCTCCTCGAATAGATGATTGAGTGCCATCTCAAAGAAGAGAATATTAAAGCTTCCTTTTCAACAGCTACTCGTTGACATGCTAAGAAACCTGACTGGGCAGGAGAATTCTGGTGAAAAGTAATTCAGTCACGTTTAACTTTTTTTTTAACATCCACACATTTGAACCATAATATGAATTGAATTTCTTTGACCAAACTTAGGTTCATGTAACCTGAAACCTCATTTGTATTATTTTTCCCTGCTACATTGTCTTTTTTTGGAACATCATGTACAGCAGTTTTAATGTGAGCCGAGGCAACACTACGGTCATGGTTCATCTGAAGAACACTTCTCTTACTCAGAGGCAGCAGGCCATGAAAACAATAATTGTGAAGTGGTAGTGGGTGTATATTTTTACATTGTACAGTTACATAATTTTGCTATTCCGGCTATTCCTGCAGCGTTTGGCAGATGTTGGGGTCTTACAATTGTTTAATACATACAAGAACAGGATGAAAGGATAGCAGTGGCCTGCTACAGAGTTTCTGACTTGATTTCTTGTCATTTTTTGTCTTATCAAAACTCCATCTGTGACTGGTTTATGTAACCAAACCCAAATATGTGACCTAGTTGGTCTGCAATCTGCAGTGAAAGAGGAAACAGAATACTAAGATGGTGTTATTAATTACACAGGCCATCAAGGATAACAAATTCATTAAAAAACAGTTTCAAAACCTGACCAAAATAGACGTTTCCATCTCTCACCAAACCTATTAGGACAGGCCTTGGCTGGTGCTGGTGGTGAGTTGGTGGCTTGGCACGCAAGGCAAAACATTTGATATATGTTGTCTTGACAAATTGCAATAGGCGGTTATGGCACATAAGGTTGAAGTCGGAAGTTTACATACACTTAGTTTGGAGTCATTAAAACTCGTTTCAACCACTCCACAAATGTCTTATTAACAAACTATAGTTGTGGCAAGTCAATTAGGACATCTACTTTATGCATGACACAAGTAATTTTTTCCAACAATTGTTTACAGACAGATTCTTTCACTTATAATTCACTGTATCACAATTACAGTGGGTCAGAAGTTTACATACACCAAGTTGACTGTGCCTTTAAACAGCTTGGAAAATTCCAGAAAATTATGTCATGGCTTTAGAAGCTTCTGATAGGCTAATTGACATCATTTGAGTCAATTGGAGGTGTACATGTGGATGTATTTCAAGGCCTACCTTCAAATTCAGTGCCTCTTTGCTTGACATCATTGGAAAATCAAAAGAAATCAGCCAAGACCTCAGATTTATTTTTTGTAGACCTCCAGTCTGGTTCATCCTTGGGAGCAATTTCCAAACGCCAGAAGGTACCACGTTCACCTGTACAAACAACAGTCCGCAAGTATAAACATCATGAGACCGCGTAGCCGTCATACCGCTCAGGAAGGAGACGCTTTCTGTCTCCTAGAGATGAACGTACTTTGGTGCGAAAAGTGCAAATCAATCTTAGAACAACAGCAAAGGACCTTGCTGTTAGATACAAAAGTATCTATAACTACAGTAAAATGAGTCCTATATCGACATAACCTGAAAGGCCGCTCAGCATGGAAGAAGCCACTGCTTTAAAACCTCCATAAAAAAGCCAGACTATGGTTTGCAACTGCACATGGGGACAAAGATTGTACTTTTTGGAGGAATGTCCTCTGGTCTGATGAAACAAAATATAAATGTTTGGCCATAATGACCATTGTTATGTTTGGAGGAAAAAGGGGGATGCTTGCAAGCCGAAGAACACCATCCCAACCATGAAGCACGGGGGTGGCAGCATCATGTTGTGGGGGTGCTTTGCTGCAGGAGGGACTGGTGCACTTCACAAAATAGATGGCATCATGAGAAAGGACAATTATGTAGATATATTGAAGCATCTCAAGATATCAATCAGGAAGTTAAAGCTTGGTCCCAAATGGGTCTTCCAAATGGGCAGTGACCCCAAGCATACTTCCAACGTTGTGGCAAAATGGCTTAAGGACAACAAAGTCATCACAAAGCCCTGAACTCAATCCTATAGAAAATGTGTGGGCAGAATGGAAAAAGCCTGTGTAAGCACGGAGGCCTACAAAACCTGACTCAGTTACACCAGCTCTGTCTGTAGGAATGGACCAAAATTCACCAAACTTATTGTGGGAAGCTTGTGGAAGGCTACCTGAAAGGTTTGACCCAAGTTAAACAATTTAAATCCAATGCTACCAAATACTAATTGAGTGTATGTGAACTTCTGAACCACTGGGAATGTGATGAAAGAAATTAAAGCTGAAATAAATAATTCTCTCTACTATTATTCAGACATTTCACATTCTTAAACTGAAGTGGTGATCCTAACTGACCTAAGACAGGGCATTTTTACGAGGATTAAATGTCAGGAATTGTGAAAAACTGAGTTTAAATGTTCGTGGCTAAGGTGTATGTAAATGTTCGACTTTAACTGTGTCATCAACAAACAGGGCATTGACTCCTCTTACTTGGTGTCTGTCTGCCCAGTGTGTCAAGAGAAGAGAAGGGGGATTCTCCCATTGGAATGATGCTGTGGTCTGCTGTTTGACAAATTCCTCATGGAGCAATTAGGAATAGAGCCTGGGATTCGGGAACATCGGCAGCACACTGGACTGCCTTGTGTGTCTTCATGTCAGCCCACATAATGGGATCTGCAATGAGTGTTTAGCAGAACGAAGAGGAAGAGGGGAATGTACAGCAGGAGTCTTTCATTTCCCATTAAAGGAACATGTTGGGGCTTACTGTAAAGACGGACTTTTCTTCTTGTCTCTGTCCTGGGGTTTTCTATTGTCTCTGTCCGAGGGTGTTTTCTCAACTGTTGCTAGTCATGTGTGACAGCCTGACAGCATTCTGTGTGAGTGTGTGTGTATTGCTTTAATTATCGTGTGGATTTCATGTATTAACTGCCAGGGATATTGTAAACAACCAGCCAACAAGTCCAACGTCTTGGCTGATTATGCACGGCAGACACAGACAGACAAACAAACTCAACCTCATGGTCAAGGTTTTGGTCCAAATAAACACCTTTCAGGCATCCAATGTAGCATTGTGTTGGTACACTGTAGCGTCAAAATGAAGTAGCAAAGTGTTATTACTTTCCCTGCCCTCTGTCTTTATCTGCTCTACACGAGAGACAGGAAGCCAACAGGGCCAATCAGGAAACGTAGCAGAGTGGCACGTACACATGAGAGGAGATGTCACCAGGCCAGGTTGTCAAGGTTGCCGGGAGGAAGTTGCTTTCCCTGCTTTGTATATTTAACCTATCATATTCCACGTTGGCTGGCATCCAGGCGATTACAACAACATCTCAGAATTGTAGACTGCCAGGTTGCAAAACATTTGTCTCTGGAAGTTTGACAGTGGCATTGGAAGACATAGCATCGCCATTGTTGTTTTCGTTGTACCTCGTTGGGAACGTCAGGCAATTTGGGTGCAGATAGAAATGTCCACGGTCGCGATATGTTTTGTCTCGAGCAAGAGAGCTTTACATTCCTTTCCAATACGGAGTATCTGTATCGTCTTTGTGTGTCTGCGTGTTTGTGTGCATCTCAACATTTGCGTTGTATGCAAGAGAGCATTATGTAGCCTACTGAATACAAAGAAGTATGAATTAATGACTTTTATATTTAAAGGGCACTGGGGCAGTTCAGCAGACATGCAAAGCCTGTATTATGGAGCAAATTATGTTCTCGATTGTAAACACACACAGGATGACATACAGTGCATTCGGAAAGTATTCAGACCATTTCACTTTTTCCATATTTTGTCATGTTACAGCCTTATTTTAAAATGGGTAAAATATTTTATTTTAGACATTTTTGCAAATGTACTAAAAATTAAAAAGATATCTTATTTACATAAGTATTCAGACCCTTTGATATGAGACTCGAAATTGAGCCGAGGTGCATCCTTTTTTCGTTGATCATCCTCAAGATTTTTCTACAACTTGATTGGAATCCACCTGTGGTAAATTCAATTGATTGGACATGATTTGGAAAAACACACACCTGTCAGAGCAAAAACCAAGCCTCATGGTTGAAGGAATTGTACATAGAGGTCAGAGACAGAAGGGTCATACTCAAGGAGCCTCAAGGCTGGCAAATGTGCTTCAACAAAGTACTGAGTAAAGGGTCTGAATACTTGTGTAAAAGTGATATTTCAGTTTACATTTTTTAAATAAATTTGCTAAAAAACAAAAAGTGTAATACATTTTAGAATAAGCCTGTAACGTAACAAAATGTGAAAAAAGTCAAGGGGTCTGAATACTTTCCGAATGCACCATACATAGCAGACTAGCTGTCTTCATTAGACTTACATAAGGCTGTAATGGAGACTTATTCAGTATTGTAACAAAGAGAAAAGACTGTTGAAGGACTTTCAATTGGACGATAGACTCAAAATAGGGAACTGACAATATCAAAATATCAAGCTTTTCATTTTCTGAATGTCCTTAATATACAGTGCATTCAGAAAGTATTCAGACCCCTTGACATTATCTACATTTTGTTATGTTACAGCCGTATTCTAAAATGTATTAAATATTGTTTCCCCCTCATCAATCTACACACAATACCACATAATGACAAAGTGGCAACAGGGTTTCAATTGTTTTTGTACATTTATTATTAATAAACAACTGAAATACCTTATTTACATTAGTATTCAGACCCTTTACTATGAGACACAAAATTGAGCTCAGGTGCATCCTTTTTTCATTGATCATCCTCGAGATTTTTCTACAACAAGATTTGGAAAGGCACACAAATCAAATCAATCACATTTTATTGGTCACATACACTTGTTCAGCAGATGCTATTGTGGGTGGAGCGACATTCTTGTGGTTGTAGCTCCAACAGTGCAGTAATATCTTACAAGAAATATCTAACAGTTTCACAACAATACACACAAATCTAAGTAAAGGAATGGTATTAAGAATATATAAATATTTGGATGAGCATTGTCAGAGCGGCATAGACTAAGATACAGTAGAATAGAATAGAATACAGTGTATACATATGAGATGAGGAATACAACATATTTAAATATTATTAAAGTGATTCGTTATCCATTAATAAAGTGGGCAATGATTTCAAGTATATAGGCCAGTAGTCTCTAATTATCTAGTGATGGCTATTTAAGTCTAATGACCTTGCGATAAAAGCTGTTTTCGGTTTCTCTGTCCCAGCTTTGATGCACCTGTACTGACCCCGCCTTCTGGATGATAGCGTGGTGAACAGGCAGTGGCTCAGGTGATTGTTGTCCTTGATGATCTTTTTGGCCTTCCTGTGATATTGGGTGCTGTAGGTGTCCTGGAGGGCAGGTAGTTTGCCCCCAGTGATGCGTTGGGCAGACCACCCTCTGGAGAGCCCTGCGGTTGCGGGGTGTGCAGTTGCAGTACCAGGTGGTGATACAGCCCGACAGGATGCTCTCAATTGTGCATCTGTAAACATTTCTGAGGGTTTTAGGTGCCAAGCCAAATTTCTTCAGCGTTCTGAGGTTGAAGAGGCGCCGTTGCGCCTTGTTTACCACACTGTCTGCGTGGCTGGACCATTTCAGTTTGTCATTGATCTGTACGCCGAGAAACTTGAAGCTTTCGATCTTCTCCACTGCGGTCCCGTCGATTTGGATAGGGGGGTGCTCCCTCTGCTGTTTCCTGAAGTCCATGATCAGCTCCTTTGTTTTGTTGACATTGAGTGAGAGGTTATTTTTCTGGCACCACACTCCCATGGCCCTCATTTCCTCCCTGTAGGCTGTCTCGTCATTGTTGGTAATTAGGCCAACTGCCGTTGTGTCGTCTGCAAACTTGATGATTGAGTTGGAGACATGTGTGGCCATGCAATCATGGGTGAACAGGGAGTACAGAATGGGGCTGTGCACACACCCTTGTGGGGCCCCAGTGTTGAGGATGGAGGTGTTGTTTCCTACCTTCACCACCTGGGGCAGCCCGTCAGGAAGTCCAGTATCCAGTTGCAGGTTCAGACCCAGGGCCTCAAGATTAATGATGAGCTTGGAATGTACTATGGTGTTGAACGCTGAGCTATAGTCAATGAACAGCATTCTTACATAGGTATTCCTCTTGCCCAGGTGGGCAGTGTGTGGTGCAATGGCAATTGCAGGGTCTGTGGATCTATTGGGGCGGCAAGCAAATTGAAGTGGGTCTAGGGTGTCAGGTAAGGTAGAGGGGATATGACCCTTGACTAGTCTCTCAAAGCACTTCATGATGACAGAAGTTTAGTTACCTTTTATTTTTTGGGTACAGCTGACTGGGATAGGGAAAGATTGAATATGTCCGAAAACACTGGTCTGTGCATGCTCTGAGGACGCGGCTAGGGATGCAGTCTGGGCAGCCTCGTGAGGGTTGACCCACCTGTCTATTTAAGGTCTCACAGTTGTCAGAGCAAAAACCAAGACTTGAGGTCAAAGGAATTGAGCTCCGTAGAGCTCCGAGACAGAATTGTGTCGAGGCACATTTCTGCTACGTTGAAGGTCCCCAATAACACAGTGGCCTCCATCATTCTGAAATGGAAGACGTTTGGAACCACCAAGAACAGCCCTGACAAACTGAGCAATTGGGGGAGAAGGGCCATGGTCAGGGAGGTAACCAAGAACCCGATGGTCACTCTGACAGAGCTTCAGCGTTCCTCTGTGGAGATGGGATAACCTTTCAGAAGGACAACCATCTCTACAACACTCCACCAATCAGGCCTTTATGGTAGAGTGGACAGACGGAAGCCACTCAGTAAAAGTTACATGACAGCTTTCTTGGAGCATCATGCTGTGGGAATGTTTATCAGCAGCAGGGACTGTGAGACTAGTCAGAATTTAGATGAACGGAGCAAAAAACAGAGATCCTTAATGAAAACCTGATCCAGAGTGCTCAGGACCTCAGACTGGGGTGAAGTTTCACCTTTTAACAGGACAGCGACCCAAAGCACACAGCCAAGACAATGCAATAGTGGCTTCGGAACAAGTCTCTGAATGTCATTGTGTGGCCAGGCCAGAGCCCGAACTTGATCCCGATTGAAAATCTCTGGAGAAACCTGAAAATAGCTGTACAGGGACACTCCCCATCCTATCTGACAGCGCTTGAGAGGATCTGCAGAGAAGAATGGGAGAAAGTCCCCAAATGCAGGTGTGCCAAGCTTGTAGCGTCATACCCAAGAAGACTCGAGGCTGTAATCACTGTAAAGGGTTTGAATACTAACGTAAATGTGATCTTTCAGTAAATTCTTTATTGTCATTATTGTCATCAGTTAATTTTTTTGTCATCATTTCATACATTTTTGGCGTGGGCCCCCCACCAGCGGCGCTTCTTCCCAGTCTACCCCGGTGTCCTGAGAACCTCGCTTAACTCCTCCGGAGCATTCCACTGGAGATTCTGGAACCAGCCGGGCGTTTCTCTCCCAGTGCTCCCTCATCTTCGAGGGCTAGATTGTCTCCTGCTGAGTGCAGACTAAACACCAAGAGCTGTCTGTTTTGTGGAGCTATGGGACATTTCTTATCTACCTGCACATTAAAAAAACAGGCTCATCAGTAAGTATGAGTACACTGGTGAGCCGTACAAAGAGTTTCAATTGTAACCCCCTCTACACTACTCTGTTATGGGGAGTCCAAATCCAGCAGTGACTCTGGGGCCGACGAGAGCTTTATGGACAGTACCCTGGTATCGGAACTGGGTATCTCCACTCAACTCCTTTCCATCCCGATGGACGTCAGAGCGCTGGATGGGCTCTCTTTTGGCAGAGTCACCCACAATGCGATTCCTATACATCTGTGAGTGTCAGGCATCAGTCTATGTAGTTTCTGCTCCTGGAGTCTCCTTATGTACCCATGGTTTTGGGGGTTTCATGGCTCCAGAGGCACAATCCCCTAATCGACATGGCTACAGGTTCCATCCTTGGTTGGAGTCAGTTTTGCCATGCACATTGTCTGAAGTAGGCACAGCCTGCCCTGTGACGTCTGCTGGCTTGGGTAAAGCCTTGGATCTATTCACAGAGTACCAGGACCTACGGGAGGTTTTCAACTCTGCCCACGCAACATCTCTTCCTCTGCATCAGCCCTACGACTGTGCTATCGACCTTCTCCCGGGCATCGCCCCACCTCGGGGGCGACTTTATTCCCTGTCGGGTCTGGAGACCAAAGCGATGGAAGGGTATTTTGAGGACTTTCTCGCTGCATGGATTATGCGTCCATCTTCCTCCCCTGCCGGCGCAGGGTTCTTCCCTGCCTCCGTGTATCAACTGCCGGGGTCTTATTGACATTATGTTTATAAACCGTTACCCGCTACCACTCATCTCCTCAGCTTTTGAGCCTCTCCAGGGAGCGGTCATCTTCTCCAAGTTGGACCTTCGGAACGCTTACCATCTGGTTCGGATATGGGAAGGTGACAGGTGAAAGTCAGCCTTTAACACTGCTAGCGGGCGCTATGAGTACCTGGTGATGCCGTTCGGACTGACCATACTCCTACAGTGTTCCAGGCCCTGGTCAATGATGTGCTACGTGACATGTTGAACCGATTTGTGTTTGTCTACCTGGACGACATCCTCATCTATTCCCGGTCAGCTCAAGAACACGTCCTCCATGTCCGACAGGTCCTCCAGTGTCTCCTGGAGAACCAGATTTTTGTGAAGGTGGAGAAACGGTGGAGATACGTCATTGATACAGGGATCTTCAGATGAACCCTGACAAGGTGAGAGCAGTGGTGGGTTGGCTTCAACCCACATCCAGACTGCAGCTACAACGCTTCCTGGGGTTGCTCATTTCTACCGTTGTTTCGACTACAGGAACCTTGCTTCCCCACTCTCTGCACTCACCTCTCCCAAGGTTCCATTCATATGGTCTCCAGCAGCTGTCAGGGCATTCTCAGACCTCAAGCAGCAAATCACTACATTCATATCTTAATCCATCCGTCCGTTCCCGTCAGTTCATGGTGGAGGTTGATGCCTCAGACGTCAGAGTGGGGGCTGTCCTGTCCCAGCGTTCTGCCCAGGACCAGAAGCTGCATCCCTGCGCTTTCCTTTCCCATCATCTTAACCTCCATTGAGAGGAACCATGATGTGGGAAATCAAGAATTACTCACTGTTAAGATGGTGTTGGAGGAGTGGTGGCATTGGTTAGAAGGGGCGGAACATTCATTCTTGGTGTGGATGGACCATAAGAACCAGGAATATCTCTGCATTGCAAAGCGCCTCAACTCCAGGCCGGCGAGATGGGCCCTGTAATTCACTCATTTCCATTTCACTATCTCCTACAACCCGGGGTCCAAGAATGTGAAGCCTGATGCACGCTCATGTCTGTACAGCCCCGCTACTACACCATCGGACCCCAAGACCAACCGGATGTTAGTCCTGGACTCTGCCCGTGCTCCGGTTCTGGAATGGGCACATTCCTTGAGGCTCACCTGTCATCCTGACCTCAGCTTTTGTCCGACAACATTTTTGGCAACCCACCACGGTTCCTGATGTCTCTGCGTTTGTTGCCGCCTGCACTGTGTGTGCACAGAACAAGACTCCGCGGCAAGCTCCACCTGTTCTCCTTCAACCACTCCCTGTTTCTCATCGCCCCTGGTCCCAAATATCCTTGGACTTCGTCACAGGTATCCACACCACTACCCAGTTTAAAGCCACCCAGTTTATCCCCCTTCCTATGTTGCCCTCAGCTAAGAAGACGGTCCAGCTCATGGTGCAGCACATCTTCCAGATCCATGGACTTCTGGTTGACATGGTCTCAGATCGCGGTGCTCAGTTCTCATCCCGGTTCTGGAAGGCGATCTGCACCCTCCTTGAGTCGTGGGCCAGCCATTCTCTGGTTTTCATCCCTAGTCTAACGGCCAGTCGGAGGGAGCCAATCAGGACCTGGAGATGACTCTTCGTTGACTTGTCTCCACCAATCCCACCACCTGGAGCCAGCAACTAGTGTGGGTGGAATATGCCTGCAACACCTTTTCCTGTTCTGCTACGAGTCTCTCGCCTTTTTAGTGTTTCCTGTGATATCAGCCCCCGCTATTCTCGGAGCAAGAGGAAGAGGTCAGCATTCCTTCTGCCCATATGTTTGTCTGTCGCTGCCTCCATACCTGGAAGAGAGCCCGGGTCGCTCTTCTCAAGATTACTTCCAGGTATAGACAACAGGAGGACCACCACCGGACCCCTGCTCCCCGCTACCGTCTTGGGCAGAGGGTATGGCATTCCACTCGAGATCTGGCCCTACAGGTGGAGCCCTGCAAACTTTCCCCTCCGTTTTCTTGGCCCCATTCCCCATCTCTAAGGTTCTTAGCCCCTCTGCTGTCCGCCTTCTGTTGCCGCGCACCCTCCACATACATCCCACTTTCCATGGATCTTGAACTAAACCCCTGTCTCACGGCCCTTTGTCTCCTGTTTCCTGACTCTGATTTGGATTACGACTCTTTGCCTGCTTTGACTTACCTTTTGCCTGCCCCTTGTACTATAATCATTTGCATTACATTTAAGTCATGTGGCAGACGCTCTTATCCAGAGCGACTTACAAATTGGTGAATTCACCTTATGACATCCAGTGGAACAGCCACTTTACAATAGTGCATCTAAATCATTTAAGGGGGGGGTGAGAAGGATTACTTTATCCTATCCTAGGTATTCCTTAAAGAGGTGGGGTTTCAGGTGTCTCCGGAAGGTGGTGATTGACTCCGCTGTCCTGGGGTCGTGAGGGAGTTTGTTCCACCATTGGGGGGCCAGAGCAGCGAACAGTTTTGACTGGGCTGAGCGGGAACTGTACTTCCTCAGTGGTAGGGAGGCGAGCAGGCCAGAGGTGGATGAATGCAGTGCCCTTGTTTGGGTGTAGGGCCTGATCAGAGCCTGGAGGTACTGCGGTGCCGTTCCCCTCACAGCTCCGTAGGCAAGCACCATGGTCTTGTAGCGGATGCGAGCTTCAACTGGAAGCCAGTGGAGAGAGCGGAGGAGCGGGGTGACGTGAGAGAACTTGGGAAGGTTGAACACCAGACGGGCTGCGGCGTTCTGGATGAGTTGTAGGGGTTTAATGGCACAGGCAGGGAGCCCAGCCAACAGCGAGTTGCAGTAATCCAGACGGGAGATGACAAGTGCCTGGATTAGGACCTGCGCCGCTTCCTGTGTGAGGCAGGGTCGTACTCTGCGGATGTTGTAGAGCATGAACCTACAGGAACGGGCCACCGCCTTGATGTTAGTTGAGAACGACAGGGTGTTGTCCAGGATCACGCCAAGGTTCTTAGTGCTCTGGGAGGAGGACACAATGGAGTTGTCAACCGTGATGGCGAGATCATGGAACGGGCAGTCCTTCCCCGGGAGGAAGAGCAGCTCCGTCTTGCCGAGGTTCAGCTTGAGGTGGTGATCCGTCATCCACACTGATATGTCTGCCAGACATGCAGAGATGCGATTCGCCACCTGGTCATCAGAAGGGGAAAGGAGAAGATTAATTGTGTGTCGTCTGCATAGCAATGATAGGAGAGACCATGTGAGGTTATGACAGAGCCAAGTGACTTGGTGTATAGCGAGAATAGGAGAGGGCCTAGAACAGAGCCCTGGGGGACACCAGTGGTGAGAGCGCGTGGTGAGGAGACAGATTCTCGCCACGCCACCTGGTAGGAGCGACCTGTCAGGTAGGACGCAATCCAAGCGTGGGCCGCGCCGGAGATGCCCAACTCGGAGAGGGTGGAGAGGAGGATCTGATGGTTCACAGTATCGAAGGCAGCCGATAGGTCTAGAAGGATGAGAGCAGAGGAGAGAGAGTTAGCTTTAGCAGTCTGGAGCACCTCCGTGATACAGAGAAGAGCAGTCTCAGTTGAATGACTAGTCTTGAAACCTGACTGATTTGGATCAAGAAGGTCATTCTGAGAGAGATAGCGGGAGAGCTGGCCAAGGACGGCACGTTCAAGAGTTTTGGAGAGAAAAGAAAGAAGGGATACTGGTCTGTAGTTGTTGACATCGGAGGGATCGAGTGTAGGTTTTTTCAGAAGGGGTGCAACTCTCACTCTCTTGAAGACGAAAGGGACGTAGCCAGCGGTCAGGGATGAGTTGATGAGCGAGGTGAGGTAAGGGAGAAGGTCTCCGGAAATGGTCTGGAGAAGAGAGGAGGGGATAGGGTCAAGCGGGCAGGTTGTTGGGCGGCCGGCCGTCACAAGAAGCGAGATTTCATCTGGAGAGAGAGGGTGAGAAAGAGGTCAGAGCAAAGGGTAGGGCAGTGTGAGCAGAACCAGCGGTGTCGTTTGACTTAGCAAACGAGGATCGGATGTCGTCGACCTTCTTTTCAAAATGGTTGACGAAGTCATCTGCAGAGAGGGAGGAGGGGGGGGGGGGAGGAAGATTCAGGAGGGAGGAGAAGGTGGCAAAGAGCTTCCTAGGGTTAGAGGCAGATGCTTGGAATTTAGAGTGGTAGAAAGTGGCTTTAGCAGCAGAGACAGAGGAGGAAAATGTAGAGAGGAGGGAGTGAAAGGATGCCAGGTCCGCAGGGAGGCGAGTTTTCTTCCATTTCCGCTCGGCTGCCCGGAGCCCTGTTCTGTGAGCTCGCAATGAGTCGTCGAGCCACGGAGCGGGAGGGGAGGACCGAGCCGGCCTGGAGGATAGGGGACATAGAGAGTCAAAGGATGCAGAAAGGGAAGAGAGGAGGGTTGAGGAGGCAGAATCAGGAGATAGGTTGGAGAAGGTTTGAGCAGAGGGAAGAGATGATAGGATGGAAGAGGAGAGAGTAGCGGGGGAGAGAGAGTGAAGGTTGGGACGGCGCGATACCATCCGAGTAGGGGCAGTGTGGGAAGTGTTGGATGAGAGCGAGAGGGAAAAGGATACAAGGTAGTGGTCGGAGACTTGGAGGGGAGTTGCAATGAGGTTAGTGGAAGAACAGCATCTAGTAAAGATGAGGTCGAGCGTATTGCCTGCCATGTGAGTAGGGGGGGAAGGTCAGAGGGTGAGGTCAGAAGAGGAGAGGAGTGGAAAGAAGGAGGCAGAGAGGAATGAGTCAAAGGTAGACGTGGGGAGGTTAAAGTCGCCCAGGACTGTGAGAGGTGAGCCGTCCTCAGGAAAGGAGCTTATCAAGGCATCAAGCTCATTGATGAACTCTCCGAGGGGAACCTGGAGGGCGATAAATGATAAGGATGTTAAGCTTGAAAGGGCTGGTAACTGTGACAGCATGGAATTCAAAGGAGGCGATAGACAGATGGGTAAGGGGAGAAAGAGAGAATGACCACTTGGGAGAGATGAGGATCCCGGTGCCACCACCCCGCTGACCAGAAGCTCTCGGGGTGTGCGAGAACACGTGGGCGGACGAAGAGAGAGCAGTAGGAGTAGCAGTGTTATCTGTGATGATCCATGTTTCCGTCAGTGCCAAGAAGTCGAGGGACTGGAGGGAGGCATAGGCTGAGATGAACTCTGCCTTGTTGGCCGCAGATCGGAAGTTCCAGAGGCTACCGGAGACCTGGAACTCCACGTGGGTCGTGCGCGCTGGGACCACCAGATTAGGGTGGCCGCGGCCACGCGGTGTGGAGCGTTTGTATGGTCTGTGCAGAGAGGAGAGAACAGGGATAGATAGACACATAGTTGACAGGCTACAGAAGAGGCTACGCTAATGCAAAGGAGATTGGAATGGCAAGTGGACTACACGTCTCGAATGTTCAGAAAGTTAAGCTTACGTAGCAAGAATCTTATTGACTAAAATGATTGAAATGATACAGTACTGCTGGAGTAGGCTAGCTGGCAGTGGCTGCGTTGTTGACTTTGTAGGCTAGCTGGCAGTGGCTGCGTTGTTGACACTACACTAATCAAGTCGTTCCGTTGAGTGAATAGTTTCTACAGTGCTGCTATTCGGGGGCTAGCTGGCTAGCTAGCAGTGTTGATTATGTTACGTTACGTTAAAAGAACGACAATAGCTGGCTAGCTAACCTAGAAAATCGCTCTAGACTACACAATTGTCTATGATACAAAGACGGCTATGTAGCTAGCTAGCTACGATCAAACAAATCAAACCGTTGTGCTGTAATGAAGTGAAATGAAAATGTGATACTACCTGTGGAGCGAAGCGGAATGTAGACCGGGTTGTTGAAGTTCTATTCGGTAGACGTTGGCTAGCTGTTGGCTAGCTAGCTAGCAGTATCTCCTACGTTAAGGACGACAAATAGCTGGCTAGCTAACCTCGGTAAATTAAGATAATCACTCTAAGTCTACACACTCTAAACTACACAATTATCTTGGATACGAAGACAGCAAAGACAACTATGTAGCTAGGTAACACTACACTAATCAAGTCATTCAGTTGAGTGTAATAGTTTCTACAGTGCTGGTAGACGGTGGACGTTAGCTAGCTGCTAGGCAGATAGCAGTGTAGACTACGTTAGGACGACGAAATAAGATAATTACGCAATTATCTTTGATACAAAGACGGCTATGTAGCTAGCTAAGGAGAGATTGCTAAGATTAGACAAATCAAACCGTTGTACCGTTGTACTATAATGAAATGTAATGAAAAGTTATACTACCTGCGGACCGAAGTGTAGATGCGACCGCTTGCTCCAACCCGGAACCGGAAATGATGTTTACAGCTCTTGCACTACTCATCCCAGATGTATATACTGTATATTATATCTTCCAGTTCCAGCAGACAGAACCTTCCAGGTACAGCTGACAGAACCTTCCATTTACAGCTGTCCCCTGACCCTCACTTCTTCTTCTCTCCTCACAAACACATGAGCCTGAGACTCGTACTATCCGCCTCCTGTGTCTGCATCTGTTTATTAGGCTGAGCCTATATTAGGTGTAGTCTATACAAATATAAACATCAAACATCAAACATGTTTGTCACGTTCTGACCTTAGTTCTTTTTTTATGTCTTTGTTTTAGTATGGTCAGGGCATGAGTTGGGTGGGTTGTCTATGTTAGTTTTTCTATGTTGTGTTTTGAGTTTGGCCTGGTATGGTTCTCAATCAGAGGCAGGTGTCGATAGTTGTCTCTGATTGAGAGATTGAGAATCATACTTAGGTAGCCTTTTTCCACCTGTGTTTTGTGGGTGTTTATTTTCTGTTCTGTGTTTTATTTCACCGTTCAGGACTGTTCGTTTGTCGTTTTATTGTTTTTGTTTCAGTGTTCACTATTTGTATTAAAAAACAAGATGAACACTTACCACGCCGCGCTTTGGTCGTCTCCTTCATACGATGACCGTTACAATGTTGTTATAAAGATGCATATGAAATATTGTTGAAACAATTGTTTTTCAGGACAAACTCTTAAAATTGACGATCAAGGAAAACAAAACCTGTATGCGAATATTCTAAGTTATTAATCACTTATGGCGGAAATGTTACATTTCCCAGAATGCATGAGTTTAAGCCTAAAGTTGAGGCCTTCAAAAAGAAGCCAAACAAATGAAATGATTGGAGGAAATATAATCGGCTATTCTAAGCACTAAGGTTAAAAGAGTATATGAACATTGTTTCCAGAGAAAAGTGATACATTCTTTAGTATCTGGTATCAGATTCAATGAAACTCTCATTTTCTATGACTGAGAGGAATAGGGGTCAATTCCAAAATTCTGAATTGTGCCCAACCCTGCCAGAGACATGTTTTAAGTAACTCCCTGACACCCCGGTGCCACTCTGGTTTTGTTCAGCAAAGGCGGCGTGATGTCCAGGGACGAGATGCATGGAGTGTGTGTGTTTTGTTGACTCCGCCGGGTGCCCCCAAAGGGCTTCATGGATATCAATGTAACTTCAGAGGAGGGCGAGTCCAAAGCAGTTCATTATAGCTGCAGTGCTGTGGTGTTCTGTGCGCACAAATATTCTCTGGGGGTACAGCAAAACAACATTCAGGACCACCTTTAGGACCCTTGTTTATGCCAATATTTGCTCTCTTCCCTTGGCATATTTTGAGGGGGTCATCTCTCCCCTAACAGATGTCAGCGCGTTGGCTCATATTAGGCTTGTTGTTTATTGCCCTTGCTGTCGGTCTTCCATTGTTTTCTGTGACTAAGGTTCTCTTTGTTCACAGCTCTACATGACACTGAAAGGTCCACAAACAGCCTCCAAACAGAATGATGATGTCAGATGATGAATTCTAATTTCTAACAGAAGCTGAAGAATATAGGTGCATGTCATCTGCACCAAATTTCACAATTTTAGCCTACTATATAATATTACATACTACATAATGTATCAGCTATTGTAAGATGATTTTGCAATGCTTATTTCAATAATGAAATATATCAGTCAATGTCAATGAGTCAATGCTTCAAAGTATTTTAGCCATATACTGTATTTCAAAGGCAGATAAACATTTATTTTCCTCCAAGTTTATTTTCTGCCGCACACCAGGTCTAAAGGGAAACTGCAAAGCTCGATACATAATGTGACGAACACATGAAAGGAGTGCAGAGAGGAATGTATTTTCTTCGGATGAAAGTAAGATTAGCACATAGTTTTCTCACGCTGGAAAATGAAAACAATGGCTGGTAAGCTGATGAGACAAGTTAGTTTTGACTTAAATGTATTGCTCAATGGACATGCTTCCAGGGAAAAGGAACACCATGTTCCATGAAAACAAGCCAGATGAAACCCAGTCCACAACGTCAACACATACTCGTGATTCTTATCCTATTGTGTACTGTACCATAACATATGCTGAAATGTTATGTCGTTGAAATGTAAGTGAAGGGAATAATAATGAGATTTACAGGCAATTCAAAAGTAGCGGCTTTCAATACATCCTTTGACATTTGTTCTCAGTTGCTGCATGTTCACATTGGTCCACCATACATAGAATAAAACCAATGACATCCAATTAAGCAAATTCACATCATAAATATCTGTAGGGTCAAGCAAGCTGGCTTCCACCCAAGCAAATATAGGCCTGACGAATGATCAGTAGAGAATATCCATTCAAGCAAATATATTGAATGATCAGAGCTACTATAATACACAGTTTTGTGTCAGTGAATAAACATACTAATGACATGAACAGCTTAATTGTTCTCTCACTATTGTGTCGGACTGGAACCAGATATAATCTGATCCCTCTGGCTGGCTGTGACTGCTCTCCTGTGCAACAGGAGCCTTGTTTAATGCCCGGCCTCTGAATAAGCGATTCCACCATCTCTGGGCATTGGGAGGTGTAGCTTTCACCAGGGAAGCGTCTCAGGATTCCAACAGATGTTAGACCTGCACACTCAACCAGTTATATCAGTGGAGACTACTTTAGGCCATTTATGTAAACTGATGTTAATTTACAATTTTATCATCAAAACATCGAAAGCATCTTGGCATTCAAATTGGTTTAATTTGACTATGAACCAAGGTTTTAAGGCTTATCTAGACTATGTCATGTTTTTTTTGTGGGGTGTGGTGTTATATCTCTCTGAGTTCTATTACTATGTGGTATTATTAGGCCACAGTGGCAATTTTAGCTTGTAAATCTTGTTGGGGCAAACCCTCCCAAATGTTTTAATGCATGCCAGCAAAACCACTACGCAACACTAAACAATACATACATTGCACTATAACGGTGACAAACTGTGCACGCAAACAGTTGGGGTCTACATAAAGCTGTCCTAACAGCAGAGCTTTCTTTTCAGCACCATGGAGTGAATCCTTACCACCGCTACACCTGGCTATCAGCGGAGCCTTGTCTGGCAGCGAAACAATTAATTCAGCCTCATTTACTGCCTTAAAAAAAAACTAAGCTCATATGGCTGACTTGCTTAAACAAATGTGTTTTTTATTAAATTGAGATGAACAAACTTGTCACACCCTGATCTGTTTCACCTGTCTTTGACATTGTTTCCACCCACCTCCAGGTGTCACCTGTTTTCCTCATTAGTCCCTGAGTACTTATTCTTGTGTTCCCTACTTGTCTGTTGCCAGTTCGGCTTGTTTTGTCAAGTCGACTAGCGTGTTATTCCGTGCGCCTGTTCTTTTTTTTCTTCCGCCCCCTTTTCTCTGTTTTTGCTAGTCGTCCCAGTTTTGACCCTTGCCTGCCATGACTCTGAACCCGCCTGCCTGACCATACTGCCTGCCCTGACATCGAGCCTGCCAGAAACTCTGTATCTCCTGGACTTTGACCTTGTTATGATCTTTTGCCTGTCCATGACCATTCTCTTGCTTGCCCCTTGGATTATAATAAATATCAGAGACTCGAACTATCTGCCTCCCGTGTCTGCATCTGGGTCTCGCCCTGTGCTCTTATAGTACGAATTGGCCATGACAGACCCCGCAGACTTAGACCAGCTCCGCCACGCTGTCTCCCTGCAGGGAGCCAACATTAGGAGCCATGAGAAGCTACTGCTGGACCTTTTGAAAGGGCTTCGTTCCCTGACGGAGCGCCACAACCAAAGGCTATTATGGAGCAAATCAGTGAGTTAGCTCATAGGCAGCCTGCCACCTCTGAGAACCCCCAACCACCCAGTAACCTTTTTACTATTAGTGGTGGGTTTGTACAGCCTACCCTGGCTCCCCAAGAACCCCGCTTACCACCTCCGGAGCAATATTCTAGGGATCCTGGAACCTGCCAGGGTTTTCTTTCTCAGTGCTCCCTCATTTTCGAGCTACAGCCATCTTTGTTGCCTTCAGACCGGTTGAAGATAGTGTGTATTATTACACTATTGTCGGTAAGGGCGCTCTCCTGGTCTATGGCAGTTTGGGAGCAACAATCCTCCATTTGTCGTCATTTGGAAGATTTCATGGCAGAGGTGAGGATGGTGTTCGATTCTCCGGTATCCGGGAGAGGTGTCCAAAAACTACTTGATTTCAAATAAAATCAAATCAAAGGTTTTTTGTCACGTGCGCCAAATATAACAGGTGTAGACCTTACAGTGAATGCTTACTTACAAGCTTCGTTCCGTCAGGGAACGAAGCCCTTCCACGTCACCCTGGTATCGGAACTAGGTATCCTCACTCAACTCCTCTCCGTTCCCATGGATGCCAGAGCACTGGACGGCCCCTCCATTGGTAGTCACTCACAGCAGTTCCAAATAATCTGCGGATATCTGGTTATCACAGTGAGTCAATACAGCTTCTCCTCATTGAGTCTCCTCACATCCCTGTTTTGGGATTTTCTTGGCTCCAGAAGCACAACCCTGATATTGACTGGATCACGGGTTCAATCCTGTGTTGGAGCCATTTCTGCCATTCACACTGCCTAAAGGCGGCACAGTCTTCCCCGGAACGTCTGCCTCGGATCTCTCTGCCATTCCTGCAGAGTATCATGACCTCCTGAATGTTTTCAGCAAGGCTTGAGCTACCTCCCTTCCTCCACATCATCCTTACAATTGTGCTATTGACTTCCTCCCGGGCACCACACCGCCTCGAAGCCGGCTATATTCCCTGTCTGGGAATATAGCCCTGTCGGTACTCGCTACCACTCCTCTCCTTGGCTTTCGAACCTCTCCAGGGGGCTACCATCTTTTCAAAACGAGACCTCCGGAATGCCTACTACCTTGTTTGGATAAGTGAAGGAGACGCAGCCAGTGGATACTGAGTACCTGGTCATGCCGTTTGGACTCACCATTGCTCCCGCTTTCTTCCAGGCCCTGGTCAATGATGTGCTCCGGGACATGTTGAATCGTTTTGTTTTTGTCTACCTCGACGACATCGTTCTCCTTGTTTGACAAGTCCTTCAGCACCTCCTGGAGAATCAGTTGTTTGTAAAAGCTGAGAAGTGCGAGTTCTACTGCTCCACTATCTCCTTTCTGGGATACGTCATTACTGAAGGGAATGTTCAGATGGATCCTGAAAAGGCCAAAAACGACTTGAATTCAAATCAAATCAAAGTTTATTTGTTATATGCGCCAAATACAACAGGTTGACGCTTCCGACGTGGGAGTAGGGGGCCATCCTTTCCCAGCGATCCGTCCAGAACCAAAAGCTTCATCCCTGTGCCTTCATGTCCCATCGTCTCAACCCTGGAGAGGAACTATGACATTGGGAACCTTGTCTGGGAACTTCTAGCGGTTAAGATGGTTGTAGCGGCACTGGCTGGAAGGGATGGAACATCCATTTTTGGGATGGACTGATCATAAGAATTTAGAATACCTCCAAACTGCCAAGTGCCTTAACTCAATGCAAGCCTGTTGGTCCCTGTTATTTACCAGGTTCAATTTCACCATCTCCTACCGCCCAGGGTCCAAAAAATGTGAAGCCGAACGCCTTTTCCCGCCTGTACAGTTCCGCTGCCACCCTCTGAATCAGAGACCCATTCTCCTTGCCTCATGTTTGGCAGCTTCGGTTGTCTGGGGTATTGAGGCTCTGGTCCGCAAAGCCCAACATTCCCAGCCTGGGGGGGCCCGTCTAACCGGATGTTTGCTCCTGATTCAGCCCGGCCTCAGGTCCTAGAATGGGCTCATTCCTCCAGGTTTACCTGTCATCCTGGTGCTTGTCGTACCCTGGATTCCTCCGACAACGCTTCTGGTGGCCCACCATGGCTCCTGATGTCTCTGCCTTCTTTGCTGCGTGCATAGTGTGTGCTCAAAGCAAGACTCAACGGCAAGCTCCGTCTGGCCTCCTTCAGCCACTCCATGTTCCCCATCGCACCTGGTCCCATATTTCCCTGGATTTTGTCACTGGGCTTCCCCCATCAGATGGCAACACCACCATTCTGACGGTGGTAGATGGGCGGCCTTGGAGAACCTATTTCATCCCTCTTCCTAAATGACCTTCAGTCAAGGAGATGGCCCATTTCATGGTGCAGCACGTCTTCAGAATCCATGGACTGCCGGTCGACTTTGTCTTGGATCGGGGTCCTTAGTTTTCGTCCTGCTTCTGGAGGGTGTTCTGCACCCTTATCGGGTCATCGGCCAGCCTGTCCTCTGGATTTCATCCTCAATCCAATGGCCAGTTGGAGCGAGCCAATCACGACATGGAGACAGCACTCCAGTTGCTCATAATCCCACCACCTGGAGTCAGTAACTGGCCGGGTGGAATATGCCAGGAACACTCTTCCCTGCTCGGCCACTGGACTCTCCCCCTTCGAAAGCTCCATCCTCATTAGTCCCTGGGTACTTATTCCTGTGTTCCCTGCTTGTCTGTTGCCAGTTCATTTTGTTTTGTGAAGTCAACCAGCGTGTTATTCTGTGCTCTTGTTTTTTTCCTTTTCTGTTTTTGCTAGTCCTCCCGTTTTTGACCCTTGACTTTGAACCCGCCTGCCTGACCATACTGCCTGCCCTGACCTCGAGCCTGCCTGCCACTCTGTACCTCCTGGTCTCTGACCTTGTTCTGATCTTTTGCCTATCCATGACCATTCTCTTGCTTGCCCCTTGGATTGTAATAAATATCAGAGACTCAAACCATCTGCCCCCCCGTGTCTGCATCTGGGTATCGCCCTGTGCCCTTATACAAACTATGGCAAGGGAACGACGAGCCAATAAGAGGCAATCCGTAATTTAATTTAATTGTATAGATAAATAACAAAGATCCATCACACTAGCCACTTATGACTCATTCACTTCTAAGGGCAAGATATTACTCCATACTCAACAACTATTGATGGCGCATACTTTTATGTCTTTCCATTGTTACTTCAATTAATGACAAGCATGGCCAAAGTACTCAACAAGTTTTCATTGTGCTGGGATATCAGGGCAGTACAGAGAACTTATCAAAAAACATATCCATGTACCCACATGTATAGTACTGCTCACACACGTACATGCATGTTCATATTTTTGCAGACTAACTGAAAATAATCCCTCACTGTATAAAGAGGCTTGTCCTGATGCACACATAATTTCAAACCTGGACAAAAGGAACACCTATGTGAGAATGCTATTCATTAACTACAGCTCAGCGTTCAACACCATAGTGCCCTAAAAGCTCATCACTTAACTAAGGACACCGGGACTAAACACCTCCCTCTGCAACTGGACCCTGGACATCCTGATGGGCAGCCCCCAGGTGGTAAGGATAGGTGACAACACATCCGCCACGCTGATCCTCAACACTGGAGCCTCTCAGGAGTGCACGCTCAGTCCCCTCCCGTACTCCCTTTTCACTCATGACTGCATGCCAGGCATGACTCCAACATCATCAAGCTTGCCGATGACACAACAGTGGTAGGCCTGATCACCGACAATGATGAGACAGCCTATAGGGAGGAGGTCAGAGTGCTGACCGTGTGGTTCAAGGACAACAACATCTCCCTCAATGTGATCAAGACCAATTAGTTGATTGTGGACTACAGGAGAAGGAGGACTGAGCACACCCCTATTCTCATCGATGGGGCTGTAGTGGAGCAGGTTGAGAGCTTCAAGTTCTTTGGCGTCCACATCACCAACAAACTAACATGGTCCAAACACACCAAGACAGTCGTGACTTTGATAAGGTCTCACATTTGACAGTGCATGTCAGAGTAAAACCAAGCCTTTAGGTTGAAGGAATTGTCCATAGAGCTCCAAGACAGGATTGTGTCGAGGCACATATCTGGGGAAGGGTACCAAAAATGCCTGCAGCATTGAAGGTCCCCAAGAACACAGTGGTCTCTATCATTCTTAAATGGAAGTAGTTTGTAACCCTGAAGACTAATCCTAGAGCTGGCCGCCCGGCCAAATTGAGCAATCAGAGGAAAATGGCCTTGGTCACTCTAACAGAGTTCTAGAGCTCCTCTGTTGAGATAGGAGAAACTTCCAGAAGGTCAACCATCTCTGCAGCACTACACCAATCAGGCATTTATGGTAGAGTGGCCAGATGGAAGCCACTCCTCAGTAAAAGGTACATGACAGCCCGCTTAGAGTTTGCCAAAAGGCACCTAAAGACTCTCAGACCATGAGAAACAAGATTCTCTGGTCTGATGAAACCAAGATTGAACTCTTTTGCCTGAATGCCAAACGTTACACCTGGAGGAAATCTGGCGCCATCCCTACGGTGAAGCATGGTGATGGCAGCACAATGTTGTGGGGATGTTTTTCAGTGGCAGGGACTGGGAGACTAGTCAGGATTGAGGCAAAGAAGAACGAACGTGATCGAACATCTCTGGAGAGACCTGAAAATAGCTGTGCAGGGAAGCTCCCCATCCAATCTGACAGAGCTTGAGAGGATCTGCAGAGAAGAATGGGAGAAACTCTCCAAATACATGTGTGCCAAGCTTGTAGCGTCATAACTAATAAGTCTCAATGCTGTAATTGCTGCCAAACGTGCTTCAACAAAGTACTGAGTAATGGTTCTGAATACTTATTTATGTAAATGTGATATTTCTATTTTTGTGATATTTCTAAAAAACAGTTTTTGCTTTGTCTGTCACACCTTGGTCTTAGTATTTTGTGTTTTAGTTAATTAGTTGGTCAGGCCAGGGTGTGACATGGGTTTATTGTTTGTTGTAATTCTTAGTGGGGTTTTTTAGTTATTGGGATTGTGGCTGATTAGGGGTGTGTGTTGCATAGGTTTGGCTGCCTGAGGTGGTTCTCAATCAGAGTCAGGTGATTCTCGTTGTCTCTGATTGGGAACCGTATTTAGGTAGCCTGGGTTTCACTTTGTATTTCGT
This sequence comes from Oncorhynchus masou masou, assembly GCF_036934945.1. Lineage (NCBI taxonomy): Eukaryota > Metazoa > Chordata > Actinopteri > Salmoniformes > Salmonidae > Oncorhynchus > Oncorhynchus masou. The sequence goes on along the minus strand of NC_088235.1, from coordinate 75,108,246 downwards.
GGGTGATTGTTCCTGTCTCTGTGTTAGTGTTCACCAGACAGGCTGTATAGGTTTTTCACGTTCCGTTTATTGTTTTTGTTATTTCATGTATCGTCATTTGTTCTATTAAAAACATGAGTAACCAACACGCTGCATTTCGGTCCGACTCTCTTTCGACAAACGAAGAATGCCGTTACATTGTCATTATGGGGTACTGTGAGGAAAAAAATTATGAGGAAAACATCTATTTAATCCATTTTGGAATAAGGCTGTAATGTAACAAAATGTGGAAAATGTAAAGGGGTCTGAATACTTTCCGAAGGCACTGTATGTAAAGACAAGATAAATCATGAATAGTCTGATGGGTGACAATTATAGCCTATAACTTGTGAATTATATAATGCCACTTGTGAATGATGCCCAGCATAAGAAACAGCCTTTTTTTTAAATCGGAGTCGCGCACCTCATGTAGCCTAGCCCATAGGCCTATATATTTTGATAAGGTTTGTATCACAACTAAAGTGGCCAAATAACTTCTTAAAATTAAGCACATTAATCGGCTTTCCAATGGGTTTAGAGCCTAACTGGCATACATAAGCATTGCCTGAGTTTCAAGTTTGGGGAAGATAATTCCCCCTTTAAAAATGCACCTTTGTAATAAAAGCATTACATGCATAATGGCATTTGCGGTCACTTTGATAATGGTGTTCTCCAGCTAATGGAACGTTGGCGCTTATGGCCTACTGCCATGTGCACATTGTTACGCTTATAATGTGAAGAAATAGCCTAATAGTTTATCAACAATTTATGCTAAATGTTCTGATCTGTTGCGTCAGCCACGTTGCGTAAAAAAGTTTTATTGATGCTGGTGGTTGTATTAATTTGGGATTGCATCCCACAGCTGTCCCAGACTATGTATGGAGTATTTATTTCTCGCACAGAATAGATTAGGTCGACTTTTGTGCTATATGGGATAGTAGACTGACATAGGCTAGTGCTTTTGCTAATTCTTTAGGCCTACTCATCTTGTTATCTGACGAAAAGTAAATGTAGACAGTTCCTCCAATATCTTCAATATGCACATCAGAATTGGATAAGGATGAGCGCAGTTGCTTCCCTTAATACGTCTGTCTTCACTTTTAGCCTGTGAGAAAGACCCAGAGAAGGTGATAGAGAGCCATGTGAGTGAGAGTTGCTTAGGAGGGCACAGCATTCAGGGAGAAAGACACAACGCAGCACTCAGGGCCAAGGGCACTATGGCCACTGGCCACAAAAAGCATGGATTTTTTTAGGGCGCATTACGGCCACAAAGGGGATGCCGCTGTGAAATTTGAGGAATTATTAAGTGCTTGTCAAATTGTGAATGAGAGACTAATGAAGCATGTACAGCCTGCGCAAAAAAACCAAAGCAGAGCTCATGCCTTTCTAGCAACTTTTTTCAAATCATCATTGGAGTCACATCATGCAGTCTTACAGTGAATTAAAAATCTAAACATATAGCCCAACCTTTGTAGAACATCTAAAGTTACATTAATAACTCTAAATTAAACATATAGGAGTACTAAACTGCTCAACACAGAATGGCCGCATGTTTTCACTCCCTCAGAAAATATTAATATTTTATTCAGCTTTGTTCAATTGTATTCTTCATACTATAAAATAATAATGCCATGGAATTCTAAGCAAATCTGCTCAATGAACTAGTGTTGTTTAAAAGTATATTAGAAAGTTCTTGGTAGCTACCTAGCTTCTTATGTTGGATCCCACGACGCAGTTGGCATCAGTTGCTGGGACTGCTTGCATCTTTCCAGTAATCTTGCCAACCAAGGACGGGTCTGAGGAGCTATTTGTCGTCGGAGCTAGCCTAGCTACTAGCTAGCTGGACATCGAGCTAGCGAGGGTTCTTGAACACAGCCCGCGATGCAGTTAGCCATTATGGATGGGACCACTGATTGGCCCGGGTTTGTGGATGTCTAGATCCCTGCTGTTTGTTGTTTTCAATTTTCCCCGTGACCTGCCCTATCTGAAACTGCAAGGAGTAACAGCCTAACATACATTGCTAGCTACCATGACAAAGACCAAAGCCGGCGGGAGTACCATTGAGGACAGTGCCAGTGGTGTCTCTATCACAAATTAAGGATATTTTAAACGAGCAAAAATAGACTTATAAGCAGCTGTTACAACAACAAGAAAATAGTTTAAGTGTTTTGTCCAAATACTTGTGGATTCTACTAATAAAAGAATGGACGACCTGACCCGAGAGGTTCAGGACCTGAAGAACAATTTGCAGTTCTCCCATGGTCAGCTCTACAAGTTGATGACAGCAATCTGTAAGTCATTGAGAGAGGACATCAGTTTTGTGTGTTAATCCATGATAATAATGACAGATAAATCTTGAGGGACAGTCAAAATTGAAACAACATGGTTGTGGACGGAATTGTTGAATCTCCACATGACACCTGGATGGAGTCTGATGGCAAAGTGAGGGAAATGTTCTTTGAGAAATTGAAGATGGACCACAGGAAGATTGAGGTGGAGCGCGCCCACAGGATTGGAAAACCCACCACCGGCCCAGGTGACAGATCCAGGCCGATAGTGGTCAAGTTCCTGAGGTTCAAGGACAAGGTAGCTGTTCTGGAAAGAACCAAGAACTTGAGAGGAACGAATATCTTCCTCAACGAGGACTATCCTGAAGCTGTGCGTCAGAAGAGGAAAGAACTGATCCCAGCCATGAAAGCTGCCAGAGTGCGTGAGGACATTACGTACATCCGCTACGACAGGCTCATTGTCCAGCCTCCCTCCCAGAAGCCTGGAAGGGATGAGAGAGCCAAGGCTATGGGTTTGTAGCCTCAACCCTGCAGCACACACACACACCAATTGATTAATAGACTGCTGAATGTATTTTTTGTCTCTTGCTTTGTCTGCTCTTTTCAATATTATGTCTATCTCTGATAAGCTATCCAGGAAAGGGCTGAAAATAGCCCATATGAATATATGTAGCCTTAGAAATAAGGTTAATGAAATCATTAACTTGCTCATATATAAGCCATATCTGAGAGTCACTGAGATAATTTGTTTGATGATACACCAGTAGCAATACAAGGATATAACATTTATAGAAGAGACAGAAATGCTTATGGGGGAGGAGTTGTTGTACACTGCTCAAAAAAATAAAGGGAACACTAAAATAACACATCCTAGATCTGAATGAATGAAATATTCTTATTAAATACTTTTTTCTTTACAAAGTTGATTGTGCTGACAACAAAATCACATAAAAATTATCAATGGAAATCAAATGTATCAACCCATGGAGGTCTGGATTTGGAGTCACACTCAAAATTAAAGTGGAAAACCACACTACAGGCTGATCCAACTTTGATGTAATGTCCTTAAAACAAGTCAAAATGAGGCATGCTCCTGATGAGGTGGCGGATGGTCTCCTGAGGGATCTCCTCCCAGACCTTGACTAAAGCATCCGCCAACTCCTGGACAGTCTGTGGATGGAGCGTGACATGATGTCCCAGATGTGCTCAATTGGATTCAGGTCTGGGGAATGGGCGGGCCAGTCCATAGCATCAATGCCTTCCTCTTGCAGGAACTGCTGACACACTCCAGCCACATGAGGTCGAGCATTGTCTTGCATTAGGAGGAACCCAGGGCCAACCGCACCAGCATATGGTCTCACAAGGGGTCTGAGGATCTCATCTCGGTACCTAATGGCAGCCAGGCTACCTCTGGCGAGCACATGTAGGGCTGTGCGGCCCCCCAAAGAAATGCCACCCCACAGCATGACTGACCCACCGCCAAACCGGTCATACTGGAGGATGTTGCAGGCAGCAGAACATTCTCCACGGCGTCTCCAGACTCTGTCACGTCTGTCACATGTGCTCAGTGTGAACCTGCTTAAATCTGTGAAGAGCACAGGGCGCCAGTGGCGAATATGCCAATCTTGGTGTTCTCTGGCAAATGCCAAACGTCCTCCACGGGGTTGGGCTGTAAGCACAACCCCCAACTGTGGACGTCGGGCCCTCATACCACCCTCATGGAGTCTGTTTCTGACCGTTTGAGCAGACACATGCACATTTGTGGCCTGCTGGAGGTCATTTTGCAGGGCTCTGGCAGTGCTTTTCCTGCTCCTCCTTGCACAAAGGCGGAGGTAGCGGTCCTGCTGCTGGGTTGTTGCCCTCCTACGGCCTCCTCCATGTCTTCTGATGTACTGGCCTGTCTCCTGGTAGCGCCTCCATGATCTGGACACTACGCTGACAGACACAGCAAACCTTCTTGCCACAGCTCGCATTGATGTGCCATCCTGGATGAGCTGCACTACCTGAGCCACTTGTGTTGTAGACTCCGTATCATGCTACCACTAGAGTGAAAGCACCACAAGCATTCAAAAGTGACCAAAACATCAGCCAGGAAGCATAGGAACTGAGAAGTGGTCTGCGGTTATCACCTGCAGAACCACTCCTTTACTGGGGGTGTCTTGCTAATTGCCTATAATTTCCACCTGTTGTCTATTCCATTTGCACAACAGCATGTGAAATTTATTGTCAATCAGTGTTGCTTCCTAAGTGGACAGTTTTATTTCACAGAGGTGTGATTGACTTGGAGTTACATTGTGTTGTTTAAGTGTTCCCTTTATTTTTTTGAGCAGTGTATATAGTCAGAGCCATATCCCTGTAATGCTTAGAGAAGATCTTATGTCAAGTGTTATTGAAGTGCTGTGGTTGAAGGTTCACTTGGTACATGTAAAGCCTTTTCTTTTGGGGTGTTACTATAGGCCACCAAGTGCTAACAGTCAGTATCTAAATAATATGTGTGAAATGCTTGATAGTGTATGTGACGTAAACAGAGAGGTCTACTTTTTTGGGAACCTGAATATTGACTGGTTTCATCAAGCTGTCCGCTCAAGAGGAAGCTTCTTACTGTAACTAGTGCCTGTAATCTGGTTCAGGTTATGAATCAACCTACCATGGTGTTTACAAACACTACAGGAACAAGATCATCCACATGTATCGATCACATTTTTAATAATGCTGTAGAACTTTGTTCTAAAGCTGTATCTGTACCCATTGGATACAGCGATCACAATATAGTGGCTATATCCAGCTGGGCCTAAAATAGTGTATAAGACATCATACAAAATATTTTGCTGTGACTCTTATGTGGATGATGTTAAAATATTTGCTGGTCTGATGTGATTAATGAGGAGCATCCAGACGCTGCACTTGATGAATTTACGAAATTGCTTCTTCCAATTATTGATAAACGTGTACCTGTTAAGAAACTGACTGTTAGAAATGTTAAGGTTTATGGATAGATGAGGAATTGAAATACTATATATCTGAAAGACACGGGACAAACGGAGTGGCTAATAAGTCTGGCTGTACATCTAACTGGCTTACTTACTGCAAATTGAGAAATGATGTGACTAAACTCAACAAAAAGAAGAATAAACTTTATTATGAAGCCAAGATCAATGATATAAAGAATGATGGAAAAAACTTGAGGACTTCAAATGAAATTATAGGCAGAAAGACATTCAACTCCATCTTTCATCGAATCATATGGGTTATTCATCACAAAACCATTTGATGTTGCCAATAACATTCATTGCCAAAGTGGTCAAACTTAGGCAGGAAATGCCTACGACAAACAGTGAGCAATTATATTCATGCATAAAAAAACAAATAATGAAAGAACAGCAGTGCAAGTTTTGTAAAGTTAGTGTGGGAGAGGTGGAAAAATTATTGTTAACGATCAATAATGACAAACCTCCTGGCATTGACAACAGATGGAAAGCTACTGAGGATGGAAGCTGACGCTATAGACACTCCTATCTGTCATATTTTTAATCTGAGCCTAGAGGAAAGTCTTTGTCCTCAGGACTTTTAGAATGCTTACGGAGAAGGGCACTCAACATGTACTGCATTGACACAAATTACTGATGATTGGTTGAAAGAAATTGATAATAAGAAGATTGTGGGAGCTATACTTTTAGATTTTAGTTCAGCCTTTGATGCTAATGACCATAACCTGTTGTTGAAAAAACTTAATTGCTATGACTTTTCAACCTCTTCCATATCGTGGATTCAGAGCTATTTATCTAATATAACTCAAAGGGTTTTCTTTAATGGAAGCGTCTCTAATGTCAAACATGTAAAGTGTGGTGTACCGCAGGGCAGCTCTCTATGCCCTCTACTCTTTTCTATTTTTACCAATGACCTGCCACTGGCATTAAACAAAGCATGTGTGATCATGTATGCTGATGTTTCAACCCTATACGCATCAGCAACCACATAACAAAGAGTTACAGTCTGTTTTGGAATGGGTGGCCAGTGATAAACTGGTCCTGAACATCTCTAAAACTAAGAGCATTGTATTTGGTACAAATCATTCCTTAAGTGCTAGACCTCAGCTGAATCTGGTAATGAATGGTGTGGCTGTTGAACAAGTTGAGGAGACTACATTACTTGGCTACATTACTACATTACATTGCTTAGATTGTAAACTGTCATGGTCAAAACATATAGATTCAATGGTTACAAAGATGGGAAGAGGTCGAGCAAAAAATTCAACAAAAATAAAAAGATGCTCTGATTTTTTGACACCATACTCCAAAAAGCAAGTTCTGCAGGCTCTAGTTTTGTCTCATCTTGATTATTGTCCAGTCGTGTGGTCCAGTGCTGCAAGGACCTAGTTAACTTCTTATGGCTGGGGGTAGTTTTGAATAGCTTGGATGAATAAGGTGCCCAGAGTAAACTACCTGCTACTCAGTCCCAGTTGCTAATATATGCATAGTAAGAGTATATAGAAAACACTCTGAAGTTAGTTACTAAAACAGTTTGAATGATGTCTGTGAGTATAACAAAACTCATATGGCAGACAAAAACCTGAGAAAAAATTCAACCAGGAAGTGGGAAATCTGAGGTTGGTTGTTTTTCAACTCATTCCATATTGAAGATACAGTGGGATATTGGTCATGTTGCACTTCCCAAGGCTTCCACTGAGATGTCAACAGTCTTCAGAACCTTGTTTGAGGCTTCTACTGTGAAGGAGGGGCTCATAAGTGCTCTTTGAGTCAGTGGTCTGTCAGATGGCCACAAGCTCGTGACACTCGTTCACATGAGAGTCAGCTCGCGTTCCATTGCTTTTCTACAGACAAAGGAATTCTCTGGTTGGAAATTATTGAAGATTTATATTAAAAACGTCCTAAAGATTGATTCTATATATCGTTTGATATGTTTCTACGAAATGTAACAGAACTTTTTGACATTTCGTCTGCTCCTAGTGAACGCTCTTCGTGAGTTTGGATTTGTTTACCAAACGCGCTTACAAAAGTATCTATTTGGACATAAATGATGGACATTATCGAACAAAACAAACATTTATTGTGGAACTGGGACTCCTGAGAGTGCATTCTGATGAAGATCAAAGGTAAGTGAATATTTATAATGTTATTTCTGACTTCTGCACAATATGGCGGATATCTTTTTGGCTTGTTCGGTCTCTGAGCGCCGTACTCAGATTATTGCATGGTTTGCTTTTTCCGTAAAGCTTTTTTGAAATCTGACACAGCAGTTGCATTTAAGGAGAAGTGTATCTAAAGTTCCATGCATAACACTTGTATTTTCATCAACATTTATTATGAGAAATTCTGTAAATTGATGTGGCTCTCTGCAAAATCACTGGACGTTTTTGGAACTACTGAACATAATACGCCAATGTGTACTGAGATTTTTTTATATAAATATCGAACAAAACATACATGTTGTCACGTTTGTCGTAGTGAGAAGACCAAGGCGCAGCGTGAATTGAATACATGTTATATTTTAATGAAGACGGACACTAAACAAACTACAAAAAAAACAACAAAACGAACATGAAGTTATACTACAAACGTGCAGACACAGGCAACTAGACATAGACAATGACCCACGAAGTATCCAAAGAAGATGGCTGCCTAATATGAGAACCAATGGCTGCCTCTAATTGAGAACCAATCTAGGCAACCATAGACATATATAAACACCTAGATGATAAACAACCCCATGAACCTACAAAACCCCTAGACAGTACAAAAACACATACATCACCCATGTCACACCCTGACCTAACCAAAACAATAAAGAAAACAAAGAATACTCAGGTCAGGGCGAGACACATGTATTGTGTAACATGAAGTCCTATGGGTGTCATCTGATGAAGATCATCAAAGGTTAGTGATTAATTCTCTCTGATTAATTAATCTCTATTTCTGATTTTTGTAACTCCTCTCTTTGGCTGAAAAAAATGGCTGTGTTTTTCTGTGACTTGGCTCTGATCTAACATAATCGTTTGTGGTGCTTCGCCGTAAAGCCTATTTAAAATCGGACACGGTGGTGGGATTAACAAGAAGTGTATCTTTAAAATGGTGTGAAATACTTTTATGTTTGAGGAATTTTAATTATGGGATTTCTGTTGTTTTGTATTTGGCGCCCTGCACTTTCACTGGCTGTTGTCATATCGATCCCGTTAACGGGATCTCAGCCTAAAAAGGTTTACAAAGATGGGGAGAGGTCGAGCCGTAATAAAGAGCTGCTTGGGGCCTCCCAGGTGTCGCAGTGGCTAAGGGTGCTGTACTGCAGCACCAGTGTGCCACCAGAGACTCTGGGTTCGCACCCAGGCTCTGTCGTAACCGGCCACGACAGGGACGGCCCATGGGGCGACGCACAATTTGCCAAGCGTCGTCCGGGTTAGGGAGGGCTTGGCCGGTAGGGATATCCTTGTCTCATTGCGCACCAGTGACTCCTGTGGCGGGCTGGGCGCAGTGCGCGCTAACCAAGGTTGCAAGGTGCACGGTGTTTCCTCCAACACATTGGTGTGGCTGGTTTCCGGGTTGGATGCGTGCTGTGTTAAAAAGCAGTATGGCTTGTGTATCGGAGGACGCATGACTTTCAACCTTCGTCTCTCCCGAGCCCATATGGGAGTTGTAGCGATGAGACAAGATAGTAGCTACTAACAATTGGATACCACAAAATTGGGGAGAAAAAGGGGTAGAAATTCAACAAAAATAAAGAGATGCTCTGATTTTTTGACACCATACTCCAAAAAGCAAGTTCTGCAGGCTCCAGTTTTGTTGAATCTTGATTATTGTCCAGTCATGTGGTCCAGTGCTGCAAGGAAAGACCTAGGGCTGATATAAATAAATACTCTGCAGGCCAGTCTCTCTTGGCTAAGAGATGAGGAGAGACTGACTTTTTATAAGAAACATTAATGTGTTGAAAATTGTTTGCATAGTCAACTTACATACAGCTCTGACATGCACACTTATTCCCACCAGACATGCCACCAGGGGTCTTTCATAGTCCCCAAATCCAGAACAAATTCAAGAAAACGTACAGTATGATATATAGAGCCCTTATTGCATGGAACTTATTCTGTCTCATATTGCTCAAATAAACAGCAAACCTGGTTTCAAAAAACAGATAAAGCAACACCTTGTGGCACAACGCCTCTCCCCTATTTGATCTAGATAGTTTGTGTGTATGCATTGATATGTAGGCTACGTGTGCCTTTAAAAAAATGTATGTAGTTCTGTTCTTGTCTAATGATGTTCTGTATTGTCATTCTGTATTATGTTTCATGTTTTGTGTGGACCACAGGAAGAGTAGCTGCTGCTTTTGCAACAGCTAATGAATATCCTAATAAAATACAAAATACCCATAGCCATTTTGCTTAGCCTGATCAGGACCTAACCTAAGAACAACTATTCTGCTCTTCTGAAATAGACTACATTTTCTTCACAGCATGCTTCTTTAGACTTGTCAAAAATAAATAATGCATTTATTGTGAAGGTGTAGGCTATATTACATGGATTTATTATACTTTTGAAAATATGGATGTTCCAAGGGTCTGCATCAGTGGCTTGAGGATATATGTGGAAGCCTGGAGATTAAAGGTCAATTACCGTGAGACCGACAGTTATTTGCATGACAATCACCGGCTGACAAAATGCAGTGACCGCCACAACCCTTAGTAGTACAAAGAGATTTGATTTGTCTACAATGATCAAACCCATTTTTGGACAAAAGACTGTTGCAAGTGTTTTCTGCAATTTACTGTGAAATGTTATGTCTAATTCCTATTTCAAGAAATAGATTGCAAATGCTATTTAAAATACAACAATAAATATCATGTGAGTATTACTTTGAATAGTCCACATGAATCAAATCATGTTCTTCATTATTTGCTCAACGAACAAGCTTTGTGTACTTCACTTTAAAAAAACATCTTAGCTTAATTCTCTCCGGTGGAACGACCAATGTTTTCCCAGAAATGTTCATACCATTCCAAATAACAATACATGCACTCTAAAAATTAGTGGTTCAACAACGGTTCTTCTAAGAGAGTTCTAGGCACTGAAAATGTCCCCCAAAAGGTTCTTCGAAGAACCCCGTAGTAGGTGGGTTTCATCGTGGAACCTCCTTAATTAAGTGGGGGTTCTTGTAGGACCCAAACAGCCTAACTGAAATATTTTGATTTGCCATTTAAATAATAATAAACACTGACAACTCAAATACTGTGTTATTGTTGTTACTGTTATGCATATTATTATTAATAATAATAATAATACTATGGGGGGGGGGGGGGGGTGTAGATAAAAATGAACCCAAAAGGTTCTTCAAAAGGTTATTTGAGTATCCATTAAAAGGGGTTCTTCAAAGAAGTTACATGTATAGGGGTTCCCCCACAGTTTAAATTTAAACAACCCCTAAAGGATACTCCAGAAACCTTTTCTTTTTGGAGTGTGTTCCAAAAATGTACAAATATCAAAAGGAGGTTAAATCAATCAATGTGAAAGAGCAGTGCCTATATCAAGCAACCATTTGTTTCCTTTGAAGTTGGTCTTCTCTCCTATAGGAATGCAAACAGCTCTTTAAATCCATAAGAGCAGTCTCATCATTTACAGTATGTGGATTGATATTATGGTTTTTGTACATTGTCTAAGTAGGGTGAGCAATTATCAACTACTTCATTTAACTCTCCAGATAACTTTGCAGCTGTTCTATTTATGCAACATTGCAGACTTGTTTTTCCCCCATCCATCCTGTAACTGAAAGGCAGAGAAGATGGGAAAGGTCTACTTTTGTTCATCATAGTTCAACTGTCACATGAGTCCAATGCTAAAGGACACAGGAAAACACTTTTCCCTTCTCACTCTGCGTCTGTCTGTCTGTCTGTCTGTCTGTCTGTCTGTCTGTCTGTCTGTCTGTCTGTCTGTCTGTCTGTCTGTCTGTGTGTGTGTGTGCTCACGCACATATGTTGGGGTTGGGGTCAAGAGGAAGTTGTCAGTCCTCCCTTTCCTGACTGATTGCCAGTGTGGACAATTGTTAAGTTCTTCATAACTGTTGCTGAGGGTGAACAAGCAGGCTAAGTGACAGGGAAAATGGCCTTAACTCCAGGAACTCCACCCTGTTAATATCCCTTGGACACTGGCGAACACTGAACTTTCACCCAGTGACAGAGTATTCCTCCAGTGGGCCATAAAGTTAATCATAATGTCAAGAGTTTGCCATTTACTATTGACCTGAATACCTCTAGGCCAGGATTCAATTCATAGCACAGTGTGCTAGACAGCCAACAATGCTGCTTTTAAAGGCATTTTGCCCGACATTCGTAGAGATTGCATAACTCGGTTCTAACACGGATCTGATTTAATCCCACCCCTAACCACTAATATAATCAATATGCCAAATTGTGATTTTTCATCTACATCTATCAAAATATCACCTACATAACATATAATATTCACAATAGAGCACACAAATATATGGTAGTATATGATGGGAGTTATGGAGGAATGTGAAAATGTCTGTTATTTTAAAGCAACAGCAAACCTAGCTCCAATGTAAATAGACTTTTTCACAACTTCAACTCTGTCATTAATTTTCAGGTTTTCACTTCACCTCTGTGGAATGAAGTGTGCTTCACTTTTAATGTGTGATGTGGTTTAATTATCAGCAAAGGGCACTGGGTTTATCAGATGTGTGCTGGTGTTAGCTCCACTATTTGAAGACTTTGTTAGCAGTCTATGCCATGGATTGAGGAGTGGTTGTATACAGATTGCAGTCTGAGTGGAGTGATGTTATGATGTTCCTTACCCGAAAGCTTCCCATCCCGAACAAGCGCTTCTAAGCCATGTTGTTCAGTCACCAGTGTCCTCGTAAACACCCATCTAATAAGATGAACGTTTTCAATGTTCAGGGTCCTCATAGTCTAATTAGTTAAACATTTACAATATTCTCAATAAACACCTTTGACATCTTCAGAAACAGAGAGTTATTTCAGTACATTCAAATTGAAGGAACAATCAATCAGGGATGGGATGCATTATTGTAAATGGGCATGGATCTATATCAATTAATCATCACTGATTGTATCTGGTGCATTCAAGGTGAAAGGTCACCTGAGAAAGTGAACCACTCCCCAGTTTGCCTCCCTCAAAACCTTTTGGTGAATTTTTGTGAACAGGAGCTGTGTGAAGTGAGATGTAAGGAAAAGTGAGGTCCACTTAAACAGTAATTTCCAGTCATCAAAGTAATAAAATACTTAATATTTCCACTTAAAGGGATAAGGCGAGCAAAGTTAATGGATAGTAGAATATAGGTATCCTGGGAAACACTGTAAAAGCATTTCTGTTGTCTATTTCTGAAAGGCCCCAAACTAGGTCAGATATGAACACCTTCTTTACCCGCTTTGAGGATAATACAGTGCCACCGTCATGGCTTGATAACAAAGACTGCACCCCCCCTTCTCCGGTGGCTGACGTGAGTAAAACATTAAAACTTGTTAACCCTCGCAAGGCTGCTGGCCCAGGTGGCATCCCTAGCTGCGACCTCAGGGCATTCGCAGACGAGCTGGCTGGTGTGTTTACGGACATATTCAATCTCTTTCTATCCCAGTCTGTTGTCTCCACATGCTTCAAGATGGCCACCAATTTTCCCGTACCCAAGAAGGCAAAGATAACAGAACTAAGTGACTACCGCCATGATGCACTCACTTCTGTAATCATGAAGTGCTTTGAGAGGCTAGTCAAGGATCATATCACCTCCACCTTACCGGCCATCCTTGACCTACTTCAGTTTGCATAACGCCCCAACAGGTCCACAAAGGATGCAATCGCCATCACACTGGATACTGCCCTATCCCATCTGGACAAAAATAATACCTACAGTTGAAGTCGGAAGTTTACATACACCTTAGCCAAATACATTTAAACTCAGTTTTTCACAATTCCTGACATTTAATCCGAGTAAAAATCCCCTGTTTTACGTCAGTTAGGACCACCACTTTATTTTAAGAATGTGAAATGTCAGAATAATAGTAGAGAGAATTATTTATTTCAGTTATTACTTCTTTCATCACATTCCCAGTGGGTCAGAAGTTTACATACACTCAATAAGTATTTGGTAGCATCGCCATCAAATTGTTTAACTTGGGTCAAACGTTCCGAGTAGCCTTCCACAAGGTTCCCACAATAATTTGGGTGAATTTTGGCCTATTTATTCCTCCTGACAGAGCTTTGTGATGGCCACTCCAATATCGTGACTTTGTTGTCCTGAAGCCATTTTGCCACAACTTTGGAAGTATGCTTGAGGTCACTGCCCATTTGGAAGACCCATTTGCGACCAAGCTGACTGATGTCTTGAGATGTTGCTTCAATATGTCCACGTAATTTTCCTCTTCATGATGCCATCTATTTTGTGAAGTGCACCAGTCCCTCCTGCAGCAAATCACCAAAACAACATGATGCTACCATCCCTGTGCTTCATGGTTGGGATGGTATTCTTCGGCTTGCAAGCGTCCCTCTTTTTCATCCAAACATAACGATGGTCATTATGGCCAAACATTTCTATTTTTGTTTCATCAGACCAGAGGACATTTCTCCAAAAAGTACAATCTTTGTCCCCATGTGCAGTTGCAAACCTTCCTTGCTGAGCGGACTTTCAGGTTATGTCGATATAGGACTTGTTTTATTGTGGATATAGATACCTTTGTACTTGTTTCCTCCAGCATCTTCACAATGTCCCTTGCTGTTGTTCTGGGACTGATTTGCACTTTTCACACCAAAGTACGTTCATCTCTAGGAGACAGAATGCATCTCCTTCCTGAGCGGTATGACTGCTGCGTGTTCCCATGGTGTTTATACTTGCGTACTATTGTTTGTACAGATGAACGTGGTACCTTCAGACGTTTGGAAATTGCTCCCAAGGATGAACCAGACTTGTCGAGGTCTAAAAAAATATGTCTGGTTTATTTTGATTTTCTCATGATGTCAAGCAAAGAGGCACTGAGTTTGAAGGTAGGCCTTGAAATACATCCACAGGTACACCCCCAATTGACTCAAATGATGCCAATTAGCCTATCAGAATATTCTAAAGCCATGGCATCATTTTCTGGAATTTTCCAAGCTGTTGAAAGGCACAGTATTGTAACTTAGTGTATGTAAACTTCTGACCCACCGGAATTGTGATACAGTGAATTATAAGTGAAATAATCTGTCTGCAAACAATTGTTGGAAAAAGTACTTGTGTCACGCACAAAGTAGATGTCCTAACCGACTTGCCAAAACTATAGTTTGTTAACAAGAAATGTGTGGAGTGGTTGAAAAATGAGTTTTAATGACTCCAACCTAAGTTTATGTAGACTTCCGACTTCAACTGTATGTCAGAATGCTGTTCATTGACTACAGCTCAGCATTCAACACCATAGTACCCTCCAAGCTCATCATCAAGCTGGAGGCTCTGGGTCACAAACCAGCCCTGTGCAACTGGGTCCTGGACTTTCTGACGGGCCACCCCCAGGTGGTGAAGGTAGGAAACAACATCTCCACTTCGCTGACCCTCAACACTGGGGCCCCACAAGGGTTTGTGCTTGGCCCCCTCCTGTACTCCCTGTTCACCCATAACTGCGTGACCATGCACACCTCCAACTCAATCATCAAGTTTGCAGACGACACAACAGTAGTGGGCTTGATCACCAACAACGATGAGACGGCCTACAGGGAGGAGGTGAGGGCACTAAGAGAGTGGTGTCAGGAAAACAACCTCTCACTCAACGTCAACAAAACAAAGATAATGATCGTGGACTTCAGGAAACAGCAGAGGGAGCACTCCCCTATCCACATCGAAGGGACAGCAGTGGAGAAGGTGGGCAGTTTTATGTTCCTGGGTATACACATCACAGACAAATTGAAATGGTTCACCCACACAGACAGTGTGGTGAAGAAGGCGCAACAGCGCCTCTTCAACCTCAGGTGGCTGAAGAAATTTGGCTTGTCACTCAAAACCCTGACAAACCTTTACAGATGCACAATCGAGAGCATCCTGTCGGGCTGTATCACAGCCTGGTACAACAACTGCACCACCTTCCATGACACCTACAGCACCCAATGTCACAGGATGGCCAAAAATATTCATCAAGGTCAACAACCACCCGTGCCACTGCCTGTTCACCCCGCTATCATCCTGGTGGCGAGGTCAGTACAGGTGCATCAAAGCTGGGACCGAGAGATTGAAAAACAGCTTAGATCTCAAGGCCATTAGACTGCTAAACAGCAATAACTAACTCAGAGAGGCTGCTGCTGCCTACACTGAGACCCAATCAACTTTAATAAATGGATCACTCGTCACTTTAAACAATGGCACTTTAAATAAGGCCACTTTAATAATGTTTACATATCTTACATTACTCATATCACATATATATACTGTATTTTATACCATCTATTGCATCTTGCCTATGCCGCTCGGCCATCGCTCATCAATATACTTATATGTACATATTCTCATTCACCACTTTAGATTTGTCTGTATTATGTAGTTGTTGGGGACTTGTTAGATTACTTGTTAGATATTACTGCACTGTCTGAACAAGAAGCACAAGCATTTCCCTACACTCAAATTAACATCTGCTAACCATGTGAATGTGACCAATACAATTTGATTTGATTTGATGTCAGTCAAGCAGTGAACCGTTTCACACCATGAAGCAGCAACAGTGTGTCTCATCATCCACTGTGCCTTTTAAATTCTTGTGGTTTTCAGTTTTAAAGGTCCATGATGTGACAACAACATGCTCTACTTCAGCCTGAGATGAGGTGTTGGTAAAGCAGCAACATTCTTACTCTGCTCTGATTGGCTGGTGCAGGCTTTGTTCTCTCCTGAGCTGCGCCTGACAACAGCTGAGCCAATGGGAGCGGGCCTCGGGCGGTGCTTCTCTGGTGTTTTGACACAGAGCGCTGTTTCCTGTAAAACCACAGACCCAAGACATGTTGCTCCCAGTCACGTTGAGTGTTCTCAGCACATGTAGCTGCCCGCTCTCACGCTCCGTGAGAGCCAGAGAAAGGTTTTGGTTTTGTTTCCCATTTGTTGTTGTCAGTAAACCTAAAGCCAATTGATAGTGGCTAATAATGTGTTTGGCCTCTTTCTTTGTCAAAGTTGGTTCAGGGTAAATGTCTGGCTATTGTTCCTAGCTGAACCTTACTCAGACAGTTGTTGTCCTGCACGAGAGGAGTCAAGACGATATGTAAACAAACAGTCAGATATACATGTGCCTAAACACATCAACAGAGACCTATGATGAACACACACACAAGCATCTTTTCGTCATGTTCATTGTAAGTCTGGAGTCCTGGGACAGTTAGGGATCAGTGAACTGTGTGTGTTTGTGAGTGAGTGCATGTGTTGTTCCCGTTGGACCTAGTTATGAATATGTGAGCTTTTATTTTGATATGCCAGACAGAGGTATGACACCTTGACTGAGTGGACTGGGTCAATCAGGTCACTAGGGGTACTATTTCTGAATACATACTCTAGTGTATATAGTATTGTATTATTTTTTACCATGATTAATTTGGTATATTAATTTTAAGATCAATGCAAATTTGTAACAGAGCTGATATGAGACAATTTGTTAATAAAGAGCTGTACAACCACAAGGCTACATTTTCTTGGGTTCCTTGTAGAGAAGGTATGTTTTGCTGCTCTGCAGATTTTAGAAATGGGTAAATATTGCTGTTTTTCAATTATAAGTGGTAAAATATGTTACTGTAAATAAAAATATACATTGAGTCTCAAAAAATTATTAAAATCTGTTCACAAACTCAATGGAATGCTCACTGTAATCTTGAGCACCAGCTGATCGCTTTCAGTGTTGTTTTTAGCATTTGCTAGCTTTCCTTAGCATGTTTGCTAGCATTTTAGCTATGCTGTTATTTCCTTTGTAAAACATGTATTCATTGTGTTCTTACTGGTCAGGTACTGAGGGTTATTTTGCTTTACTTTCCAACAGGCGCAGATGAGACATTGAACTGAAACTGAAATGCTGAACTATTTCTAATGTATTTATTATATATTTTTTCCTATTGTATTAGCTAATTATATGGTGTTTGGTAATTTGTGGTGCAACATGCTTTCTATGTGAGTGTACACAGTTATTTAATGCCTTTTCCTTCTGCTCCCTGTTGTTTTCTATTTTTGAAGCCTAAACTGAGTAAACAAAACATTAAGAACACCTT